>NC_079339.1:22469648-23135203 GCF_029582105.1 Oenanthe melanoleuca
CCCAGCCTGCTGCTGAGAGGGGTGAGAAGCAGAAAAGCCCTTTGCTCTGTGCCAGCAATGCTCAGCAGTGACAAACACATCCCTGTGCTGCCCTCAATGTTTCTAGCACATACAGACCCATACCAGATGCCGTGAAGAAAATTAACTCTATCTCAACCAAAACCAGCACAGAAGGCAAGCAGTCAAATGTGACCTACACCCATCTTCTGCCTTTTCCCTTTACAGGTCTGAAACAGTGTGATTTGAACTACTTTGCCAGAGGCCAAACAGCACTGTACTTCCCTGAAATGGGTTCAGATTTCTTTGTTTCCTCACCTGACAGAAACTAGACACAGCTCCAGCAGATCAGCTTTCCTGTGCTCGCTGTATGTTCACATGAACTGGGTAATGCTGCTGACTCCAAACACTAAAATAACTTAAGTAGACCTTCATTAATTAGTTCTTAAAAACAGAACAAATTTTCGAGATTTTTTTTTTTCCCCTGCAACTTCATGGGCAAGCAGGTTATCTTTTCTTTTATTGTTTCTTCTTTTAACATCAAAATTTGCGTTCTAAAATATTGATTTACCTTCAGAATCTAGGGCTTTGAGTGAGGTATAAAAAAATTCAGTGTATGGAATTGTTATGATGAGTTGACCTCAGCCAGCAACTCAGCACCACACAGCAGATTGTTCATTTCTGACACTTTACAGAACTAAGAAAGAAAAGTACAGTTATCTATCTGGACAAAGATCTTTTTGAAGCTGATAAATAAAGTAATAAGTAGAACTGTTACTACAGAAAAACAGTGTTGAAATGTCCTAAGCTACAAATAAAGAAACAAAAATAAGGATTTTTAGCTAAGATCCCACAAAGAGCTTCCCTATAACCATGGCTATTTACCAGCAGTCGTGCTATTTTTAGCAATAGGGGAAGCTGAAAGGTGACAGAAAGTTTTCAAAATGAACAATTTCTATGAGCACCTGATCCAGGTCTTCCATGCTGCACAGAGTGATACAGACATTGGGGACGGAGAAAGGAGAATGCAGGGCTGGTAAATCCCAGTTTCTCCTTCATGCATAAAGGGAGTGCTGATAATTCTGCTTTCTGGTGTTCAGGTGCTTCAACAAAAATAATTCATCCATGTGCTCCATTAGTTTCCAAAATATTACACTAAGAACTTCCTTTTTTTATTTCTGGTTACCAAGAGAAAACTCAGTTTTTTTAGCTTTGCCAAAACAAATGAAGTTTTGAATTCCTTTGAAAAAGAACTTTTCATTCTGTCGAAAGACAGATATTTCTCTAATGAGAACTGATTAGAAATTTACAATCTAAGTTTGTGTCATCTAGGTACTTGACTACAGTTTGGGCCATTTTTGAGAGAAACTGATTAAACCTACTTTAAAATATGGTTATGGAATTTTCTGACATTTTCTTGGAGATATTCTGTGCAGGATGTCTCAGTGAAACAGCATTCACCCCCTGAATTCCCTTTCAGCCTGAATTATCCTATAATTATAGATTATTCATCCTATGACTTCATTTTATATATACATCTTTTGCTCTAAATAAAGAAGTGAAAGCCTGCTTAAAACTGCACTGCCATGGTTGAAATTTTTAGATTGGTGCTGATGGAAAAAGAGGAAAAGAATATTTGTGAAAAAAGAAAAAGAGACAAACATGGACATAAGCTGAACAGGAGTTTTATGTTCCAAAGGAGAGACTAAGGAGAGGGTTTTAAGTACAGTTTGCAATGGGACTTAGCAAGAACTTTAGCATATATTTGTTGATTTTTAGTGTCTGCTGCATACTTGGTTTTCTTGCACAGAGGGTATAGGGAAGGTGTGCAATGATATGACTGTGTAATCAAACAGCAGCTCTGAGCTAATTGTGAGCTGAGATGATAGTTTGGGAAAAGAGGCAGAGATAAGAGCCAGTTAATTATGATTTATACAGCAGAAGGCTGTCTCAGGGAGGCACTGATCAGGAGGTGAAGTTCATAGCCTTGAAACAAAGACTTGAAACAAAGAAAGGAATTGTTCCCAGTAAGTTCTTGTCAAGCACTACCATTCCACTTTGCTTTGGAAACTTCTCCATCCACCATGCCTTTGTGCCACCTACCCCTGACAGACAGCTGAGATACAGCTGCCACCAAAACCCAGCTGATGAATTACCCAAGGTTTGTATACATTTGTCTAAAGCACCCATAAAGCTGGCATAAAATGTTGAGTAAATCACTTCTGAGATTTGTAGCACATCTTGCTTCTTTCTGAGTTTCATTTGGAAAGTATAAAGAAACTGTCTTCAACAGAAGTTGACGTGAAATCTTCTGGTTTTTGCAGAATGAGTGGTGACAGCCAGAACATAACACATCTCTTGGAGTTCAAAGTGTCTGCACTACAATTAATTACTGACTGTGCTGCTCATTTTGCATGAACCTCCTCTCAGTAATTGAGCACATCACTGGGGGAGACAAAGTTGTAGCTTGCTGCTGCTGACTATTTGGCTGTGTCTAGTCTGCAAAACTGAGTCTGTCACTCTTTTAATCCTGTTTGGTTTATTTTGTACAGAGCTTTTTCTTCAATATCTGCTTTTCTCAGCAAGGGAGCACCATGTTTTTCACTGTGTTTTTCAAAGAATTCAGTTCAAAGATCTTGCTCTTCTTCAGCAGTTCCATTGCCTTTCTGAATAATTCCCTTACCAGGGTTCAGGGAGAGATTTGCACTGGTTACCAATCTGAGAACTAATTGGATCTTTAGTTTTAGAATGCAACTCATATTGCATCAATAACAAGAGGATATTTATACTTACATAGTACTTATCATCCTAGAGGAGCCTTTGTCACAATGGTAGGACAATGGCTTGACCCAAGGAAAGAATAATCAAAGATACCTCTCTTGCAAAAAAAACAAAAAAAAAATCACACCCACCCAGATCATAAGGAAGAATCATAATGCTTAACCTTGCAGTTTTCTCTTTTGACTCCATGAACCCTGAATTACTATTTGTTGTACTACAGCTCTGAGAGGAATAGCAGAGAGGGCTCTTGCCCATTATGGTTACTGGGACTTTAACTACATTGATGCTATATAGAAGTCAGGCATAAATTCTTTTGTTTTCATTTTAAAAAAGAAGTTACTTCTGTGTTTTGTGAAAGAAAGAGTTCCCACATGCTGATGTGCTCTGGATCTGCTACCACAGTAAGATACTGAAGGATAGATGAATAAAAAATGCTTGACCAGCTGCTCTTGCTGGGGCAGTCCAGGACACATGTAGACACAGATTTCTAACTACTTGGGAAACTTTAAGGTTAAACAAGGAGATAACTGTTAGTTTAATGCCTCTAAGTTTGAAAAGCAGCTATCTGTGTATATTTTGAATTGAGGCTTCAGATTCAGGAGCCTTGCTTCTGTGTCAAGCCTTGCCTCAGGCACTGAAATCCTCAGCGGGAGCTCTCCCCAGAGCCCCAGCTGGAACACATCAGCAGGGATCAGTTGTACTCAGAAGCACCACAGCACATGATCCCACTTGCTGCAGGCAGAAATCATTTCACTTGCTGTTGAAATGAGCTGCTCTAGAACAGGCAGATGAAGAAGATGCTTAAGACAAAGTAGTGTTTATGGTGAGTTTACATGGGGTTTAGGCAGGGATCCTTTCCTACATGCACTGAAATGTGCTCTTGCACCCCAGAAAGGCAACTCATACCAAAAGCAGCGTGGCCAGCAGGCTGAGGGAGGTGATCCTGCCCCCCTGCTCTTCTGAGACTCCACCTGGAGTGCTGTGTCCAGCCCTGCAGCCCCCAGCATAGGAGAGACATGGACATCTTGGAGCAGATGGACAACAGGGCCACAAAGGTGATCAGAGGGGTGGAACACCACTCCTATGAAGTCAGCCTGAGAGAGTTGGGATTGCTCATCCCAGAAAAGAGAAGGCTTTTTGGGGGACACCTTTATTGCGTCCTTCCAATACTTAAAGATGGATTTTATAAAATACTTTTTAGCAGGGTCTGTCGTGATAGGACAAGAGATTGTTTTTTAAAGATAAAATAGGTAAATTTAGACTAGACATAAGGTAGAAATTCTCTACTGTGGTGTTGTTGGACACTGCTGGGAACCAGGGAAAAAGCAGCCTTGAAGCCTTGGGTTTCTCAGTCTGCTCAAGGACAAGGAATTATAACAATGATTAAACACCTGCTGGAGATGTGATGTTTTGCAGAAAGCATGTTTTCAAAGAGGTGTTGCCTTCTTGGACCTATGAGCCTTTTCTATTCTGTATGGCACAAACTACCCTATATAACTGCAGTGTTTCTTTATATTTCTCTTTTTCTGCTTCTCCATTACATGAAGAACTATGTTGCATTATCCTTTTTGCCACTCCTATAGCCAAAATGAAACACTGTGGGGATGGTGAGGCACTGGCACAGGCTGCCCAGAGAAGTTGTGGATATCACATTCCTGGCAGTGTTCAAGGCCAAGCTGGATGAAGCTCTGAGCAACCTGGTCTAGTGGAAGGTGCCCCTGCCTGCAGCAGAGGAGTTAGAGCTGGGTCACCTTTCAAACCCAAATATTCTATGAGTCTATGACTCTAAACCAGCTAAAATCTGAAATAAAATAGTGAGGGTTTTATGTCTTTGATTTTTCTAATTTATCTCATAAAGGCTTTTAAGAAGTGTTACAAGTTTCAATGCTAACAAAGTTTTACCCCATGGTAACTTTCTTGTCCATCCTTCTTATCTTGGCTTTTTATATTTACCTTTATATTCCTATGTCTGTAGTGAGTTTAGCAAAGAAATCATAAGCTTGTGGTGGCAGCAGCTATAACAAAGTGTCATAATGGATCAAAAGGAATGGAGCAGTATACTGAGAAAAGGCTCTTTGTACCCTCTTACACTTCCTATTCCTCCTGAAAGAATCCAGTCTAAGGCAGGGAAGAAATTCTCTGGTGCATGTGATGCCCTTGTTGAGAGTTAGATTCTCCTGACCTGACCACCAAGCACTTCCACCCACAGAAATTTCTATTGAGAAATTAAAGTGATATGAATTCTGTTTTATTTCTCTTTCTGGAATAACATCAAGTGACTTAATATCTTACAGAGTCAATCCAAACTTGTTAGTTCTTTAAGAAGCCCTTCTTGGATGACAGCCCAGGATAGCACTATTTTCCAGGGCCAAGAAATAAAGCTTAAATAATTTAAAGTGTGAAAGATAGAAAAAAAAGTGTTCACATTCTGCCCTATAAATACAAAAAATATTATCAGGCTTTCAGCCAAATGCCATGGTACACTAGAAATGCTTATGCCACATGTGCATAATAATTCTTGTTAATGCTAAATGGAATTGTTGTTACTGATCATATTTAGTTTGGAAGAGATCAGCAGTGAGTAACTGTGCTCTGTAAAATGCTCAGTCTTATTCTGGAATTCAAATGATAGTTAAAGGTTTTCAGGTGCTGGTTTTTTGTGTGTGATTTTTTTTTTCCACTGGAAAAAGCAGTTAGCCAAAAAAGTCAATTTCCTTTTATCAAGCATTTCTCTAAAAACTCTTTCAGTTTATGTGCACAGTTAAATATTCTCTAGCTCAGGGTAATCTAATAGCCCACTGCTAGGATATAGAATCTGGGTTAATTACATGGAAGATGAAGACCACAGCTTCAAACTTTTTGTAGTAATTGATGTGACCTATGTTCCATGCAGGTGCCATACCCACCACATTTTCTGAAAACTTATTCTGCTGTCAGCCTTTAGCAAAATGTTTTTCTAGCTCATTCTGCTGGTAGTGATTCCTCCCATCAAGAGGAAATTCTTCTGAAACTTTATCCTCTTGTTTTGCAGTGCCAGTTTCTGACCCTGGATTGGAATAAATAGGTGTTGTGTGCCCAGTGAAATAGAATAGGGAAAGAATTCCATCTGAGATATTTGGATGAAGCTGGAATAACAGAAGTGTAATGATTGTGCTTAAATGAAGTACAATGGTATGAGTTTAAGGACAAGGACAGAATTTACTGCTGGTAACTACAGCAGGTTAAATGACCAAGATTGAAGACACTAGTTCAGCCTTTTCATACTTTCTACATGCTCTGTGACAATTTGTGTAGCCTGGGTCTCCATATCCCAAATTCCCTGTGCCCTAAGCTGCAGTAAACACAAGAATGGTCTCACCAGGCTGAAACCTATCCCCAAATCCTGCATCCTTGCTCCCAGCTGAGGGTTTCCTATGCATCTGATTTGTGCCTTCTCTACTCCATGGCACTCCTTGCACTCACAAGGCTCTTTTCTCATTATTGGCAAATTCTGCACCTGAGAGTCTCAGCAGCATAACTTCAGTGGAGCTGCCCCTTTGCCTGCAGCTTTCCCATCACCAGCAAGTGTTCCTACTCTCTAAGATGACCTAATCTTGCTATGGTTGTGATGCAACTATATTATCCATTTTCCCCTTGTCTTGTCATTGCTGAAAATGAGTCTGGTTGAACAGGAATGAACAGGAATGAGATAAACCCGCTCACCTATCCTGTCAGAGGACTGCTGCCACCGTGTCCATGGCTGCAATGCCTTTTTTAATCCACTAGCCTTTTCTTCTTTTGTCCCCAGTGGCTCCACCTCAAGGCTGTGCAGTTCCTGTGATCACTAGAAAGGAGACAAGTTCTATAAATAGTGAGAAGGGAAGGAAAGAGAAGAGGAGGAGATAACAATGGATGACTTTTTTTCTCTTCTTTCTCCCATACTAACAACTTCAGTTTTAAGGAATATTGCTCAGTTTGCTGAAAGATGGCTACTAGCCATCTGAGAAGGAGGAGACCTGATTTTTCCTATGTATTAGATCAGGTACTTCCAGCAGAGGTAGAAAAGAACTAATATCACTTTGCAAGGCTCTGCTCAGTAGAGTACAGCCATGTCCCCCATGTTGAAAAGGGGGGTCCAGGCTGGAGGAAGTGTGAGGAAGGAATTGTTGTGTGGTCAGGGAGGTGCCCATGCTGGACAGGAGGGAGGGAGGAGGCTCTGTGCACCGTGCAGCACTGCACAGAGAGCTGCAGCTCTAAATTTAAAACCAATAGGATGGTGTCAGCATCTTCTTGCAGCCAACTTATCTGTGCTGAGTGGCAGCACTAATTAGCACAGGAGCCCTGCTGTGCTAGTGCAAATGTGCAGGACTAAGCAAGTATGGGTGGGCTGAGCCAGGGGAAGGCACTGCTCTGCTCCAGGCTACCCCCAGTGCATGGCTTACATCCTGAAAGAGCTTGGCTTGCACAGCCTGTGTGGGGAGACACTGCAGGGAGAATCATTTGCTCTTCATAACTTAGGTGGCAAGGCATTACAGAAGGAGGGAGAGGAAGTGAGCTGAAGGGCAGGCTTGCACAAAAACAAACTGGGAACTATTTTTTAAAAAATTATTATTTAATTTTGTATTTTAAAAGGTGATTAGGGAGCTGCAGATGGTGATATTGGTGATTTTTTCAGAATAAGTATAAATATAAGAACTTCAGGGGGAAAACATTAAGAAATATTAAAATGAAAGGACAGAATACTTCAGCAATGGTTCTGTTCACTTTAAAGGTGCTTAGTAAAGTCTGAAACAGCTGTGCCAGGTGCCCTGATAGAAGTCTGAATCTTGCTGTATCAAAGGTTTGTTTCTGTTCTCCCCTTCTCCCCACCTTTAAGTAGTTTTTAGCTCATCCAGCTCGACAGATAGCTTTCCTGAACAGAACTGACAGCAGCTTTTGACATTATAGTGGTTTCTGCAGTGAGCATCCAGTGTGAAACAATCCTGAAATATGAATGCAGTGGTTCTCTATTTGTCTCTTTTGAAAGTAATGCTAATTGAAATTTTTACTTGAACATTTAATGGCTAATTATTGAAGAGATAAATGGGAAAAAATATTGTGTTTGAAACCCAGACAGGAAATTGCCCCGGGGAGGAAAATGAAAAGGGTAAAAAGCAGCAATGATGGGAGAAGGGGAGAGTGGAAGGGGAAAGTGTAGCACTGTTAATGGTCCAAAAGGCCATCTCATTTTCATCCTCAGTGCTGTAGTGAGGCACTTAAAGCATTAGAAACAAAGTGAAGTTTCACAGTTAAACATTAGAAATAGAATGAAATTACACAGTTCTGCAAGAATGAGAGTAATTCACCTTTGTGTAGCCTGTTGAAATCTCTAGACCTAGTTTTGTACCAAATCCAGCAGAAAATAATTGAAATATTTGAAATTTGGGATTTTGTGTTGTGTTTGTCACTGAGAGTGGACATCCTCTGCTCTTTGAAAAGCTGAAGTTTGTTGCTCCTTTCCCAGTGGTTTTCCAGGGAATATTGCAAAGGTTCTGGCATTTCACTTGATCTGAAACCTTTCATTGGAGTCAGACATGAGGCTGAAAGATGCCTTTGATCATCCAAGGTCAAATTCCCAGAAGAAATGCAGCCTTCACTCTGTGCACTTAGTCCTAGAGCAGATCTCTTCTGTCCATGCTGACAATCAGAAATAAAACAGTTTACTTGGTGTTTAAAATCCATACCAAAAATTGATACACATTGTAGCATTTAATGTGTGACCATAAATTAATTTGGAGAAGGGAGAGTGATAATCCACCTGAGATAGTTTTCTATGGACTACCACAACCTCATTTTGATGCAGGTTTGATTCAATTTTCAAATCTTGAAATCAATGATGATTTATTTCAGATACTGTGTAAACCAAGACTTGATTATTTTCTACACATCAATTAGGACAGAGAGCTGAAAAGAGGAATTCTCTTATTAAAAATTAATTCTTGCCTTCACAATTATTGAATCTCTGTTTGAAAAAGAAAAGAAAAAGAGCATAATCAAACAATTACCTTTTAATAACCAAAGATAACTGTGAAGGAGCTAAATCATGCACCTGATCTCTCAGCCAAAAGTAACAGTTGGAAGATATGCTTTCTCCAGAATAGAGAAAAGGACATTTCAGAATTAGTGTTACTTCCACCTTTTCGCCTCTTTTCCCCTTTGTCAAGAAAAACAAAACAAGACCAGATCTACAGAAATATAAAAGTATGGAGCTGACAGAAACCTGCTTTAAAGCAAAACAGAAGCAAAGAAGAAACTCTAGAGTGTTATAATTCAAGTGTTATTTCTATGCTTCTTTCCCACAGTGGTTAAGTCTTTATCAAAACTTTGGTAAGAATTATCTATGAAAATCAAACTGGAAGTGATGCTGAGGTATGTGGTTCTCTCTGCAGGTTTATAATTTGAATTAATAGGACCTTGGTCAATAAGCAAGTAAGAGTGACTTGAAAGCTGCAGATTACATCTGTGAAAGAAAAGGATGACAGGTAAAGAGTTGTTTGCCTGCAGCTGGTCATGGACTATTAGTGGTCTTGTTAAAACTCTGTCCTTGGTGAGTCTGGCAGCCCTCTGTATGTGGGGAAATAATTAAGTTCATTTAAAGTTTGATAGCTAGAAAATTAGCATGCAGAACCTAGAAAATATTGAAGAGGACACCCAGATTACACAGCAGATTTCACTATCTGTGTTTTCCTCCACGTCTGGGTATGCATGTTCTGTTTTTCAAAGTGTGGAAGTGAAACAAACTGAGACCTGCTCATTACAAAATACTATCAGGATAAGTAAAAGACTGCACCCAGGTTATTTTTTCTGGATAGCAAAGGCAGGAAAAATTCTAACTCTTCCCTGTCAGACTAGGTTCATGGATTATCATCATAAAAACCACAGTAGTTCACTACTTCAGATATCCAAATTAATGTGTTCTGATCACTGAATGCAATTCTGCTTCCCCAACAAAGCAGGTCTTAAACAATTACACCCTCAATTCTTCACATGGATACTTTCCTGCAGTTTGATTGAATAGCTCCTTCTCTTTCTAGCAGGAAAACGCTTAAAAACTGATTGTAAAAAGTTCCACTAAAAAGCATTTGAAATCACTTGCAACTTTCTTCTCTTGTTTTCAATATATGATAATTTCCTTTTTGCTTGGAAACACCTAATTTCAAATTCATTCTGTATTGGTTAGTAACAGACATTGTATGATAATTCTTTGTTCTCTTTCCCCATGAACAGAAAAAATAAGATGTGGTAAGGAATTTTATTTCACTGACTTTTTTCAGAGAGCCTTGCCTTTTGAAATAATTTAGCTGTTTTGCACTGAAAGCTCATTCAATCCTGTAATTCCTCAGCACAGGAACAGGCTGTGGAGTTCTCACATTGTCTGAGTGCCAGTTATAGTTGAAGAGAAGTAAAAATCAAATAGTTCCATGGAAAAGACCCTTCTGATCCCAATGTTGCTAAAGATGTGAAACAATGACATGGTACTTATACCAGATCATCAGATAGCTGATCCATAAATCCCTGGGCCATTGTCTTGCAATGAAATTTGGAACACCAATACTCTGAAGTAGGGAACCAACCCATGTAATCAGTGTTTTTCTGTTCAGGTGCATCACTTTGTGTACAAATGTAGTATGAGATGAGGAAGTGCTTCTGAAGGCAGAAAACGATTTTTAGATCAAGAACATCCTACATTTCTGTACCAGAAACAGTATTCTGGGTAGTTTGCATCTCTAGATTAGTTTAGCTAATATGACTATTGAAGAAAGTGAAATTATGAAATGAGGATTGAATTAAACATGCAGAAATGCACTTGTACTGGTTTGAGGGTTATTACAGGACTGAGAAAGTCCTAATGCTTAGGAGGCTTGTCATTAAATTACCCCAGCTTTACAGTATGTAGCTGCCTTCAGCCTGTTCCAGCTTGTTCCCCAGAATCTGTGTCATTGTCTTATGATTTAAGGTCTTTAAAAGGTGTTGAGGTTAATACAAGATAACAAAGGCAAGAGTGAGCAAAAGCCACACAAAACCTTGTGGACTACACAGTATCTGTTTTCTCACCTTCCTGTCTTCTTCTTAAGTTCTTTTTGTAAGCTACTGCAACTTCTTTATTCTCTTTTCCTGTGAATCCTCCCTTGTTTGAAAGCTTGTCTGTATCCCTGGCTTGGCTTGTGTGTGCTTGGGGACTCAGTACTCTGCCATAAAACTCTTACATGTTTGCTCCATTTCTGGTAGCATTGTGGAATTGCAGCAACATGATTTTCACATTGATAACTCAGGCTCAAGGTGAATAAAATCCTTTCCAAAGGCAGATCCAGGTTAAGAGCAACAGAACACCTTGGCAAGAGAAAAGGTCCCAGCCTGACTATGCAACAGGCAGGGGACTCAAAATAGTTTATTTATTTCAAAATAACTTAAAATCACTATATCCTGATAAGATCTATGTATGCAGTACTGTTGGTTACATATTTTGTATTCTAAGAAATTTTCTGCCTCTTCAGAAGCAATAAGTGAAAACCAGTGTAATAGTTGGGGAAGTGTGTGATATCAAGTGCAATCCACTTCAACAGGCACCAGAGCTGCTGCAGTATGAATTATATTGGCCTTGTGTCTTTTGTGTGAAGCCTTGTCCAGGACATTTCTGGCTTTCCACAGTAGTGCCCAGCCTAGCTGTGCCTCGTTTCTCCTCAAGTTCCAAGCCCACTCACCCCAGACCCAGAGGAAGGAAGGGCTGAAGCTGGACTGCGATATTCTGCCTGGAGACATGTAAAACCTGAGCTGGCACATTCAGGGTCATCCCATAAAAAGAGAGGTGTTTCCAGCCCTTGGTGAGGTTTCTTGGCCCCTGCAGTCTCCAGGTGTGCAGTGTGTGTGCAGCCTCTGCCCGTGCTTCTCTGCTGCCTCTGAGTCCCATTAGCTCAGTGTGGCTGTAATTGCCAGAGAATCAGCTCTGCCATGAGTGATTTCAGAACATCCAGAGGAGACAAGATCTAATCTTCTTCTTCTACCAACCTCAGCACAAAGAGCTTGATTGTATCAACAGAGTGGAAAATACTGGATATGAACATTGAGCTGAACATGCTCAGTCACCACTGGACACTGATTTTTATGAATATTTCTGCTGACCTCCTTTCCTGGATGGAACTGTGTGTTCCATCAAATTTAATTCTTCATTACTTTTTTGTTAAACATTTGCTATTTTCAGCTACAGTGTTTTGCTCTCTCACTGTTTAAAGTATGTGATGGCCTCTTAGACCACACTTTCTACCACATTTTTACTCCTCACAGGCTCAATAGTGTCAGGTTGTCACAACAAATGAAACTCTTGAAGCACCTTCAAGAAGAGGTGTTTTCCTTTTTTTTCCTCTTTGTTTTATTTATTTTATTTTTTTTTTTACATTTGAGGAAGGTTAAATCAGGTAACAGCTACAATAGGAGAGCTGCTTAAGAAACTGTTAAGTGTTATCTAGCATGGGTGCAGGATGTCAGCTGGCTCCATGCTGCCCTTTAAATTGACCTCAAGGTGTACAGTCACCCACTGAGGAGCTGAGAAAGGTATTTTACCAACTTATCATTGGGTTGTGTCACTTTCAGCCTGTGAGTAGTGCCATCAGGATTGAAAATGCATTTAGCATATTTTCTGAGGCATTTATATCCTCTTTTCTTTAAGCAAGATTCAGCTGACACTGAGGTTAGGGTCTTATTAAGCTAAGCACTGGCTCTTCAAATAATTTCCTTTTAAAAAGGTTATTAATTCCATTCCATCCATCGTGTTGGAATCTGCTTGCCTGAGCCTAGTGGGAGGGCACAGGGCTATTATCAAGTTAAGAGTTGTATTGCTGCACTGTGGTAGTTAGTAAAACATTGTGGTTTACTTAAAATTGAGAAAAAAAAATTATTTGTGTAACTCTAAGTTAGCACTCAATAGTGTGCATAGAGATATTGCCATAAACAAGACTTCATAGCTGTGGTTCTGCTCTCTTCTCACCCCAGATGTTTCCCTACAGCTTCATGTCTGGCTGGGGACACCTTGTAGAATTTACAAGCAGCTGAGCCAAAAGATGTGTAACAAAAGGCAGAAATATTGAAAATTAGAAACTAGGAGGCATGTAGTGCAGCAAGCTGTGTAGTACATGTGCATTTGATATTTGATGACACTAATCAGGCTAAAACTCCAATACAGATTCTGCATTTAGTGACTCAAAAAAAAAAAAAAAATTCCCCTCCATACATAAAAATTCCAGTTGTCATAGGCAAAGTTAGAACCATCCCACTGCTGGCAAATACACAAAACTGACTTGTGGAATCACCCACATTCTAAAATAGGCTTCCCCTCTGTGACTGTGTGTTTATGTGTGTCAGCACTTGAGAGTTTCTTCTTGAGACCCATGGGAATTTCTGCTGCATTCCCCTATGGCCCATTGAGTCTCAGGAGCATATTTAAAGACTTTACTAAATTTCTCTTTTGGGTATGCCCCAGAGGCAATTCTCAAATGCTCCCAGCTTCTCAAATACTCTAAGTAATCTGAGCTCATTCTCTGTGCCTCAGTGATAATTAATTCCATGCCATTTTTAAGTCTGACCTACATTTTGGCTTCAACCTTTCAACCTTCATTTTTCAGGCATAGAGCATTTTTTCTTTAAATGGACAAAATGTAACTTTATTTATTATCTTTTCACTCAAATACCTGTAAGTTTTGTTTAGTTAGAAAAAAACAATTTGTTTAGTTAGAAAAAAAAAAAATACTACCAATAAAATCAGCATTTTAGACACAGTTTTTTGAATAATTTAGGGAGTTTTACTTGTCAGGAAAGACACCAACATTTGTATTTGGGAACTATGATTTTCCTGCTCTGTGATTAGTGAATGAGTCAGAATCATATGGGAGAGTCCCACAAACATCAGCTGGGACTTGGCAAGTGTCTGGAACACAGGACTGAGCACAGGAAATCCAAAAGACTTTCTGTGGTACATGCCAAGAGAGAGGTTTGATTAGCTTTAAAGCACTGGCTTAGATTGAATTTTCAGTCCAGAATGGGCTGGTTTTAGATTGCTCTTTCTTGGGCTACCCTTCACTTGAACAAAATTAGCCTCTCCTAATAATACTCTTTTCTAGTAGGATCTAGGGTTGATAAGTCAGTTTTGATGGGAAATAGCATTAGAAGGAAAAAAAAAAAACCAGCCCTAAATTAATGTTTCTTGCACAAATTCCAATTATTTCATTTCTGTATTTTATTTTATGTTATTTACAAAAATTGTTACTAGACATGATGGAGCTTACATTTAATTCCATGATTAGTGATGTATAAAATTTGCTATCGCTCACATTTCCAGACACTTTTACTGTAGAAAAGGGAAGATAATTGGTACTTCAGGCAGGCCACAAATCTTTCCTGGCAGCTGTGTACCACTCACAGTACAGTGATTGCAAAAATTAGTTAATTCAAGAGGAATATTATATTCCTTGAGCCCTGGCATAAATCTCTCCCAATTCTACAGACATTTCTGCCATCAAGTTAAAAGATAGATTTCCATCAGCCTACTTGATTCTGTGTGTTCCTCCTGATTTAGATGCCACTTTTTAAAAACTAACACATATTGCCTATTAAGTCCTCCAGAAGAGACTTTAAATGGCAGGAGTCAGGAATATTGGGCTAGTCTGTTGCTTTTATTTACCAATCTTCTTAAGGTTGTAAATTCCAAACTGCTGGTGTTTTCTACTTCATTACCTTTGCAAATGAAAACTAATGAGGGTGATGTGTTCATGTGCTGATAAGAGTCTTTCTGTTTGTATATTTGTGATGCTTTTTTATTTTAGTGTTAAGGAAATTAGATTAGAAATTTCTCTAGCAAACCTAAAAAATTTTTTCAGTGTTCACCCAAGGAGAGTTCATCTAGATTTGATACAATTGTCCATGCAACCTTGTGTTCATAAACTGTTACCAAATGTTGTATTTCAAGCATCATTAATTTCCATATTTTGATTACAAACCCAAGCTTCAAGAAGATAATACAAGATGCACCAGTGTTTTCAGACCAATTAAAATCTCCTTAATATGGAACATTGCCTGTGCAAAGCCTCAAAAGAGGAAGTTTCAGAAAAAAAAAAAAACAAACAAATCTATTGTTGCAGCATACCTGCATGTGGAACTGTCGCTCTGCCACTTCTTGGACCAGGGGTTAACCTCCAGATGATACTTGCACATGGAATAATTGTAGTCAAGTGTATTTTTGGTCTACAGTTCTGAGCACAAGCAAAAAGGTATAGCCTGTTTTGAAGGGTAAGTCCAAACTGAGTTAATACTGCAAACAGAACAGCATTATTATTAAGTGTATGAATTATTAGCTGTATGAGGGAGGGAGGTTCTCTCTGAGAAAGCTCATCTTATTTGCTGACTGAACTGGTTTGCTACTGACTAAAAGGGGAACAAATCTGTGAGCCAGACAAGTGCCACTGTTGTGATAGGGACAGCCATCAATAAACTTTTCCAAGTTTTTTTCATTTACAGCAATGAATGACAGATTATGATAGTCAAGTGAGGTAATGATTGATCTCCTTGTCTGGTTGGTTGGTTGGTTGGTTTGGATGTTTTTTTTGTGATAACACAGTACTCTATTATAGTCTTGTTATTCTATTACATAGAAGAAAATGAGTTTCATTGTTAAAGCTATGGAATTATGGCTTTGTTGTGAATTTTGGCAGAATGTTGGGAAAATGCTTTTTAAAGAAAAGTAACTACTTTGCACAGCAAAACTGTGCAACCATAAACCATCACAGCTGGCAAAGTTCAAAATTTGCACTCTTCACAAAGTCACAAGTTTTCTTTTACTGAACTGGAACAGAGGGCAAGAGAATTGAGAGCAAGCTGAAGACTATTATTATTATTATTATACTATTGCAAAGTGAGAAATTAGCAAGGCTTCAGATGCTGAGCTGAAAGAGATTCTCATCAAGACCTGTTCCTGGCTAGCACAGGAAATACAATCACACTCATTCCCATGGAAATGCCCGTCTTGGAAGATGCAATTATGAACATGAAAAGGTGAATTAAGAATTTTGGCTTCCTCTGATTGAACTCATATTCAAAGCAAATGTGCAGGAAGATTTATAGCACAACACTCTTTTTTTCCTCTGTTTTTTTCCCCTTTTCTTTATCTTTCCCCCAGCAGATAGCAGTGCAGGAGCCATGGGATTTGAAACTCGATAGGAAGAGCCTCTTGCAGGAGACAGAAGAGTGGGTTGTTGTGTAGAGGTTCATCTGATGCAGTCTGTGCAAGCACATTGATACAATACAAGCAGGAAATGGATGTTTTTAAACTCAGCTCTCTAGGGGTCTCTAGGGGCACAAAAGAGGAGAGTAGGCATAATCACCATTGCACCTAAAACCTGCAAACCCATGGAGAATAATTGAAAAATATTTGAGTGTGTTATTAAAACAAAATTATTGGACTGTCTGAAAATAATTTTGATAAGAGTTGTTTTGGAAGTGCATGTTTTTTTCCATTAGTTTTCCATTAATTCTGATAAAATATGCCTTTATGAGTTTGTATTATTGAACTGCACAGAGAACTGCATGCTTTACAAAGATGCATAATGATGAGTATTAAAGAATATAAAAAGAAGTCAAAAACATACATGAATATGAAAATTATTAAAACTGGTGAGTCATTCTAGTCATTTTAGGGAGGTAACAGGCACAGCTCAGATATGAAATTGTGAGATCCTAAGCTAACAGGCAAAGAAAAGCTGGAGACAGAAACCAGCCCAATAAATTGTGCTTCTTGAGACAAATGCCACAAGCTAAAGAGATGCCTTATACTTGAAAAAGTGAAGCAAATGCATTAACAGCTTACAGTTAATGACAATTTATGCTCACAGCATGAACAAAGAGCACTATTGCTGCAGATAAGGAAACTCAGGGAGTAATGGACAGTTTTGGACAAAGTAGGAGATCAGTATTCAAGTTACCATGATCCCAAAAAATATTAGTACAGTAGAAGAAACATTGATAGTGCTAGATAAGTGGGAAAAACTGAATATTTTGCTTCCATTCAGGCTTACTGCATTTGGCCTCACTGAAGAAGCATATGAAACAAATGCATGGGTAAATATAAAATGTTTGAAGTTGTAGCTCCTAAGACTGCTTAGAATAAAATGCATAATTCACTAAAATATGCAACTTTTTGGAAAGTTGGGAGCTCAAGAAACAAAAGAAAAAATCAAAAACTAGTTCCAGGGCTTAGGGTAGCTTTCTAAAGAGAACAGAATAGAAGAAGCCTATTTCTAAAACCCTTGAAAAATTCTAGACTCTCAAAAAAAAAAAAGAACGTACCCCAAAAAAATACCACCAAAACAAGAACAAAAACAAACAAACAAACAAAAAAAGGAAAAAAAAAAAAAAAGTGAGGCCTCTTCCCACAAAATCACAGAACAAGAAAGAGAACCAATAGAGATGACATTACACATCAGTCCCTACAGACAAGGGAATTAATAATAAAGTGAATGGTTTTAACCAGTTAAATAAGAATATTCTTAAATGTCTTCATATAGCAAAAATGTCCCTACATGGTGGCAAATAGTAATGCAGTTAACCATAGAGAGATAGAGTAGGAAGCCCCTCAATTCCTACAGTCTGTGTGTGCAGGAACAAGTGAACTCTTGCCTGTTGTGTGTTGGGTTCAATTTTTACAGGTTTACATGCACTAATGTTTTAGAGGTGGTTCTGTCCTGTAAATTCCACCACTACAAATGACTTTCAGATCCCCAGCTGTAATTCTAGCTGCCTAATCCCACTTTCATCATTGTGCACTGTGCAAATGCTCGTGCTTGACGTCTCAAAGTAATTCCCACTCCTCACTGTACCTTGCTCAGATGCTGTTGGTGCTGAATACAGAACCTGTGTTTTAGTTTCCTCAGGCACCAGAGGAATGGCTGATTGCAATTGCATTGGCAGATGCCTTTTCTTCTCTGCTTGGAGGCTTTTCTTGCTCTGTGGCTGGGGCTCAGTGAAGTGAGAGGAATTCCTTCTCCAACATGCAGTTTTCCAGTGGCTCAGATAAAGCCAATGAGCAAACATGCACTTCAGGGTAAAGAGTGTCTTTACAAATACATGTCAGTTTTTGTTCTCTTTCATGTGCAGGAACCAAAGATGAAGTGACAGATTGGCTAGACATTCAAAATGTGCTGATTCTCCCTGGAACAGCAGAGCTGGGCAGGAAGGCAGCCACAATCATCTGTAACAGGAGCACTGCAGAGCCAGGACACAGCATGTTTATTCATACACCCTTCTTTAATGTACTGCAACGTAAAATACACTGAATTTTGCAAGTTGTTTTCTTTCCCTAGGGTCAAAATGTCTTTTACATTCATTAAGTACTTCAACAAACTAAAAGGCAACTTTCTCTGGAGTAGGACCTGAAAGCTAAATAGGGCAGGTAGCAAACAAAACTGCTGTATCCAGACATAGCTGAAGAGTCCTTCAGGATTAAAAAAACTCTTTGGAGTGGTATGTTCATGTCTTTATCTTAATAAAGACACATTTTAGTGTTTTTTTAGTGTTAAAAACCCCTATTGATCATGGGCAAAAAGAAATTGTTAGGGTGTTCCTAAAACATCACCAGATTCTGCTAAGGAGTTCTAGGTGTGTAGCTGGCAGATTGGTTCCCTAGCACCTTTACAATCAAGGTTAGTAGAGGCACACCTCATTAACCTGCATAAACTATTAAGAAGCAGCAGAGTAAAATTAAATTTTACTTAGCTAACAGAAAAATCAGAAAGATGAAAGCACAATTAAAGTCGTACCACACAAGAAGTTGAACCCTTTCCTTTTAATTTTTCCATAACTTTGATATTCAATCAATATAGTTCATATCAAATTAACCCTGGAGACACTACTCATTATCTCTCTGAAAACTAGAAAATCTTATCCAGATTTCTAGTTTCCTGTCTCTTTATATTTCACTTCCCACTTGTAGTGGTTAGTAATAATGGGCAAGAGATTCTAGGGTGGGATTGAGGAAGGTTCAGGGAATATCAGTGGCAGTAACAGAGGGTCTGTGTCTGTGCTCTTATGCTCACAGAGCAGGAGTAATCATGTGGTAACAGCCCTCAAGTTCAGCCCTTCTGTAAAACATTTCAGTAGCTGCTGTGGAGTGTGGTGAAATACTCTTTTGGTTTTGGGGAACTGGATTATTTTTGAAACTTATGTTTACATTGATTGATCCTCTGTGTGCTCTGTGATGAGAAGGACTCTCTCCCTTAGGTATTGTGAAGTATGTTATCTGTTGAGTTTTCACTTTGTTTGTCCTGTATAGGCAAATTATAAAATAGTCATTACAGGTGTTTACACCTGAGATTGTAGAGAGTTACAGAGTGCCATAATTCGGGGCCAGAAAAATGTTGCTGCTATGGGCAGGCTGTGGAACTATGATCTCCTATTTTGTTTAAGCAATGGTAAAAGTGGATTAAACTACATTTGATACTATCACTGAGTACAAGCTGCTTCATTTCTTTGTCAATGTTGTATTCACAGCCAACCTGCCTTCCAGCCTTTCCCAATGTTTCATGGACTCACAGAACAAGCTGAGTTGGAGGGGGCACATCCAGACCATGGGGTCCAACTTCTCCCCTGCCCAGGACACCATGAGTCTGGAGTGTGTCCAGACACCTCCTGAACTCTGCCAGCCTGGTGCTGTGACTACTGCCCTGGAGAGCCTCTTCCAGCACCCAGCCACCCTCTGGGTGAAGGCTTTTCCTCATATCCAACTCATCTGGCATCACGAGAACAACAATTTTAAAGGGAATATTTGTATATCATTATGTAGTTGGGGTTTTGCTGTTTGGTCGTTTTTTTCTTCCTTAAAGCAAGTTCTGCATTTCTAACAAATATTTTGCATCAAGAAGCAAACCTTTGCTAAAGACCTAATAGTACTTTTCTTCCCTGAAAACAATGTCTTAAAAAATTTTAAAACTTCAAAAGTTACTTGAAATACTTATGATACAGAGGAGAGTTAAATTATTTATCACTGCATGAACTTAGCTTAATACATGACCAAATTAGCAATAATCTGTTGTAGCATTGAAGTTGAAAAAAACCAAGGAAATCATTAGTAGCATTATAAAAGCAAATCCTTCTTGCTTATGCTGTCTAGTAACTAGAATATAAATGGAATTAAAATGGGAAAATTATTCTTCAAACTACTCATATTGTTTAATGTGTCATCCAGTTCTTTCTTAAATAATCCTAGTGGTTAGCTGATGCCTTTTCTCTGGGGAGATTGCTTCACATCCAGAAGCTTTCATTGTCAGGAAGTATTCTTTGGATATTTAATCTCAGTTTTTCTCTTACTAATGAAGTTATTTTTGCAAACACTTCTAATCTGGAGAAAAGCAACTGAAACTAGCAGCTTTATCCCATCATTTGCTAATCGGTCTAACCTTTAAGGAGACTGCTTGTTTGTTTTCAGTTTTGTCTACCATTTGTCTTTACTTGTGCAGAGGTAATTCTGTAGTAAATTGTGGGAAGTACATGAATTTTACTGAGAATGAGTCAATGGTTTATCATATTTTCCTTTTAGCATGTACTACTGAGTCATTGTGGTGCTGCCAATCCCATTTGCCTTCCAAAGTTCTGTTTGCACTACAGAAGCAGCACGTGGCTGGAATGGCTTCATTAGCCAAAGATATTCAAGGTAAAGCTTACAAAGGGTCTAACTGTGCCACCTTGGGAGGAAAAGAAAAGCAGGAATTGGAAACTGGGTAGCTTCAGTGCTGTTATTGGGCGTATTTCATTCTGCCCAGCTGCTGAGGTTCTGTTTCAGCCATTCTGAGATGGATGCAGCATGTTTTCTAGCATTTGGTGTAAAGAGCATCCTTCCGGCAGTGCCTCACGTCAGTGTTTGCACAGATCTCGAAATGCCTGATACACCAACTGGGAATCTGGCATTGAAAAAGGATATTTTTAATTTGAAGCAGATGAAGTTAACTCTGTGCCATGTCTACAGAGCCCTGTACAGTGAAGTATGAGTGTTTCTGCTGCAGTCAGTTGAAAGCACTGTTGTGGTATTTTACTGTGTATTTTTCCAAACCAAAGAATGGGAAAGTTTTGCTGATGTGTTTAAAACCAAAACTGAAGGTGATGCTTACCACTTTCTAACACCTTACTCAAAAGAAGATTTCTGATCAGTACCTCTCAACTTTTCTGCAGGCATATACTCTAATTCTGATTACAGTACATGACAAACTTATGTTCTAGGTAGGAGTTTGTGAGGTCAAAAAAATCTTGCTTACTGTGCTTTGGAATTTGGAGATTATGTGGTCCCAGTGACTCAGGAGCCCTGATTTCATCTAATTGCCATTATGGTGCTGCAAATATTTCTGATATTTGGAGAAATCTAAACTGAATTGTCTAAGCCTGAGATCTACTGGAGTATAGGATTAAAAGCATTGCAATTAACTTTTCAGTTGCTAATCTTAGTTGAATCCTGCAGTACTGCAGGACTTGTATCTGTGATTTTGGTTCCTCACTCCTTACCACATGAAAGCAGTTTTTGAGAATCTCTACAGACCAGGAATTTGTGTTGATTTGGAGTTACCAGATTCCCTCTCTTGGGTGGCCCATTCCCTCTGAGGGTCATTTGGCATGGATCTGTTTTCTCCTTCTTATGAAATACACTTGCAGGCCACTTTCTGTCTCCACATGTTGACAGACTGAATAGAGATGAGAGAATGTTGACCAGTGATTTGAAGAGAAGAATAGGAAAGGGGAAGTCTCTGTTGCATCTCATGGCCATTTTTTGATTTTTAATTTTGTTAAGCTGCAGAGTGATGTCTCTGTAGAGAAAAAATTTTATAGTTGCCAGTATCTTGAATAGTTATTTTTTCATTGTATCTGTAATAATATATGTAACTAGCAAGGAGTTGTGCTCTAATACACATGTACATAATGTATGTCAGTCATCATGAGAGATTATGTCAAATAAAACATAGCAGGCATAGAATCTACATTTCAGAATGAGGACTAATTTTGTCTATCTAATTAGAGACAATGGTGACCCCATGCAGAGAAGAATGGTATCTGATTACATCCATAAATGTCAGATATAATATGTTAGGGTATTAATTTTCTGCCAGATTTTCTTTATTCAGGAGGGTGAATGATACTGCAAGAATATTTAGGTGGAAAATGCTTATGCCTAACCATCCATAAGTTCAGGTATTTTTCAAGTGCTCTAAAGAATCTGATTTACTGCTAATTAGAAAGCAGGATATTTCTAGAGCTCAACATTCCCCTGAAATATTTATAGCTGTCATCCATTTTTCTATATCAATTTTTTTTTTTGTAATTTTTCCTCCAGTGTTTACAGAGAATTCTCATTAATGTTTAGGATGGTCTTATGTATGTTGACTGTTTCCAAAGCTGTTGGTTACTGTCTTGAACACCAATAATTTACAAGATTATAAATAAATAAAGGCTTAAAGAGCCTTTATTTGAGAGAATATTGTTCTGAAACTTGGAGATGGACACCAAATGCACAGGTTGCAAATGCTACTCTGAAGAAACCTAGGCACCTGGAATTCTGGATTCAGTGGAAAATCCTAGAGTGCCTTTGGGCATCCTTTTATTCCAGCAGTGTTCTGTCCCTATGCATTGGGAATGTGCAACAAGTACAATGTGCTAAACCTGTTGAACTTGTCTGTATGAAACCTCAGAGCTTTTGCAACTAAATATGGTGGCAAAGCAACTTTTTGTTCTTTGGTGCTATATCCTGGTGATTGTCGGTGACTTCTGGTGGTTTGTGAACAATTGGTGTCAGTCATAAATAACAAACAGCAATTAATTTCTGGTGGCAATCAGGGATGATTTATCCATGACTTACTGCTGACCTGTGGTCCATAACAGCTTTATTTGACAAATGATTGATTTTTGGAGGCACTTTGGAGGTGTGTTTCAGTGATAGGTGGTTGCTGCCATGCACTGACTCACTGCCAGTGTCACTGTGCCTGTGCAAAACACTGGCTAATACACCTGAGTGCAGGGCTGGGTAGAAGATCAAAGGTCAAAATTGCACAAAAGTAGCTATAACACAGCTGTGTCCTTTGTGGGGGCCTCTGTCCAGCAATGTCAGGCTTCCTGCTGATTATATATGGAGAAGGAGTCAGGATGGATGGGGAGGTATTAACTGCCAGGGTGCCATCCTCCTCAAAAGCAAAACAAAAAAAACAATAAAAATCATTCACCCTGAACAACCTCTTTACTCCTGGCAGTAAAAACAGTGAGTACCCTCTTGCCAAGGACCAATTTCTGCCTCTTTCCTTTGCCCTTTTCCTGTGCTCATTTCAGGGAGACAAACTTCAAATTTTCCTGGCTAGGTTCTTTCTACTGCTAGAACAGCTTGGAGCATGCTTTGATCAGGCACAGGTGCAGCCTCATTGTTAAACTTTGTGCTTGCACATAATCAGCTCCCCTAATATAAACCAAGTAGTGCAGCCAGGGGGTAGGAAGGGGCTGAGATCTAGCACGGATACAACTTCAAATGGGAGCTCAGCACGACAGCCTTGGTGGGGCTGGCAGGGGCCAGGCCCTGAGAACAGCAGGGTGAGAATGGCAGGGAGCACAGCCAAAGCATCCCTGGGAAAGCACTGCCACAGCTTTCAGCTGGGCTGAAAGGCTTCAAAGCTCTGAGAGGCCAGCTACAGAGCTGCAGGTAAGTGACCTTCACCATTTCAAAAGCTGAGCCTCTCAGGCACTGTGAACAAAGGTAAGTTGTATGTTCTAAGGCTGTCTCTTCATTGTGGCTCCTTACTGCCTCTGCAAGAGTAGCCAAAATATGCTTGGCTGGCCAGCATTTGAGGACAAGGCATTCCAATTACTCTTTCTGGCCTTATTGTTATTTCCTGAGTGCATATTCCATAATTCTCTGAGATTTTTGAGTACTTTTTTTTTTTTCTCTCAGCTGTTGTGAACTGGCTTTTCAGTAGGGAAAAGATTCAGAAAGACATTGAATGTCTATCAGAATTTCTATCAGGGAATTTTGCATGCTCTTTTATTCCAGAGCAGGTAGATAATAGCTAAAGTTAAAAATAAACACAACAAAGACCCACTTTCTAATCCTCCTGCATATCTGACAAGCTATTTAGAGATTGAAGTACTTTCAGACTTGAATATTGGGATGGCTTGGGCTGAAATCCAGAAATAGTTGAAAATAAGAGCAGCAGACAAGATATACCTTAAGTCTCTTCTTAAATTAAGCATGATATCTGAAAGTGTTCAACTCAAAATAGAATTTGGATAAGATTTAGACATCTAAGTTCAAGATCTCGACTCCACAGACCATATCTAACAGACTAGATGGCTGAGAATTTGTTGATTTCCAAGTTTTCAACCACTAAAAGTTTTTTTCAAATAGTTTCAATTTTAAAACAGCAAGAACAACTTATGCAGTGGCTCAGAGATCCTGTATTAAATTTGCAATTGAGAACATGTCCTGATGTGTTTCCTTTTGCCCTAATGGCCCTCAGAGGGGCATTGCTTTGACAGTTTTTAATAGAACATGTGCTCGAACCTGCACAAACAGCAGCAGCATCAGAAGCTGAACACTGCACCTTTAAGGATTTGGTCACCAAAACAAGACAAAGATTTGGTCATTCACAGCCCATAATGTGTTGCCCGAAGACAGAAGGACAGAATGTGGCTATCTGGCTTCTAGAGACACTTTGCTTCTCAATGAAGCCATTAGTGTTCAGATCACTCAAATGTAGGGAATAACTTTGCTGTCATCCTGTTGTCTGGGGAGAAATAATCACTAGTGACAGGCTGCTTGCAGCTTATGAATTCAGAACTTTTGAAATACAGTTTCAAGCATCTCACTCTTTGCAATCAGCATACACAGCAGAATGTAGCTATGTCCCAAAGCTCTATCTGTATGCAAATATTCCTTAAAGAAACTAGAGAACTTCTTTTCAGGGTCCAAAAAAAATCTGAATTGCCACAAAATCCTATCTATCAAAATTGTTGTGCTACTTGTTTGATATAGGAAGGTTGTCCTTTGAAGAGTTCTGGAATAACACTTATGTTTGTTTTGAGGATATCATCATCTGAATGTCTTGGAGAAATTTTCCAGACTTCCAGGAGGGAATCAGATGCAGACAGGAATTCTGTTAAAAATATTTATGTAAAACTGTTGGTCTATCTACAGTTGATGTCAAACCAGATGTGGGAGTTGGGAAGTTTCCAGGCTGGTTCCACTTCAAAGCAAAAATCGACAGTAACTTAGGAATAATTTAATAATCTTTGTTTTAATAAGGATGTTATTTTCACATTTAGAATACAGTTTATTTCAACCTTATCTTTGCCAAGTGTCTCATCTCATTTTGTCATTTTCATTCTACCAAACATTATCACACTGTGCCTGTACCTTTTGCTGAATCTGAATTGCATATGGAAAAAAAACCAAACCTGCTAGAAAAGCTTATGGAAGGAAAACGTGAGTAGGAAACTAAGTTCCAAAAAGTCAGGATATGAATTCATGTACAGGAATCCTTAGAGGAAATCTTAGGAGGTTTTTGGTGGATCAAAGTGAAGAGGAGAGAAAACTGGGAAACCCTGTGTAGGAGAGGAAAAGGTCTCTATCAGAGTTGGAAGTGTGGTGGTTGGACTGCAGCATCACCTACCCTGTCTCCTTTGCCTGAGTTCATTGGATCAAATGTCATTTCTGGTCAAGAAATGGCAATTATTCCCCTATGGAGACTGAATCCCAAAGATCAGACTGTCAAGGCAATGGGTATTTTTCCTTTCTCTGACCCTTTAGCAGCCCTTATTATCTAGCACCTACTTAGAAACTATAATCTGATAAATATCAATAATATCAATGAGTATTTACATCTTTCACCAGCCATTCCCCCCAGCTACTCTCCTCAATGACTTAAACTCAGTTTTAGCTATGAATTTGAGAAACTCCTAGCTTCTCTTTGTTGATGTTACCAAGATCCATTACACACCTGTGGTAACAGGAGGTTGTTAGAACACCAGAAAAAACAAAACAAAACCTTTGCTTTTTTTTCTCTCTTCCACTTTGGAAGACCCCATTGTTTCATGTCCTTCAGATAAAGAGGGGATAGAAAAAAACTTCTCTAATGCATCATTGATCATTTAGTGAGGAAACAACTCTTTCTTTCTTGGTGCTCTGTCTCCAAATAATTAACTTACTTTTACAGCTTGATTTATGTGAACTTTAAATTTTACAGCATCTGGAATCTCTTGTTATCTTTATTGAAAAAGCTCTCACTTATTCTGTGAAGTATTTCCTGAAAATTGTTTTTTAAAGTATTATTTTAGTCCCATTTCCTGCCTATATCAGGGGGCATATCCTGTGATTTGATCTCTTTCTGATCAGTTTAATCTGCTCAACTTTGGCATGGTTTTTAAAATGTGCCAGCTAGGTTCTCTAAGCAATGTTGCTGCCTGTTTATTTAAAATAGTAAACCCATAGGAAAATATATTTGAGCACTTTGATTTAATATAAATTTAATATATCCAAGCAGGATAATTTACAAAACAATCTCTAGAGGTGCATAAGCAAAACTTATTAATCATAACCACATCAGGGTACAAAACTGCAGTACAAATATTTGCACTTCTGTCACAGCCACTTATCTGATCTCTGCCAAATGCTGACAGATTTTAAAGACAATCACATTAAGCATTAATCAAGCTTGAAAGATGCAGCTGAGTAGCAGCATACTAACGAGACATCCATTTCCAAAGACAACTGCACACTCCATATACTCAGCCTCCTATTGCCCTGAAAAATGTTTAAAACCTGCTTCAGTCCCATGCTGTTTCCTTGAGTCTTTTTAGCATCTCTTTCTGATGTATTTTCCCAAAGCTTCTAGTATCTCACTCCCTGAAAAATGATTAAATACACAGACCAGGGCTTCTGTCTCAATGGTTTCACTTCACTTAAGAACAGTAGCAGAACAAACCAGCTGGACATGTTTTATTTAAACATTTCTCTACTCCTGTGTACAGCACTGATCATATTTCCACCTACATATTCTCCCATGGTAGCACAACTTTTTTTTTTCTTTCTGTGCCTCCATAGCCTCTCTTCTCCATTCTTAATGTAGAAGAATTCTTTTTTTCTTCCATTGCATCTATTAGACAGGACAATTTTATATAAGCTCTGTTGCTACACAAATTCTTCAAGTCCCTGTTTAATATTTTTTTTATGATGCCGTCCTTCTTTATTTCCAGTGATTTCACCCCAACTCACATTGCATCTGTAAAATTGCTTGAATTTCTATTTCTCTTGGACCATCTTGTTTGCAAAGCAGCCAGCAGGTGCTGCTTTATGCCACTGCCAGCTGTATTGTCTCAATTGCTGTGTGTGTTCTGCCCCATCAGAACACTGATACTGAGGCTGCACAGGGCAGCCTTCTGTGCTGCTCCCCCAGGCTCTGGCTGGGCCTGGGTCCCACAGATCTGCTGCCAGCATCCATCCTGACACACTTTGCCTGCTGGAATGCCTTCATCATGCAGGAAGGCTTTTCAGATGCTGAGTCCACAGACCTGCTTTTTGCCAGAACACCCAGGTGCTGTTTCCTGTGAGAGATCATTCCCGTTGAAAGACAAGGCACAGGCCACTGGTTAGGATTATGTGTGTGTCTGTAGAGTTTAAAATAATAGAATCATTTGGTTTGGAAGAGACCTTTAAGGTCATCCAGCCCAGCCGTTAGCACTTCTGTGTTCATCACTGAACCTGTCCCTAAGTGCCACATCCACACACCTTTTAAATATCCCCAGGGATGGTGGTATTTATTCAACTGCTTTCCCTGGGCAGCCTGTTCCAATGCTTACAACCTTTTAGGTGAAGGAATTTTTCCTAATATCCAATTTTAACCTCCTCTAGCACAACCTGAGGACACTTCCTCTGGTCCTGCCACTTCTTGCCCAGGAGAAGAGACTGATTGCCACCTGGCTATCCCCTCCTTTCAGAGAGTTGTAGAGACCAATAAGGTCTCCTCTGAGCATCCTTTTCTCCAGGCTAAATAGCCCCAGCTCCCTCAGCTTCTCCTCACAGGACTTGTGCTCCAGACTCTTCACCAGCTCCATTGCCCTTCTCTGGATGTGCTCCAGTTCCTCAATGTCCTTCTTGTAGTGAGGGGCTGAGAACTGAACACAGGATTTGAGATGTGGTCACACAAGGGCTGAATATGGGGGACAATCACTGCTCTAGTCCTTCTGGACACACATTTAGTCAGGGAAAAAAAAAGTATTATAAAGCTTGATCAAGGAAAGAGCTTGCATTTGATGCTATTGTGAAAACATCTTTCCTCAGGCTCAGATTCATACTGTTGGTAGGCACTGAACAGATCCTTACAGTTTCCAGAGAACACTTCCTTGGCTGCACAGGACACAAGGAAGGGGAATTCAATATGTGATTTTTTTTCCTTCATGCATACACTCCAAGCTAATGCATCGGAGGGGATGCACTCATTCACTAGCAGGGCTCTGTACAAGGGAAGAAATATAAAACATTCAGAGGGACCTCTCCAGTCACAATCCTCTAGACAAGTCCCTGGTTTAACACTGCAAATGTGCCAATAGCATTTGGTTGGAAAACTATACCCTATGTGATGGGGAAAAAAAGGAAAAAAGAGAAGTATCTCTACATCCTTCTGGACTAGCCAGGAAATCAGATTGTGGGTGCTCTCAGACATGCAAGCATCTCAGCCAGAATAGGATGTGGACAGAGGTGTGTTTCCAAGGTATTTCAAGGCTACCTATTTCTGACTCACCCAGCTTTCTAGATATACTTTGGGCCCGAGTCTAATGAGCTCTCTTTTGCTGTGAAAGACTGGAGTAGGTGAGTAATTGAATCACAGGTAGGAGCTCAGCCAGGTTTTCCTTCTGAAATATTTCCATGTCATCCTTGGGTGATTCAATCTGTTTTGATTTGTATTTGTGCATGTACCAGACTCCATCCTGAACACAAAATTTCCTCTGTATGAGTCTGTGCTCCATCTTGTCACTCAGCAAGATGTCGACCTTGCAAATGTCGTGGGGTGAGAGCACGGAGGGGGAAGCAGATGGGCAGAGGATGGATGGGATTGAGCACTGTGGAGGAACAGCCATGTGTCAGAAGCAATGATTCCTAGCCAAACCCTGGCTCCTGTTTGTGTTTTCCTCTGCCTACATGTCTGTGCAGATCTTCTGCTGTCTGCTCAGAAGCATGCAGCTGGCTGGTAACCTTTCCCAGCTGGTGAAAGAGGGATGCCAAATGTGCAGACAGCCTGAGGAAAAAATGGCATCAGATGCAAGCCACTGAGCTACAGGGAGAGTGTGGGTGCTGGAGCTCTGCTGGCAGGGTGATGTGCTGGTCTCATTATCTGTGGCTTGTACAGTGGCACAGGAGGTGTGTGTATGGAACTGCTGGGCACCAAGAGCAGCTGTGTCCTTGGAAGCCTTGTGGAACAAGGCTGACCTGGAACTGAGTAGGGAGCTTCTGAAGCTGGATCATTCAGACAGCCCTGTAATTAGAGGTTTGGCCAAATCCAAGAGTCTGGAGTTCTGGGACTGAGATATCCAAGATAAAGTATTGCATAAAGTGAATAAGGCTGCCTGCCTCACAAATTTCAGGAATTAAATTATGTTTGGGCATGAGAAATGTGCCCTTTATTATCACATTTCTTACAAAACCTTACAGCAATATATGAAGAGTGAAGAGTACACAATTCCTAATTTTATACTCTGCAGAGGACAGGCACCTAGGAATTACAGTACCTGACAAAGAAAAGAGATTGGGCTATCTGATTTAAAAATCTGTAGCAGTAGCTTGCACATCAAATGCCAAAGTGAGAAATAGATGCACTGAATTCCCACAAGAAGCATGTATTATGAGAACATGAAGAGAAGACAGCACTCATTCCAGGTGGGTTACTCCTTAGTCATCCTGAAGTTCTATTTCTCTTGCCTGTGTTCCTATATATGTGCTGTATTTCACTGGTGCCAGTTTGCTGTTGGGATGAATACAAGTTTGTCTCAGAGACAAAGTACCAATATTTGTTATCTGATGTCATGGTTGCACCACCAAGGTTAGCATTGTTGAACACTTTCCACCATAACACTTAATTTTAATTAATGATCACTCAGACTGAAAGGTTTTATGCTAGTCTTTATCTCATACTGATGTGTGTTTTATAAAGTTTAGGTGAGGAATATTGCAACTGACTTTTAACAGCAAGACTTGTTGGGAAGATCCAATTTAGTTGTGGGAAAGGTTTTCTCAAAGAGTTGCTCAAATCAGTGTGGCTTTCTGTTCTCTCTCCAAGACTGCCTATTTATGGCTGTTTTGCTGTCCATTTTGTATGGTTGGTTTATAGAGGATAACAGCCTACCAAATGTGACCCCCAGTGGAATTGTTGAAAAGGGGTCTCTTCAGACCTCCAGAGATAAGTTCTGTGGTGGTTCTAGTAAGAGTCAGTATTATTTTCTAGCAGAATATGATATTTCTATCCTGGAAACATACCTGCATTGTAGAGCCATCAAATTTCTATTTTTCCTGCAACCAGAGTTGAGTTAGTAATAGGTTTATTGTGGAATCATAATCAACAGGGAATACTTTCTACTGCTGATTCATTTGAAAAAGCATAAAGGCAGTATTCCAATCTTCTTAAAAGTAGGAGTGTAAGGCATTACTTGTTTGTTTTAACAGAATTCAGATGCTTTTAAATTTCACTTCAGTCTTTCCCAAGAGAGAAAATGTGAGATATTAGTCTAAGAATAAATAGATTTTAAAAAAATAACTAAAGCAGGTCTCACCACATATCCTCTCATATATATTCTGTGTAAGAGATCAGTGTTTGCTTTAATTACCACAATTGAAGTAATTACTCCATTTGATAAGGTCAATTAAAAATAATTTAGTAACACTGCCTGCTGCTAGAGTGGGGAAGTAGCACATGTAACAGCACCTTTAAAGGATCCACCAGTGTGTGTCAGTCTATTTCAGCTGGCAGGTCCTGACTATAGTCCAGCCTACAAATGCATTAGCTTTGCTTTGATAAGCAAATCAATATATAGAGAATAATTTAAAGAGTGCATCTTAGATAATTGAAGCTCATGTCAATAATTTTTGGGTCTGCTCCTAAATCTGTTTGTTTTTAACCCAGAACTTCCACTTTAGTTGTTGCCTAACTGTGTTAACCCTACAGTCCTTTAGGACTCATTAAGGCAGATCTCTTAAGGCAGCTAAGGAAAGCTTTAGCTGCTTTGACTTGCAGCTGTGCTTCCATGCATGCTAAGATTGTCCACAGCCTGGGCACCTATCTTCCTGTAAGTCCTGCTGAGAGCCAAAAAAATGAGGCAATGAAGGAATGTTTGTGCAGTGGATCCAGCAAAACAGGTGGGATTTAGTCCCTCAGCTTCAAGCAGTCTAAAACTTATGGCTTCAGAAAGTGTCCTGCCTAAAAGCTATTACTGGGGCTGAAGGCAGGCTGCTCTCCTCCTCCTCCTCCTCCTCCTGAAGCCATGACTTGCTGCACAGATTCATCTTAAGATGTGGGGAGCAGAAGAGAGAATCAGAGGGTGTGTACCCAGCCTAGTCTGTAGCAAGTGCACTCACCTAGATGGGCAGGAGTGCTGGGCTCTCACCACCAAACTAATTTATGTGTTTTATTAGTAGTCATACAGTGCATAAATGTGTAAATAGTGCTTGAGCAGTGAACCTGAACATTCACTTTCCTGGAATGTGTCCCAGCTACAGGTGTCCAACATGATGATTTCCTGATGTAGCGATCTTGAATTCTCTTATGCTTTGTGACAGCTTCCCAAAGGAGCACAGCAAGCATCACCACCATGAGCAGCTATGTGTCTGATGATCAATTATTGCATTAGGAGATAGGACATGTGGATATTAACCTCCTCAAAAGAAAAAAAATCTGCACCTGCCATCTCCTGCTGAGTGCCAGGCTATTACATGGAGTGCAGCTGCCATCTCCTTCATTTGACAGATTTTAGGAGAGAGCAAGCCATGGTTACAGAATGTAGTTGCCATGAGTCTGATCTTATCAATGTACAACAGCTGTACTGGGAACGTTTACTCTAATTAGGCAGAGGAACACCTAGTTTCCTTTATCCTAATTGGCCATAGCTCTGTCCTAGACAGCAAGCTGATCATTTCTGTGTGCAAAATACCAGCAAGGCTAAAGCTGAGCCAGACAAAGACTGTGCCATTAGCTGTGCTCATCACCATCCCCTCCTCTTGCTCGTGACAATTATTTACTCAACTTAGCTGCCAATGACCTATTAGCTTCTCAGCCTAGCTCTGTGAAAATAACTCTGATTAATTTACACACTTCCAATAGCAAAGGTTTACCACGGGCCCATTTGCTTTGCAGAACTAGGTTAAGTAGCAGCCACCACACACATCTGAGAAGCCTCAGGGAGTTTAGGTGTCTCTAGACTGAAGTGACAGCTGATAGGAAGTTTTCCCTAGTGGATTTTTGAACAGAAGCACCTGAAATCAGTAAGTTAAGTATTACAATTTAAGCATATGATGGGTTTCACAGCTTTTTTAAAGTGAAGCAAAGATGTGGCTAATTACTTAACTCCATTCCAACAGTAGGGAAATAGCTGCATACTGCATTTGTAGCTCACAAATGAAGACAAGAAAAATGCTGCTTTGAAGCGCTGATTCTAAAAAGCTGTAAGCAAAGGAACAGTGTTCCTCTCCAGCTGATGAACACTCCAGCAGCCTAAACAGCTGTACCTGGAGATTGCAGGGAGCTCTGACATCAGGGCTATGCACTAAAGATGAGTTACTATTGACTGCATTTCATTAGCATCTTATAATGATATGTGCTTGTCCTGGTCTGTCTTTGTTTAAAACTTGCCTTTCAGGAACTTCCACGTTCAGGTGCTGTGACACAAAATCAGACTGACTCACACATCAGTGGTTTTGACTTCAAATAGACACATTTCTCTCGCTCCTCCTAAAGTAAAAAATTGGGCACAATGTTCAAGACATTTGGCAGTCAGTTTTGTTAGGGTGGTTTGAATCAAGGGGTTATATCCAGTGGAAAGCACCACAGCCTTGAAAACGAGAGCAACGTGCATTTTAATGTGTCTGGTTTTTCTCTTCTCCAGCTGCTGTTCTCTTGCTTACTTCTCACTAGCGTTTCCTTAAAGCTTTTTGTTAGCAAGGCAACCTAATTGCCTGTTACTTTATGAAACGTCTACACAAGGGGGAGCTGTTCCACGTGAAAGGAGGTTCCTCATGAGCCTCTCCCGGACAGATCTGTTACAATAATTCCACAAATAGGCAGCAGATGTCAGCTCTCCAGCTCCGATCAAAAGAAAAGATCCTTAAAATCCTGCCTCGCTCAGAGATTCCCTACAGTTTTATTAGTGCTTTCCTGAACCAATCATTTAATTTTGTTTTCCTGAGTATCATCAGAAAGAAAATTAATAATGGTGGGATAGCAGCCATGGGTGTTATTTGTTTATACACAAGGCACAGCTGTTCTAGGAGAAAACTATTGGCAATAGAGAGATGCACAAAGTGCAGAGGGGGGGAAAAACCAAACAGAAATAAAGGCAGAATAGCAGGAAAGGAATGAAAGAGGACACACAGTTAGTAGTAAGAAGTTTGGGTCTTATTCTGTGGGTCATTGTCTGACTGATCCAAATCAGTCTTTTCTGCTTAGTTTCTATAGAGAGGATAGTTATATTTATTTTGTTTTCTAGAGCTTTTAATTGTCTACTTGTAAATTTAATTTTTTTGTGAAAACAAACCTTCTGATTCATCAGAAACATGATAAGGAACTGGAAATAAATAGAAAAATAGGAGCACATTTTATCATGAGCACATCAAAACAGTTGCCTTCCTTTTTTCTTTCTCCCTCCACACACCCTCCTGTTCCTCAGAAAGGAAAGTCACAAGACACATAATCCTTAATCCAGGCTTTTCTCTATTTCAGTAATCATCAAGAAGTCCCATAGCTCTAGGAACTTTGCCTTTTCCAGGAAAAAGAACTAACAGCTTCCCCATCATATAATAAAAGGATCCCTTAAGGAAAATAATGGGACTGTCATTGTGGGAAGCATTTAAATTTAGACTGATCAAAATTGTTCCATTTTAGTGAGAGTGAAAATTTCTGCTTAGCTTACTAGACAGAGCTGAATTGGGAAGTCTTGTGACTGGCATAGTTTTTGGCTGTCTGTAATATTCACCTGGAACTCTGAAGATAAATTTCTGTTGTGCCCCAGCAGTTTTGTTCAAGAAGGCAATGACCTCTGGTCATTGGCTTTCACATTCTCAGTAAAAATAGGTGTTCTGATCCTCAATCCTATCATGTGCTGTACATATATAGTCCATCTGCAGAAGTCTCCTGCTGAGCTGATGAGACTAAAAGAATTGTATGCAGGCTTATTTCTGTGCAGGATTATCTTGTTTATGCATATGAGCGTTGTATAATGGAGAAATGTTACTTCATACAATTGGTTGAGGAACTAAAGAAATCCCCTGAAGTTTGTGCTTTTTCTGCCTAAATCCAAATTGATTAGAATTTAGGAAATGATAACTATGTCCCCTTTCAGTGGCTGCCTTAATCGTCCCTTTAAGAATCAAGCAATTACAGCGTCACAGTGGAATCCTCTGGCAGTAACACACAGAGTTCATGTCAGCCAAACAGAGTGCCTGACAGACACTGCCACTGCCTACCCACAAAATATCTGTGTGCATTAAATGGATGCTTGCACAGAACAATTTGTAATTTTTTACAATCAAAGCTATGAAATTTCTATAGTCTACTTATCGACAGATAGCAACAGAGAGAAGTGTGGATTTAGGAAAACCTTAGGCTCATTCCCTCTTCTCTCATCTCTGAAAAAAATCCCCCAACCAATTCAAAAACAGGAAATACCCTATGGAATTAATTTGAATTAAGAACTACAATGTGCTCTCATTTTAATCCAGGCAATCAAGTTAAAATCAAATTAACAAAGAGAAAAAATTAGGGCCCAAATGTTCTTTGAATATTTGTTTAATTAATTCTGTTTTCATTATTTTTTGCAGCTGCTTATGTCCCTTCAGGTTCTAAGTAGAACTGGAGGCAAGGAGCTGAAAAAGCCAATTGTTCTTATGTAAAACACAGCCACCTTCCAAAATGTTTTCTGCTAGAACTTTGAGTTTCTGACACATACTCTGTTGGGGGTGGGGGGCAAGGAGAGACAGGAGAGAGGAAGGTAGAATACCTCTTTAAATTTTTACATGCTTTTCAGGGTTCAACAATTTATAACCCAGTCATAAATCTGTGGTAGAAACTTCATGTGAAGAGCTATTTTTTCCAGTATTTCTTATTTTAATTTTTAAATGCCTTGTGACCACAGTATAACTATTCAGTGTGAGAATTACAGGGCAAGTTTGAACACTTAGTTGGCACTAGCAGTGGGATATCAGATGTTCTTATATCCTTTGGAAATTTTTGGCTTTTGAGGCTGCCTGGAAAGAGTACACCACTGAGAATTTATTTTCAAAGCTTCACATCATTCTGAAGAATGGCAGAGAATTCATTATTTTATTTTATGCTTTCAGAGAATATTAGAGAGAACTGCTTCCAGTTAAATAAGTTTACTAATTTCTCATTTTAATTATGAGCTTGATGTATTCTCATTATTTCTAGTATAAACTTCTCTATTTCCATCTTTGCAGAAATTCCAAACTCTGCTGCACAAAGTTTTGAGCAGCTTTCTCTAGTATACCATGCTTTGAATGGTAGGATGGAGTAGATGACCTCCAGAATAATTTACTGATGTTTCTCAGTCTATGGTTCTCACTGAAGCTCTTTTTGAAATGCTGTTGATAGCCTGGAAGTCTGCTTATGGGCAGAATATACAGCAAGTGCTAATTACATTATTTATTCATTTATTCAAAACCCATTCCACCATTTCCCTTAACTTACATAAAAGGTTTTTTAACTTACGTAAAGCTTCTTTCTTTTCCTAAAACTTTTTTTTTTCCCCTAAAACTTTTTTTTTTCTTTTTCTATAAAATCAAGACTGAGATTTGAGGAATTTAGTTTAAAACTTAGTAAAAGCATTAGATAATGACTGTACTTGATGTAACCTATCTGATAGGATCTACACTGTGGCCATCAGGTATTTTTCCAAAGTCACTGATTTTTATTTTTAGTTTAATGTCTTATTCATTTAACCACCCTTAACATCAAGTTTCTTAAACTTGAGGGAAAACAGAAATTCTATTACTGCCAAGACAGGAATATGAATGGTAGCATGGTGAGTAATAACTGACATACACAGCCATTCTGTCTGAAGAATTATTAATTTTTTAAGTGAAATAAATGGCAACACTTGCTGGAAGGAAGAATTTTGCTGGAGAAGTAAGGAAACTAGGAGGGCATATCATCTTCCCCTGCTAATTTTGAGAATTTTGAAGTGAAGTAATTTCTTTACAAAGAGCAGTATTTCTGCCTCCTAGAAAAATCCCCTGCATTGACCCCATCCAGCCCTCCTCCAGTCTTGCACTGTGACCCCCTGCATCTCATTCATTTGTTGTTATTTATCTTTCTGCTTAGCCAGCAATTCTTTAATTTTAAAATCTACAGAAATGTGGTTTTGTTTCTAAACACTTCCCTCCATTCTTATTTTTTAATAGCTCTGTCACTTGTCTTAACTAAAGTCTTTACTTCCTTATATTTCCTTACTAGCTCTGACTCTCTGAGAAACACAATTCTTTCATGTATCCTCTATGAAGGACTGCAGATCTACCACCTCTCTTGATTTATCTTCTGCATATAGGAAAAGGGATGAATAATATTATTCTGCCTGGTAATTCATGTATTCATCCAAGAATGAGGAGAAGGAATAGAGTTCTTTGAAGTTCATCCCAGGAGCAAAGAGTTTGTAAGAATACACAGGTACATAGAATATTTTTTATTACATGTAATACCCAAGTCACATTAGCCCTTTTAAAATGCAAGGTGGATATACTCTTAGTAGGAATTTGGACCATGTTTTCAGTGTATCAAAAATTTAAAAAACCCTTTTACCCCCTATTACAAGTATCCCACTGCCCTTATTATCTTCTCAATAATCATGGAACATTTGGAGAACAATCCCATGTAAAAAAGAAAAAAAAAAAAAAAAAAAAAAGAGAGAGAGACAAAAAAAGGCAATTTCCTGTTCCAGCATGGAGTATAAATGCAATTTCAGTGTCTGGCTTCTTGACTGTAGTAACCTCCTCAGGCTAAATTGAAGGACTTCTTGCTGGGAACTAGGATTGAAGAGAAAATCCTCTTCTCTTGCAGATACAGAACTCTTTTTTGGGTAGCATACAATGGAGAAAAACTTGTTACAAGGCCAGATGTTGGTGATTAAACTGTAGGAAGAAAATTACTTTTTCATTTTTTGTATATAAAAGATTTATCAAAATCTATTGTATTTTTTTGCCACAATTCACCTGCAATTCTAGGAAAGTGGTCAATATATTAGAAAAACAACAGATGCATGGTTTGTGCAGTTAATGTGACTTCTCCTCTCATGATGTTAAAACAAGGTCCATGGTGTCCTAGCAGGGAGTCAGTGGGAAGTTCCTGGAACTCCTAAAATGGCAGCAAACTCCCTCACCAGATTTTCCAGACAAGTTTAACAGTTCTGTGCTTCTGTTGAGTGTGGGGGTCATTTGTGTCATGGATATTTATGGCAGAATTAACATACCAGGAGTCCACAGAGTCTGGGGTCCTCATCTTAGATTGTGGCCAGTATGAAGTGATCCAGAAACTGGTAAAAGAAAATCTGTGATACTTATCCAGTTAAAAGGCAAGCTGTGCTTCTCAAAAATTCTTCATTGTTCCCATCTGCATTACCTAGCATCCCTCACCCCTAAACCAGAAGCAAACAAAACCCAATCAAAATAACCCCCAAAATCCCCAACCCTTTAAATGCTGATCCACCATCAAGAAGGCTTAATAAAAGAATCTTCTCTCAGAAGACAAATTCCCAACACTGAGACATCAATTAGTGCTTTTCTTAGCAAATTTAACAAACTGTGCTGATTTGGTGTGGACTTCACACACTGCTTCTCTGTGGGGAATATCTGATTCCCCAGAATTGGGGGAGCATGGTATGGCTATGAAGAGGCTGTGCTCTTGTTCATAAAGGCTTAAAAAGTTAGGGAAACACTTTTAGATAAAACTCAAGCAGCCTGGAGTTATCTAATGTAATGGATGGCAAACCCTGGGACCTGCTGGCAAAATTTCATGTTTTTTCAGAAGTACAGAGAAAATTGGATTCTTTTTCACAGTAATGTTAATACCTGGAAATACAATTTTGTGTTTAAAGTTAAGATCAAGTAATTAGACTGAACATACTCATTAAAAAAAAAAATAGTTGTGTGGCAAAAAGCCACACAACAACGTACCCAGAGCACTTTACATGGAATGTTCAACTGTCATACTACAACACTGAGTACACCAGGTTGAAACTCACACTCTCATTTTAATTTTCACAATTCTTACACTATGCATTCAAATAGGCTTCATATTCTTAACTGTATACTCTTTTTTTTTGTCATTTCTTGTCACTTAGAAGTCTCAGGTTTCTTTTTCTGACTTGCATTTCAAATTATTTCTCTGATATTTTTCCTATTACCAGTGTTGTCTTAAATACTGGATGTCAGTGGTCTTTCCACATATAAATTTGTCATTCAGCTTGTACAAGACAACAATATGCCATGTTAGATTTCCTCTTTACAGTAATCTACTTCGATTCTGTCTATCATCTATAACATCATTCACTGAACTCTCAAGATTTTGCCACTTTCTAGAAGCATTTTTAACTTCAGGATATAGAGTCTTTTAATAGACACCAGAAGACTTAATCTGCCTACTGCTTCCCTGAGAACTTTGGCTAGTTTATCACTTATGTCAAGATTTAATCCAGGATGGGTCTTTATAGAGTTGCTGTAGATGATTTCACAGCACTCTTCCCTCTTTGTCCCCTTCTAGTGCCTGCCTTTAGAGAAAAGGTGACAAAGATGGTTCATACTTCTCTTATCCAGGTGTTTTCCAGCTGTGTATCACATGATATTCCACTTTGACTCTTTCCCTTATTTAAAATTTTAATATCCATACAGAGTTTTATTTATTTCTCTTTCGTGTTAATGAGCTTTGTGAATGGATATCTTTATGGGATTTGCTGATGTTTTTATATCACTGATTTCCATAATTTAAATTCAATTACATTTTATTTCTTTTAACTCTCTGAATGCTTTTACTGTAACTGTTTTATTTAGAGTTCTAATGCAATTGTACTATTATTTGATTGCACTTTGTCTTCTTGCCAATTTATAAAACATGCTGTCCTTTTCTTTCTCTTTGATTTTTGCAGAAGAAAGTAAATCTGTTTCAAAATTTATATTATTACAACATCTCTTTAAATGGACAGCTTTCTCTTTGAAGATATCTTCATCTATTCTGACTGCCCATTGTCACAGAGTTGTGAGCTTTTAGACAAAAGTGGAGCAGTACTGCAGTGGTCTGTAGTTTTCATCTCCCACTCTAAGTCCCTTATTTTATAACTGGCTGATTTTTCTACTCTATTCCTCTGTATCACTTATTTCATTTGTCATACCTAGTGCTGGAAGCCACCATCTCCAAGTAATTAATGACTCTTCACCTGGACCATTTTATCTCTTATTGCTTATTGCTCCTTTCTGTGGCTGTCTTCATATCCTTTTTAAGAAAAGATTTAAAATATCCCAAACCAGATGTTTTTTCAGCTTTTTGCACATCATTACACTCATGTGAACCAAGACTGGATTTGAACCAGGCTTCCAGTAGCAAAGACCAAGTAATTTTTTTCTAACAGCAAGCATGCGTCTTCCTCCAAATTATTATTCTCAATAGGTACTTTAGATTTCAGCTACTGGTATTTTATGGTATCTCATGATCACCTGAGTGATTGCTTTTCTAGCCTGCCTGTGAAAATACAACGTGGCAAACTTTATCTTAGCATTTTAGCAAACTCTTTCTGGTGAAAATCAGAGAAATTGAAAAGGAGGTATAAAGTCCATCAGATTTCCACTCAATAAAGCCATCCCTATTTATCAGACATACAACTGTCAACAGGCTGGAGTACTGATTGATTGTAGCCATAAACAACTCCAAGCATAACAGCATCTTTCATCTCCCCCCTCTTAAAAATTACAAATTTTCTCAAAGACACTGAAATCCTAAATAGTTTTTCTCACAGTTTAAAAAAATAAAAGAACAAAGACAAAGGTAATGACCAGTATTTATGTAAAGAGTTGGGTACAGGGGATGTGGAGCATGTGGGAACTCAGGCAGTCCTTCACCCTCAGAGACAGTGTGACCTACTCTTTTGGTCACTGTCTTGACTTGTCTTGTCTCTCATGTAATCACAGCCCAGACTGGGATCTACCTGGTCTCACAATTGTTTCAGCAGCTTTCTAACACTTATTGGTGGATGTTGCCTGGGCCTATGAATTTGTAGGGGTCAAACTCCTGCAATAATTCACACACCAGCTCTTCCTTCACTGATGGTGGATCTGTGTTTTCATCAACCTGGATTTTTTCATTCACAAGGCTTGAGACCCAACAGTGCTGGTAAAGAGAGAGGTGAAGAAAGTGCAGGGAAACTGCCTTTTCAATGTTGGTGCCTAGTTCACCTCTCCTGCTAAAGTGGGCCAGTATTTTCCTTCTGTTTCTGCTTGCATTTCAGCAGGTTAGCCCCACTGGTGTCTCTTCATCTGCTTGGGTAGCCTGTGCTACTCCATGCCACAATATACCAAGTAATACACCTGCAGAGGAACTGAGTAACTTCAGGGGCAGCCAAAACTGAGATCCATCACATAAGGATGCAGAGAGCATTTAGTGCCTGTTGGATGTTCAGCTTACAGTAAGAAGGAGATGCTCTGACTTTTCCCAGCTATGCCCTAGCTCATATACATGACAATATGATGGACTCTCTTGGTAACCAGGAGTATGAGTCTTAAATGCTCTCCATTAGGATCACTCTTCAGGTCAAGGGGATGTCAGGTGTAGTACACAGAGGAGGCCAAGGTGATGATGATGAGTTCAACACACTTTTGAAATTTAGCCACGTTTTTTTCCCATTATGAGATGCTTAGAAATTTATGAAAGGATATTTCAATAATTATCTAACATAGCCATCAATATGCCTGAAAAAGTACTGAAAAAAATGTACTTTCAAAAAAAGCTTTGAGGCTTGAACAGTTATGCATTAGATCAAGGACTTGGTCTCAAGTTCAAGTCAAAATTTACATGCACAGCCCCAGAGCTCAACAGTTACTGAAAAATACTCCTTTTATTTTCTTTTCTTCCCAAGCTCTAGCTGAACCTGTGCTTATTGACCTTCAAGGGACACAGCAATATCTTTCTTACTCAGGCCTTGCCTGAGGGGTGATGCAATGACAGACTGAATTGTCATTCTGGGAATTTGGTTGGCGTTGTGTCAGTTTTGCTTCACATCAATTTAGATAACTGTGGCTTATCACTTGTCTCTACGATGGCATAGGTATATGATATATATGAAATGAAGACTAAATATGTAAATACATCCCTGTAACTCTGGCAGCAAAATTATGCAAATGTCAACTGAAGAGCTCTTTCACACCATTAAGGATTAATGTGTGCATATTAAGATTTTTAACCCTCTATGTGAGAGCCATATTGTCACACAGTCCTGTTATAAAATACATGTGCAATTGCTTTCTTTGTGTGCAAAAATACTTCTAGAATGAGTAGAGATTGCAGGATATGAATTTAAGGCATAGAGCTTAACATATCTGGTAAACTAGTTCCTGCTATTTTTATTAATTTTGTTTGATAGCCATAGTTGTAGTATTAAATACTGTGACAAGATGCAATATTCATCAGGTAATTCTGGACTCAGAGGTTGGATTTATCATCAGAAAGCATTGTCAATTTCTAGGAAAAAGTTTGGGAAAAATAAGCTATTGTGCAAAGTTCAATGATTCAAAAGCACTTTTCTTTCAGAAACTCTTCGGAGTCTATGTTTTGGGTAAACAGGTAAAATTTGGAAATAGGAAAGCCTTTGCCACAGGATATATCTGCTGCAAAATTCATATTTAAAAGGGCCCAAAACTTGGTCAAATTAGAGAGTATAAACTTCTAAGAGTTTTACAGCTATGATCTCCAGCATGCTCAGTTCTTTTACAGCTCTCATTGTCAGGAAAATGTCCAAAGAGGAGACAGAGGAGTCCTGCAACTTTATTTGAATCAAGGGAGAGAGTTCACCGGAGCACACGCCCGCGGGGTTTTCTCTCTCGGGGTTTTGGAGGGGGCAGCCTCCTTTTATCCTGAACTCCTGGCCGCATGTTGCCTCTCCCTTTCCCCACGGGCTGAGGCACAGGGAAGGCACAGCCTTCCTGAACCCCCTACCACATATTCCCCCCTTGAACTTACCATTTTACCCCAAAGCTCAGAAACTCCGGCTCTGCAGACCCTTGTCTGTTCCAGGAGCTTGTCTGGGCTCTGAAACAAAACTGCTGCCCAAAGTTAGGAGAGACATTGGGACCCATTTCAAAGTGTTAACACCCATCAAATTGTATGTAGACATTAGCTTGCCTCTCAGTACTGATGCCCAAAGCACATGCTCACTGCTGAACAGAAAGAGTGTGTATGACTTATTCCCTGACATCTCTGTCACAGCTCTGGAGTGTGCATGTAGAGCTACACAGTCACCTTCTGCTTAGATTGAAGTACAGTGAAACGCTGAAAATTAGAAAAAAATCTGTAAGGATTCTTTTCTTTGTGCAGAAAATAATGTGTAAAACTATAGGAAAGACAGTAAAGCTATTGGAAGCTGACAGCTGAAATAGGTGTGTACAGGGTGTGCCTGGTTGGAAGGGGGGATTCTGTCACTTAACATCCTTGAGAGAAAAGTGGCAAGTGAAAAATGCCTGTCTGGGAAAAAGTGGTGCCATGTCCCTATTGCAATGGGAAAGAAATTGAAGATCTTGTCTGCCAATGAGTACTGACAGGGAAAGGAAAATCAGGAGAGAAGCCTGAATGGACTACCATGAGCAAACTGATAGGATGAGAAGACAAAGTAGACTCTGTGTTTGGTAAGGTACCATCTGATAGAAGGAAACAAAGAACTGTGAGAGGAACATCTGGTCTGATTCTAGTAGAATGTTGGCCACATGGCTAAAGAGTTATTTGGTAGTTTGTTGTTGCTGTTGTTTTGGTTTATTAAAAGAACAAACAAACCAGAATAAAGAAGCAGGGAGGATCCTGTAAGACCTATGAAGCACTTGACCAGGAGCAATTAGCAAAGAGGATAGGAAGATGCTGACACTGCTTTTTCCACAAGCTCAATGTGTGGTGACTGACAAGTCCAACCACAGAGATGCCAGCTGACTTTACACACAGCCTTTTCTGGTTTATGCAGGATATCAAAGATACTCCAAAGTTTAGAAAGTTTTTGTAGTTTGCAATTAAAACTTAATTTTCCACTCAGGAAATATTGCTGCTTCAACTTGGTTACCTCATTTCCTTGCCACGAGATCTCCATATATTTTAGGATGAATCATGCTCACTTGCTGCAAAATACTCAATACTTGATTTTTATTCTGTTATTCAGCTTGTGCTGCTGGGCTTATAAGCAACCCCAAGCTATGAAGACTTGAGATTTTTACCCCTCTCTTTGTAAACATTACAAACATATCTAAATGCATTATAAATGGTAATGCATTTAGTATCAAAATGTGAAGAGTTTTCATTATTCCATTTGACTGAGGGAGAGCTTATTCACAGAGACTGAGGTGAAGAGCACCACATGCTTGTAGCTGTACACCATCATGTGTCTGTGGCACAGTTTTTAAGAGCTCTCTGTGTTGTATAGCCTATTATGTGTTCAGAGCACAATTCAGTTCCCACTGGAAAAGCTCAGCTGTTGCTCTGAGCACACCTGGAGCAGTAAGGCAGGCATTCAAGAGCTGAGGGAAAGAGCACATAGTGGGTCCTTGGTTTGAGTGACTTGCCTCACAGTGCCCAAATATTCTGTATCAAAGAGGGGGAGGGATTTCAAAGAAAAGTATTTGCTTGGCCTAAACTTGAAACTGCTCTTTCTCCTCTGGCCATCTCTTTTTTTTTTATTTGAACTTTTTGCTTTCCATGTTTTTCCTTCCACTGCTCTTCTTCTCCGTTAAACATTCCTACTTTTCAGCAAAGGGCCTTCTTTTCAGGATTCATCACATTTAGTAATATGTTACTTTCATTGTTTTTGAGATTGTGAATAAATAAAGTGAACTATTTCTAAGATTTCTTAATGCGAGGCAGTGCAGGACACTAACATTTTTAAGATTAAGAAAAGTATGGAACTAATAGCCTGGGAAAAAATCTGCAAGAAATTATAAATACAAGTAAGTGGAAAGCATTGCTGATAATCCCAGTTTTTGAATTCTGAAGTTAAAAGAAACATCATTAGGTGGAAGAGACACCTACAGTAAGAGTTGTGAATTATGCCAATATCTTGTCTGTACAAATCTTGTAAACATTCAGGAAATGCCATCAGGGAGGTTTATTTTTGTGCCTCCAGAGAACAAGAGTAAAAATCTGTAAATGCTTCCTGTTGTATCCTCACATAAATGCATAATAAATTGTTAATGTCTTATATATAAAACTACCATCAAATCAGAGTCCTAGTTAGTTCATTGCTACAGAAAGAGAGAAGACCACGTGGAAGAACACAGTTACACTTGTTGAAGTCACACTTATTTTCTGCTCCTTTTTCCTGCTGCTGTGCTCACCCTTCCCCTTCTCCTTTGAGTTCCAGCCTCAGTGGTTTCATTCTGACATGCCATGGGCAAGGCTGTGGTGGGTCAGGCACATTTTGTGGTGTCCTTTACTGGAGACAATTGATGTTCATGTCTTCTTCTTCCCCTGCTCAGGATCTGATAGGGATCTTTTTGTTTGTTGACACACTTTTATATTTTTGCTCACCCCTTATTATTTTGCAGCTACACAGTATACCTGAATTTACTATATATGATATTTTATGCGATGCAGATACTATCTCTTCTCTCTGTAAGCCCTAACACCAGTTTTGTCAGCTTCTAGATCTGCATTTCTTTAACTTCTTTAAGCATTGGTGAGATGTTTACAGCCATGTGGTCTCCATTGCCAAGTCTGTTGCTGTTGCAGCAAAATCAAGTATAACAAAGCACATGAAGGACAAGAAGAGTTCAAACTAAGCCAGCCCAACAAGATACAACCTCCAGGGATTCCAAATTTACAGAGCCTGTGGTCTTTCAAAAAATACCCTGCTAACTATGGGAGTGTCATAGTGCTGGGCTCCAAAGTAAGATTAAGTTGCTGAGATTGACAGCACTGGATGAACTGGTGAGGTAAGTAAAGCTGACCAAAGGTATCATCACTCCTGCTGATCTGCTCAGGAATAATGCTGCTGTGAAGAGCTGAGATTAACCAGTAGCCCTTAGTTTTCACAGGTAAAACATCTGTAATGTAGATTTCTGTGATGTAAGTTTATAATCTTTTCAAAAAGTAAAAAGAGTTGCACTACATTCTAGAGTAAGAATTACCATTATGAGCCAGGCCTGTCATCCATGCATTTTCTTTAAGCCAGAGCAAGATGCTTCAGAGAGCAGTACAAGAAACCCCAAAGTGGGCAATTATGGAATAACTTGTCCACATGGAAGGTTTCTTCCTAATGCTCAGCAGTTAAAGATTTGCTTGTTTGCTGATGCATAAAGGCTTATAAAATTTTAGACTTGGTTTGTTTGGGCTTCTTTTCCCTACCTAATATAATTGTGCATGTTTTAAGTTTTCATAGAAACATGAAGTCCACCTTAGAGTCCTAAACTGTTGGCATCAGTGATTTCTGGTGGTACTTAGTATCATAGCTTCACTGTGCAGTGAGATAAAAACTAAAGTATTTTATTGTTTGTTTTAATTGGCACTTGTTGCATTTCAATTCCACTGAATGTACCACTGCTTTTCTTACATTAGAAAAGTATCTCTTTATGTTCCTCAGTGACTCATGGACAATTAAAAAAATTATGTTGGGAAATTTAAGTTCTGTATTTATGCATCAGATTTTTCCTCAGTGGGAAATCTCTGATTTCTCAGTACTTTAGAAATACCTTCTAGTTACTAAGATGTGTGAAGGTAAAGCAGCAGTTATTTAAAAAAAAAAAAAAAAAAAAAAAAATCTCGATGGAGATGTAAGGCTTCCCATTGACTCAGTTGTTTTCACTGACTTTCAGTATTCTCTGTCTGGTGTATCCATCCCTATTGGCCAGTTGAGTAGGAATAATGCTTTTCTCTAGGGTCAGTTCTCCAAACTTGCAGGGAGTTTGGGACTCCTTATCTCTCTCTACTAGAGTGTTCATGTGCATACTGATGCACTCTAGGTTTTCTTCTTCCATCATATTGAAGCCTAATGAACTAGCAACAGCCAGCCTCTCTGTCTATGCATGTTGTTAAAACTCACTTAAAGAAACTGGGACAATATTGAGTGTGGCAGTTCTTCATTGAGCTGTAATTTAGATTCTAGACTGCTTTTCGTGCTCTCCATAGTATGAAATAGTGTTCCTACTCTGTTTTGGATCATCGCTTTGCTTAAGGGTTTATTTAAAAAGTTATTTTAAAGCTTGTGTTGAAAGGTTTTTATGTGGTTTCTTTGAATAATAAGCAAACGTTTTTTATTCTAGTCCATTTTTTGATCTGCTGGTTTAGAACAGATTCCTTTTCTTTAAACAAAGCATTCATGTTAATTTCCACAGTTTGGTCCCTGGAGAAGGTTACTGGTGGTTACACTCCCTTTAATGTCTTTAGAGACATTGTTATCTGGTCTTGTTTAAAATGTATCCATACACAGGATTTGCCCAGTGAAGCTTTATTTCAAATCTGTATACTTGAAATTTAACTTGAATTCCCTGTTCTATTTGGACCCTACCGCTTCCAGTTGTCTTGAAAATTGTGCTTAATAATTGTATTTGACCTGGAGAGCAGGAGGCTCTGAGGAGACTTTACTGTGGCTTTTCAAAACATAAAGGGAGTTATAAGGGAGACTTTTCACCAAGACTTGTAGTGGGAGGACAAAAGGCAACAATTTAAAACTGATAGAAGTAGATTTGGATTGGACACAAGGAAGAATTTTTTTTCATTAGGATGATGAGACACAGGAGCAGGTTACCCAGAGAAATACTGCCAGTATCAGATGGTCTCCAGAGATTCCTCCAAAATGAATTGGAGAACATGAGACAGTGTTTATTAATTATTGGTCATTAGCATACCTTCAGCAATAAAATGTATGAAGTGAAATGGAAACAACAAAAAATTTATATTGTCAGCAAATCCCATTTTAGTTTCTAGACCACTAGAGTGTATTTCCCACAAATCACTATAAACTAGTAACCTGAAAACTATTTGTGACAAAATAAAACTATACAGTGTCATGTAAAGATGGAAAGAGGAGTGTTGCAGCTGCAGATGTCATGGCCAGCAGGAGAAAATGGACCATGTATAACTTTTCTGTTCTTTATAGAATGTGGCCTTTTCCCCACTGAATGAATTTTGAAATCTAAAAACCAGTTGCAAGCTGTTTAATTTTCTGAACATAGATAAATGGCTTCAAATAGTTCAGCAAACCTTAAAAGAAAGAAGACCAGAAAAGAGAGTTTTAGATGAAAAGACACTATGTTTAAAAACATGAGCAGCCCTGCTTTAAATTGTCTTAAAAGAAAGACTTTTGAAACCTATCCCCTATGCATAAGACTTCATAATTAAAACTCTGAATTTTGTATTTCAAATTTGGCAGATTCTAATAACAAGGAAGCTGTACAGGTGTTGATAAAAAATTGTTTTGTCTTTGCTGAAACCACTATTACTATAGACCCAAACTCTTTCCATTATTTCTTGGTATTATCAAACTGTGGAGGGGTGAAAAAGCTGAGGAATAATTAATGTTTTAACAGTAACTTTGAGTAGACTGCATGAGTGAAAGTTCCTGAGAAGGTTATTTAAATAAGATTTCAAGCCTTATTTTGTTGATTTGGGTTATATTAATTTGCTAGGAATTAACTCCCATATTGGTCTTGACTTGCAGTTTTGTTATAGATAAGATTGTGAAAAGCATTCATTCTGCTCAGTGCTTTACTGTAAATATGCTGGTGTTGAGCTAAGGGATACATATGGATCTGAGAGTTTTGAGTGCTTCACTGTCTTGAAATACTTCTGGTTGTAACCCAGATTTTCACCTGTGTCTATCATTCAGCCCATGCTTACCCCAACGGGGCAGATTCCCTGTCAGATTCATCAATTAGATATTGTATCATAAGCACATAAATCACCTGGGTAAATCAGACCAAGCCAGAATCAAATTCATTGTGCCCATTAAAGACAGATAACACCTTATAAAATACATAATATGGCAAAGCTGACATCTTCACTGAGAAAAGAGAGCAGTCCATCTATTTACTAAATGGAGTAAATAAAAAGAGGGAGAAGAGAATTAAACTGGCAGCTGTGCTGTCTTTAGCAGAGGAAAGAAGACTTGAACGTTGTACAGTAAGTACAGAAGAGCTCCCCTGCAGTGCCCTGTGATCCCTTGCTCCCACACAAACCTCTTCTGACAGCTGACAGCATCAGCAATCTCTGCATCCTCACTCATGGCTCTTGAGCTCTGAGTTCAGCCCCAGCCATGAGCATTTCCCAGGCTCAGTCTGACTGCCTGACCAGCCTGCACAGGCAGGACTGAGTGCACAATACTGCAGAATAGTGCATGCACCTATTGCATTTGCCCAGTCACCACTTCATTCTGGAGGCAAACTCTCCACTGGAGACACTCAAACACTCTTGGTCCTTGGCATTTTTGGGACAAGGATGCACCAATCCTGTGAGAGCACCCCTGCTCTGTCTGGGTGATGCAGAGAATGTGGCAAGTGTTAGAGCCATATCTCCTGCTTCTCTTCCTATGAGCAAGTCTTCTCCCCAGCCTGCAGCCCTGTCCTGCTGGCCAGCAGCTCACCCTGCAGGGAGTGCTCCAGCCACACATGCCTGGCACAGAGCAGGGGTCAGTGATGGGGGCTGGCTTGGCAAGTGGCTCTGGGGGGTCCACCAGCCCAGCAGAGCTCTTCTCTCCTGCACAGGGCTGCAGATGGTTCCATGTCACTGCTTCTTTGACCCTGGGGTCTTCTGTCTGCAATAGACCAGCACCAACCTCCTTCCACCCTCCACCACACTCAGCCACAGCATTGCATCCCTGCTGGGTGCTGTCCTGTGGGGCCCTGGGCTGCAGGACCCTCTGACCTGGGCAGCCTCTGGGACCCCAAAGGTCCATCTGTAGTGCTTCTGCTCTCAGAGAGCTGGCCCCAACCTCTGCAGTGCTGCCACTCTGCCTTCCTGGGCACCAAAATATCAAGAGACACCTGCTTTCCCTTTCTTTTTACCATTGGTACTTCTACTTTTCTACAACTGGTGTCAGGTCCTAGTGAATAATCTAAGCATTTCCAAGATTTAGTATCAAAGCTGCCTCTTGAAAAACTTTCCAGGGTTCTCATCAGACATATAAAATCAACTGAGATCACCAAACTCCAGATTATAACTGGTGCTTTGACTATCAGAAGTATGTTAGTAAATACTAATGGACAGCTTCAAATCTTCAGCTAAGCAGAGAATTTCTGATATGTGGGTGATGGTTTGGTGTATAGATTCATGTAGGTTCCCTCCCAGAATGTATTTCAAGCATGCAGTAAGAGTTGACAGAACTACTCAATACTTTACATGTGATAACAAGTTACTTTTCTCCCAGACATGTTTGCTCATTAATTCCTTCTGATTTAACTGGAATATTACAGTTTTCAAATATGTGTGTTCAGAAATCTGCACAGTCTTGACAAATGTCTTCAGAATATTTGTTTCAGCTGCCAAGAGCATACAACAGATCACTTAAATTAACTAGAGTGGTGTTTCTTTCCTTCTAAGGAAAAATCTGAGCCTTCTTAACCAGGAAAAGGAAGAGGATTAAAATAAGTAACAGATATGATGTATTCCTATGTTTCTAAGTGGGTAGTTCCTTTGCTCTTCTCCAAACACACATTCCCCAAAGAATCATATAAATAATAATTTTTTGCCCTTCTATTTTGGAGCATTAGGAAACCCAGCTGTGCTCTGACATGTTGCAGGTAGAACCACACACAGACAGGTTTGCTCCTCCTCTGATTCTGAGTAGAGATATTCTGGAGTACATACAAAGCACAGAGCTAGTATTGTGGCAACAAGTAATCATAGGATGGCTGTCAGGGTATATGAAACAAATACTGCAGACTCTATAGATGAAGTATTGGAAATTCTTGGGTTTCTGCATGGAAAACACAGGGGAAAAAATGACATTCATGAAGCTATCCATAAAGGATGGTGGAGGAAAAACTGAAAAATTGTAGAAGGATTTGGAGAAGGAAAAGTTTAATTCGTAAAAGTTATTTTTGTGGTTACAGAACCACTCATGGTGTTCTGCATTAAAGGATAAAAGGGCACTGGATCTTTGCCAACCTGTTCTGTAGGGATGCTGCTTTGAGAGGAGGCTGAAGCAGGTACCATGCCTGATCACTAGTGGAACACAACACATATTGTGTCCAGCTCATGTGTCCTGAGTGGAAAGACAGTGGTGAATAATTCTTTCCTGTTTAATGATATTTTTGGTTTATGAACCTAGAGACTCTTTGAAGATTGATCTGGTTTCTGGGAGCCAGTGCTGCTTATGCCACAGAAGCCTGCAGGATTTTGTGTAGGAAGACACAGCTGGTAAAGTCAGGAAGCACAAAATGCTATCCTTCCACTGTCCTAGCAAGGCCAACATAAGTGAATGTCAAATAGCTCAGATGATTACTTATCCTGGGGAGCCATTATCAGCAGTAGCCAGGATTAGGCTTTCAGCTGAGACATTGCTCCTGAGAATCAGAAAATGAGGGATTATTTAGGTGAAGCGTTGATGGCTGAAAAAGCATTATGAAACCTCAGAGTGGGAGGAAAACGGCCAAGGCTGGAGAGACAGAACTGAATAGATTAAAGGAGAATTGTTAAGATAAAAATGCCATCGTAAAAAATATATACCTGTGTTACTAAAAACATACAGGACTATTAAAATGAAAGGTCTTTCAGAAATCTAATTTATCCTTTCACTCTCTGGTTTTTAGATAACAGTGTTCTCCTCTATTTCATTTTGGGAGCTGGAGACTGCGTAAATAGGTTTTTAATAACTGTTTAAATTTGAACTTTTTAAATTTAAAGGAAAAAAAATTCCTTTATGAGGCTTTAAAACATTTCATGATTGAGCTTCAAGTGAGTATTAGAACCTATAGTGAGCATGCCTCCAAATAAGGTCTTGTTTTAAACTGGGTATACAAGCTGATTTAAACAGCCAACATTTCCAGGTCTTTGCACCATGAATGGAAAATGGAAAATCAACCTATTAGGTGATTTAAGAATTTAATACTTGGTTATTTATGGAAGGGAAAGGGAAAGGGAAAGGGAAAGGGAAAGGCCCTTACAGAATATGCGAAAAATAATTATTTACTGTATCTAGCCTTGATTAAAGAATAAAGGAAACAAATCTTAAGCAGTGGATAGAATATTCACCTTATCAAAATGTATGGTAGTATGATAGTAATATCTCCCCAGCAGTTTTGACAACAAAAAAGGAAAAATACCCTTAATTAATTGAATTTTTTTGATGTCTATTGGTTACATCACACTCCCAAATTCATGTTAGTATTATAATGTCTTGGTTCTGAGATATTCAGACCCAGCTCCAGCTCTCTGGGAATTACAGTTCTGCATCCCCTCTACCCAGTATTTCTGAAGTGACCTCTATTATTTAGTAGCAGAGTAGGAAAGACCTTGCATTGTCACAATATCCAGTCACTTTGCACAGCACTCAGGAAAAGGCATCTACTGTGCCTTCATTCTCATCTGCTTTGCACTAGTGGCTGAGGAGACCTGCACTACCTCAGACTGATCAGGGCTCATTTTGGGTGAGTGCTTTACAAGGTCACCCAGATCCTGCAGGAGTGGGTGAAGAATGAAGCAAAAATACATGATCAGGATGAGCACTGACAGGGCTGCATTTTCCATGGAGAGTGCCTCTGCATCACAAAGAATTCATACAGATGGTCGTGAACATTCCTTCTTCCAGAATCAGCTTTCATGAATATTCCATATGGCCACCCTGCACAGTTACTCTTTACTTGTGTTTATGCTGAGAATCAGCACCAAATTACAGTGACATCCAGGAGTGAATTACAAGAGAGGTCAACATTTAGGAAATAAAAAGCATGCACTGTCCTGTGTAATACTTATTGGGTATCAGCATGAAGATTCATGGAAAAAAATCTCTTTAGCCTTGGATATGGTTTGTGGAGGACAATGCAACAGATTCCACAACAAAATAGGATTTTGTGAGCCATGAGGAATCTTTATAAGCCATAAAGGAGACAGCAAAGAGGCAATTTCATTGAAGTATGTAGACTTAATAGTATCTGTAATGTCAGTGTGAATTATTAGAGCAATTCCGGTTCTGATGGCAGTGTGGAAGTTAGAGGGGGGAGCATGAAAATAGGAATGTTATAAGAATTAAAAAATAAAGAGTTGGAAGGCTTATCACTTGGAGTGTAACAGTTGAAATGCTACTCTGTGGAAACGCTCCTCCAGTTCAAAAGCATCTGTTGGAGTCCTTCAAGAAGCATAGTTAGACAATTAAAAGCAGTAAAGAAACAGTGCTTTGGGGTCAGACAAGCTGCTTTCAGAACAGATTCCTTCCAAAGATACTGGGGTTCAGTGGCTCAAGGGAAGTCCTGTCAAATTTTCTCCCTTGAGAGTCCTGGAAATGAGAATTGTATTTGGTTTTTTTACCAACAGGTCAGTATATCAAGGTCAATATCTCTGATACTGAGGTCAAAAGTAGTTTTTAATTATATTTAGAAATAAGGGAAAAGATGCAAATTAAAGTGACCCACTCAGGATCCCAGAGAAATCAATGGAAATAGTGGGAATAGATATAATATTAGAGGATTAGAGTTGTCTGTTTTAACTTTGGATATGTGTTTGAGCCCAAAGTTGTAGAAATGCTTCAATGCTGGAATTAGGAAATAGTCTTCCAGGATTTATTCTTGGGTTTACCACCTTAAAAAAAGATGTGAAATAGGATGGTAAAGGATAGTACTCTGGCATCTGTGTAATTGCCTGTGCTCAGATATGCACATTGTGGGTTTTTCCTTCTTCAGCCTTAGAAGAATTTCACAATCACAGCAAACATTTAGGACTTTTCCCACTGCCTGCAATTTGAGAAATTCATTTACTGTCATGATATGAGCCTTGTTGTAGATTTCAGGCAATCCCCAGTTTACTTAGAGCTGCACAGTCAATTTGTACCATCTTTGCTGGGCATGAGCAACATGCTAGGAAACATTCATTACATGATACATAAAATGCACCAAGCATGACATTATTTTACTTCCTTTACACTGGAGGCTCCAGCTTTGTAGTCAAGCTTCTTTCAGGGAAGGACATATTTGATGATGTCAAGATTTTGCAACTTTAACATGAAAAACATGTTTTGTTTAGTCAAGAAAAAAGGAAGGCCAAAAAGTGATTCCTCAAGCTTTAAATAAAGTATTAGAATGAATTTTCAGGACAACCACATCGTGCAGTCTAGTTTGAATTGTCAGAAACATTGTGCTTGGGATTGGAAAGTTTGGGACAGAAAGGGGTTATGTTCTCTTTAGAAGTTTGGATGGCTGGGCAGAAAAAAAAACCCACTGTGAAAACTTCTTATGTGGGTTATTGATTTTGTTCTTTTTTTCCCTTCATGAATCAGTAAGACACTTCTGCTGCATCTCTGACCTGGCTTCACCCTTGCTTGCCCAAAGTCTGACACAGTGTAATGGCAGATATTGTAGAATGTAAGGCTTTCTATGGAAGATGTTCCTGCAATCCCTGTGGGAGCTGGCATTCCAGGAGACAGCCTCCTGATATAAATATGCACTTCCAAAATGAAAATAATTGCACATTTGAAAATGCCAAACTTTGATCTCAAATGAACTCTTTGACGAGTTTAACTTGCAGAAAATCTTAATTGATTTCATTTTTACGGTATTAGAAAGAAAGACTGTAGTATTAAGGGTTTATGGTCTATACTAAATGAATAAGTAACTAGGGTCCTATCCAGCAGAAAAGAGTAGTATGCCTACAACACTTTGGGCACTTCAATGGAAAGAATTTATTAGGAAAATGAAGTTAGAGGCCAAGAACAAAAGGATGTTTCATAGGAAATGGTGTGCAGAGAAGCATGGGTTTTGAGTTGCTGTTTTTAAGGAAAGATGAGAGGTGGTACAAGTCTAACCTTGCAGACAGCTGGGGCCTGGTCTTGCTGCTAAATAATTTATTTTAGGACTTCTCTATTTTGTAACAGAACAATGGAGCAGAAATTAAGAAAAGAGAAGCAGAGGATTATACAGACTTTGTGAACACATTATTGATAACTGGAAATTTTCAGCATAATTTCTAATATAAAAGAGATTCCACACCCAAAGCACATCTTGTCATAAAGGTATTAACTTGAAAGTGTTGCTCCTGCTTTTTGTTTTTTTGTTGCTTCTTTCTCATACCCCAAGAGAAATAAATTAAGGTCCTCATACTTTTTCTGGCAAAACTTCTTGGTTTCATTTTTCAGTTTGAATTTTAGCTTTGGGAAAAAAAATGTTTTGAAAACAAGAATCATTTTTTTTTTAATATAAAAAATACCTGCTAGTTAAAAATAGATTTCCCTGAAGGAAAAAACCAAAACAACTCCAAACCAGTTTTCAAAGGTCTTTGATAATTTCTCTGACTATACTTTTAGAGAACATAAAAAGTAATAAAAACTTAGAAAATAACAATCCAAGTTGTCTTAAGTGCATGTAGGTTGAATTCTTGGGAGATTGTTTTTACTGCTTTCCACAACTGCCTTCTCAAAATGTAGTTTAACTTGTCTGTCAGCTTGTATACCAAAAATGTATAGAACTTGTTAATTATCTGAAAGTTTTACATTACTAAGGAAAATGTTAATTTTCTTTTATGCTTCTGCTTTTTCAATGCCATTTGATAGTTCTCAAGTGTATGTACTGCTTGGTAGGTCATATATGCCCATGGAATGTAGTTTCTACAGTCAGGGAACATAATACCTTGACTCTGATAAGAATGATTTCATTTTAACTTCCAGGTATAGACATAAAAGTTCACAGTTAGTTGGGGTTTTTTGTTTGGTTTATTTTTGGGGTGGGGTGGGAGGGGGTTTGTGGCTGTTTAATTTACTTAATACTATATTTTTTAGTAGGGCTGCAGGAAATTCAGTAGTTATGTGTTTCTGCAGTGTTTAATTTTTTTTTAAGCTGTCCATATTGCACACTGCACTATAGTACAGAGATATCCAATTCTGTCTTTAATGAGCTACCCTAGATATTGGAACCAAACTGTGCAGTGCATCAGAACTCAGTAAATTAACCAATGCATAACTCTGTCTCATGTGGTTAGACTGCAGTCTGACTGCAAATGCAGTAAAAAGAATTACAATTGAAAGTAATAGATCACAGAAGGCAAAATATGGAATGAACAACACAGCTCTGAAGTCTGTGAGTGTTGGTGGATGTGAAGGAAAGTGGGATTAATGGCAGCACTTTGTGCCAGGATGGTGCTGGCAGAGTTGCTGTTAATGGTCTAGAATTTAGAAGTAAAGAAGAATTACTTGTGGTTACACTTACAGGAGAGATACTGTTCGTGTGTGCCCTAAAAAAGATTGCACAAGGATGCTGTGAAACAAGGAAGCTTTGAAGGAGGTTTCAAAGTCAAGATGTGCTGATTGCTCTGGGAGAGCTGGACTGATGGATGCACTTGCACGATGGTGGCAATTTCAAGGAGGGTGTTAGCAGTGACAGCATTGCAACAGTGCTGGTTGTGGCACTGGCATGCTCAGGAGACCATGCACAGAGTAGCCAAGACTATTTTTCCAGGCACTTTTGCTGCATTGTCCTCCACCTGCCCCTTGCATCAGTGGAAGAGATTATACATTTCTCCTTAATCACTTCTGATGTGCACTTGGTATCTTATCTCTGAGAATAGGTTTCTTAGAGGATGCACCATCTCCTGGCTGCAGGAGATTTCAAAGTATATTCACCAAATATCTGAAAGATATAAGAGAGAAATTTGACAGCCTAAACTGTAGCTTCTTGAGGCTTGTAATCTCCATAGTAGGGAAATATTTAAAACATTTTGATCATCACTATGACCCTTCTTTTATCAGCTCCTGAGTTTCTTATCACCATACTTCTGCTACAGGAGTATTCCATTGAAACAAAGGATTTTCTTGCACAGAAACACATTTATCTGAAGAATATTGACTAAGACAAACACCTTACTGCCTTCTTAATGTAAACATGTTATTGCATACTAGAATACCAAAGCACCCACTCCTGAAATCATGGACAGCCTTGCTGAATATTCATTTTACTACAAAAATCTAATTTGATGTCTCTTATCAAAAGTTTTCAATGTGTTGTCATAACCCACTGGGTACTGGGCACATTTGCTACAAATTCTTGTCAGGCACAACAAAGACACCAGTCCACATGTCAGGGAACTCTTGTTCTTCTGTTGTATGATCATCTTAACTCTGAAAACCAGCCCACCACTCAGAAGTGTTGGCTAACAGGCCCTTAGCTTTTACAGCCCACTTCACCAGGGTCCCAATCCACAAACTTCTCAAGTGTTGGTTAACAAGCCCTTGACATTTATAGCACACTTCAGCAAGCTCACAGCTCTAACAACAGCCTCCAGCATGGAGTAATGAGTAAGATATGCCACATTTTGCCAAGATAAGGCAAGAGAGGGGGAGAAGAAAGGATATCTGCCATCCTTAGATCCTCCATTGTCCTGCCCCATGGATGGACAGGAGGGTGGGGAAGCTGAGACAGACACACTGAGAATGAGACTGCTAAGAATGACACCAGGGTTCCCAATAAGCCCCTCAAAGGGCTAAGGTTTCTGGGCAGAATCCAGTTTCTGGGTTTTCCCCCATACCAGATCCATTCCAGACAGATTTTCAGGATATACAAGCTGTAGAACATTTCCAAAACAAGAATTAAACAAGATTTTAGAAAAGTATTGAATTTGACTTTAACATTTTCTGCAGTTGCAAATCTCCATCCCCAGATAAATTACTTCAGCTTCTAATTATTCTCGTTGCTAAAAAATGGTATCTCATTGCAAGAATTGATCTTACTCCAGTTTCCTGGTACTGGATGTGGTACTTTTAACAGAATGCTTAAAAAGCACTACCCTGCCCAACTATTTATCAGTACCTGATGCATAAGTGACAAATTTTAAGCCAAGGCATAAAAGCATGCAGAGGCTGTAAGCTGCAGCCAGAAGCTAAAGAGGTGAGCAGATGGATAACTAGGCAAACATAGCTTGTTGCACACTGGGGAAGGATAGGGAAATAGCACCCTCTCTAGACAACCTGTTCTCACCAATATCTTTAAGCTAAACAAACATTAAATTTTCTGGGTGATATTAAAGGACTCAGCTTAATGACCATGGAGACAGCTGTCTTGTCAGAGCTATAAAGCAGGTTTTACTTGAAGGATATCATACAGGAAAATAAAACATTCCTTAGGCTGAGCATAACATAGACTTGCCAGAGAACCCTTCTTTTGGCTACTTTTCAGGTCCTATCCTCAGCCTTTTATTGCTTTGGCTCTTGCCTGAACAGTAGGGATGGAGCAGCTGTAAGTTAACAGCCAGAAGCAATTTTCACTGATCTTTCCTGCTCTTTGCAGTATTCCACTGGAAGCATCCCCAGGACACATTACTAATTTTTTGCCCTTTCCTTTGGGACTTTAGATTAATGGTGTTATATAATTGCCATTTCTTCATCATTAATGCAATAATGGTGTGATGAATTTTACAGTCAAACAGTCTTTAGCTCTTGCTATGGGGTAAAAAAAAATCCTCCCATTTCAAAATGAAATTGCCTGTTCTTTCCCCAGATGTATCAAATAGGTTTATTTCTGTGCCTTTGCAGCCTAGTTATGACCCTCCAAGTTAAAATCATTTGGGGGAAAAGAGGGAATACAGCAACCCAATAACATGGCAAGCATTTTGTTCACTGCTCCTTGAACAATAAAAGTCCCATACAGCCCAAGCAGCAGACAATGCCCACTCTGATCAGAATCAGAATCAATGCCCACTCAGATCAGAAAGATCCAGCCTTTATATCTGTGTCTGCACTTGTATTACACACAGGCTGTCCAGGCACTGCCTTGTTACATCTGCAAACTTCAGCTGTTGTCAGGTTAGCATTGAGACTTTGGTACTGCTGTCCCACACTGACCAGTGCTTACCCAAATCAGGTATGGATACAGGACCAAAGCTAAAGCAGCCAGGGAACATTCCCTATCAGCATCTGGGTAATGCAACTTGGTTTTGGAGCAGGAACATAGCCATGAGCAGCTGGACTGAGCCAAGGCACACTTCTGCAGTTCAGGGTATGGGCCTACAGTTTTCTTTAAAGATTCTCTAACTTGGCCTGTAGGTTGGTGGCTGTAGGGTGGGACTGAATGTCAATGTTATGTTTTTCCTCTGCCCATGCTCATTTGGAAGAGGAGGACAGAGCTATCTATGCAGGGTACAAGGGACTGGAGTGACACCTTAGTGTCTCTAAAGAGGCAATTTCCAAACTTATGCATTATGATGCAATGTGATGAGACAGCAGCAATACCTTCTGCATCTCCAGACCAGGCTGCCATTAAACTGGGCAGGATCTCCAGTTATTGTGAGGTTTGGAAGTAGAGCTATTGAAACATAGATACCAATAGAGAGTTCCAATGTGCACAGCAAGAGATTGCCTATGTGTGTGCTGAGTTGTAGCATCTATTGCTGTTGCTTTCTATTCATATGCTTTTTATGGTGATGAAGACATTCTAGTGATTTGTGCAAGCATTTGAAAACCCAGGAGAGTTGACTGCAATGTGCCCAATAATTACATCTATCCTTGGGGCATACAGAGGTGAACTATCTAGTCTTCCTCATATTTGTCATGGGATTAAGGGCAGATGGCAAAGTGAAGGTACTTGTCCAAAGTACAGGCAGCTGTCTCAATCAGTACACAGCAAGTAACTGAGTCTTGGGTCTGTTCTAAATAAAAGTTCACACCAAGAGCTTATGACTGATAGTAAGCCTTAGAGGAGCCACAGCAGGAGTATAGTGTAGCTGGTGTCTCTGACCACACTCCAGATGACTCCTGCCAAACAGATCTGTTCTGACTTCCCACACCTGCAACATGTTTGGGAATGGTAGTGGCCAGTTAATTAGAGCAGGAAGTGATGCATAAAATAAGTTGTTCTCTTGCTTGTCACTGTCTTTTCCTTGCTCTGAATTATTGATCTAACACCTAAGCAAGATGTTTCCTGGTTCCCTTATTTAAAGTTGCAGTATTACAGGAAATAGATATGTTGCCCTCTCTGCAGAGGTAGCAGGATAATTTGTCAATTAGAAATAATCCATTCTAGAATGACTTTTATGTCTGTACTATTTCAGAAACCTCTTTAATGAGATCTGAGTTCATCCATGTATCAGCTGAAGCAACAGAAATTAACTGTCCCATGTGTACATCTTGAAATGAGATGAAATGCAGTTTGTCTTGGTGTGTAAGCTGTGGGGATTCCTGAATTTTACAGTCAAAACATTTCTGTGAAGTGGTTTTATTTTTTTATTGTTCTTAATCTTGTATTTGAAAATAAATCTGGTGCTACACTGCCAGGGTTGGATAGAGAAGCTCCCTGTTTATCTCCTGAATGGGAATTACTTGGCTTGACAGCTTGACAGTTTCAGCCCTTGCCAGTGTGCCTCAGTTTTGATGAGAGGAAATCACATCTGGTCCTGAGGAGGATGAAGGACATGTTAAAGGCTGCTCATCCCTGGCTTCTGACTTATTTTATCCAGGTTTGTGAGGTCATGTCCTGGTGAAAGATCACTTAAGATGGCCAAAGAACAGAAACTCCTTACCTACTGTCATCAGCTCTAAATGGGGCTTATCCCTGAAGTGATTAAACACATTTACTGTGGCCAGCCTACTTTCTAAATGGAGAAAATCAAGAGCTTTGCTGTCCTGCTCTCTAAAAGCAAGACTGAATGGGTATTACTTTAAGTAGAAGTACTAAAGCTGCCACTTTTCTCACATTATTTTTTTCCTGATTTAGGGAGAGGACTGAGAAAGAAAATATCTTTTCCTTGCATTTTAAAACCCAAAATATATTGAATATTAAATCCTCATATTTCCCAAAGGTCTATGTTTAATTCTTGCATGTTTTCTATGCATTACCATTCATTATTATATAAGTTTAAATTGTGTAGCAACTAAAATTGAATCAAATTTAAAGACAGGAATATAGGAATTGAAAGGCTTCCTTAGTATATAGGCATTTTCTGGGCTTGCTACTTTATTCCTTATCACTCTGCCTGTCACTAAAAAGATGTTTTCCATCTCTGTCTGAGAGCTGGCTTTTCATGCTTATAGCTCTCTGAATATCTTACTGTAAGTGATTTTGCCACATTTATTTACATGTTGCAAGAAATCCTGAACTGTAAAATAATATGTAGAAGGATTTTCCAAAGCAGCCTTCTGAGTGAATAGCCCAGTGAAAATAAGACATTTTAAAGATTCAAAAATATTTCCAACAAAACATTAGAAAGCATAAAGGTAAATTATGAGTTTACATGTACTGCCACTGTTGTGCTCTCAGCAAAGGGAATTACCATGAAATTAAGACAAAGACAGGAAAGTTTTGAAAGCTTCCTCATTACCTATAAATGTGGAATATCAGCAGAACACTAGGAATGTAATAAGTCTTGTATGACATTTTTTAATTTGAATGCTGAACAGTTCTTCATCTCTGTTTACTGGTTCCCTGGTGCCAAGGGGAAGAAAGTCAGCCTGCCAAGTTATGTTTCTTGATCTCTCTAACTTACTGCAAAACCTCCACCAGGCTATTAATTCTTTTTTTCTTTGCCACCTGTGTAATGGAGACAGTCATTATCTACTTCTTATTTGATTTTCTGAGATTATGGCATTTGGGTTAATGAATCTTCATAAACCATACCAAATTCATTGTGATGAGCTACTGTAACAAGGGCAGTGTATATTAAAAATCTGATCTATTTACCCTTGTATAAGCTGCCTAAAACTGCCTCAAAGACTGCATGATGTTCTCACTCAGTTTAGCTTCTTAGTCTGGAAATGCACAATGCACAATGTTGTTTCATTAGCACTACACCTACTAAAAACCTTTGGGAGAGAAGGGACATTAAAGCCACAGTCTTGCACATTCCTGCCAGGATATGTAGGAGCATAACTGCACTTCTGTAGGCTACTGTTCAGACAGATAAGCTTTAAAATATTTAACTTTTAAAATCAAAATTTTCTATCAGCCTCACACACTCGCTCCTCCTTCAGTTTCTTTTCTTGTCTCTCTGTTTCCTCCTTTAATGTGTGTTGACTTTCTCTCGTTGCTTTTTTCCCCCTCTGGTAGCACGAGAATTTTTTTTCACTTGGGACTTGAAACACTGCTTCAGGGTGACCTTATGGCTTTTCCTGGCAAAGGATCTGCAAGGCTGCAGAGTGTTCTGGGGAGACATCCCTGTCACCAATGAAATTCTTATGAGATTATGTAAGGTAGCGTGTGAAAACTGCAATGAGGATGTCACAGCCCTGCAGTACAACACAAACAAAAGAAAAGGGAGTCTGGCAGATAGAAATGCAGTTACACAGCACTGCAGCAGAACCTAAGAAATGCTGATGGGGAGGAGCAAGCTTAATTGGGGAAGAGAATATGGAACAGCAGGTGCTTTTCCCTAACCTGTAACTATAATAAAATGTGCTCCAGTCCCCTTTTTTCTAACTCAGCTCTTGTTCAACAGATCAGTAGGAGAATAGTCTTAAAATATTCCACAGATATTCGATCCTGGCTACAGGGAAAGATAGGTAGACTATTAAAATAGTCATTCTCCTAATTGTGGAGGATGGCAGTAGTAGAAGGAAATATCTTCTCCTTTTCTTACCTACTTTCTTACCAAGTGGCATTTTTCTTTAGGTAGAAGAAACATGTTTCTTCTTTTACAAGTTGGAGAAGCTCTAGTGATTTTTTTCCACTCACTCTGACCATGAGTGCACTGGGACTAAGAATTCAGAAACTGTGGCCTGTTTTGTATCTTGTGTTGCAGCTATACTGGTACAGAATTATGTCCTTTTGTCTTCTCTTGGAATAAGAGATTCTGTACAAAAATTGATGGATTTAAATAGCCAGATATATAAATATCAGAATGTGTCTCAGCAGTTAATCCAAGCCTATTATTTTATGGTACATATAATCTCAGAAGGAAACCCTAGCAGCCTTCTTTATAGTACAAATATTTTCTTTTATTCACCTTACACCCATAAGGTGCATTTGTTAAAGGTGTGGATATATTTCTATTCACTTGGTTTACACACACCAACCTGTTGTATATTTACACCATTAAGAGTCTTCCAGCCATCTCAGATCAAAAAAGAAGGAACTTTTGTGTCCTTCATGGTCTTTGTAGATTTATTATAGGGATTTTTTTTTTTAGTAGTGTAAGGGCGACTCTTTTTTTCTGCTTCACATGTGTCTGAAATTTTATCTGAAGTTAGAGCATCTATTATTCAGCACAGTCTGTTTTCAGTTTGAGCTTTTCAAGAGCAGATACGTGAGTTAGTCTGTTTTTCTGTTCTATTGTATTCTGCATAGGAATTACAGTTCCTTATCTGCAAATCAGTATCTATGGTGTCTTTTAGAAAAAGGATAAGGATGTGGAGAAAAAGTGGGTAATTTTGCACATAACATTAAATTTGCTTATAGTTGAATCTCTTTTGTAAAAGATACAAGAACACTGCTTCATTGAATAGAATTTCTGAGCTTCCTTTGTGTATCAGCTTATACTTTATGTAAAGGGGATGGTAAAAGGGGATGCAACTGTACTTAAACCTGTAATAAAATTATTTTTGTATTGGTCATTTGTGTCCTTTTTAAAGGACATAAATTCTACTGTGATTAATAATTTAGACTATTGTTTTAATTTTTATGTCCAGGAGGCATAATTTATGGAATATTAAAAATTAGTACTGCATGGAAAATTTGTTTAAATTCTGAGAATACTTAGCAGGAAATTGTGACTTTAAAGAACGATAAAACATTATCTATTATTAAAAACATCCCTATTATTCATTGTCAAGAGGAAAACACAGTAAACCAGAGCCAGTGGAAGAGCTGGATACTGCTGTTTGAGAACCATTGAGTTTGGAGCTTTTAATCTGCTTGATTATCTCAGTCTCTCAGTCCCACCCCAGTATTATTTTCTCTAAGGCTTTACTTCCCTTTCCCAATAGTTTAGATTATTATACATCAGCCATAGAGGAGCTTTAGGTGCATTTAGTTTAAAAATTGTTTCCAGGTAGAGTGGAATTTGGAAACCCAGGCAGAAGAAGTTCTGCATCTTATCTTTAGGAAGTTATCACCATGATATAAAGACAGTAGTGACAGCAGCAGTGAGACAGTTAAATCTTTCCTGGTACAATGCAAATACACCTTTGGGAGATGATACATAAGGTCAGATCTTGTTTAATTCTTCCAGATGAGATGACTGGAGGGTAAAGTGAGAGAGGACTGAGCTCAGATGAATAGAAAGATGGATTGTGAGCATGAAGTAGAATAAGAAAATTATTATTTGAGATGAAAAGATTAGTGTCAAAGACTAATTTATAACAGCTCTTCATTTGTATAGATACTATTTTCAAAGCAGAAGATGATTGATATACAAATGGAAAGAACTGAGGTTATGAAGTGTCTTTTCATAGCACAAAATAAACATTAATAGTCCTTCTGAGAAAGAGAGGTCAGCAAAATAAGGATGGTGGGCAGTCAAGAAGAGATGACATAGTGCCCCAAAAAAGTCTTCTAGGAAAAGAACAAAATAGCAATGTCTTCTCATGACTCTGCTTTGTAGAAACCTTAACTATCAAGTGCCCTGGAGAGCAGCCAGTGGGATCACCCTTTTTACAGCATTGTTAAGTGGTGCAGTACAAAAGCCCTGAGGATGCCCTGAAATGAAACCATTCCTGCCTTTGAAGTGCAACTTAAAGCAAAACACACACATATACACCCCACCCTTTAAACAAATAAGTAGCCTATTTTTTCATTGCTTTGCTTTGCTTTTTTCTTACATGATCAGGGATAGATTTCTTTACTATTGAGGGACTGTTCCATGTTTGAGGGATGCAAAGCTCTCCTATTTCTAATCTGTTTCCCTTAAACTTCTGTTTCAGTCTCCTTCAGTGTTTTTCCTCCCTCTATGTCTACAGTGCTTCTTCTTAACACTCTTATTCATTCTTTTAATTTCTAATGTCTTTCATTTATATGAGTAACTTCCTATTCCTTTTTTCTGCAGATGATTTCTTTATTTTTGCTCTCCTTGACTGAACCCTTTTAGATTCCTTCATCTTTCACTGTCCATCTTGTGGTTTTCCAGTTTTTCATCCTCATTACTTCCTCCTCTCTAGCCTCTGGCTTCCTCATCACATCTTTTGTCAAAAATACTCCATATTTTTGATAGATCACCACTTACTTCTTTCTTAATCCTATCCTGTCATTTTATTGCTGACTGAGATTGGCTTTCAGCTCATTTACCATCATCATGAAGTGATTTGCCCTCGGGCCCAAGCTCACAAAAAGTGACATTCCAGGCAGAAAAAATGGCTATGTAGGAGTGGTCTCTTCTTGCTAGCAAAACTGCTTCCTTCCTCTATCAGTTTCCTGTGTTGATGCTGGCTCTAAGTATATGTTACTTTATATTATAACTGCAGAGCCACCACCAGTGAGAGTAATAGAACCCTCTGCAGTGAAAAGTGCTGGAACCACTGGGTCTGGGCTGGTCAGACAGACCTGAGAATTAATTTGATGTGGTAGGAAGATGCATGTCTTCCTACTGGCCTGTTTGGCCAGTTATGCCCTTTACTGTTAGTAGTAATGCAGAGAATGACAAAAGGACTTTGACCTGACTCTGATTCACATTAGCTTTGGAAAAGAGGCAAGTTAAGAAAGAAAATCTTGTCAGCTGCACTCTGAGTTCATTTGGAGTCAAGGAAGCATGGTGCAAAGAGAAGCCTACAGCAGCATTTTTTATACTGTCACTTTCAGCAAAGAACTGCAATTTAATTACTGCTCCACCCTCTTGACCCAGGATGGCTCTTTCTGCAGGGTTGCTTTTGTGCCAGCTGGAACTGGAAGACACAGGTTGTCCTTTGGGACATTGGAGATCAGCTGTGATAGAGGATCTGGGACCTGCAGAGCTTGTCTGTCTTTGGAAAAGATAAGGTACTGCTAGCATCACAGGAGCTCAAATTAATCCCTGTGGATCTTCCACTGAACCCTTCAAACCATGAGGGAATGTACCAAGAGCTCATGGTCAAGATGATTAGCAAAATTATAAGGTGAGAAACCTCAAACAGTTTCTGAGAGGAGCATTGTTCATGGAGAGAGACAGAACTGTGTGGGATGCATTTCCTGAATTCACCCAAAATAGATGAAACCACTTCAGTGAACCTCAGATGGATCAACACCACAGCCTGCTTGGTGGCCAGCTCTGGTGAAACCATGTCCTTTCTCACAGTCAGTAGCACAGACAGATGTGTGGGGTGTTTTTTAACAAGGACTGCAGTTCCAGGCTCCAGACTCTGCTTGAAAAGGGTCCCGTAGCCAAAACACAGCAGATCTGGCTCCAAACCATTCAGCCAGGTTTCTCACAGTTGCCACAGCCCTACAGCTACCTGCACACACACAGAACTGAGCATGGGTGCATAATGTCCAAAGTCTCCTGCCCCCCACACCAGCCCTGCAGAGGTGCCTTTGAAGGTACAGAGGAAACTGGAAGATCAAACAGAGTGAGCAAGCACCTGGCTGTGCCACTGCAGATGTCTGGAGTGGCAAGTGCTGACAGCAGACTTCAGCTTATCTCCTAGATACATAATGTGTGAAATTTTCTGAACTTTTTGGTGGACAGGAAATAGCTCCCAGTTATATTATGCTGAAATTCACTTTCTTTAGAAATGCACAACAGCAGGAAGGATACATTAGCATTGCACTGAAGTAGCTTCATCTCTCCACGTATTCTGCTACACCATAAGAAGCAAAAAGGGTTGAGTGAATAGCTCACAGTATTTAATAATTTTGAACTGAGAATCTATCCTGCTTTGAATTAGGCCAAGTTGGATCTGCTGTGGTTTTGAAGGTTAACTAAGGATACCTGATATTCATCTACTTTGCTTGACAAGCATCTTCCTCAGCTGCAAACATTCAGGTGTGAAATTACCTCCAAAATGGACTTCATGGCTGTAGCTGCCTCATTTTAGAGTATACAGCAAGGTGCTCCAGGAACAGACAAGTTTTATCCTTAATTGTTAGGGCTCTTACACTGTGTGTTTTATCAGCTCTTGGTTATACTATCCATTCATTATTTGTAGTTCATCAGCTGACAGCAAGGAACTATATTTTTGGCAAGATTTGCTTTTATTTTCATATTTAGATGTTCTAGCTTGTTATCATTGTTTTTAGTATCACAATTTGTTATTGTTTTGTGCTTTGAATCATAATTTCTTTTATGAATGGACTAAATAAATTACCTCCCTGACTCTTATTTCACTTTTCTGGGCAGAAATAACCTTGGTTCAGGATGTTCTAAGGATTATTGATTACTGGAGCTGTGCCTCAGGCCATCAGCTCCTTTGAGCCAATCATTAATGCCCTATGTCAACAAATATTGGAAAGTGCTGAATGTGTTTGCTCTATTCTCTTAGCACTTTTACAGAAGTGTAAGGTGCTGGGAACAGTGTCTAGCTAAATTACAGAGTTTAGGGAGAGAGTTCCAGGTGGAAAGTCAACCTCTGGTCCAGGTGAGGAAAAAAGTGGCTTAGACTTTCATCTGTAAGGTCAAAACACTGTAAAGTGTGGAGTAGCAGTCCTTAAAGACAGCATAAAAATGTACTCAATTCCTTTTGTGTCCCCTGAACTTTCCAACATCCCCTTCCTCTTTGCCTGAGAGAGTGGCAGCATCTATTGCCCACTACAGGACACAGTTTGAGTCTTTCTCCTGTATTCAGTGACACTCAGGCAAATTTGGCTAAAAATTGGTGAATTGGGGAAAATAGAATTTGGTCAGTTGTGCAGACAGCACAAGCACATGAAGTACACTTTGTCAGGAAGGCAGGCCATACAAAAAACATCACATTACACAATTGTCAGAGGTATCTATTCATCTATAATCCCATCAAAGCCAGCAATTAAAACAATGAAGTTCCTACTTTGTAAACAGCAGAAATCTGCAAATAACAACCCTGTGGTGTGAGTAGGGGAAGCAGCAGTGTCTGATGCTCTTGTGGAGTCTCTGCAGAACTCTGGTGTGGCTGTGCTATGGGAGGAAAAGCAGCACCAGAGCCCTACTGATTGTGCCTGTTCCACACACAGACTGTTATTTCACTGCTGGAATTCTCCAGCCAGTAAAGCCTGAGCATCAGTAACAGCTCCCTGGGTCAGAGCTTGCAGCTCCCCACAAGCTGCTGCTGAGGAGATAAGGGTGTGGAATAAGGAGAATGGAAGTGTGGCTGAAAGACCTCTCCAGAATGGCTTCCCTGGAGGAGCTCTTGTCTGGATGGTGTGCTTTCACTGCACAAGGTCTTTGAAAAGAAGGATGGCATAAATTATTTAGGCATGGCAGCACTGCCCACAGCCATCCCATAACTTGCATACAAAATCTAAGTTCAGGCTTGTTCTTCTGGGCAGATGTTGTCTTTGAGGTGCCCACAACCACCTAAATCAACTGACTTGGAAATGCAAGTGGGGTTTCTGGCATCCTTTAAAAATTAATTAATTAGTTAATTAATTGATGTTAGCATGGTAGTATGTGCTATGGATCCTTCATTGCTTCTTAAGAGTAAGATCTGAGTGTAGTGAAATACACAGAGTTGTTGGCCCTGGATTTAGCCTCTAAGTCAATTTAGCCACAATCCAGCCTCTGCAGGTTTTTTTTGGTTGTTTTTTCTCTGTGGCATATGGCATAACTAACCATAACTCTATATAAAGAAAAAAACTTTCTTATCAGTTTCTGCTTATGCACTGTGATACAATACATACATGTATTTATTACTATTACTATTAATAATTAATTTTTAATTACTATTAATATCTGTTTTAAAACCTGCAATGTGCACTTCAGCAAACCTGAGGGGGAAGTTGCAGGATGGGGACATGTGGCAGATACCTGCTGAAGAAACAACAGATACACTAAAATGGGTGATCTGGGAGCATCAGTCATTTGTTCTTTGTGACACTGCTTTACCTGATTGGGCATGCAAGTGCCCACAGGGTGTGTGAAAAGGACAGACAGCCTGCCACAAGCAGCTTTGGGAAAACACATGCCATTCTCTTTGATAATCTGTGATGGCTTTTAACACAGAAATGAATTCTTGTTGCAGTAACCTCAGCAAGAATTGCAGTCCCTGCTGTCTTTGGGAAAGAGCTGCTACTCAGCTCAGATGTACACAGAGATGAGAAAGAAAGGGGCTGGTTATAGTTTCTATATTTTCTATCAGTGAGAAATTGGGAAGACAGAAAATGCAGAAATAACTGTATTGCACAGGCAGCTACTGTCCAAGCAACATTCAGACTTTCTGGGAAAGGCAGATTTGCTGTAGATGAGCAATCTATTTAGAATTCTTGCTCCTTGACTAAGCTCTTGCTCTTTCATAGATCATGGATGCAATGATCTTTTGCCCTGTAACCAGAATGTCCTTGCACTGTGTTCAGTGTGTCTCAGGTACAGTGGGTCTGATTCACTGGTGCCCTCGTGGCTTCCACAACTTTTAGACATTTGGGAGAAAACTGTAGCACAGGTTTGTAGCTCACTGTTTTGATGCACTACATGTCTGCAGAAACACAATTAACTGCTTTAGAGCTGGTTCTTTTCTGTGAACTTCCTTCCTTCTCACTAATTAATGGACATGCAAATGAGAGACTAAATTACAAGTAAGAGAGTCTGTTCTCAGTCTGTGCTTCACAAGTATCCCAGGGGTAATAAAATAAAAAGACTTGAGCAGAGCACATTCATTCCAAAAGCAACTTGAAGGTGTACAGCATAAGTGATGATAAGAGAAACAGAAAAAGCAGCTGCCTTGAGTCATAAAAAAAAAAAAAAATACAAACACTTTTCTTGCCCCAGAGATACTTTCACAGACTGAGGAAAATCTGAATTATTTGTTTCTGAAGTATCTTATCCTTATACTCAATGCATTTTGGATGGACATTGTGAATCTCTCTAAGTCATCACTATATCATGTGATCTTTTGGATGTAGTTGATGGTGATTTACACAAAAATTGCCCTTCTCCTGGACTGAAATAATCAGTTTTATACACTTGAGAGATCAGGGGGAACTTGTGAATCGATACCTACAGGTACCCAACAACCAAACCACAGCTGCAATGCAAAGAGTAGATTCATTCCATTGCCTCACTGAAGTGCTGGTGGCAGAGACACACATCAGGCTTGGTTCATCCTGGTGAGCAGCAGAGGGGCCCACAGCCTGCCCAGTAATCAAACACATGCACACTTTATCACAAGACTCTGCTTTAATGATCTCTCTCTCTCCCAGTAAGAGGCTCAAGAGTGCCTGTGACACTTTGTTGTCTCTATACAAGAATTCTACTTCTCTCATAACAGGCAGAGGATGAGCAACACTAGGTACAATAAAGGCAGTTTTCCCATACCAACAATCTTAGCATTCCCAGCTTCAAGCTCACTTTGAGTAAAAACTATTCCCTCCTCCCCAAATCTTCTGGTTTAAATCCTTTCCTCCTAGCTGTGGGCAAAGCCTTTATCTTGTCTTCCATGGACCTAAGTGTTACTAGATTCCCTGCAGAACAAAATCATATCTGCTTGTGTGTGTGACTATCATATTTGATAAAGCTGGCAGGAAAAATACCTTGCTTACACACAAACTCTGCATCTAGAGTGATAGAATGAAACCCATTTCAACACCATTATTTCAGCTTATTTTGTGAGTTTTGTATGACTACATCCTACTTGCTACCATTAACCAGCAGTGGTGGCACAGGGAAAAGTGTCCTGAGATGAAAAGTCTGCTTAGGCATGTGAGATTTGAGTCTGTGATAGGGTGTTCATCAAGGACTGAATTGTCCTGCTGGCACATGTGATCAGGAAAGCATCCAGTTGAGCCAGGAATTCTCAATGGTCAAGGTGATATGGAAGTGCAATATCATTCTGTAGACCTTCAGGAGGGAAGCAAGACTGCCCAAAAAACCACATGGCTGGTACACACCTGAAAACCCCATCCTCACACACAGAATGCAGTTAGCTTGCACTCCACAAGGAATCTGATTTACCCTGTTTTTTGGCATTAGTTACACTATTTGCAGCTCTGTAACCTTTCACTCAGGCTGCTGTAGCAGCATTTTTTTTCCCAAAGGGGCTCAGTTTTCCAAGGCCTCTGTGGGAATATTTTTCCTTTACTGTTCTCTGCTCTTACTCATATAGTGCTTTTATCATGGCCTGGCACCTGCAACCCCAGTAGTGCTGTTACAGCAGGTTCTCTCATGGGAAGGAGCTACACTGGCATGAGAATCACCCCTGCTTCCCCCTGCTTGTTTTGTAGAATCCAGCTCATATTAGAGAAAACACGGATGGCAGAGTAAGGAGCACTCACTCAATAAATATCATCACAGCAGGAATCTGAGGAAGGAATATAATGCAAGGAGTGGCATTTCAATCTCAGTGAATTTTAAAGGAAATTTGTCTCTACTGATAGGTATTTTCTGGTTTGCACTTGAAGCCATTAGACTCCAATGGGTTTCAAATAGTTGTCATTCAAATTCATAAATTCAGTAAGGGTTATTTATAACTCAGCTTCAGATTTATGCAAAGGCATGGCCCAGGTTCACTAAAAATTTGCAAACAGAAGATAAGGAGTCTCTCTAACCACTTCAGGTAGCTTTCATTTTAACATAAATTTAGGTCTGAGGCAACAAATGATGTCAGATATCTTGATGTAAATTGGAGCCTATTAAAATAGCAAATGAGATTCATTTCAGTTTATTGTCCTTTCTCTACTTGATAAACTGATCACCTATGTGTCTTTAACTGTTCATATTGAATCCTTAACCAAACTTACTCTAGAGACAAAACAACTTATCATTTTAAAAAATGATCTGGAGTTCTTTCCTTCTCAGCTTAAAAAAGCAAACTTTCAAAACCTAACTTAGCTTTTACTGAAAGCAGTGGTGAAGTTTATGATTAGACAAGGTTCTGAGGTATGTGTCAGGGATACTGGAGCACTGGAGAATGTGGTTTCAGGAAAAAAAGTGATAACTAACATGATTCCAAATTTGCTTTGTGCTACACCATGAGCACTATGCAAAGGTTTTTCAAAGATTAGTTTAGTTTTTCTTTAATCAAGTTAATGAAACTTTACCTATGGAATGGGATAGAAACAACATCCATCCAACTTCTCAAGAAATGAGTCAGATTTTTGAAGTGAGATAGCACCATTGTATCAACAGCCCAACTTTCACCTATAAAATCATGTTTTTACTTCCTGAATTAGAAACCTGAAACTTCTGCTTGGAGCTAGTGAGTTTCTCTGGGAAATACAATCAAATTCAGGAACAGGAAATAGGCACAACCTGAACTGTGTCAGTGCACAGTTGCCATTAAAACAGAATGAGACCTTATTTCCATCCAAACTTTATTCTGGTTTCATTGCCAATGCCTGAATTTTAGCTGTGAAGTATTTCTCTGTGTGATTAAGGATTTCACAATGAGATTTAGTCTTTGGCCAGATTCTTATTCATCTTATTCATCTACTCTGGGTCACTTTTTTTTCCCTTTTTTTTAAAGATGAGTAAATCTGAACTCATAAGTCATTCACCAAAAACCTGTTTTCTGTCTTCAAATCACTCTTCAATCAGTCTTTTGAAGGGAAGTGAGGAATATGAACACTGTTATATTTGACTTTTGTGTCAGCCCTGCTGTTTTTCTAATATCTCCTTGCCTTATAATAAAAATAATAATTACCTAGAGGAGAAAATTATCCTAAAATATCCATTGAAGAATATTTTGAGTTCAATATGTCATTTCCCCCCATGTATTGTGTGTCTTGAGGCTCCATGCAGAACTGAATGATGCAATACAATACATTCTGAAGTGATATAAGAAAAAGACCATGACTCTTTTCACTGGACTTTTGGCATCTCTTGAAAGAGTTCATTTCATTTTTATAATTTTTAGCAAGTTCACTAGGTAGCTTTCAGAAAACAGGGAACATTCTAATGAATTTTCAAGGATCAGGATTTTTTATGAACTACTAAATTGAAAAAATACAACATAAAATTCAAATGTTGACTAATCCTTTGGTGCCAAACATATGTAAGTTATAATTATATTCTGTCTCTTGCTGTAGTGAAAGACAATACCACAGAAAACTTCTAGATCAAAAAAGCTTGTTCCAACTGTATTTTACAAAAGTGATAAATATTAAGATGTGCCACACAGTACCAAAATAGTGTCAAAATCTCATTATTTCAATATTTAATTCAGAAAATGTTTTCAGCATAATGTTTCAAATCTGAATGATCACTCTCAAAATTGCTTCAAAGACTCTGCAAATGCCTAGGAGCAAAATTTTTGGCAGCTTAATTTTGGGGAAAAAATTTAAGTAGGAATCAGAGAAAGTAGATTTCTCATTTGTAACTTTTTTGAATAGATTTTTTTTTCCTCTGGGCATTGCTTTTAACTAAAAGACAATGGTACATTCATTTGTGTAAAGACCTGCTGACTGTGTCCTTGAGTTTAACCTAAATGTGTGGGACCTGGCATGTCTGGAAATCTCAGTGAAGTGAAATTGTTTCCAACAGACCAAGGGCTCTCTTTAAACCCTTGGAGCACTCCCAGGGCTTAGGTTGTGCTTCAGCTCAGGATGACCAAGGTCTTGAGTAACTCGTGGCCATCCTCAGGGACGAGGGGCACTCATCCTTGTATTGGCTTTTGCAGCATAAATTGTTGTCAAGTTCTGCTCTGTTCTCTATGTTCCACCAAAATATTCATGCTGCATCACTAATTTGCCTACTGCATCCCAAGAGAGTAGAGATCACTGCAAGGCTTTCTACACCACATCTAATAATCTTCAACAGTGCCCAGTGTCTAAGCCTCAGTACTCCTGAGCTCTCCCTTAAGTGCCTGAGTGTGTCCTGGGAACCTGCCAACACACAGTGTGGGGTGGGTGTTTGTGCTGAACTAAGCCAGTATGGAGCTGGTTTAATTGCTCTTCTACTGGAGGTGTTCTAATTGCCCCTATCCTGCCAGCCCCAGTGATAAAAGGTAAATAGCTGGACTAATGTGATAAATACAATAGGAGCACTACTGCAGCCTCTACTAAAAGGAAATCAACTCTAGAATCCATAATTACTAATCTGTTTTTAATCAAAATAAGGCCATTTGAGATACTAAATTTTCTAAACATTTCCCAGAGAGGTTTTCATCTTAATTATTTAAAGCACTGTTCAATAACAAGAGTTTTCTACTCATTCTTTTACACAAGAAGATATACTGATATTAATTGCATTTTATGCTGTTCCTATACCAAAATCTCAAACAGAGTAGCCTTCAAGTTTTCTTCTAAGGATTGACCACTAATAATGTGCACAGGCTTTTGTTCTGCCTGAGCTTGCTGAGGCTGAGCTGCCAATTGTGGGCATGCCATAAGCACCATGAAATCACAATAAAGCACAAAGCAATATATTGTTTATCTTGTTTACTATGTAAACACACAAGAATGAAAAAGCCTGCAGATCATGTGTTTATTTAAACTATATTCTTCATCTTCCTGTTCAGGGGTCCTCCTGGACATAAAAAAGTTTTACTAATCATGTCAGCATCCTTTGTTTTCTTAGTGCATAATACCAGAACCCTACTTGTTCAAAGATAAAAAATAAAATACAATTAGAGGTTATATTTAAATTTTCATCACTTCAAGTACCTGTTCCTGATGAGATATGAATACAAGCTCATCAGCTCTAAGTATGTATCAAAATTGGCATTGGGTGCAAGACTTTCATACTCCCAAATATATTGGCAAAAATCAAGAAATAATTGAACTCCTTATTTCAAGATCTAACTATTTTCTCTTGTAGTAATCCTGCTCTTAAGAAAAGAAAGGGAACTGGAAGACCTTCCTCCAATTGTGATTTTCATATGCCAACCTTAGTCATGAAATCTGCCCAGAAAAACCTTAAAGTCCAAGACACTTGTAGAGGATGCAGGGCAATTTTGTAGCTGTAGTGACTGCCATAAAAAAAAACCTGGTGGTAAATATTTTAACAGAAAACACTTTTGTAGAAAATGTATCAAAATGCACTCTTGAAATTATTATATTAAAATTACAAAAATACAGCATTCTGAATTATCCATATGAAATATTATAATTTGTTTAAAGTTGTTTTTTTTTCCTAACTAAATAATGTTGTGCAATTTTGCTATAAAAAGTCCTGAATATCAGATTTTGGGGTTGAAATGTAAAGGGCTATTTTCTCCCCTTCATGTATAGTTTTATACTATTCCAATATGAAGGAATGGTCTCTCTGTACTTCAGATTTTTGGCACACAATGTCTTTCTAGCCAGGCTATAGTACTGAGTATTATTCAGTATTTATGTGTGGAGCGGCATGTTTTAAAGTTTGGAAACACAAAAGAAAATTGATTGCATCCCCTTAGTATGTTTTTGTTTGAGTCAGCTCTCACTGGACTGTGAGCATTCCTTGGAAGCAGTTTTTTACTATGGCACATGTTTCTTCTGGAAACATGACAGGCAGAGAAAAAAGTTTGGTGATAGCCTATAGGACCCATATTTTATGAACTAATGACAGGAATATAACCATAACTATAACCTAAATTCATGAGGATTATACCTAAAGTCCTCTAGGACTTAGTAGCCAAAGGAACTTCTTTTTTTGGGATTGTCCTGGAGTAAAACATAATAAAACATAACTCAGTACCCTCACAGAGAGACAGTGGCCTCTGTCTCAGTGTCCTCCCTGCCCTTACCCTGAAGCCCTCAAATTTTCTACTTAGCAAAAGTATTGACAGACAAGATCTATGAAAAGCTTTGTCCCTCTTCCTGTGAAATAGAAATCTTGAGCTTTTTCACACTGTACATTCATACAAAAAAAAAAAAAATCTGATATAATCATAACTTGAATTAATCATAAGCAGAAATGGCATTTTCCAGGACAGCCCAGAATGGATTGATTAGAGCATTCTCTAGTGATGTGAGAATTCTGAATTATGTAAGAAATAATTTTGAGAATTGTGCTGGATCTCTCTGTCTCCCAGACTCCAAATCCCAAACTGGAGTTGAAAGGCATTTATTGAAGAGTCATTAAAACTTGGGCAGCATTGAAAAGTTTGTGTCAATTTGTTAACTTTTTCACACAAGGATATTTCAGAAAAAGCCAACTTTCAGATTTTCTATTATATTCTTTCCTGCCAGCTACAAAAGATCTACATTTTCATTTCTGATTAACTTCAAAGATGACTGAAAGTTAGAACAAAATGTAATTACCTGATGTGTCCATAGTGATGGTAGAACACGAGAAATGTTAAAAAAGGAACAATATGAAGCAAATAATTGATTAAAGATACTCTGGCCAACAATTTCTGTATTTCCAGTCACAGCTGTGAACCAGGTCCAATAGAAATCAGCAGCAGCTCCCTGGTGGTGCATTGCTGTAGATTATATATTTGAGGGAGGGCTCAACAATTTGAAAACCTCTTTCCCGAATTAATTCATTCTCAATTTCTATGATCTGAAGGCTCCCTCCATGCAAGCCTCCTTCTGCCCATACCTTGCCAAGGACACTCACCCCATCCTGCTTGTCAGTGCTGCCATCAGTTACCTGGTGAGTGCTCTCACTGCTGATTTTGTGTGGTCACATCAGATCCAGCCACAGCTCAATCCTACTTCAATTCCTGGCTCTAGCAGTGCCCAATTCCTGGTGTTTCAGACAGTCAGTTCCCACTGAAAATATTCTTGCATAATTTGCAGTGTTATGAATGGAGGAAAGACTGCTTGGGATGAATCTGAATCTTTTCACCTTCTGTGGTAATCAGTTTATAATAAATATCAGTACACTAAATAGCAAATAAACTTCCCATGTCCACAATATGTCATTCTTGTCATTCTCTTCTGTGGATTTAATTCTTCTTCCATAATATGTAATATACATATATATATATATATATATATATATGTAATACAAAAAATTAGGTAGAAAGTGTACAGGATTTAACAAGTGCCCTCCCTTCCCTGCCTCACTTGCACTATGTTTTCCTTTATATTCTGAGCTGCTGGTGCTCTCTGAGGCTTTAACATCTGTTTCGTGGAACACAAATTCTGGAGTTCAACAAATAAAAATGTACCATTGTCTCAGTCAGATATTTAAATACATGATCCTAAGTGGAAGACAGTGCTACAGGCTGAAATTATACTGCATGATAATTTGCTGTTCTTAGTTTTAAGTAGACACCATTTTGCTTTTTATGAAAGACACTTTGCTTTCTTATTATGGGACAAGAAACCAAAATGAAGTAATATTGTGTAAATCAGTTATTCATTCAGACATGCTAACTAACATGGAATTTTTCCAGAGCATAAAGTTTGACATACCCCTAGGAAAAGGTCACATAAAATAAACAGTTTAGGCAGACGGGGGGAAAAGCAATCCAAAAAACAAATCCCAACTTCTAGAAAATTCAAAACAATATATTCTAATACTTCCAAAACCATTTTTTCATATTGATTAAGAGGGAAACAAAGGCTATTTGATAAGGCTGTTTAGGTACCTATATGCTAGTTGAAATCATTGCTTTTAAATTCTTATTTGCCCTATTCACCCACTGCAGCAGGAAAGAATAAATCAACCAGAAAACTTGCATAAATCACAATGATGCCTTAGTTCACCTTAAGACACAGGAAATCTGAGTTCAAATGTCCTCTTTCTGATTTATAGTAGGAATGACAGCTATATCCATGAGATACTCTGATTTTCATCTTGTTCAATCTTTCTGATGGATTAGAGCTTTTTTTTTTTTTTTTTTTTTAATAAATTGGAGCAAATTGAAAACTGTTTGTGTTTTAGTAACGTGTCTCAAATTTGTTTCATGTGTCATGTGGTGATGCCCATCTCCAGATCTCCTACCAGTATAATTCCTTCCCATTGTGGAAATTGACTGATTTACAGTTTACTGCTTAGTTGTGGTGTATTCAAACTCTGAACATTCAAAGTAAAACCAAACTTATATTTTACTTCTGTAAGTGCTTCTCCATCAGCCAGAAATGTTGCCTTCTCTAAATTGAAACATAAAGGCTGTCTTCCATTATTCTGATGCAGCAATTTAGAAACTGCAGGTTCAAAGGACTCTGGAAGATATTGCTGACAGTGCTGTCTAAACATGCTTGATGCTGTATGAAAAATTCTGGTTCTAATTTGGATTTTTCCAGTTAGAGAAGAAAGTTGAGAATAGGCAGGGAACAGACACACACAGAGCCACCACTACAACCCCACCCACATATACAAAGTAATACAGACATCAGTGGCACGCTCATTTTTAACCAGCTTGAGCCTGTGTAACGTCAGAAATCCATGGCACTGCAAGCTTGCACTACAGCCTACTCATCCCACCAACCTTTCATCCCAGCCAGCACAGCTGGTTCCCCACTCAGACATATCTAACCCTATTTCCAGCCCTGTGGGGTGAATAGCTAGGAGCAAACCCTGGAAGATGCAATATATGTAATAATACAATACAATATAATATAATACAATACAATACAATATAAGATAATATAATATAATACAATATGTGTGCAGAGCAGCTTCGTTTGGCATGGACAAGTGTGGATGATGAGAAAAGGGGAAGGTATCCAGAATGACCATTTCCTTTCACATAAACCCTTGCAAAATCAGAACCTGATTCTGCTCTTTCCTCTTGTTTCAAGGAATTTTTTAGCTCCCCACTTCTCACATTGCTTCAATGCATAGTGATCTGTATTCCTCCCTCTCTCTTTCTCTCAACCTGTAATATTTGAAGCTTAGCCTTTAGACCTGTCCTTTTCTTTAATAATTCCATTACAAACTGTAGTTGTGACTCAAACTGTCAGATTAGCTCTCATTCTGGGCTGCTGAACAAACAACAACATCATTAATTTCTCTGTGAGGAAATAGTGTAAGCACAGAGATGAGAAAATAGTGGGCATAAAGCTATTTGCCAGCTTCATGTGGAATTCACACAATATGGAGGGATGGTGCTGACAGCACAAAAGGGCAACACTTCATTTAATGCATCAGTGCCTCAGATGAACATGACCCACAGCTTTGCCCACACAAAGATGTTTCAGATTTTTTAAGGGGTTTACTTGCTCTATCTAGTTCATTTTAGGCTACATTCCTCTGTGTTATTTTTAAGAATGTATTCATGCCTATGTGTTTCACATCTCCTGTCAACTCACTGAAATAGAGGAGAGCTATAGGAAACACCCAGCCTCCTAACACAGGCTCACAGACCATCTTATAACAGTGATGCTCAAATCGGTTTTTAATTCCTTGCAGGAATAAATAACAGGAAGGGAAAATTCCTCCTACAAGGAATAATGATTTTAAAGCGAAAGTGGACAGGTTTAGATCAGATGTTCTGAAGAAATTGTTTATTCAGGGTGGTGAGAAACTGGAACAGGTTGCCCAGAGAGGTGATAGATGCCCCATCCAGGGCATTTTACAACCTGCTCTAGTGGAAGGTGCCCCCTCCTACAGCAGGTGGGGTGCACTAAAAGACCTTTAAAGGTCCCAAACATTCTTTAATTCTTCAATTCTATAATCACACTCTTACGTTATGTTCTAATTTTGTTCTCTTTATGTGTCCTGAACAGCTAGGACTAGGCTTAGAAATTTTCATCTCCTTTTCATCATCATCATCTAATTCTGTAGAAGTCTTTATCAAGTACCTGTCCTGCTGAATTTCACTGTATATGGAAAACACACGGTTCTGTTTGAACAAAAATTCCATCAGAGCTTAAAGCTCCTCTTTAATTGGGAATATTAAAAGGACAGTTGGAATTGAAATTGGAAAAGCTCTTTCCAGAAAAGATAAAACTCATTTCACGTTCTAGTGACTCCCTTATATTTTAGAATATTTCCAATGAAAGGTGTTTGTAAACAAAGTGAATGTAGATTTCCATAAAATGAAGAAAGAGGAAATCTGGGTCTGGTTTCAGTGTGCTCTTCTGTAACTGCATTGGTTTTAGATATTCTAAACTCCTAATTTAAAATTTGCATAATTGTAGGGGGCTAATGATGCATTTGCATCCTGACTGAAATCTTCTTTGTTGGACTTTCTCCCCAAAATAAGGCTCAGAACTAAAAAACTAGAAGTTGGGGCACCATAATAGACTGTATATCAGAAAAGACACCATATTTTCTCTTTTCTAATTTTTAATCAGGGGTTTTCCCTCTTCTTATGCTAAGAGATCTACAGATGGTTATGTGCTGATTCTTTTCTTTTTCTCCATAAAGAAAAAAAAGACACACTAGAGGGCAGAATTTAATTCTGGGTTAGGATATTATTGGTGTTAATGGCTCTTTCCTACATATGCAAAGGACCATGGTACTGTTCCTGCTGCTGACAGACCAAGCCTGTGCTCTCCTGAGCATCAGGAGCATCATCTGAGCACCACCTGAGAGTGAAGGATGCACTCCTGGGTGGGGCTGCTGCTTTTGCCTGTGCCAGGTTTGGGTCTCCTGGCACTGCTTTGGCCAGAGACACATCTCTCAGTGGGGAGAGAGGAGGGTCCCCGAGGGAAACAGCTCACAGTGAGGCATTTAGAGGAAGCATTCTGATTGCAGGGAGGAGATAATAATGGGGTGGACTGCAAGCACCCTGCAGGACTCCATTTAATGCTCTCTTCATTTACCAAGCCATTAAACTGGAGCTGATTTTATTATCATAATTTTTTCCACTGGCATCTGAAGAAGTTTTATGGCTTTCAATAAAGCCTTCACTCTACTCAGAGCCCTGTTTGATTTTATTATAACATCTTCTAGTGAGATTTATGTTCTTGTTTTGCTTAAGATTCACATTTTAATGTAGTCATAAAAACAAGTTTTGCTTGTTTGAGGGAATCTTATTTAGTTAATTATCATACACCACGTGGCAAATAATTTAATTTGGCTTCTATTATACAACAACTGTTATTTATTTTCTTGACTTGACAATGGAGAGAAGTTAGACACAAACAAGAATGCAGTAGGATTCCTCACATAAGAAAGGTAGCTATTTCAGAAATTAAAGTGTTCCTTTGGATAAAGAGCCTGCCTCAAATTAGGAATTAATACAACCAACCCAGAACTTTTTAAAGTTAACTTTGTGTTCTTTCTGTTTTAAATTTAAATTTGTTGGTTTTGCCAGTAAAATCTCATGTGATAATCTCATGGCAGTGTGGACATTAAAACTTTGGTCATCCCCAAGATTTCCTTCCAAGACAGTGTTTGATTCTTTCCTAGGCTACAGATTTCCTTGCAGCCTCGCTTTAAGGTTCCTATAACTATCTAAAAGATTGGACTAAATCTATGATGATTTTTAAAAAAAGTATAAGTGTATGTGTTCCTCCTAAGGGAAAATATTTTTCAGGTGTCTTAGTAATTCTTATAATCTATAAATCCTAGATTAAGTAAATGAGTCCTAAAGTTAGTAAAATCAAAGCAGGAGCTCCATATTAAAAAAAAAAAAAAAAAAAAAAAATTGTTCCATTCTGCTACAAAGCAAGTCATAATGTTTGTTTTCATCAAGAGTCAATATAGTCCCTGTCTGCCATTCTCCCTGAGAGTACTAACAAGTGATATAAATTTTAGAGTTGATACAAGCTGATCCTGTGTTATCTTTCTCACTTGATGGTCAGCACTGATTTATTCTGTGAAATGTGAGAGAATCTCCTGTTCATAAAAGTGCATTGAAAATTTGGTATTCCACAGGTTTAGACTGCTTCATTTTTTCATTAGAAGTGTCACTGGATTATTTTTATTACTTAGGTAATATTGGAGGATGGTTCCATAGGATGATACTCTCTTATGTCAACCAAAGGAGGCTCTGGCAATAAGTCTGACTTCCAAGACAATCATGAATCTAAAAACAGATGGGAGAAGATCAGGGCTTTGCTTACCAGATAGAGACTGAAGTCTGCAGAATTTTCTCTCCAAAAAATTCAATATTGATGGCTGAAGTCTGTCACCTTTTTATTGATCTTCTAATTAAAATTCAAAGACCTTGTTTAAATACTTGGTTTGTACATTTTTCCACTTATGAAAGAAACATAACATTTTTGTAGGCATGTAGTTGTCATTGCAATTTTATTATCATTATTATTATCATCATTATTATAATTATCATTATAATTATGATTATTATGATTATTATGATTATTATGATTAATAATAATAATAATAATAATAATAATAATAATAATAATATTACAGTCTTCATCAGCTCCATATTATTCCCTGTGTTACTGGGACAAGAAAGAGTCCAAGCTAGAAAAATAATTCCTTGGTCTCAGTTCACTTCAGCACCATTACAAATATACTAATTTTGTTTTAAAAAAATCACAATTGAATTTAATTCAACTTTAAATATATGTTCATATACTTGTCAAAAAACAAACTGAACTTCATTTCAAAGTAAAAAATAATTTAAAAATAATTTTACAATTGCCTTGAATTTCAATTATTAGGATTTCTAAAAAAATTTGTCTCCATTCCACTGCTTTCAAACTACTTCACAAAGTTGACATTAATTAATTAAACATGTCCATTGACCCAAATCTACTTATGTTGGATATATAAATATTTGGTCTAAAAGTTTCACCTTGCCCTGTGGCTGAACTTCAGTAACTGTCAGTATGAGTTTTATCTTCTTTAAAAAGTTGTGACAGTAATATTGTACCCTTGTGAGAAATTACTTAATTAGTGCCTTCCAATTACTGAGGTCACTGAATGGAAAATTCTGAAAGTGTAATATCATGCTGAATAGGAAGAGGAAGAGTAGAGTAGAATTGATCATTTCTCCAATTGGATCTCTCATGCTCTGACCTGGGTCATGGTGTCCCTGTGGACCCCAAACAATCCCAAACAATAAATTGCAGAGCACACCAAATTGCAACAGCTGGTGACTGCCAAATGCCCTGATGAATGTGATTTGGCAACTTGCTCTTTGGACTCCTTAAGCAGCAAAATGCCCAACTATAAACCAAATAATTCCCAGAACATTGCCTTATTATGGTACTCTCTGTCATCACCATTGAATTTATGGTCCACATATTTCACCCTCCTTGAGATTTTTAGAAATAAGAAGGTGTAGAAGAAAATTTCTGCCATAAAGATTAGACCAGAATCACAGCTGCAGTGCTTAAGTATTTGTTAAATGGGTACCAAGCTCTCAAAGTGCTGCTTGGAGGTGATGAAGTTCTGGTCCAGGTACAGCTACCATCCATTATATAAATGGGCAACCTGAGTATGCAGAGTGAAGTGATTTACATGTTTCACTCAAAAGTCAGAGGGAGAAGTCTTAATAAAACAGGATACTCATGATTCTTAATACCCAGCTCATAATGTATTCTGCATTATGCCTTGTTAGAAATAAGTGCCTAAAGCAGATGAGGGAAATGACAAATTAGAGAGGGCATGCACAACCAAGTGGAGGACTTCTAAAGCAGTTACATCAGCAGCATCTGCACAAAATTATTCCTTTTTTTTTTATTTTGTTACTTTTGTCTTGATTTGTGTCTTGTCATTAACTGTAGCAGCATACTTAGAATTTTAAATTATGTTACTATCTAGAGGATTCAATCATCTAGATGGTCTAGACATTAAAAACCATGTTTGGGTTTTTTAAATTGGAACAACTGTGCCTAATCCAAAATATTTCAGGCTAAAGTCTCAAAAGTAGTTAGTGTCTTGCTCCTGTTGAAATCAGAGTTTTATGCTGACAGGCCAGATGAAGAAGAGCTGTAGAGTCCAGAGAACAAGGCATAATAAAGCAATAGGAAAAGCAAGTGTAGGGAAAGTTTTATTTCCTTTCTTTCCTGTTCTTAATTTTCCTTAAGAATTTAGCAAAGCTTATTCTGTGTGTCTTTGGTCTCCTGTAGCTGTAGTGCTGACTTAGGCTGCCTATGTGTGATATTAAGTGCTGGCTTTCATTGCTTTCTGCTGACTTACATGAACTGGCAAAATTTATAACAGTAGCCCAGCTACTCAGGAAATTAACAGTCAATGAATATTTACTGGAAGTGAAATGTTGTCTGCTAAAGAAATATAATGCCCTCTGGCTTCTGGCTGGTAGTATATCAGGAACCACTGGAGTCAGTTGATTCTGGTTTTGTCATGTGGCTGATTATTTGTCTTAAAAATCAGATTCATGGCATGGCTTCAGTGTATAATGTATCTGCTTATTGATAGCAGTCCTTTGTTTTACACATTTGTTACTTGGCACACAAGGAAAATTTAAAAGTTCATATAAAAGCATTCTGAATCCTTTCCACTTCAAGAGTTTTGAGAAGACTTAAAGGAAGATGAAAAACATTACCATGCATCCCTCAAAGTTTCCGATACAAAAGAGAAACATGAGAAGAAGAAATACACAGTACTAAACATGAGGAAGAATTTCTTTACATTGAGGGAGGCAGAGCACTGGAAAGGCTGCCCAGGGAGGTGATGGAGTGTCCCTCTCTGGAGGTATTAAACACCCAGCTGGATGAGTTTCTGTCTTACCTGCTTTAGATGGCCCTGCCTTGGCAGGAGGGCTGGGCTGGATATCTCCAGAGGTCCCTTCCAGCTCTAAGGTTTCTGTGATTCTGTGATACAGTGGGCTAGAAGACTTACCAACTTGACAGTACCATAAATGTCACAGACTACAAACTATTAGATGAGAAGTAAAATATCCAAAATTATCCAAATACCGTTTTAAAATGAGACTTGGACATTTAGACTCCAAAATATCATGGAAACCAAAAGGCTTCAAGTTAGCAAATAGAACTTTGGCTCCTGATTTACCAGAACAAATGGTTCTTTTGAGAATACAAAGACTCAGATATGATTTCCACTTTGGAAAAGCACAGACTTTTTACTTTAAATACTTACTAGCAGAGATGTTTTGTCTTAATTTCATACACTACTAATTTAGCTTTTGCTATATGTTGAGTTGAATGATTAACAGATAAACTAATTAATGACAATAGTACATGAATTTTAATTAATAGCTAAGTCCAAGCAACATTACTTGTAGAAAGTCTCTGCAAGCTGTGGGTTCCTCCAGGGCTGGTGTGAATTGTATTTCCCAAAAAGGTGCAATAACAAGCTGTAAGGGAATTGATGTGTTCCACCACAACAATGCATACCTGTGCATGAGATTCACTCCAAATTTAATAATTTTATGTATGGATATCCATTGAATTAATCAGAAACTGGTCAAGAGTGATCAAATTTGTCTGCAATGATTGTGTGACTCTATGGTGGGACACATGGAAGAACACTGTTCTAGAAGTATATATATTTATTTTCAATAAAATAGGCAGTTTAAGAGGGTTTTTGCTTTGGTGTGGAGTTTTGGAGGTGTTTTGTGTTGGGGTTTATTTTGTTTTTTTTTCTCTCAAGGGTTACTTCCCTTCCTCTCTCTCCTGTCTTAAACCCACACAGAGTAATCATTCTCCTTTTTCCAAACTTGCTTTGACACTTGCAAAATGGTCTAATGAACTCTGCAGTGACTGCAAGGGAAAAGTCTATTGTTCCAAGCTCTAATGAAAATTCCAATACCATCTCTGCATAGAGGCTCCTACACCATCAGTATGAATTAGGCACATAGAGCAGTAATGTCCAATCCATGACCTACCAGGAAAATGACTTTGGCCCACAGCTCAGCTAGCTGTGCTTGTCCTGGAGCTGCAGGACCCTGAGGGGTGATGGTGGCTGGGACTGCTGCAGCCAGAAGGAGCTGACTGCACTGCCCTGGGCAGGAGATGCTGCTGGGTGGGAGCACAGGCAGCAAGGACCCTCCCTGGCACTAGGACAGCCTGTGTGACCCACCTGGTGAGGATGACTGCACTCTCTCCTTTGCAGGGCTGGCCCTGCACCTTCATGCTGGTCTGGGATGTGCTCCAGCCCAGCTCTCGCTTCTGAGCTGCCCAATGGCAGAAAAAAATATCAAAGAAAGCCTTTTTGCCCTTTAGGGTGGTTGTGAATTAACAGCAGCTCAGGTGCCCACTCACTCCAGTGGCATGGGGGAGAGAATTGAAAGTATAAGAGTGAGAAATGCATGAGTTGAGACACAAGCAGTTGTTTATTACTATTATTTATTATTACTATTACTATTATTATTATTAGCAACAGCAGCAGCAACAACAACACCAACAATAATATTGTAAGTAAAGGCAAAAAAAACCCCAGCAGAGATAATAAAAGCCAAGAAAGACAAGTGATGCAAATACAAAAAGTCACTCCCAACCACCCAATCAATGCCCAGCCAGTGCAGCAGGGCTGTGTGAGAAGCACAAAAGGCCTGGAATCTGTGTAAGCACTGCTCAGCATCAGTTAAAACATTCCTTTATAATCAACACTGTTTCCAGCACAAATCTAAACCATAGCTCCATACTGGCCACTGTGAGGAGAAAGAACTCTACTCCAGCCCAACCAGCACACTGGTGAGCTTGGTTTCTGAGTTGGGTAAGCATAATTATTTTTCTTCCCTTTCAGAATGTACCACTCATTGTATTCACTCATATTTGCCCCAGAATAATTTTTATTCAGAGTGTATGTTTTTGAATCAATAAAGCTTCTGAAAACACACTGGTTAATTCATTAGATGGAAAGCACCTGAGTCTGCTCAGGGATTTCCTTTTGTTTGTTATTTGTATGCAAATTGTTTATCTATTGAAAATGCCACATGATATTTGCAGGCAATCATCATTTTGGGCATAGAGATTTGAATTTCTCTCTTTCTGCCACAAAAATCCAGCATTCTTTTCTTAGGAATAAGAACAAACAATATTTATAGTATTTAAGAAGACAATTCCAATAATCAGTGCCACTTTGTCAAAAAGGGGTAAGATGAATTGAGAATAAGGGAAGTGATATTTTAAGTGATACTGCATGTCATTTACCTCTTGGCTTAGAGGTCCTATATGAATAATGGCAGAATGGGATAAATGTCCCAGTGCTTTGTTAGAGATGATTCATCTCTTGATGAAGAATTTATATTACCATTGTAAAACACTGTTAAAGACTGGACTTTTTCAAAGTAAGACTTCTGCTGTTTTACAGAACCTAGCTTTGACTGAAGAAATAGATTTTGTTCAGTCAAGTAAAGAAAGCTGATAATAATGTGTGCCATTAGTTTTATACAGTGATAATGAAAAAATAAGAATATACAGAAAGGTCTCAGAAGCAGTGTTAATAGGATTATTTTTTTCTTCCTGAATATTGTATTTATTTTCAGCAAAAAGTAGCCAACATAGAAAATCCACTGGAATGATTCATTAAAAGAGTAACCATCCATGTGAAAAAGCATTTAGAATCTTCATCTTCTAGAGCTATCCTTACTTCAGGGGCAAATTTTAATTTCATATTTTATTGCTTTGTTTATTTGGCTGTTTACTGTCAACATGCTGTCACTGCTCAGACACTGAGCTGGTTTATCTGTGTCTGGTTAGAGATATCACAAAGAACATTCAAATTCACACAACTGCCATTGAGACAAGCTTTGATCCACAGGCTGTCCTAGATCTGTGTAAAGCTGATGGATTTTAAGTGCCTTAATTTCATTAAAAGCAATTACACTTCTTTTTGGGGGAGACAAGGGTAAATACTAACATCTTCAGCAAGAGTCATGTGTTGCTGAATGTGAAGCAACTTGGCCAGGTATCTTCCCATCACAGAATAGGGAGGTTATTTGATATCCTGGGCCAGGAAGAGAGAGAAAAAGGAAGATGGCAAGCAGGAGAAGTAGCTGTGAGTGTAATTCTCAAGCAGCAAAAGAGAAGCAGAGCTTCTTAAAGCATGGAAATTGTCAGAGGGACAAGATTGGAAATTGATCCATGGCACTGTGATCAGGATGGTGATGTTCATTTCTTTTCCTTTGAGAGCTGCAAGATTTTTCTCACTTAGTTTCTTTGAAAATAATTAAAAAAAAAAAAAAAAAAAAAAAAAAAGGTGTGAGAGAATCTGTTGTTTTATTTATCCTGAGAAAGCTGGGAGGTGACAATAAGGAGCTTTGCAAAGAGAAAGAACCTGTTGCAAAGCAGAACATCTGCAGTGCATAGACAGGAGCTGATGAGGTGCCTCTCCACTTGCTGCTGCCTCTGCTGCATCTGACAGCAGCACCTCTCCCTGCTTCCCTGAGCCTCCAGCTCCTCTTGTAGCAGCTGGGGCTTTGATCCCAGGCCCTGATGCAGGGCAAGAGTAATGGTACACTACAAAAACATGCTCTGTCTGCATCCTTCCCTGTTTATGGGGCATGGTAGAATAATCTCCTTATTTCACCCATATGCTCTTCAGGAAAAATAGGGTCCCTGGAAGCACTTCCATCCATCTCCTAAATCTTGGAATCATGAAGGACAGACTCACAAATAAATGGGTTTTGGACACTGTTGTTCAATGCCATCATCTGCAGCCAAATTTTTAAAGTGGCTGGAATCTATTCTTAGGACATAAAATTCAATTTGGAGTCCAGCTAAGATGGGAAAGGGACTATTTTTATAGCAAGTCATGGACAATCATTAGCCAGGAGCAGGTGAGAAGAGACCCTTTGTATCTGTTTGGAGTTTAAAATTGTCAGTCTGGAAGATGAAGTCTGCCTTCTTTTGTTCTGGGTACTTCTAATCTTTGGGTACTGGTGACTGGTAAAATAAGTTAGAATATCTTGTACAATTGTCTGTCTAACAAAGCAAAAATCTGACAATACCTTTGTTATTTAGGAACTCACACATCCAGGCATGCACATGCACAACTGCTCCAAGGAAAAAGTAAATTTAAATACTTCCCCTACCTGATTAAATCACAGGGAAACTTTGGGATTTTTTAGGGATGAAAATGTGAGCAATAACTTTATGGTTAAGGCTGTACTGAGATCTCCACAAGATTCAAATAATTCTACTTAATATTTTCAGAAAATTGACTAAAAATTAATTAGATCTTGAAATTGGCACAATGATTCTCCAGTAGACATTTAAACTATCTGGGTAGTATTTTAAATGAAAGTTTTCTGTAACAGAAACAATTTAAAGCCATATAATAATACATACCCTAAAGTGGCTTAACTGGTTGTTTTGGTTTTTTTTTTCCCCAATCTCATATATTAACTTTTTAATCAAAAAACTGTGTTTTATTCCATCATCCACATAACTCCACACTTGTATACTTCAAGAAAAGTCTACAGAAATACCATATGTGTCAAGAATGTCCAATTACTGCTTCTTTTTTGTTTTCTTCTAAATTCATGAGGACACTACAGGGCTTTTAATCCCTAATTCAATGTGATTTTCCTCTTGTAAGTATCCTTGGAGAATTCTAAGGAAACAAAGAATTGCCTGGTGATGCTGCAGAGATTTTCTTGAAAGGATCTGCTTTTCCAGTAATATTTAATTATTTAGCAAAATATGTCCTCAGTGTAATGCCCTTTATGTAATCTTAATAAAGTCACCATGATCAGTATTGCACATGCACCCTGTCTGAAAAGCTAATGTTTTTAGCTCCTCTAAAGGCATGCCAAAAGCTAAGGAAGCTCATGAGGGAAAGGTTAAAAGAATTAAGTGGGCATAAAATAACTCCAAACTGAGGAAGCAGAAGTAGGAAATTTTCCTGAAAATACTGAAAGGACAATATTAAGGAAATTAAAAGTGTTGCTTGTGAATATAGGAAAGAAAGTATCTATGAAACAAAGGAAGGGGAAAAGCTAGAATTATTTGCTAAACAGAAAGACTAATTACAGTGTTATCAAGCTCTTAGGGGAAGCATTAGAAATCTCTTCACTCAAGCTGTTCAAATTTAGGCTTTGGCAAAGCATCAGGGGATATTCTGCAAAGAACAATGCTGCTCTGGTGAGGTGAACAGGCTGGAGAGGAGCTGATAAAGCAACAGTATTAGCATGGTGCACAGCTGTGTGAGAAAGACACAGTAAATGCTGAAATCAAAAGTAAGCACTCTTGATTGAAAAGGGCAAGGCAATTACTGCTGCTGGAGTTTAGAAAGTCTTGGTGACATTCTACATGGTTAGAGAAACTGGAAACTTCTAAAGCTTCCCTCTATTACCTCTAGAAAAGCCTTTTTTGGTTCATTATGGCTAAACAGTTTTAATAGTCAAATCATCTTTCTTAATGGATACAGAATGTGAAGCACTACAAAGAACAATAATCCACACCCTAATAAATGAATTTAACACAATTAAAAATGCCATCTATGCAAAATACAGATACTCTGGTTAGTGGGATGGGGTAAGAGCTGCCTCATATTCTGAAAAATAATTTGAGCACCATGGGTGGATTTAACAATGTGAGAAAAAGTCTCCTTGTGTCTTCTTTGTGAGCACATTGCACAATTGATTTTTTTGCTGTGTTCTATGCATGTGCCTCTCCCTCTGCTGTTATTTATCTACTTCTAGATTCTATAGTCATTTCAGAATGCAACTGTGCATCAAAGATGGAAAATGAAAGCTATTTTGGGTTATTTTACTACCCATAGTTTTTTATTATTTCTTAAATTTCTTGTCAGATGAAACTTGTCAAGTTTTAGTCTATTCTGTATTTATCTTGTTCAGTTTTAGAGTTTCAAAACCCAAAAGGTTTATAATTGGTAGGATAACAGCAACTTAACTATTTAAGCTAGTACCTCCTGACAATCTGGTGTTTGTATTAGTTAGAATAGAAAATGCATAAATAAATGCAGAAGTATTTAATAACTCTTTAATTTCACTGTTTCTGTGGAGAAGATCAATACTTCTTTGCTGCATGGCTACAGCATTTCAGGATCAATTCCTTACAATAAAGGATATGATCAACTTTAAGTATTCACTGGAAAGCTAGAGATGAAAGGTTTTGTGAAGGTATTTCAGGCAAAGTATGAAATGAAATGAAATGAAGTGAAATGAAATGAAATGAAATGAACTGGATAAGATAAAGGACGTAACTGTTTTCTAAATATTTTAAACACCAACTCACTCATGTAGTCAAACTTGACCAAAATAAATTTCCAACTTCTGTGGGAATGCTAGTGGTATTACAAATGTAGAGGCTAACATTTCCAATCCCTTCACTAAGATGAAGGTAGGATAACCTACCATCTACAAATGTAGGTCTGCTCAAATGTGAAGGATGTACAAAAGAAAAGCCAAAATATTATCTTTTCTAATAACACCATGTTATTGAGCAATGGAGAATATGAAATGGTTATTCTATGAGAAAATAAAACCCTTTGGAAATAGTCTAAAATATATAATGTTAAAAAAAAGTGTGCTTCAAAAGAAATGTCTCATACTGAGAGTAAAATGAACTTTGGTGAAGTTACAACTGTTGCTTCCTTTTATTGTTCCAATAATGTTACTCTTGGTAAACTCCCAGTCCAAAGGAGTATATTTTACTCAAGTGGAGCTATTGGAAAATGAAAAAAGCAAACAAGAATGAGTGTCCCAGCCAAGGTCCAGGCCTGTGTCCCTGCTGTTGAGGTGTCCTGACCTGTCCTCTAGGATGGAAAGGTTCACCCACAGCACACAGCACAGCAGAAGTGCTGTCACCAGCCCTTTGCATCCCAACAAGGCACCTTGTGTGGGCATGAGCTGCTCCAGTGGGTCTCTGTAAATCCCCAGACCTGCTCATGTTCTCCTTCACACTGCCTAACCAGCCTTGCTTGATGACACTGCTGCTGCCAGTGACACGGGTGGCAGTCACACCACAGAGTGGCACTCCATGAAATAACACATTCTGGGCATGTCTGCCACAGGATAGAGCTTAGGGGCATAGATATACCCCACAAACACCCTGCACACTGTGAAAGGCAGCTCTGCTCCCAAAGGGATGCTGCCCTTTGCTTCCTCAGCAAGTATTGGCAAGCTGTGACTGGGAACTTTGATTTCCCAAGAGCCAGATATGCTTCACAGGAAATATCTCCTACCCAAGATGAAAGTTTCCAGTTCAGGGAATATTTAGCTCTTCTGAGAGTAAGTCCTAGACTGAAACTCATTTACAGATGTATGAATTATCAGGGAATGAAAACTGTTACACCCCACCATGAGTCATCTAAAAGTAGCTTTAGTCTCAGTTCTTTGATAAGAGAATGAAGGATGCTAAAATAGAATTTTAGTTGTTCTGAAATCAGTTGAACGAATCTGATTTGTCCCGCAGAACTAAGGCACTGCTTTTCTTCAGTCTCACACCTCATGACCTCCATTTTGCTCAGTTCTCTAAAGCCAGATACTGTGCCCAGTTAGGTGCAGTCAGAGAATCCACTTCTGATCTCAGCAAACCTCTGCCATTAGCATTATTTCATCTCTAAAAACATGCTGGTTTTACACTCGAGATTTTATAGAATAGGACCATGGGATAAAACTAAAATACTACCATTTTTCTAAATACTAACCTTTCTAGTGGAGCAAGTAGGATTTAAACTTAAATTACATATGCACACAGTACACAGTCTGAATTGGTAACATCTGATGAACTTACATACGATAAATTTCTCTGCAGATTAGTGTTGATGCTTGTCTCCAGTAGCCAATGGGGGTTAAATGGAGAACACTGTGGGATGAGGGTATTAGGAGTTCTGCAGACATGACTCTAATGCCAAAAAACTGTGGAGCACTAAGAAGCACAGTGCAGCCATGGGTCACAGTGAACACAGTGACTTGAGAATCCCAGGATTTGATTATTCACTGCTCTGCAGCTTAGACAGTCACTTCTAAGTAAGTGGAAAAATCAATGTGAATGCCATAATTCTAATTTGACAGCCTTTTATGCCCTCTTTACATGAATTTTGCAGAGATGGAAATGAGTCCACAGGAAATGTGTCAGCAGAGAATATAGGCAAAGAATCCCAACTTAAATACATAGAAAATGGATGTAAAAAGGACACAAATAAAATAAACAAAACACCAAACCTCAAAACTAAGGAGAGATAACTGGAATGGAAGAGCTGCAGCAAAAAGCATCTATGGATATTTCAGTAAAATACATGTAGATTTTAGAATTCTAGAGAAAGGGACATACATTAGAGATCAAGCCATTCCAACAACTCTTGTTGACCAGGGGCTTTCCTTAACCATTAATGATTTCAAAGGTTATCATGTTCCTCAGTAAGTGATAACATATCCCTGGATGATCAGCATTTTTAGCAAAGAAATTTATAGTAGCCAAAGTTGAAACTTCATCCTAAAGTGGCAGAATAATTTTGACATTCAGATATTCTGCCTTGCAGAGGAGTTTGCCATTGAAGCATCAAAAGCTTTCCTGAGGTACAAAGAGTAGTGTCAGTAACCTGCTTGATTCCACAGCATAGGTGTCTGAGGCAAGTGAGCTGCCACAGAGCCATCTTTGGTTTTGGTGCATGCATAAATCAACTTAGAAAGAGATAAAACACAGAAATCACAAGCCCAGATAGTGAAATATCCTTAAGTTATAGGCAGCTGAAGAGGGAGGGTCACAGTAGAGAATGTTAGAAACCTTTATGCAAGACAGCACTGCTGTTCTATCTACATCACCTTATTAACTAAATTTTATTTATGAGAGTCATCTAGAAGAATGATCAATGAATGAATGAATGGCTGCAAAATAGCCACAGAAGAAAGATTAACACCTTTCTGCACCTTGACTTTTATTTTCTGGTTTTTATAAGGTGTTTTCATCTATGACCTGAAAAACCAGTGGGTCAGGTTCACTGCTGCTGTGTATTGGGATGTTGGATTTGGCCCCAGATGGCACAAGAAGCAAAGGAACATAATCCTGACATGAATATTCTCCTCTTTCATTTTTAGTGTGTTCCCAATCTTACTGTAGTCATTAACGCAATTTACCATAGGCTGGAAATGAGGAAAGTGTTTAAGAATGGCAAAATTTATATGTAAATACATAATGCAAATACACATACACAGAGGTTTCTTTACTCATTTATTTTAACAGAGAGATGTTCAGTTAAATGCAGCCAGTCTCATTTAATGCCTTTCTGCTAGGAATGAAAGCATTTGGCTATTGGCCAATTCTATTCAGTACTTTTTGTCAGGCTCCAGCATATTCCATCCCATTCATCTCCTCTGCTCTTCCTAAGGAACCCCAAGATCTCCCCATGGAAATGGAGTTGCAGATATGGACAGAGTCAATGCCAGATCAAATACTCACAGACCAGCAGATTTCCTCCCAAAGTTGAGGAGATTATTTGGAACCATGTAATTAAAATACATAGTGGGGAAGGAGTGGTGACAAGGCTAGTTTGATTGCTGTCCAAATCCATCTATTCTCATGCTGTTTTTCTCTTCCCTTGCCCTCATTTGGGCCATCTCCCTCTGGGCCCAGTCCTCCCCTTTTCTGTAGCACACAGAGAAGAGCAGTGAGCTGGCACACTGGAGGTTATGCACAAAAGAGGCAGTTTAAGTTAGGTTTTTCTTATGAAACTGAACCTGAGGGTGTTCCCATGAACACACACACAGTGGGTGCTAAATTGTGACTGCCAAAAAGGCAGGATTCAGGGCTACAGCACCAATATTATTCATCTCCCCTGTGGCCACTTTTCTAGATTTGAAAAGTGTGAGTGTCACTGTCAGATCATGTCCCTTTTTGTCCTTGAACAGGGATATGAGGTTAAACATGTGCCACCAACAAAGGAGAATGGCAGTCTGGAGGACTCTGCTGCTTGCTTGCTCAAAGGGGAAATTCCAATTATGGGTGGTCAAACTCTTAAATCTGCTTGTTTACACTTTTCACCCATGTACATTATCACACCCTTTGGTCCCAAAACAAGGCTATGGAAAACTGGTGCAAGCCTATTTAAGTGAGCAGGTCTGCTGAAGGCAACACTGACCACCAGCCACTTAAAAGGAAATTTCACAAGGGAGAGAGGAGCTGTGGAAGAAATGAATGATTTTTGATTCCAGTGCCTGTGTTACAAATCTACAAGAGACAGCTAAGGGTCAAGTGTGTATGTTCATCACCTGCCGTGCCATGGATGAGCACAATTCACAATTCTGTACATGTGAGAATCCACTGGGCTGAGCATTTATATATCTATATGCTGAAATGTGGGTTTTTATACTTTGTATTGCAAGCTAAGGCAGAAGTTAAGTGAAATAAATGGCCCACAGAGAAGTCACACACAAGGATTTAGTTGGTTCTGTGGCTGAGCAAGGACTACCTGCGGGCATGTTGCAGGTGCCAGAAGTTAAATGCATATTTCTTTATTCTCAGCAGTAAAATAATCATATGGCAGCACACTCAGATCCTGGCCCCAGGGCTCAGCAATAGCAGCAGAGTGAATGCAGGGCTCCTTTGAACACAGTTGATCACTGTCAAATCCTGGAATGCATTTTTACAGTGGAGGGGCTCCTGGTGAGGCTTGCTGAGTCAGCACATCTGCTTCCCCTCTGTGGCTCTTCCATTTCTCTCTGAGCAGCATGGACAGGGATGGAGAGGTGTTTGAGGCTGCCCCAGCGTGTTAGCACATGCTATCATGCAGACCCAACACTTTCAGAACAAGCTCTGTTAATTATTCACAGAGCAGCATTGTATGAATTCACCCCTACTCTCCTTAGTGACTAGTTCTAGTGTATTAATTTTAATGTGATTATGTGGACAAAACACCTTTACTTTTAGTTTTTTAACTAAATCCAAGTGGTGTTTTCCTCTGCAGCTTTAGTGGGGGGTTTGGAGTTTGTTGGTAACCCCCAAGGCAGTGCTGATGGAAAGGATAAGCAGTGGGCAAAGCTAGGGAAAGGAGTAATTAGGAAAATTGATATGTTTTCATTTCTTCTTCATAAATGCCTTAGTAATCATGTGTGGAATCTGAAATGCTCTGCAAAAATAAGCTGAAGGTTGCTATTTATCTTCCTGGGGTTTGGTTTGTATAGTTTATTCTTTAAAACAGCGATTAAACGGGCAAGATAAAGCAGAGGATGAGGGACATTTTTAGGCCAGTTGTTTCAGAGGAGTCATTTGATGGATCAGAGCAAATCCCCTTTTAAGCAAAGTTCTGTAGAGATGTGAGTGTGTGGACATCAGGCAATTCCTTTCTCCACAACCAAAGCAGGCATTTACAAATTCATGGCTGACATATGGAGTTAACTCTCTGCTCCCTGCACTTCTCTCCTGTCTTACCCTCCAATCCTTATAACTGCTTTTCAGAAATATCCTTGCAGAGAAGTCACATTTTATGAGAGAAAAAAAAGAGATGAGAAGGAGAAAAGATGTTTGTACTCTGTCTGAACCTCTTGACTTTTCAAGCCGTTCCTTCAAATGCATTTCATTCTACCTGTGTTACAGACTACAATTGTCCTTTAACATGATTTTATCAATCCTATTCAAAGGATGGTCATCATCTTGGGCTCCAAGAATAATGCTATGCTCTCCCCCCTTCCCTCTGTGTTTTTCCATAAACACCAGCCTCTTGATGCTGTTCACATCTTTTTTCAGGACACATGGAACCCCTTGTAATTACAGCACAACAAGATCTCTCAGGCTTTGGTATTGATCTCAGCCAAAGGATAGATGTAAACTGAGCATACTGCCTCTCTTAGCTGAGCCATCTCTATCCCTACAACCACGAGAATCACAACAGCTGCTTGTGGAACACTTATGGCTTGGGTAATTGGAAATTTGAAATCAGTATATTTTATATAAATCTGCTAAAGACTGCAGTGGAAAGCATTGACAGCAATCTCACCCACTACTGCAACAGGCGAGCATAGGGAAATAGAAGGTGAGATAAATCAATCACCCCCCTCACTCCTTCAAGCCTGCTCACAGGGTTCACCATCTATCAGTAATTTTTGAAAACACTTTGAGCACCCTCACACTCCAGGGGACCTAAATCACCAGTTTTACTTCTGTGAGTGCTCCAAAATTTGAGCCTTAGTAGTAAAACTAAACTCTCCAAAGGAAAGCAAAACCTGTTCTTGCCCTTGGCTTCCTATTTTTATTACACAAGATTTCTAAAGCTCCTATGAGCAGAAGTGGAGTGTCCTCAGACCTCAAAAGGAGTGAAAACTGGAGCAATTTCTCTCTGAAGCCACGCTACAACTTCTGCTGAGGCAGATGCTGAAATGGGCATGATGCATGAAGTTCTTGACTCCTCATTGCTAAAATCAAACAACATGGTATTCTCCAACAGCTCATCCCATGAAGACCATGGGGGAAAATCTGGTTTGGAGCATGAGAAAAGGATATTTTCTGACATTTCCTGAATTCTTTTAAGAAGGTTACTGCTGCTTTGACAGAAAGAAAAATATTGCATAGCTGCTCCTCGCCAGCATGATTCTCTCTGGATTTCAAAGGCAAGATTTCTTTGTTTATTAAGAATTTGTTTTGATTGGCATACAGGAGTCTCAGAGCATCCAAGGTCTCTGCTAACTGTGAAAAACCTAGAGAATCCAAGTGAATCAGACTATAACCTTAAGCAACTGTGGGACAGCCTTTGAATGAACAGAGATAGCTCTCTTCATTTTTGTGTGTGTGCCTGATTCATTGGAATAACTTTCCAAGCATTGCAATAATAATCTGTGTGAGTTGGGATTTTTGGCATCTGATAGTTGCATGTTATAAAAGGGCCCAGAGGTATTAGGCAAAGAGCAAGAATGATAGAATGTTCTCCTTGGAAGGTTTGTTTGTGTGTGCTAAAAGGTAAACAACCCTTGATTTAGATTCCAGATGGGTTGTTTTATTTTCTGTTATTTCCCCTTGTTTTTGAAAAATTCCAGAAGCATCATTGTCTGCCTGTCTCGCAGATATTTATGTGACCCTTGTGACTTTGCAGCTAACACACAGACTGCTTAGATTCATCACCAAAGGAGAACAAGAAAAATGTAGTACAGCTGTGCAGCATAGTGGGTAGGATGTACTGCTTGGGAGCAGGGCAAGGCTGGATTCAAATTCCTGAGCTAGGGCTGAGGTTTTGATTTGGATTTTTAAGCTAATAACCCTTTGATGTGAAAAACAGAAACTCTTCTGTGAGCAGGGTGCTGAAAGACGTTCTTGCTCAGATATTTAATGCAGATTTGTCATTCATTTATTTTATCTTTTACAAATAAATTGTGACATTTATGTTTACTGTTCTAGGAAAATGATTGTACTTAAATGTTTCTGTTCCAAGTACTCTGTTATAATACAAGATTTAGTGTGCTATAACTTGAAAGCAAAAGTTATGCATGAAGTGGTGAGTGAAAGTTGAACAAGCAACTTTAATTTTGACACATGTGGCTTCTTGAGTGCCTCAGTGCTCAGCATCAATATTGTCATAATGTGATATTTAAATAGTTACACAAAGGAATTGGGCCATGAACTCACAGAGAAAACTAAAGGGCTTTACAGTAGAACTAACCAACAATTAATATTCCCAGTGGACTTTTTCATGTGTTCAGAGCCATGGCTTTCCATTTAATTCTGAAGAGGTTATTTTGGGTGCAGCCTCAAGAGGGACCCATTAAGTTTTGATGCTGCAGATCCTGATGTGTCAAGACATCAATATTATTTTCCATATTTACCCCAGTTTCCTGGCAGTGCTCTCCTAATCACATAAATGATCCAGCCAGATCCTAATGGACTGTGACTCTGGCAGAGCTATAGAATTTAGAGATATGCTAGAATACTTTATAAAAGTAGAACAAATTTTACCAGAGAAAGGCACTATTATTACATATAACCTTACCAAAAAGAGAGAAATCATCAGCCACTTTTCCTCTATATCACACCCTTCTTATCCTCAGTCTATTGATCAGTTTATTGCCATTCTCCTTGAAAAAAAAGGTTCTTGAGCAAAAAAAAAAAAAAAGATGTGTTTGAACAGCACTTGACAAATTGTGCTATGGAAAAACAGAAGCAAGAATAATTTAAGTAAGAATAATTTATAAAATTTTAAATTCACTCTAAAACATACCCATCCACTAAGATGTATCAAATTTAAGTCAGTGCTTTTTGGGAAGAAAATGAAGAATTCAAGCCTCATTCCATTTTGGTCCAATGTTTTATGTTTTCCTCAGCTTGTCAGGATAAAGAGATATGGGTCACAGCTGAATGGAACTGTTTTTGTCAAAGAAAACCTGAAGTCAAATGTCATTGTCATTCCATATAAATATTCAGCATGTGTGCAGTTCCTCCCAGGCAACTTTTCTTTGTCTTTCAGGGCACTGGCCTGAGTTAAATTTCTCAACAGAAAAGTAAAAATCAAATGTAAAAGCCAAAAAAAAAAAAAAAGGTAAAAATTACATAAATGGTTACAAGATGCATATTCACACATTTTCCCAGCTGAAGGCTTAAGAGTGTTCACTGAACAATTATTCACTGAGGACAGGTTAAATTCACAAAACTTTTTGCTGTCACAAGACAAGCTTTGTCTGAAATGTTAATGCTATTGCTTTACTGTAGGAACTTTCACTGTATTTTAAGGAAAAAAATAAATCAGACATAAAGGAGCAGAAGGAACATTAGGAATACCCCAACAGTGAAACCACAGCCCACCACATGTAAGGATGGTTCCCTGCTGGCAGCTGTCACAAATTATCCGCAAGTGCTGGAATCCAGCTCCTCATCCCCAAGCACAGAAGTGATGAAGATGGCATGGCATGGAAACCTCATCTGTACCAGGGTTAACCTCTTCTCTTCTCTTCTCTTCTCTTCTCTTCTCTTCTCTTCTCTTCTCTTCTCTTCTCTTCTCTTCTCTTCTCTTCTCTTCTCTTCTCTTCTCTTCTCTTCTCTTCTCTTCTCTTCTCTTCTCTTCTCTTCTCTTCTTCTCTTCTCTTCTCTTTCTCTTCTGAGCCTCAACTGTGCTGTGCATCTTCCTGTCTGAAAACCAAAATTTTTCTATTAATTTTGACTAGTAATTATATCCTTTTTTTTTTTTTGCCTCAGTTTTCCTCCTCTTCCAGGAAGCAGTTATTGAAGTCAGAGCTCCAGTGCAATGATAGTCCAATGATGAAAATCCATGTTGTTCTCACAGAAACTTGCAGGGCTCATGGTTCCTCTCCAGTAGGAGCACACATTACTGCCTCTGGTGCTCTTTGTGTCCCACTATCTCAGTTTTCTTCTGGACCTCTGGGCATCTGACAGACACAGTCCTAACTGCTGGATACCCCAACTTCCAGGGCAAAATGCTGCTGTGGTTGTGCATGGAAATGCTTTGGGCATGTCATCCATGTTGAGTGAGTGCTGTTTTTGTACTAAGGGACCATTGCAGGTTGGAAGAGAAACTGAGAGAAAGCCAATGAGAAGAGGATATGAGAGCATTTCTCTCCCCCTTTTCTTTTTCCTTTCCTATATTCACTTGTCATCACAAGCCAAGTCTTCAGCGTTGGCATTTAAATTAATCCTGCTGTGTTTAAGCCCTTAAAGAAGGTTAGGGATTAACAATTGTTCATCTCCACACATTAAACAGCATCCTTAAGCACTCAACATACTTATTTTACCTAGGCAGGACAACAGCCACTTTTTTGTGTCTCTCTTAGTGCATTTGCAGTTTGTATGTCCACCATAAGATGGCATTGTGAGTTCCTACATTTGTTCCCACATCCATCCGGTGTTTGAGGAGCCAAATCTGCAGCCCTGCTTCTCATGGAAAAGTCAGTGGTGTGTCTGCACTTACCCCACCGAGAGCATGTGGAGCTGCTGGGATCACTAGAGGACAAGTGCAGTGTAACTATGGAAAGAAAAAAAGTTTTAAAATCTTTTCCAAGAAAGTGCCAGGAATAAAAATATCTTTAGAGATAAATGTAAAGATCAAAAGAAAAAAAATCTCTGATCCCAGAGAGACTGATGCTCTGAAAATTATAATAAAAGCAATTTTACTCAGAAGTACTTCAGAATACGAAAGAAAACCCAAATTGAGAATTGGACATTTGAAAAAGGACTGACAAGGTGTTTGTCTCAAAATGTTTGCCCTGATCCTCAGTTAGAACTGGAATTGGTCAGGGCAGCAAGGAACTGGGTGCTGATTCTGGCAGTAGCCTGTTCTGAGTTTATCTCCAAAAACAGAGTAGAACAGCCGTGTCTGCCCTGACCTGACAAAAATCTTCATATGTTCCTCTTCTCACATCATTCACAAGCAATGTTTGAATGTCTGTAAAATGTTAAAGATTATTTGTTATTCTCATTTTTTCTTCTTTTTCATTTCTGTACCCTAATTCTGAATTTCATTAGTTATATGGGGCTTCTTGCAGTATCACCTTTTTTTTTTTCAGCAGGGGCATTTATTCTAGTATGCTTTGTGGCAATAACACAGGCCAGCTTATTGAACCCAGTGGGAACATTCACATGATTCAAATCATTCATTGGCTTACATGTTCAGCTGAATTGATGTTTCTCAGCATTAACTTCATCTTGAATATTTGCATAGATTTGAGCTCACAGTCCTGGATTCATTAGTTTGACCAACAAGCTGAGAGTGTTTTCTCAGTTGTCTTAGTCCCTTCAATTAACTCTAAATTCACCTGGGAATGTTTCTGAGAGAAATGGGTCTACACTGTGATGTGGACATGTAACATAAGACATGTACCAGTATCTACGTTCCTGGAAAGTTACAAAATTGAGATTTGTTTCTCAGAATCAAAAAATAAGAAGGTTAAGAAAAAAATATATTTATGCTGATACATTCTGACTCATGGTTTCTTTAATTTAGAAGTGCTTTATAAAAATTATTTTGTGTTGGCTGGAGAGCCAGTGATGGATATGCAAAACCAGAAGTGGTACACACAAATACATGTAATTATTCTTCTGTATTCCCTCCATACAACCAGTTTTTTAAGGGTAGGGTAAGGGGGTGCAAATTTTGGTAAGAAACAAATAACAGAGAGCCTCTTATCAGGACACTGCCCCAACAGCCAAATTTCTGTTCAGTAAACTACTGCTTCAACCCTGCACACTCATCATCTGCTCTCCTCCTCCCCAAAGCCACTTCTTGCCTTCTCCATAGAGGGTCCTCCCACTCACTTTTACAAATGCTAATTAATTGCCATATATGAATTAGCATGGGTGAAGAAGGGAATGGGAACTTCTTAAAATGGTTGCAAGACATTAAAATATTTGCCACTCATGAAAAATTACCACTATAGTCTAAAATAAAGTATCATTATTGAGATAAAAAAAGACAAATGCATGCAAGTCTGGCATTTGTGAAGTATAAACAAATTTATTATTATTTATTTCTTATCAGTCAATGATTTTACTGTTGATTTTGGCAAACAACTACTCATGCATTTTGGGAAACCAATAAAAAGTCTCAATACATTTCACAAGGCTACTTCAAGGGGTCAGACAGTACATTTTTTAAGTCTACCTTTATTTGTATATATTATAAGTCTACCTTTATTTCAGGTAATGCAATACTAACTAATAGCTCATTCCTTTGATAAGTCTTCATGGTTACCAGAGGGAGCTCTGAGATGCAATTTCAGAGGTTTAACCAAGCATTTTAGGTCTGGAAGTAATTTGTTAAAATACCTGTTAAATTTCCTTCTGGTGCATCATCTCTGAAGACTGTACTGCAGATTCCTCATTCTGGATGTCACCATCTGTAAATCAAATCCTACAGATTACAGGTGCACACTAAAAGCATTAATCCATCATTGCTTTTTTCAAATTTGGATGGATCAATCTAGGAACATATCAGTTAAAGGCACTTTTACCCCTTAATGATATTTTTATGTTCATTAGACATTCCTGCAGGTTATGAAATACAACTACCCACTTATTCTAGCTTTGTTAGTCCATTGTATTTTTAAAGATACAGACAAATTTTCTACCCCAATATTTTTTCATCTCTGATGACAGAATTGACCACCTGTGTATGATTTTTTTTCTTGATTTGCTGAAGAAATGTCAGCACTTTGGGAAAATAACTTATTTATTCTGTATCTGAACTACTTTATCCACAAAATGGGATATTTTTTGCCATAAAGAGGTGCTCAGAAGATGCAGCACTTAAACATTTTTATGATTTATGTGGCAACATGAGAATCAAGAGGTAGGCAGACTGTTGTTTTTATGTTTTTTATTTTAACAGCCTGGAAGGGGAGCTTAGGAATTCAACTGACTGACAAATCTTCAGCAGTATTTTGTCGAAATATTTATGGGATATAAAATGCTTCAAGTAAAACATTTTGACCGATGTCTGTGGTGTGGAAACACACCTTTATTCCCATTGGGCTGCTGAGACCCTGATGTACACAAACTGCAGGCACTGCAGAGAAGTCTGGAAGTGTTGCAAGAACCTTCCAGGGCCTGCAGATCCAGAGCATGCAAGCCAGTTGGAGCTTAGCATTTCCAGGACACCCCATTTATGGGGAATCAACAAAAATCCAGAGTGCAGAGCCAAAAAGATGTGGAGATCTTCAGAAGTTGACAGATTACAGAACAAAACTCCTGTGCTGGTGTTTAAATGCCTTGCTGTTTGGCTGATGGCAGAGAACATGGCACTCAGGGTCAAGCTCTTAATTTTGTGTTTATTAACATCATCATATTTCATCACTTGTGCTGTTAAGGCTTGTCTTTGTCCTGCCTTCAGTGAACACCCAAAGCAGGTCAAAGAAAGCATCTGCAGAGGAGTTACCAGTGTGAATCCTGTTGTTATCTTGTACTGAACTAGAAAGGTTTTGGTTCAAGCAAGGAGCAAGAGTCAGAAATGTGATGCTTCATGGCTAATGTCTAAGATAGTTTCCAATTCTTGTATGGTTTAAGACATTTAATCTTAAATTTGACTCCTGCTGTTCTAGAAAAAATGTGTAACTTCAACATATCTGTACCTCAAACACCCAGGGTGTAACTTTGGTATGCTTAGCAAGGTGTGGCTGCAAACACTGTGTACACACTGACATTGAGGACTGCTGAATCTTGTGCAAAACTGCATCTGTCAGACTCAGAGCTCAGCCACGGGAGGCTGTGAATGCTGCAGTGTGCTGATCTCAAGCACCAGGTATTGATAACTGATCTTTGCCTGAAGGTGCTCCTGCCTTTTGCAGAAGGTTTGGGCTAGATGACCTTTTAAAGGCCCCTCCCAGCCCAAACCATTTAGGAATTCTGGGAGTTTTCATCTAGCTGTTGCTATCTAACCCAAATACATGATAATTTAAAAATAAATTAAGTCCCCAGTGAGCACTTATGATGACCTGATTATTCAAGGTCTTTTGAGCAGAAGATTTTTCCAAGTCCACAATTCCAGAGGAAGGTGAAGGTACAGCGGAAATTGAAGAGAAATTTGGCTCAGGAGGAATCTGTCTGAAAGTCCTTTTGTAGTGTGATTCTGCTTTCCTGGCAGTTCTTTTGGCACCCTTCCAGACCCTTCCCTGAGGAAAGTCAAATCCAGGCAACAGTAGGAACAGTGTTTAAATAGTCAGTGTTTGTGCTTAGCACTGTCCATTTTCAAATGCAGCTCAGAAGAAAGTATAAAGTGGTGAAGAATAGGTGAGGCTTTCAAAAGGTCAAGGAAATAGCCTCTTGTGTGTCATAAATGGCTTTCTTTGCACAGTGCTTTAATGTGATAGTATGGAATTCATCCTGTCCTATTTTTGGAATTGTTTAATGGTCAGTTTGTACATCTCAGATGGCTGGTTAAGAAATTAGGCTGAAACACTGGATGGCCCTATTATCAGCCTGCAGACTCCATTTGTGAATGTTGATTTGATTTATAAATGATATCCTGGATTCTGTCTGGACATTTCTCCCTGCTGGGTGGTGTGGTGCTAACCTGAAATGCAGTCTGCTTCCCTGTCCTTGGCTAGCTGCAGCCTGTGTGGAATGGTTAGGATTTCTGGTGGGCTGCAACCAAACAAGGGTATCAACTGGCTTCTGCTAGGGGTAGGAGAAAAGGTAACCAAGTGGGCTGAAACTTCACAGAACAGTAACTTTAATAATAGGCATTTATGAGGAATGAGGAGGCTTGCACAGGAAAATGAGGGAGGACTGAAGGAATGAACAGACTGGCTAAATGAGGTAAAGGTTTTGAAAGACTCTTCCATTTGACTGTGTCTTTCCACAACAGATTATACTGTGTGTGGTGTTCATGTGTGCAGCATGATCATGATTATTTTAGAAGCCCCACTGAGAGTATCCTCCAAGCCTTTCTTTATCTGTCACAGCATTTTTAACCAGTGAGAAACTAAGCCCCTAGAATTATAAGGATTGTGCAGTTTCTTCTGAACAGGCTCTGGAAGAATTATACTGTTCAGTGGACATGGGCTCTCAGACTGTAGAGCACTAATTTTCAGGAAAGAGCAAAAGTGAGAATATCTGAATCCCAAAAAGCACGATTAGAAGAGCTGAGTTTCTGAGATACCTGTGGAATCTCATTAGTTTTTCAATTTAAGGGCATGGGATATCCAGGGAATCAAGATTATTGCTGAAGTCTGGTAAGCATCTTAGTGGAGTGTCCACCAGGGCTATAGAAAAAACTGCTTCTGGGTGTTGTTGGTGCAATGCTGTTCTCTAATTTTGCTCTCCATGGAGCAAAGATTTTATTCCCCCCTCAACAATAAAACATCCTGTCTCCATGGGTGCACATTATGTGTACTTAATGTCCTATCACTAGATGCCCTTGTACAAAGTCCCTCTCCATCTTTCAGCAAAGAAGAAATTCTTTCCTGTGAGGATGGTGGGGCACTGGAACAGGCTGCTCAGAGAAGTGGTGGGTGCCCCATGTGCTGTGCATTTTCTGATCTGAGCAGCCATTTCCACATTTCCAGAAAAGAGAGGCTGGCAGGGACCTGCCACTGCAGGGCTTGTGCAAACTGACCTGCAGGAATCACAAAAGGAGAATGTAAGAATTCACAACCGTGACAGGCAGTGGTTCTCTTTGATTTCTTTTCCCACTGTTGATCAGCCCCTATTTATACTTACTTTAATAACTATATTACTGACATTTATGCTCTTATGCTTTTTTTCTTAGTCTACTTTCCTGGCTGTAAGTAAAAAGTTAAAATAGAAGAAAAGTCAAAACAAAAGGTATATATATATATATAACACACACTTCAAAATCATCCACTGTTTTGTCCTGTGGGGTTTTTTTTTTGGTGTGGATTTAATATTTTTTTCTAAAATTTAAATTATTATTTTAAGTATTTTTATTTCTGGTTTGCTAAGTTATGGCTGAAAGTAAAAACTGCCAATTTGAAGGTCTCTTTACACTGGCATTTTGTATGTGAAACATGAAGACCTCATGTTTGTGAAGTTAGCTGTCTATTACAATACAGGCAGAACAGTTTATGTTACATACTGCTTATAAACATGTAAAGTTTGATATTGTTTTGATGAAAGGCACACTGGACAGAAGAAATTGAGCTTATACCTTGTTTCTGTCTCTGCTTGATTGTTAGGGAAGGCTTTCTCTAAATCCCTGACATTGATAAGAGACATTTGGAAGTTCCCATTAGCCAGACCAAGCCTGGGCTCACAAGCACAATTCCATTATTTCATCTGGAATTTATTACTGCAAGCAGCTTACCCCAGCTGCATAGCAGGAATGTTTAACCAGGAACAAGACAAACTTCCATAAGCTGCTTAATTCAGACTTGGGACTGTTCCTTCAAATCAATTTATATTGAAATAATTACTTCTCAGAATCTGTAGAGGAAAAGGATGTAAAAAGAAAATTAAAATCTAATTAAATGTAGGTAGAAAGCAGTGCCTGAGTAGACAAATCTTAAGCTTTAGCAAATTTTCAAAGGTTACATTATTCTTTTTGTCCCTAAACATCTGTCTTTTTACTTTTCTCTCCTCCTCTTGCACTTTTATCACTGTTTTTTTAAGGAAAAAGGAAAGCTTCTTTTTTTAAAAAAAATATTTCTTGATGAAATTCAGGTAAAATTATTTTTATATAACTTTTTTTTTTTAACATGTATAAAGAAAATGTCATCCAACAGAATTGACTGAGCTACCCTGACAGTGTCAGTGTCCAACAAAATGTTGTTTTCCCAAGAGCAAGTGTTTTTATTTGTAGTATTTGCAGCTAAATTTCAGCTCTAGGCAACTGTTCTGCTTCCTCTAATTCCCTCTTTGTAAACATTGTGGTTGTTCTCCTCTACACTATTAAACTGCAGGTAGCATTATAAATTCGCCATAGTGGATGAAGTAATTCATGTATAGCATGGGCTAAACTCCCTTCTTCTTTTCAATAATTTTATACCAATTTAACTGCCCACCTCAATGGAATTATAATGATGGAAAGTAGACTCATGATACTTTAGTGAGGCATTAAGCAGAAAAAAGGCCATGTTGAGAGTATATATATGTAATATAAAGGTAAAAATACTAAAATAGTTTTGCTTTCTCTTGGCAGGGGGAGCAATATTTAAAGTGAAGATGATGCATTTTTAATGGAAATATGGAAAATTGTTTGTTGGTTTCAGCACAAGTCTAGATTGAAAGCACAGATATTGAAGTGCATGGGGTAGGAAATGAGGGTCAAACCTCCCCCAGGGAAAGTATGGCAGGGCAGAGGGAGAGGAGGGGTTTATGTTGGGGTCAGGGTGCTCAAAAGCAGTTTTCTGAAGAGAAGCAGCTAATCACTAAGATAACAAAAATGAACAGTGGCCATGTACAAACTCCTGAGGAAGAGTAAAAACAGGGCAAACATGTACAAGGCTCGATACACGTGTGTGCATGCTCTCTAAACCTACTGCTTTATTTGGTGCAGGGGATTCTCCAGCTCTGTTGTGGTTTGTCTGTCTGGTAATGCCAAATGTACCTATCCCCTAAATATTTGTCCCTTTTTTCCTTGAACCCATAAAAGCAGTTTTGTATTCACAACTTTCTCCAGCAAGCCATTACAGGTTTATGCTACCCTGCACCTTCCTTGCTGCTTTGAACATGACCATCTATCCCTGCCCAGCCTCTCCATGTCATTCATGATTTTGCACGCCTAAATCCCTGCCACTGCCTGAAATATTTTGCCTACCTGTCGTCCCTCATAGAAAAGCCACTAATTTTTTTCACTGTTTTGACATTTTTTAACCCTGTTCCCCCTTCTGAAGGTTTTTGGTTTTCTAATAACAGATTTTCAAGCCAAGGTTTTCAGCCATATATAAATCATTCATGTATATTTATGTCCAGTAAGATGAATTGTAGATTTAAACAGTGGCATAGTGACCTGCTCTGTTTATCCTTCTTTTGCTAATTCCAAATGTTTCCTTATTTTTTTCTCTGCTATTGGGTGCTCACTTGTTAGTTTGTGGAACCAGCTACTGGGATCTCCAACTCTTTCTCTGGTAATGGCCATGTATAAGGCTAAGAATCCTTTTCCTTGCTTTATGCTTATTTCTACTGGGTTTCACAATGGTTTTGTGAGGTCCTTCAGGTGTCGTAGTCCTTTCTCATCCTTACTACTTTGAATGCTCTTTCTATCCCTGACACACTTCTTTGCCTTACCATTAACATTTTCAAGGTAAAGATTTAATAAAACTAACAACACAAACTCAAGAGTTTCCACTAATTACTTTCCTCCACTGGCCAATTATCCATGTCATACCTCCTCCACTTTCCATCTTTTAGCCACTTACTTCCTCATTCCTAGACATTTTCCTTATGCCACTGCTGCTTATTTGTTTTTAAAACCTATGGTAAGAGAGTTTGTAGAAAAAAAACCAAACAAAACCAAAACAAAAATAACAACAATTTAAACATTTTGGTTAAAGAAATGTTTTTTCTGTTATTTATTTCTTCCAATACTTCAATAATTTGATGAAATACAAGACTTCCCTCTGCAGAGCCTGTGCTGGTGTCCATATCTGATATACAGATCTAAGGAGGTTGTATCTTTGTAGTTGCCCACTAATTATACCTAGTGAAAATTGCTTTCTGTTTCTCATTTGATTTTCATCCTTTGTCCTATGATTTGCATTAGGTAAAGAATTTTTGCATCTGCATAATAAGAAACTCTACTCTGAAAAATGTGTTCTTTTCATTCATTTGACTTTTTCTCATTCATTTGTTTCAAAGTTCACTCATGGTCTTTGTTTAAAGTATTGCAGCTTGGTTCCCCTGCAGTTCAGATGAAGTCCATCCCTCTTGTGCAGGCTTTTTTCAGATGTGTACCTAGGTATTGTTACAAATTCAAGAAAATAGACTTTTGGAGTTTCGTGCTTCAGATAAATTTGCACTGGTTTTACACTGCATCTATATCAAGTAGACATCATGAAGGAGAAAATACATTTTAATCACAAAAGATTGATTTTTGCTTTACCACTAGGAAGAGAAAAGTTGTCACAATTGAAAACATTTGAAAGCGAGTTTTGTGCTTAATGTTTTGCTGAAGAGATCTCATACAGCAAAAACAGCCTCAATTCTGTGTTAATTTGTTTGTGGAAACACTGGATATTTTTTCTTCTCAAAAATAGCATTATAATGGACCAGCAAATTTATCCAACTTCTGCTTCTGAATATTCCAAATATTAATGAATATATTGAGCTGATGATGGGGTTAGTGATGCATTGTAGAAATGTTAAAATTTCATATAGTCCTGCTTCATTCCTATAGCTATAATGAAGAAGGCTGTATTGTGGATAATTTAGATAATCTGCAGGGGAACCAAAGCAATGACTGTGAAGGAGAATGTGGCATGTCGTTCCCCTAGGCCATGGAGCACTCCATTTGCTGGAATAGCTTCTAACTGCTATTTAGTGGGCAGCTAGTGGAAAATAAAATTGCTTCAGGCCAGTGCGAATCTTATTCTGTATTATTAATGTTTGCACTCTGGGTGAGGAATAGGGTAAACTAACTCCAGTTCTAATAAGGGGAGAAAACTGGAGACTAAAGGAAAGGGAGAAAAAGATCAATATCTTCTCTTAGCAAGATCTCTTTTGAAGGATTATTTGTGTTGTGCTGAGTTTTTGTTGAGGTAGGAGGGGTAGGTTAAACGCTTGTAGCTTCTTCTGGAGACACTGATTTATGTTATCTAATGGTATCCACATGTGGCAGGTTGATGAAGGTGGCAATCTCTGGTTTGCAAGAGCTCAGACATTTCTGAAAAACTGAAAGCAGGAGAAAAGCATTATGTGAGAGAAACGTTTCACACCCTGAAAGCTGGATGAGTTTACCACAGTGTGCTGAAATCCTTTGGGGAAATGAGAATGTAGATTCTGTATGCTAACAGTTGATGAGATTAACAGGAGAGATTTCCACTAAGAAAATCTGAAATATTTAAAGTTCCCAGTTTGTGTTTTGTTTGTTTAATGGGTTTTGGTTTGTTTAGTTTTTTTGTTTGCTTTTGAGTAAATAAGCTGAAGTAAAGCCAGCTTTATGGTATTGAGATGATGAAATATTACTGATTGATATAAAATTGATCCAGAGGAACTTGTTCATCTGGGAATCCGTGTGTCCATTTATACCAAAAACTATTGGAGTCTAGGAGGGCTGTGGAAGGAGCCCATCAGAAAACCTTTTCTTCCAAGTTTTCCACATACCAGCCCTAGAGGAGACTTTCATCTTTATAAAGTAGATTTCCCAAAGTGATGTCATCTCTGAACTGGCTGCCCTCAGGATACAGAGAGGAATGCTTCAGAGACCATACAATGTCTTCAGCAGGATGGGATGATATCTTGCCTCAGGCAGGATTCTCTTTTCCTTCCCACTCAAATTTTCTGTCAACTCTTTTCTCAGTGTGCCACCTGCTCCCCTGCAGACTGGATGTTAGATAGGAAGTGCATGAGGTATATCTCTTCTGGGAAATATCTTCCAAACTGTGCAGGGCTTTCTTACTCAGTACCTCCTAGTTCTTGGTCAGATTGAGTAGGGGTGTGCATGACTTCATCAGGAAGAGAAAGCAGTGTGTTCCAGAACACGTGGGCTAACACACGTGATGTGAGTGAGGGAGTGAACTGGTTGGTACTCCAGTCTGACATGAAAATAAACTCTAATACCCATTTTCATTGCATTTCTTTCCTGAGGAATGAAACCATGCTGGGATGGATGGTGGGGCCTGTTTGCTTGCATGAAAAAAAACAAAAAAAACACACATCTGGCCAAACCAGATGTGAAGATTTTGCATGATCAGCATAATTCTTTGGAGATCTTGCTGATCATTGTGTCTGGAGTGAATCCATAACTACCAAGAGCAGAGTTTACTTCTAAACTCTGTAAATTTCATTTTTATTTTAAATACAGTGGGTTGAGTGGACATGTGCAAATGTTGATATTCCTATTAGCAGGTGGGAGTCAGAAAACATGAAATGAAGGTTAGCAGTAAACCAAAGCTTGCAATCTGGGTTGGGATTGCTGAGAAGCACCAAGCAGCAACCTGCAACTTCTGCTGACATTCTGAGTGGTTTGGATTTTGACTGGGAGAATGTAGATGGGGAAGATGAGAAGACCTCTACATATAAAGCTATCAAGAGAAAAAAAACTACCTGTCAAGTCAGATAACATGTGATATGATAAGAGATTTTCTTTAGTTTCCCATTGCATCAGTTTTGAAGCATCATAGGGAACAGCTATCAAACAAGTGTCTAACTATGATGCAAACAATAATTTGTGTGATATTTTCCCTTCAAACTCTTCCCAGACCAGAAGTAAGGCTGTACTGCCTAATTATGCATTTGCCACATCATTTTCTGGTACCTTATGCTATCATAAAATGCCTCATCTGTTGTGTGTTTAGAAGTAGTTAATGTTGGAGTAGGAGGGGTGAGCCTGACAATAATAATTTAATTCATCCTTGATTTTCAGTATTCCTTTCCAACATTAGTAATTGTTGTGGAGGTGGGTTTTTTACTTCTCATTATGAGGCTTTGATTACTCTGTTTGGAGAGGGCAGTTTTTGAACTTACTGCAGGATAGTTTGTTTCCTAAAGTCAGCACTGATTTTTTTTTTCCTTCCATTAAGATATATGATTTTACTTTCAGGGTTTACTATTTGGGGGTTTTTGGAATTCTATTTTGAGAACAGAAATGTAGCAGAATTATCCAGCATAATTCTGATCTTCTGATTTAGAAACCAAGAGCAGGATCTGTGTTGATCTAGAGCTGGTCCATGACTTGAGGAGATGTGAGATGCACAGTTGCTGCATCCTTTTAGAAGCAGGGGTGAAAATGGCCTGCTTTTTGGGTGCTCTGTGAAAATGTACTGCATCTCAGCTCTGGCATATTACAAGTGGGGGAGTGGAGCTGAGTGGGGCAATATGCAATTCTAAAACTTGTGATTGTCCATCCCAGAGCTGAGCTTGCATTGGGCATTCATAAGCTCAGATAGACAGCACCACTCAGGATATCACAAAAGGGGCTCATGTGAGCAGGACATTTTTTGTCAATCAGAATTTAAAACCCTCTCCCAGAGAGGTTGATGAAACTGGCATTCAGCCTACAAAGACTTTGTTATCTCAGAAGTATAAATCCTCCTTGCATTCCATTTGGGGTACCACAAAATTTAAATCACCCTACCTTCCCTTGATTCTAGCCTACTTTGAGACTTATCTTGAGACCAGGAGGCTCTTAGGCAGTACAGTCCCATTACAGCTGCCAGTCACAGTGAGGATTCAGGAGGTGGGTACTGACAGACAAAATTCAGCTGTGGAGAAGCAAGGGATACAGTTAGCAGGTTTTTATGAAGCTCTGCTGGGGAAACTTCCCTGTGTGACCATTCAGGAGCACTCTGGCAGTGATGCCCCCACCCCCAGACACTTTCACTGCTGCTGCCTTCACAGGGACCCAGCAGGACCCTTCCTTGGCTCCCTGCACACCCCACACACACAGACAGGGTTTCCTCATGGGCTCCACCCTGGGTTTTCCACAGCAGGGTCTCAGACTCAGTCTGGATTTACTGAAGTAATTTTGCCATAGTGCATTAACAGAATAACAAAGAGACCCTGGGCTTTTGTACCCCCACAGTCTAAGTCTGAGGTCTTCAGCTCCTGTGTGCCTCCAAGTGTCCATCCTAGGGGTCAGCACCAGCTCATGCCTCTGCCTCCGGCTCCCACCACTCAAAGCTCAACCTGCAGCTGGCACTGCACCTCACACTGGATTCCTCAGCAATGTGGTGGGTCAAGTTTGAGTGCATTCTTTCTTTTTGTTGCTTAAATGATTCCTGAGAACAACTGTCATGAGGTACAACTGTCCCTTCCTGCTAGGGCTACCAACTTTTTCATTCTGCAGTACAAGATGCAGTCTCCTTGTTAGAGAGAACACCACCACCACTACAAGATGATCATACAGCAAAATCATGCAAGAGCACCACCAAACAGATGGTGTCCTGGTACACTGGAGCACTCCTATTTGAGTTTCTTAAGCTTTTACATGCAGAATAATATCCCTGCATCAATAAAAACATTAGAAAAGAATTCTTTAAAATGTTATCTTCCAGAAGAGACTTGCTGAGAGCAGGTAATAGCCAAGAGACTTTGGTTAGATGATCTGTTACTTTTAGGCAGCATGCAGTCACTAATCCATTGGGCTTTATGGGTCTATTTAAATTAGATATATGCAGGCAGTGCATTATTTATAACCAGAAGCATGAATAATTCAATGTGCCCACTCTCAGCAGGTATCCAGCTTGTGCCAGAAGCCTGCACTAGATCCCTGCTTTCAGAATAATGAAGAGGCTATTAGATAAGTCTCTTTTGCTTGTATGTTCCCATTTGCTCTGTCTGCTCTTCCTTTTGTATTTCTAGTTTGGCTCTTTTGTTAGTGAGAAGAATAGATGATGTCTTTTCTACATTATTCCCTTCATCTGGAGACGACAGACTATGTCTAAAACAAATTATGTAAATCCGTTTAGGATGAATGCATTAAGTTCATTTCTGTTTCATTGTGATGGAGGCAGTGGCATGTTGGAGACAAGGGACTTAAAGGCAGCATGGCACAGGGAAAGCACAATGCTCCTGGCCTAACAAATCTGGTCTGCTGCCCTCCACTGCACAGCCTGGGCTCAGCTGTGTCCTCAGACTAGCTGTGGCTGCTCAGCCCTGTTGGAAAGCCTGTTGTACCACCCTTATGCTCAAATGGAAGAGTTTGTACTGCCTGCTCTCTGGCTCTCTTGTCTTGTTATGGTCAGTAATCTGAGTTAGGGACTTCTAGCAGGAGGGTTGCTGCTGCTTGTTCCTCTCTGAAATCTGGACACCAAGTCCAGAGCAAGCAATACAGTAAACTAAATTTATCTGTGCATTCTGGGTCTGAGCTTCTCTGGAAGAGCTTACAGAACTATTACTTGTTTCTGCCCAAGCCCAAGAGTAACCAGGTATTACAGTCAGATTTTCAAACACTGGGCAACCTGAACAATTTGGGGAAGAAGTAAAAATTCTTCAGAACATGTGAGATTCTGGGTTGTTCCTCACACAAGTCAATGCAGCAGAGACCTTCAGGTTCCCTACAGCTGAAAACAGAATGCAAGTGCTTTAGCTGTAAGCTTTGTTATTAAATCCTTAGTGGGCTGTTACTGAATCAGTGAAGAATTGTTGAGGCATTTTTCTAGGAAATAAAATATATTGATTCAAGCTCTCTCTGACTACAGATGAGCTATTATTTTCTGTACCTCAGGTCCTCATTTATATATCTGCATAATAATAGCTCCCTAATCCTTGCAGTAATATGAAGGGAAAAATGCACCAAAGATAATAAAGCACTTGAGAATCATGGTTTGGAAGGCAAGTAGAGTTAGCTAAATATTATAAATACAGTTCTTCTACAACAGCCCAAGAGAGATTGCTTCTGTAGCTACCAAAATACAGCAGTTAGAGAGTACAGCCAGTTTCTACAGGAATATAGCAGGATTACACAAATTTTGGTAAAAACCATGATTAAAGCATCCTGCAAAGTTGCTGCTTAGAATTCTTAGCCTAGATTATTATAATAGCTCAGTCTGGAAAATTGCAAGTCTTCAAATCTTGAGGTACATCTTAAGGTCTTCAACAACATAAGACTTTACTAAAGTGTTAAATGGATAATATTCTTGGGTGTCATTGTTTCAGAACTAAGAAACAGAGAAAACACGCTGGGATCAGATATGCTGTCATCATTTGTACCTTGTTGACTTCTGACTCCCATGCTCCCTGCCAAGATCTCTTATAAAAGCACTGACCTTAGCCAGCATGGCTTAGCAGAAAATAATCTAACCAAATCACAGAAACAGTAGAAAGTCCAAAAGTAGATAAAAAGATACTCTATGGCAATATAGTGGTATCCTTAACTGGGATTAAGCAGTAAGATCTATTTCAAATTCTTTGTAAAAAATCCATACTAGTGTGAATTCTTTTTGATATATTTTTCTTGGTTTAGCATCTTAATAACTACTTATAATTCCCCTGTGAATGTGCAGTCATTCAATGACAGAATCATTTCACAATATCACATTGTTTTGTTCCAATAGGAAAGACAGATTCTATGCTCCACTGGGAGAACTTAGCTTATTGTGGCAAAAAACCACTCAGAAGATAAAAACATCACAGAACTGCAGGATGATCTGGAAAAAAAATCTTAGTGATGGTATTTGGCTAAGAAGGGGGAATTTTTCCCAAATACAATAAATGATCAAAGAGCTATGTCAGCTTCATTCTGTGTGATTTGAAGATGTGGTGGCACACATGCATGGCAGGTTTACAGTAGGGGTGAGAAATAAAGGGTGCAGCAAATAACTTTGGTCATCAGTGACCTCAGTGGTTCCACTGGGGGTTCTGCTGTCAGATCCTCTTTTGTTCTACTAGATGAACCAACAAGGGGGAGAAATTCTAACCCAATAGTGGCTTGCATATGAATCTCAGAATCAGAATCTGAAAGTCTTCAAGGGAGGAGAGCTTGAGCTTTCATTGTTAAAAGTTCAAGATGGCCAGTTGCAGCTGAAATAATGGTGTGAGATTCTTTGCCCTTGCAGATCTGTGATCATAGAAGACCTCTAGAAGTCAAATTTCTTTATTTTCTTTATTTTCATCTGTTGCATGTTTTCTTTTAAGTTACTCCTAGAAAACATAAAATATAAGTTATATAGAACTGATGAAGGAATTGGAATCTAAAAGCTGTTTTGTTTGCAGCTGCTCTCCACAAACTCTGCTGTCTGCATCACAGCCAGTGCCTGCCATTACCTGCTTGTAGGGGAGAGAGAGTGCTTCCTTAAGCTGTATTAGCAAGACATTTACTGCTAAAACTCCTACTTCTTACAGATACTTGGATCCCAGTAGCACACTGTGATGGATTTTTATGTTAATGTTGCCACAATAAGTAAAGAATGAAATGTTATGAGAAAGTGAGAAGGGAAGAGATAGGAAATCAAATGTATGTATGTATGCATTGGTTTGGTTTAGGCTAGGTTCATTTAGCATTCTCTGATCACTACAGAATCAAAATAGTTTTTAAAAAATGGGGTATTTATTATCATAGAATCCTCTCTGTAGAAGTGTGATAGTGCTCCTCTATTTATCTGGGGAAAAAAGGCACAGCAAGATTAATGCAGAACTTCATTGGATGGAGAGAGCCTGGTTTCAGGATGTGTTTCCAGGGCAGGCTTCTCAGAATAGGGAGTATCTAGAAGGCATTGCAGGGAGAGATTTGCATGAGGCCCAGTAAAAATCAGGCACCAACTTCTGCACCTTTTGCCATTGCTCAGGTTGCAATTGGGAGTAAGCAAGTTGAAGGGTATGTATTCCTAAATGAAATGAAAGAGGAATGGTATCTAGGTGTTTATGAATTTGAAATAAGTAAATATTTTATAATGAAAACACTGCCAATTTGAGAAACACTGAGGAGGGAAAAACAGAAGAAAACCCTCCAAAAGGATGCAATCAGTTGTGAGTAGCATTAATTGCTCATCCAAGAAACTGCTGTGCACCTCCCAAGAGCAGAGAGGACACACACATCTCCTGCCTGTGCTCAGTGACCCCACAGGGCTTGTGAGAGCTTTGCTGGTCTCATTGTATGTGCTACTTCCACCTTAAACTGGGAGAGATATAATCTCTTCAATGCTGCAGAGTATGGGTGTCACCAATTATTCCCTTGAGGGCTCAGAAAATAGGGCAAGGAAGGGGAAGGCTTTCCATTCATTTAATGCACTGGTGATCTGCAGTTTGCAGCAGCACATCTCAGATTCTGTAATTTGACTTAAAAATCTATGACTGGATTGAAGGCAACAACTCTGTGGTTTGAATCCAGAGCAGGGCCACTATTCCAAACCACCTTCCCTGCAGCTCTGTGAATGCTTCAGTGATGATAATTCTGCCCAACTTCTAGCAGAGTAGAATCTCCAAGAGTTCATTTGTTGACAGATGCTGCAGAGATAGAGGCCTTGAATTCCTTCTTTAGCCTTAAATATCCTCCATCAGGACCTCCAAAGAAATGCAGAAGGTCTGCAATTACACCATCTCTGGCATATCTTCCTCTTTGATAAATTTAGGGCTTCATTTCTCAGGGCTATCAATTTGGCAACTTCTTACCCAGTGCTAAATTTACTGAAGGTTGAAGGAAGTTTCTAACCATACTATTTGGATTTATGAACTCTTTCTTGTACGACATGTTCTCTTTGAATATCATTGACTAGGAAATAAGTTAAATGAAGATGTAATCCTGCAGCATGTCAAGCACCATCCTGTGCTATAATACCTTCCTTTCTGAAAGAGTGCACAGGCTGGAATCACTCTTACCTTGGGCAATGACATGGAGTTTCTGCCTGAACTTTCTTTCGTGGGTTCTGCCCCAGTTCCAACACCCACCCACCCCCTCCCCAATATATATTCACTCCTTTCCTTCCTTGTAGTTTTTCATCTAACCACCTACTTTTCAATCTTTGTGACACTTTAAGGCTGAACAAGTTTCCCTTGAACCAGTGATTGCCTCAGAGCCTCTTTCACCCTTGCTGCAGTTCCCCTTCTGTCTGATCCTTCATGGAGCCTTCTACACAGCACAGTGATTCAGCAAACTCTGCATCTGATTCCTTTCTTGACAAGCAGAACTGCTTGAATAGGATAGGATAAGAAAGCCAGAGATTGCAGATATTCCTGTATCTGATATTCCTGTATCAAACTGAGACTTGTTTGAAGTTTTTGAATAAAAAAAAAAAAATCTAAAGCAAAATACCAGCTGAAGCAAAATGTTTTATTTGAACTTTAACTGCTTCAGTTTTAAAGCAACCACTGTAAACAAAAGAGAATTCTTCATTTTCAAAAATGTCAAAAGTGTTTAGATGACTTTGAAATGCTTTCAAGATGCATATTTTTAAAAAAAAAAAAAATTGAAGTGCAGCCTTCCTCACCCTAAAAAAGCCCTCAAAACAACCACAGCAAACAAAAAACAACAACCAAACAATAAAAGATCCACAAAGAACCTCTGAAAATCATTGAATTTCCATGAAGTATTTAATGGAAACACTTTCTGACCAGCATTATGAAACTTTAGCTCTCCTCACTTTCTCCTGTGATGCTAATCCTGCACCAGTATAACCATATCTCTTCAGTTATGCCTGATTAATTCCATTCTGCAGCAAACTCTGTGGATGGACCACATTGGGTGCTTTGATGCAGCTCCTGAGAGCAGCAGAGCTGAGCTAGCCCTGAGTTGAGCTGAGCTGGGTCTGGGGAGTGCCAAGCTAGCAGAGGGAGGCTGCTCCTGATACCCCAGCTGGGTTATTTAAAACCAGGTGATTTTCAGATAATGAACACTCAATTGTTCAGTGTCACTAAATCCTTTCTTTGTGTAGTGGAACACAGCTGAATCACAGCTTTGTAGGATCACAGGTAGAAGGAAAGTCTGAACTGAAATCAAATACAGCTCTGGCTTCCCAGAATTCTACTTCCCAGGCATTCTACTAAGCACACTTTGAATTTCTTGTTATATGTCAGACAGAATAAACAATTCTATTTCCCTGTTCTGCCAGGTATTAGGTAGGCTCACAGTAGAGTAAAAACCATGTTCAGTAGACTGAGACAAACATCATTTTAAATAAAGAATTACTGTCTCATGCTTTGAGGGAAGTGCTGGGGAACCTTCACCTTGCAGGCAGCAGGGACCAAGTGGAATAGAACAGAATGATTGTTATTTAGCAAATACCAAAGAGTAATTCTGCACTTGGTACAGAACAAAAGTCATGCAGATGTACCTGTCAGCACTGGGTCCTTGGAGGGTTGGAGTACACCAGGACAGGGCCCATTTTTAGTAGGGCTTGCAGTGTCAGAAAGAGCTGCAGTAGACTGCAGTGAAATACATTTCTGGTGGGAGTTGAATTCTGACTGGAGTATTAAAATGTAGCATTATTTTCCTGTGTTTATCCAAGACAGACTGAAGCTCTTTAAATTGCCTTCTTTTCTGCTGGCAGCACCTATTGAGAGCTGAAAAGGCTGAAATACTAAAGAGGGAGCTGACGAATAAAAATTGTTCAGTTGTTCCATTTCTCAGTGGATCAGCAGCTTCCTTGCTCTTATCTCACCAAATGACCAAAAGTGAGGAAGGCAAGATACTGAAGACACTGCTGGGGTCTGAGTGTGGCACAGCAGGGACTGTGCCTTAGGAAGGCACTGAGACATTGCTCAAAGCTACCACTGATGTCTGTTTCTTTGCAGCAAGAGGGATCCACTTTTCCAGCATCTTGTCTGACTGATATTTGTGACTACAGGGATGTTTTTCTATTTGAATGGTCTTTTTTATTACACTGTGATGCCAAATGCCTTCTGTCTGGGCACAGCAAGCTCTCTGGCAAAGCCTCTGTGTTCTGGTGTTTTGTGTTTCTCTTTGTGAGGTAAGGTGGGAAGAATGGGGTACTGGAAAAAGAACCTTAAAAGCAACTGGGAGGTGATGTAAAAAAGTCTTGATTTGTCACATTTTCCTTCTATTCCTTCCTTCCATTTCTTCTGTGTTCTGTCCTAGTAGAGGAGGCACACTGGCATAAACCAAAAGTAGGTTAAACTGAGGTTTTCCTACTTGTATGAAAAGTTTCTTTGCTTTAAATCCAGATTTTTTTCATGAGGAGGCTCTTTCTTGCCCATTTGTCCCTCAAGGCAACCTGAATACCTGCAGCTCATTGATCTCTCCTATTGCTCTCACACTGACTTTATTTTAGGTATTAGGTCTGATGCTACAACAGTTTGTGTTCCCTGGGATCCCCACAGGATGCAGTACCAGATGCTCAGCATCTTGTAGTTCAGGAAGTGTTAGACACTGCCATTGGTTTGAAATGACCAAAGACTGGACTAAGCCCACAAACACATCCCTTTCTCTGTTACAATTGTCATACCCGGACTAAGATAATTACCAAAGTACCTGGAAAAGATGAGATGAAGGCAAACAGGGATGGAAATGAGAAAAATTACTGAATTTCCTTTTTTATTTCCTGCTCTTTGGTTTCCATGACTTTATTCATGATTACAAGCCTAAGGAGAAGACAGAGAGCCCCATGTAAAAATTGATGTAACAAACATGATTTCATTCTACAGCTTCCTTCAGTTACTTTAACCCATGGCTCAAAAAGAGTCAAAATTATGTCTTATTACTGTGACTTGGCAAATTTTTGCATGGCTTTATGTACTGATGCTGTACTTTGTTTAGATGAGTGGTACCCTTGTCCTTAGGCTAAAACCATGGGAAGAGTGATGATGGAAATGCCAGTTCTGCCTCAATATGTCACCTCACATTGGTCCCCTGAGATAAGAAGGCCACTTGTTTCCAGAAAGGCACAATAATTTGTGTCAGCTCGTTAAGCTGGCACACTGCTGATTCAGGCACTGAACTCTAACGAAGCACTTTGTCCCAGCTCTGTCCCTTGTATTGCCTTGGGGATAACTGGGATATGTTCCTGGAGGGAAAGGTCAAAGAACTCAGCAAAGATTGTTATTGTCAATCCAGATTAAAACTGATGCTGGAAATATAATACTTGATTAGTACATTGAATAACTGGAAGGGAAAAATCTCTTGGAGAGATGTGTAAGCAGTAAACTCCAGACAGAATGGAGTTGCTGCCTGTATATAAGTCCCTGAAAAGGAAAAAAGGATTTAATAGATTAGGAATGGAACTTGGCCATGGCTTTAATTCATTTCCAAGACAGAGGGAGGAAATCTTTAGCAAAAATATCATAAGGAGAAAACACCAAGTGACCAATGCAAGACAGGCCAAATAATTTTGCAAGAGGCAGCTGCTAGTACAAGAGATTATTCAAGGAGGTCAAACAGAACAAGTTTTTGAAGGATTTTTCTTTGGTTTCAGGCAATGGGTGAATTAAGGTGTTTCTGACAAAACTGTTTAGGACAGGTGTTTGGGAGGGTGGATCCTGGAGTGCACTTCTTTATGGAACTGAACTAGGAGCAGTGTTTTGTTTGCACTTTGTATCTGCTCCAGATTTAATCTGGACATTTTCAGAATCCTGCTAGGGGTGTGTCAGAAGTGAGAGAGCAAGCTCATTCCTTCTGAGCTGGAGCAGCAGCTGAGAAATGTGGACAAGGCTGCTCAGCTTTGCAGAGAGGTCATTTTGTCGGGGGGGCAGGGAGGGCAAGGGGAGATCTGCTTTCCAATTAAATTCCTTTTGATCTCTTGATATGAAGTCAGCTAACTTTTTCAGATGAAATCTGCAGCACCAGTTTATGTGCTTAATTGGATGAAGGACTTTAATACAGCTGTAATTTTCATAACCTCTGTCCCATGCTTGCTTCACCTGCCTCTTCATCTGCCTTTCCTTTGTGCCTTAAATAGTTACAAATATTGCTAGATAACCTGAAAATGCTCTCACCATTCAGTCTTCCTATTAATTGGCAAATGAGAAAACTCTTTCATTTTCTGTGTGCTGTATTTTGCTGACTGCTTGCTTTGATTTGGTAATTTAAAAACACCTACATAAAATCCTGTTTTCATTTGCCTAGGATGTAACTACTGAGTCACACTCCTATTCTCCTGTATCAAACAAAAAGCTGAGGGAGTTAAAAAACATTTGGTTTTGGGGAACCAGTTCAAAAAACATGCTGGAGGATATTAAATTTTTTTGCAGAATCTTGCAAAAAATGTAGTTGCAACTGAATAACCTATTCAGGCAAAGAGGTAGAACTCTTGCTCAAATTTGCAAAACAAATTTGGATTGATTTTATTTTTGAGGTATGTGGTCCCCTCCTTATGCCTTCTGTGATAATAACCATCACTGTGATTTCACTTACACCTAAAAAATGCCAAACCTAATTCTTCTGGGACCAGAAAATACAAAACACCATCAGAAAATGTGAGCCTGATAAAATTTTACAACTTCTTGACAGGTACACCTGAAGTTTGGGAAGCCTAAACCAATATATCCCCAAAATCACAGAAATACACATGAAGTTTGAGAAATCTAAGCCAACACATCCCCAAAATCATACACTTGAGATTTTATGGTTAATTGTTCTAAAAACACTCATGAAAGTTAGTTATCTCCCCTGTCCAAAAATATTGATAAATTTTATGTTTACCATATGAAAGCTTGGATATATTCCTAAACTGGATTTTTATCTTAGTCTTCACAGCCAGAAAGAATTGCTTTCAGTAGACCTTGATTGCCACAGAAGCTTCATTAAATCTTTTTCAGATTATTTCTGACAGAAATATTGGATACTGGAAGGGCTTCCAAGTGCTGTAAATTTTCCTAGAGTGAATACAGCTGGAATCCCTGAAGAAATACAATTCTGTTTAAACCTCTTTATGATTCCTACCCCAGTCTCTTTCTCTCCTCACTTCTCAAAATAAAAATCAACTCAGATATTTCCCATGCATTTGATATTTAAAAGCTAGTAGTGACATTTCTTTAACAATGTTTAATTTAGATGCATTTTTAGATGTTTTATACAGCAACTTCTGGCTTGGCAAAGGGAAGATGTTGAGAACTTGGAGAAAGAATCAAGTCAATGATAGGGGTGTCTGCTAATAAACTTTCTGGGCATTTGCATAACTTAGCTGCATTAAGTAAGTTCATTTAATAGATGTGTTCAACACTTTGTTTCTGAATGAACCAAAATCATATCTCCTGCTCTTCATTTAACTCTGTTCTTTATTTTTATTAGTGTACATCTATATAAGCCCTCAAGCAGCATTCAGTTGTTGCAGCACTTTATGGAGAGCTTCTAATAAGTTTGTACTAGTTTTTAGTCTCTGAATTCAGGCATTAAGTGGTCTTAATGAGCAAATTCTGAAAATGGATGTGTGCCTGGTGAGTACTGACTGCCCTTAGCAAAGTGATAGGGAGGCTTCCCTGGTTCCAGCACCAGCTTCCACTGAAACAAGCCTGCTGTCACCAACATGTCTTGCTCCACAAAAGCTGTTGGAAGTGGTGCTAATGCAGGCCTAATGCCATAATCCACAAACTGCCAACAAGACAGAATGCAGAAGTATATATTAACCATGGTTTTTCTCCCCAGTAATTGCAGTAAATGGAGAAAACAGGAAAAGGTTGCAAATGAAGAGGATTTTATGATGGGTTCTCTGGCTCTCACACTGTTCTGGCATATATTCATACATATATATATAAATATCTAATTATAGATTTTTTTCTTCTTTTTCTCTCTCCCATTTTCATTTAAGATGACTGGTTTATATACTTTTCTTACAGACAAAAATAGTATCCTTTAAACTCTGTTATATTTATTTCATGCCCTGAGCTAATTGTCAGGTGATCTCACACAGCACATTTTGATCTCTAACAGAGTACATTAGCATGTTCTTAAGGTTGAGCAGGATTTTGCTGGGACAGAAGCATCTCCCCCTTCCTCCACAGAGCTGTAATCACAGTTTCAAGTACAAGAGTCTAATGGATGTAGAATGCTGCAGAAGACTACAGAGACTTTTCACTAGGACCATTCTCTAAATGTCTCTCTAGCTGGGGTTGAATTATTTAGCAATGAGATTAAAACCATCCATAAAGCCTTGCAATGGGAAACATTTTATGTTCAGACACTGGATGTACCATAACTTTATTCATGTTGCAGCAGACAGCATGATGCAGATAAGCAGCATTACTCTGTTGAAAGGGTGTAAGCATCTGACAAAAATTCTCTTCTGTTTCATTTTGAGAAATCTTGTGTTTAAGGGGGAGATAGTTATGGAAGCCTGCCAGTGACAGACAATTTGTGCAGCTCAGTTCTGTTACATAGGGATTTGTTAAGGTATCAACAGCCTGATTTTAGCCACAAAATTAGACTAAAAATCCAGATCACAGCCCAAACCAATGTATCTGGCAGAGTCCTCCATCTAAAACCGTGTTTGAATACGGCTGAATATTCTAGAAAAGGGCTGGAATTATTATTATTATTATTATTATTATTATTAAACAGGAACATATGCCACTAATGCCAGTAGCATGTAAATCTACTTTCTAAATCATGTGTGCCTACATAAAATAAAATATGCTCATGTCCCACTGCCACATTCCTCATTTTTCTAGAGTGAAATCAGATAGATTAATACATTTAATTAGGACATTAGAAAAATTAATAGTTGGCTTTGCTAGTGCAAATTAGTTTGAAAGCAAAGAGCTTCCATTATTCTCTTTGCTTGTTAGGACAGACAGATTGATTTTATAATTTCCTTGAGACATAGAACTAACATTGCTTTTAAGAGGGGAGTGGGATACAGAATGTTTAATAGCTGCAGATCCAAGAGATAACAAAAATATTTTGTTAGAGTGAAAAGATCTTATTAAAGTGGGGATATTTGTGGAGGCTGAGGAAAAGTATGTACCATATCTGAGCAGAATTGTTGAGTTTCTTTCTCCATGGGCTAAATAAGATCTAGTTTTTTAGAGTTCCTCAGGGTTGCTCATATATTTGTGAAGCCATGAGTATTTTGTATGAAACTCTTTTTTGTCTGAAACATTGCTCCTCACATGCCCTCAGCTTTGTCAGATTTGAGATGGGAAAGACACAGTGTAATTGAAATTCAAATAAATTGGATGTGTGCCTCTGACTTTGAGCCTTGTTCTCAACACAATGCTCAGAAGTGGAGGAATTAAAGTGAGTTATTTTCCCCCTCTTTTTTTTCTCCTGCAGATTAGTATTGTTCAAATGTTGGTGGAATTACACAGTCCCCAGGGATTTTAAAAGAATCAAACAAAGCTTTGGGTTTATCCCACATCTGCATTCTAAGATTAAACTGGATTTTAAATATACTGAGACATCTGAAATCTCCTGGGCTTTCAGCTGATGTTCATAGCAATGCAGCCTTCATGACAGGAGGTGGGGAGGTACACTATGGGAGCCTGCAGAAAAATACTCTGTACTCTCAGATGGCACAAATGAGCATTGCTGCAGAGGGGCTGTGCTGCCTTTCACTCACTGAGGGTTTTGTGCGTTAAAAACTTTTCTTTAGGACAAATATTCTCCATCAGATGTCAGGTCCTGTTTTTCTTTGGGTCAAATAAGAACTACAAAACTAACTTTTTCTCATATTCTTTTGCTGCTGAGTTCACCTAGCAATCTTGAATAATAAAAACAGCCAAAAATTGAGCCAGAAGAAATAGCTTCAAATCAAGATTGTGCCCTGCAATGTGGAAAACAACATCAAGATTTTGACTGTTTATTTATGTATTATTCAGATGATGAGAAACACTTGGTTTGCACAGCTTTATCATTAGAATAATGCTACTTAGTCATGCAGGCCTGTCATTTTACAGTGACTGTGGGAGCTTCATTTTTAATGTAAGCCTATTAGGAGTTCAGGGTAACTTTTCAGGGTATCATATAGGAAGGCAGCATAATGGTAGGATTCACAAGAACTAGAAAATTCCTCAGGAACCTTTCTAATCATGGTTTCTTGAACCACTCTTTCCAGGCCCAGGCATCTAACCATGAGGTTCAGGGAAATATCCCACCCAACATCATAGCCCTTTCATCAAATAAAAAAGAGAGAACACCAGTGCCACACTTAGATTTAACAGCTTACACATATGTATTTTTGGTGAGAGACAAAAAATATTTTTTTCTCTCCTTAATTTGATACGAAGATAGATGCATTATCCAGGAGACAGCACCCTGCCCCAAAATACTTTGTAGTCACTGGCTAAGTCTATCTCCAGTTTGATTTGACAAGATGCAACAAGAATATTTCACTCTCGTACAGCTGATCCAAGACTTGTTTTGAAGATCCCATTGCTTATCAGTCCCTATTTCAGTATTTTATGGCAAGTGAAAGAACTTCTACAGAAGGTGCTGAGATCCCAGCTGGATGCCCTTAGTACTTGGAGCACACTGGTGAACCAGCCTCACATCTCTGGGCAGGTTTGTGCCTGTGTCTCCTGTGTGGAGAAGGGAAAAATTCCATTTCAATGCTGAGTTTAAGGTGGGGCACTTCATTTCTCTGCTGCCTGTGACAGGAGGATGTGCTCTGAGACTGCCAAAAATTGCAGAGAAGTGTGGCACATTGCACACTCCTACCAGGACTTAGCAGCAGGATGAGAGGCTCTCAACTCGTGCTATGTGGCCACTATCAAAAATAAAGAAAATGAGGGACATGGGGACATACAGGGGCAGTGAAAAAGAAAACTGCAGTGGTACCTGACATAACAGCTTTGCCATTTGCATCCATAGTCCTGTGTACCTCTTCTCTGTTCTCTCCTTTTTCTAAGTATATCTAAAAGGGGAATTTTGTGTTGGATTTTAAATTATGAGACCCCCTCTGTACTGTAAACTCTTGCTAGCATGATGTTTTGCTATCTAAAACTGGCCATATGGTATGTAACTGAGAGTTGTGTTAGCAACAAAACCCTAATACTTCTGCTTCTTATTTGGTAAAAAAAAAAAAGAGTAGACCACAAGTTCCTATTTCTTGTCCATCACTTGAAATATGGTAGAAGTTCCAGGGCTATAAAAAAAAAGACTGGTTTTGGGATAAACTTGATTATGAATGCTGTACTTTAATTTGAGATTTTGTGGCTATAACAAACTGACAGATAGTTCAATATTACACTTAGGCTGAGTTAATTTAATTGAATAAAAAGAAGCTTATTTCTAAATGGTTGTTTATATGATTGTCTAGTATGTACTAAAAAGTTTGGAAATTCAGCTTGGCACTCTCCTGAGTTTCCCCATAAAGAAATTACCTCAATTGTTCTGTGTTAAAGTGCTCAGCAAAAACAGGTGTCATGTTTCTGGACAGCCCCAAGACAAATAGTTTAATAAATAAAATTAATTGTAAGGATGGGGAATTAATGAAAGCTGTACTTTTTACAAGGGGCCCATAGTGACAGGACAAGGAGGAATTGCCTTCATCTGAGATAAGGTTGGTTTAGATTGGATATTAGAAAAATTTCTTACTGTAAGGATGGTGAGACACTGGAACAGGTTGCCTAAAAAACTTGTGAATGCCTCAGCCCTGCAACTGTTGGAGGTTGAATGGTCTAGGAAAGATGTCTCTGCCCATGGCAGTGGGTTTGGAACTGGGTGATCTTTAAAGTCCCATCCAACCCAAGCCATACTATGGTTCTATGATAATAAAAGAGCAGAACTAGATATCTGGGCTCCTGACTCCTAATCAGAAATTCATACTCCTTTCCCAGTTACATCAGTGTTTCATGTGTGATGGTGTTTGTTGGCATAGTTGGCAAGATATCCATCTTTTAAGTGGAAAGCAAATGCAAAAAAAAAAAAAAATCCATGATCAGTGTACACTTTCATTCCCAGATAATTTCTCATTTTTCTCATTTCTCTGCAAGTATTCTTAATGAGAATTGCTGTGGCATGGAGCAAATTTGCACAGTTAGACAGAAGTGTGTATTGTGTTATAGGAGCAGGAATACAGTTCTGTGTATGCAGCCTGAGCTGAGATTTCACCTAGTTATGATTCAGTTGTGGCACTTAATTACTGCATACTCAGGTCTTCTGTAATAGATGTGTTTTCTTAACCTCCAACCTCCAAGCCTCCCAGCTGCTAGACCAAGAATTCTTTTATAATTGAAAAGCTATTTGGGAATACTCCAATCTTTTTTTGAAGTGAAAACCACAGCACAGCATACTAAGAAAGCAATTTATTCGAAGTCAGAGGGGCAGGTCGCTGTGTTTCAGATTGTCAGTGTGTTTTCAGTAGGTTTGGGTCTTTTTGATTAGGACTGGGGCTGGAGGGGAGCTGATTGGACTTTGTTGAATAGACTCCAGGTTGTGACTATTTCCCCTGAAATACTCTTCACACAGCAGTTGATTTGCAGCATGTAAGGTGCATGATAACTTCTCATACAGAATTCATATAATCTAAACATCAAGATAAAGCAAAAAGTGATGTGCATTGTGATCCTCTCTATTCTGCCTCTTTTAAAAGTCAAGAAAACACTGAAAAACAGTTTGCATGCCCTTGGAATATGAATTCACTACTCTTGTCTAAAAGCACTATCAAAGCTGTAGCTTTGAGAAAGGCACTCTAGCACACAAACAGGTTTTATCTCCCTTTCACCTCCTAGAGTTCTAAGCAAGAATCTACAAAATTAAATACTGTAATTCAAGTAAAAATTAAATAGCTTTCCTTTTTTAAACAATGAAATCCATGTAAGTTGTGCCAAATGCATTAGAGCTACAATATGCCTGATAGACACTTTAAATAGAATATAGTGATGTGCATATTTAATGAGAATAAGGAAAAACAGAAATCTTGCTAAGCTTGCTTAGTGATTTACATCCTAACAGGTTTGGTCTATTTTCCTTGAGTTGTCTGGATATTGTCACCTGATGCACTGCCTGTTGCAAGTGGCTAGGAATCATGGACTTCAGTGATAGACATACTGGATAAAAGGAAAATAACCCAGACTGCACATGTTTTTTGGGGAGTCAAAGGCATGTGGAGTAGTTAAACCACAAATGTCTGTTTGGATCATTTTTTCCAAGCCAGGAAGAGAAACGTGTCAGGTGGAGGATGCCCAGGCACTACACACCAAGCAGCTAAACCAGCACCAGACTCATTGTGCCTGCCTAGGGGCAAACACCAAGTGGCACACAATTTAGTTATCTCCAGAGTGACAGCTGGACAGGGGTGTTGAAGATCTCAGCTGTGGGTTCATGTCTGTAAACTGATACTTGTATAGTTGGTTCCCTGTGTGAACCTAGCTGATTGTACATTACAGAGTTTGGAAATGTTCACATTACAGCCTTGACAGTTCAGCATTTGACATAATTTTTCCTTCTAAGTGAGTTAGTTTTATGTGCTAGGGGAGCAGATAAATAAATAATGTGGTGACCATTTTTTATCCCTTAAATTAAATCCTCTGTTACCCCCTTAGTTATAAAAATTGAATAAAAACATAATCTATTTTATAAGTTATGATAATCAGTAAGTGATTTTCACATTTAGTTTGCCTAGTTTTCTATTTATACATTGAAAAGAGAGATTAAGTATTGTCACTTAGAAGTTCCAACTGTGCTCTGGAATTACAGCTGTCCAACTGGCTCTGACTCATTTCAACAAATAAAAATACTAAAATCTGAAGTCTAATAAGATATGTTCCTGCTTCATGTAAGACAGAGGGGGTTGCCCATCTTGCATTTTTTTTGTATTTTAACCTGCATCTTCTCTGCAGACAAACACATTTTCCTAGCTAGCAGGAATATAGCTAATCTGAATAGATAAAAGACTGCAGCCATGTAAAATTGTAGAGGCATTGAGAGTCAAGGGTCTTTATATTCTGCAATTCCAAGAATTCCAAATTCAACTAGAAAATAATTAGATTATTCAGCACTTGGAAGGATGTGAGAAGTGCAGATTTAAAAAAGATTATACCTCTACATACTTAATTACAGGATACTTTTGATGAATTGTTATGATAATGATGACTTATAATAATTTATATTTGTGACAGTAGGTTTTTGAAACAGCAATCTAATTATGTAAATGCAGTATCTTTTTTTTATGAAAGAAATGGGAATTAACTACAGTCTTTTTGTTTAGTGAAAACCTTTGTGAAGCCCAAATAATGTATTTTCTTATATTTTCAAAAAAAAAAGAAAAAAAAGACATTTTACAGTAAAATGAAATTTATGTATAAAAGCTCTGAGGTCTTGGGAAAATTAAATTATTTTGGCTTCAATTAAAATCAAACCTGTCACCCTAATTTGACCTCTTATGCATTTCCTGAAACTTTTAAAATTAGTTCAATTTAGAAATGTTGTTTTGGACCAAAATCAAAATGCTCTACTCTCAAAAATGTCAAACAAGATGCTTTAAATGCTTCACCCATGTTTCCAAAATGAAATTTCTTTGAAATAACTTAAATGTAAAGATTGATGAAAATGTTTTCTAGATGAAAAACAAAACTGGCAAATCTTTAAACCAGTTCTCTTTAGAAACAGGGCTTTAGCCTTACAGTATTCTTCAGCACATTTTTAAGGTCATCTCTAATACAATAGGGAACAAAAAAATAATGTGGGGTTGGGAATTTGGACTCAGTAAAAGAATTCCACAGCAAAACTAACACCTGTGGTGCACTTCAAAGAGCTTCTCATAATGTGTGAGTGCATTTTCAAGGCTCTTCACCATCCAGGCAAAAAACAATTTTGTCTCTTTGCCCATCTATTACAGCTAGAAAAACTCAGTTTGGCAGTGGTGGCAGGATGATTTCTGGGAATGGGAGGTAAACTTCTCTCTACCTTGCCTACACCCCTCCTTGTAAGCCAGGTAACTCCACTGGTGGGAAAGTTTCCAGTAGGATTTCCATCCCAGGGATGACAATATGAGCTCTTGGCATAAGCCTGCCTTCCATTACAGGTAGCACAGAGTTACTGTGGATGGAAGGAACTTCTGGAGATATCTAGTTCAACAGTTTGCTATTTTTGGCTCTAGAATTAAACTTAAAATTTGTCCTCCTTTTCCCTAGAAGACAAAGTCTGCCTTGAACCAAACTGATTTCCAGCTATGTTTTTTTAAATGCAAATGCATGAAATAAAAATGGTTCCATTGTTAAAGATTTCCTCAGGATTGCTCTGAAGTTGGTTGTAGGTATAGTACCCAAATGCAGTCTGAATGTTTCTGATGTTGGTGGAAGTTTAGCTCAGTGTTAGAGCTGAAGGGTGATTTGAAATGCAGTTCATGGACCTAGCTTGTGGAGATTTTGGTCTGAGCTGGTTTCCAGCTTACAAATTGATTTTCTTTTCATCATCTAAGACTGTTTGTGGCTTACTCTAGCAGCACCAAAGTTGACTTACAAACCTGCACCAGAAAAACTTATGGTTTATTGTGAGGACACTTCCTGAAGTCCAAGCCATATTGCTTTCAGATTTGGATTTGTTTGGAACCAAAGACTAGAATGTGAAATTCAGGCAGAGTACATTTGAGAGAACTGTTCCTAGTGTGAGGATAGTAGTTCAAAAACAAAGGAAGAACTGCACAAGGGAGAGGGAATGCCTTTTAAGTATGAAAATTAGTCTGTAGAAAAAGAACAATAAACTGCAAATAAGTAATATGCAAAACATCATTCAAATGGTGTTTGAAAAATTTTATTATTGTACCTATGTAAATATAGACATTAAATTATATTATTATATTGAAACAAAGTAGAGTGGCTCATTTTTCTGTGGAAGAATCAGCCCATGAGATATTACCACACTAATAAGACAAAGTGAAGGACCTTCTTCTGTCCTGACAAGGGAGAGCCAGAGCCAGAACAGTTTGCAGCTGCCAGAATAAAGTTGTATCATTGCGACTGAGGTTTGTGACATTGATCCTCATGGAGTGCTTTGTGCTAACTCCATTTCATATATGAAATAATCATGGCTGTTCAGAAAACTAATTAAGTTGCAGGTTTGTTTCTTTTTCAACATCTCTGGTTTTGGGGTTTTCTTTCCCCCAGTATATCTGTGCTAGCTTAACTTGAGCAGTTCCTAATGTGGGAAGAAAAGGAAGGAGTTTATTAGGAACTATGGATATTGATACAATTATAGAAAACTCTATTATAGGAACACATTAGCCCTAGTAATAACTTCTCCTGTTTTAGTCACTATGCTATTGCAATTATAATAATCAAGTTGGCAATTTGAACACTGTGGATCACTAATAAATAACAGTAAAGATTATAATTAATCAACTTATTTTCTTCCAGTTATCAAATTCCAATCAGTCATCAGCTCCTAAGAATATTTTTGAAACAGTTGATCTTGGGCCAGATTTAGACCAATTCTCATGAGCTTTTTAATTTTTAAATTTGACAAAGTTAAAAAATGCAAGAAGAGTAGATTCTCTGAAGGCAGGGTGCCTACAACAGTGGTTTTCTAGAATATATTAGAAGAAATTGCATGTCATCCCAGCATTTAGTTTTACTGTAATTCTCCACAAATTCTCATATTTTCATTCTGAGTATCAGCTCATATTACTGTATTCTTTGGGAGATATTTATAATCCAGCCAGGCAATTAGGCACAGCTGGATCACTCCTAATTGCCCTGGCCTAAAAGTTAATTTGTAAATGTGGGTAATTCACTCAGAAGGTCATGTGTAGGGCTGGGAGGGTTTGTCCAATCTGATTGCTTCAGAATTTTTAACCAGATTAGCAAAAGTTCCCCAGCAAATCTATCTATGGGCAGTGTGGTTCTCTAGTAAAAAAAATACTGATGATAATGATAAAGGTGAGACAATAAACTGAAATTACCTTCAGTGAGACTGGCCAGAAACCAGAGTGTGGAATATTGAATAAATGGCAGCTCAGAAGCACAGTGAGGGCAGTTCTGCAACAGTCTCACAACAAAGTCATCAGCTCAGGAAAAGTGTTTCTGACTTCTAGGATGAAGGATGCAGACATCTCCTCTTCCCACACAGTGACCCTTGCTTGGCTTTTTGTTGCTGGTTTTGTTTGTTTTGTTTTGGGTTTGGTTTTGTTTTGTTTTTTGTTTTTTGTTTTTTGTTTTTTTTTTCTAGTGACTAAGCATTTAAATTCAATCAGCTGTGGGAGAGGAGAGGGTTGAAGGTAAAGTAGTGCTTTTTATTATTCAGGTTGTGGTTAATTGCTGTTTTCAGTTCACAACATTTAAATGAAATATTCACGCAATTGGGCCGGTTGTAATTCAATCAGAAACCCATCCAGCTACCCTGAGGAATCCCATCAGGGCTCCTTACGCAGCAAGAAAGAATTTTAATTAGAAATTTGAAATAAGCTTTCCTCCAGTTTTGCCAGAAACAAAATGGGCTGGTGCTTAGTTCTTCCATTTGGGGAATTAAAGCCTTTGCAATAAAAATCAGCATTTAAAGAAACATGTAGAATTTGAGAGTGTGATAAATGGGTCTATATTTGACTTTCTGGCAAGTCCCAGTGAAGAATATGAATGTCTTGCAAACACATTTTTCGGGTGTCAAGTACCCTACCACTTCCCCTGTATCTGTATTCTTAAAAGTTCTATCTTATACTAAAAAATGATGAATTATTTAGTTGCAAAAAGCTATCTTTGAAAATGCAGCTACTGAAAAATAGGAGGTAGAGAACATTTTGAATGGCAAATTATATAGAGGCATTTTAAATGGGTCACATGGTATTAGCCATGAGAGATGTTTTAAATTGTTGGAAGAATTGCAGTAAGATGCTTGCTCCAGCCACAGGGTAGCAGGTGTAGCAACAGGATCAGTTCCTATCATTCAGAAATCATGACTCTTAAACCAGTCAGTAATTTTGAGGTGAATGTCTCAACTCCAATAACTTAGGGGAGGGTAGCAGGGGGAAGTTGCTCAGCTCTGCCTTAGGCTGCTGTAGAGTAAGTCAATTTGGCAATTTACCCTTTTGCAATTTTTACAGTTCTGGTACCTGTGTAGCATTTGGCTTCTATTGTAAATGTGAGAACAGCAGCAGGTTTGGCTCCATTACAGCAGGGTTTAGCACCCCACTCTAACAGAGAAATACAATCCCTGGGTGGCAGATGGGTAGAAAGGTGGGGGATTTGGGGCTTTGTTCACTTGCTCTCAGTTGTTTGGTTGTTTTCTGTGGTTTGGCTGGTGTTCTTTTGCATGTTTTGCATTTTTTTGCATGTTAAGGGATTCTTTGTACATTTTGGGTTGTGGCATTTTTGCTGGGTGGTTTCTTTTCTTTTTGCTTGTTTGCTGGGGTTTAAGCTGGCATTTAGGTTTTGTTTGTTTTGGGGGTAGAAATTTTGGTTTGGTGGGTTTTTTGCTCTTGCTTAACTTTTTAAACAAAGTTTAAAATAGTCACCTCCACTCAAGCAGCTTTTCCTTTTGCCTTCTGACCCTATGTCCATGCCTTGTTTCTCTTCTGCTAGTCTCTTACTTAAAAACTCCTCTCAAAAAATACAGGGCTGAACACAGAAGCCTTTCCTTCAGCATAAAATACAGAGGCCTAAAACTGACACTTGCAGATGTAGCCCAGCTCATTTTAACTTTTTCTACCCTGGAAACATGGTGCTTTTTGTTTATATCATTTGCATTTAATTAGAGGGACAATCAGAGACTGTTTTGGAGACCTCCCAAGGCTGTTTGCTCAAGGCTGCTCAGTCTGCTGGTGGGATCCAGGATTTGCACCTGCACCAAAGCCATCCATGGCTTCAGCCCCTAGGGAAGGGCAGGTGGGAGGGAAGAACACAGGGCTGTAGGCAGCATCCCTGGCTTAGCTAAATTGGCAGCAGCTGCACTGACTGGACCTACACCACCAGCTGCTGACCCATGACATTTAGATGCTCTCTGCTGAGAAATACCTTGCTGCCCCAGCCCTACCCCTTAGACAAGTGACTTTGTGCTCCAGAACTGTTAAGTGTACAAAACCAAGCTGCCACTGTCAGTGGTTTTATTTTGCTTCTTAAAATCCCTAGAGTTCAGATGGGGGGAAGATGAACCTGAGTATATAAGCAGGTTGAGTCTGAACATACAGCTAAATATAAATATAAAATATAAATATAAAATGTAAAAGGTTGTACTGTTATTTAGTTCACTATAAGTAAGGGTTTGGTCATAAGTATTTCCTGCTGCATTTTTGGCAGATTTTCCCCTTCTCCATGCATTCTAAGACTTGGGATATGTGTCTTAATGAAAGGCAGGAGCAAGGTTTTATATTAAAGCATGAGTTACATCGTGTTTTTGTATTTAGAAAGAGGACTGTCTAGTACAAATGGATAATAAATTTGGTTATATATGACATAAAATTTTTTCCTGACTAAAAGTATTCTTGTTTCACAAGGATTATGGAGTTTGATTTTGCATGGGGACAATATTAGCTAGAAAACAGTTAACCTCTTGACATAGGAAACTAACATGTTTTTATGGCAAAAACATTAATTAAGAGAATAAATTTTCCTTCAGGGCCATCTCACTGATTTTACAACCAGTTTCACATTTAATCCCAGTTCTTTGGAGCATGATATCTCAGATACTTCATGCAAATTATTTCAAAATGTTTAGTAGGTTGTGCTTGCAAATCAGCCTGTTTAGTGCACCTGATTTCAAAAAGACTGATGATCATGTTTAAGCTGTAGTTAAAGGATACCATCCTTCATAGCACTCTGAACTAGAGCAGGTGCCCCAGTTCAGTGTGTGGAGCAGAAGATCAGGTTATAATCACTATTATATTCCAAAGGTTAGTTTTAATTTACAAGAGCAAAGTGATTTTAATGAAAAGGGGAAGGTTTATTTAAACAAAAGCTCTTACTTTAAAAAGGGTTCAAGCATTATAATCCCAAAGGAGTTCTACTTAAACGTTCTTGAGGAAATAATGAAGAGAGGAACAAAAGGTTGAGGGTTTAAGGAAATCTGCAGAAACTGAGCAGTCAGTAGAAGAAGTTATAGTCATGGAAATGGAAGTTGTTCACCTCTTCTCCCTTGGCTGAGGACCTCTCTGGCTGTTTCTTTTTTTTACCACATTTTTGTGTTCCCTGCAGGGGCTCTCTAGATTGTGTGGAACAGGAATTCAATGAGCACAATCTGCCATCATAATAGTCAGTCCCTGTCAATTATACTGGTGATTTAAGGAAAAAAATAATCCTTACAAATGATCTCTGACTGAGGGAATTTAACATTCAGCTAAAAAAAAAATTAAAAAAAAAAAAATAACCTCACATCACTCTGAAACTAACATCTTTGTCTTTTTCCTTAATCTTTTTAGCTACAGTATGAAATGGTAACACACAATGCAATGTTACAGTTAAAAACACAGTACCTTCCACGGGTATTTATCAATTTGCTCTCCATCCTCAGACATCAATGATTTTTTTTTCCCTACAAAAGGGATAAATTCAAAGTTTAGCCTATATTTTAAGCTACATGATAAAACTACAAAAAGGTAAATGTTATTGCCTCTCTTGGATCACTGCTTATCTTCAGATAAGATGATGGGACAAGTACTTTATATTCAGAGAAAATGCCATTTGAAGCCTCTATCAACATACTAATTATGGACTGGACATTAGCTGCAATAGCAACAAGATCTTTTAGGCTGAATATGAAATCTTTTATCTGCTTATGGAGGGAGTAGGTTGTCAGTTCTTACTTTCCTCAATATGTGCAAAGTAATAATAGTGATATGCCTGGAGATTGCCATGCAGAGTTTCCTTTGACAGCTGGGAGCAGCTGCACTATAAACAAAGGGGATGCAGGAACAAGGCTGTGGAGCCAGACCAGTGCACACTGTGTGCTCCCTGGAGAAACTAATCTCTCCTGCTACTTCCCACTGCTCAGCTGACCCAGCGTGTCTCAGGCCATGCCTAATGACCATTCTGCCCTTCACTCAGTCCAAAGAGGCATTATTATATCAGACAAAATATGCATCCCATTTCTCTGTCAGTCATGAATTACTTCTCCCTTTCCCCTTCCACCTGAGCTTTTACCACATCTGTTCTTTCAGCTGTACCTTACTTCCCTCACAACTTTACATGTGAATGCACATTTACAGCTCACTGAAGTGGCCTTTGGTGTTTTCTGATGCTTTTTTGCAACTTTTAGAGTACAATTTAATTTTCTATTATTTTTTGCTACTTTATCTGTTTTTCTTATCTAAGGTTTTTTCACTCTCCTGGTTTTCTGTCAGTGGTTTACAGACACTGTAGGCACAAGAACTTGCTCTTATCCATTTCTCTTGGAGCCATGCTATTTATGTGTGGTTTGCATAGGCGTCCACAAACAAGCACTTAGGAAACATGATGAGCAGGTCTCCATGTCAATCTAAATAATGCAAAGTGTTATTTTCTGATTAGATTCTACTTACTAAACCCACTCATCTTTGCAAAACAGTATACTTGCTCTTTCCAAGACACTTGTTTGAGAACTTGCTGATGTGGAGCACAGCACTAGGCTGGGATAACTGGGTTTTGAGCTACTGAGCCACCAAAACTAATCTAGTTACTGCTTCTAAACAAACCTGCAGTTATTTCCTGTAAGTGCAATATAAGCCCAGGAGGGAGCACCTCTTTGCATGTCAACTGCTTTGAATCATTCTGGCACTTGGCCTGAGCCACCTTTCATCACCATGAATTCTATTGGCAAATCTGAAACTTTAAAGACAGGAATAAAAAGTTCTGTCACTGTCATTGAAAAGAAATGGTCATTATTCTTTTCCTTTAGAATTCCAGAGGTACCTTCAATATTCTGTTTTAGTTCTAGTTGGGAGAGAATTCAGTAAGGATTATCATGAAGAAAGTGGAATGAAAATAATTATATGATTTCAAAGAGCCACTGGTCCTGTAAAGATCTGAGTTACTACCAGGAGGCAAAATCCATAATGTATAATAGAAGTACCAGATTTCTGAGATTGGAATATCTCCTATCTTCTCCATATCCAATGTTTTCTGAAAAAATGAAAAGTGAACATGCTTGTAATGAAATTTTCAGGATGTGAGCCTCCTGTTCCTGAAGCAAATCAGGCACCCTGCAAAATATGGAAGAAACCTTCTGGCCTTCTCAAGGAATTAAGAGTTTCATTTAGTTCAGCACTATAACATTTAACTGTAAGAGATCTCTGGATTGTCCTCAGTAAAACCAAAAAAGCTAGATGTTGTTGGTTTCTAGCATATTTTTACTGCAGTCTGATTAGTGCTCAGTGTTTCTTGAGTATTAGAATGTTTTAATCCAAGGAAAGTGAAGATCATGTGTGCCAGTTTCATATATATCTATGTATGTTTGACAGCTTTGGCTCAGCAGCTGTTCCATTTCTATTCTGCATATCAGTGTATTGATAAGTCCTGTGGATGAGAATTCTGTTCCTTTAGCCCTATTTGGCTATGGTCTTTCCTAAAAATATTGTCTCAGAGACAGAGTCTCTATCTTGCCCATCATGGAAGAGTATGAAATGTTCAGTGACTTGGGAAATTTTAGAAATTTCTGTAAACGTGTACTTTTCACTTATCTTAATATTCAAGGAGTGTCTTAAAGTGATCTAGTTGATGAGGATGAAATTGATGATGGATACCTGATTTCCAAAGATAGCTCTTCTTTCAGCTACAATTGATTTCAAAAAGGTTGGTGTGACCCAAGATCTCAAATAATCCCGTGAAAGGAGGGGAAATCAAAACAAACAGGTTAAGGTAAGGAGACTCTTCTCTAGATGGATTTTATCCCCATTGAGGCCAAAGGTGGTTAAAACAGCATGTGACACAAAAGATATTGAAGACCAGATAGTGTGGAGGCCCATGCTTGTTCTGGCAGTCCCTAGAGAGAACCAAGCTAGTAAAACTTTAGAGGGGGTTTAGATATGAAGTTTGTATGTTATCTAAACTTTAAAAAACAATTGCTTCTTTCCTCATTTTAAAGGGCTGACCCTTCAGTTGCTCTAAGATTATTTTTAAAAACAAGTAGAGAGAATGAAGAAAAATTATGAAGTTCTGCCTTTTGTGGTGCCATAGCACTACACAGTATTTGCAGACTTGTGCTTTCCCCTACACAATGCATTCTCTGTGCCATTCCCCTCACAGGGGTCTCTCTGGCTGGGGAGGACCAAGTCCTAGAAAACTTTCCACTGGGGGAAGGTGGAGGTTGTTTTTAAATATAAGATTTGAGTTTGGTTGGGTTTATTCATTACAGTTATGCAGGCTACTCAGTCCCTACTGAGTAACTATACATAACAGAAGTTATTTTGTTCTTGAGTTCTGAACAGATTATATAGATACATTAATTTTGTGATTCAGCACCCAGGTAAAGGTGTGGGGTTGACCCTCTATTCCCCAATGCCCTAAACATTTTAATAACAAGTAACAAAAGACAAAGCCAGCAGAAAAGATTTATGGACTGCAAGGCAGTAAAATGTCTACAGCAAATATCCTGTACTATAGTTTGTTTCCCTAACCCAGGAGTAAAGGGGACATGAAAAATTACAGCTATTCTTTTCCTGTTATTGTACTTCTTTCTGTGTCCTGTAAAGCTGTCTGTTAAGTTATACTTTGACAAGATTAACTGTTTTTATTTTTTAAGTTTGTGGCCACTAGGTGTGTAAAAGAGGTATGTAATCCTCAGAATCCAATTGTTCTAAATGATAAAAGCATTATCTTACAAGCAGATACTTTGATTCATTTAAATATTACTTCCCACTAGAGTAGCCTGGAACTTAAGCCCAGCTTTTTTTTGTGTGTTTCTGGTTACTGACTGTTGGTGTTGTTGATTAACCATTGAGATAAGGACATTCATTAATAAATTCACAAATCACTCCTGCATCAGTCAATAAGCATGGGGAGAGCTGGGACAGGCAGTGCTGAAATGGAAGTCTCTTTGAGGATATAAAATTGATATTTTTTACTTCACAATAGAAAATATATAGAAACATGCATGCCATAGAAACCTCACTTTGGATGAGAATACTAAGACTTTTCAGGGTATATTCCTCTCCTTTCCTGACTCAATTGATTAGCTGTCCTTGATGCAAAGTAAACTTTGGGTAGACTCCCATTAATGTATGTTTCTGGAATGAGCAATTGTTGGAACAAACAGCTGTCCTTACACATGCTTGAAGGTAGTAATTTAAATCCTTGCTTAACTTTGTGTATTAAAAACAAAATGTCTGCAATAACAAGATTTAGGGAAACTAATTTCTTTTTCATCTGAGACTTGTTCAAACCACTTGCCTTTTTTTTTCCTCCAAAAAACTTGATTATAAAGTAAATTTGATAAGCATTCAACAGCAGATCTTCCTCTGCACTAAGATGCATTTGCTGCCACAGTTTCCTGCTCTGGAAAGAAGAGTCAATTACAGAAGGAAATTAGAAGCTGCCATAAAGGTCAGAGAGTAGGTGAACAAGGGAAGGGAAGTTCTGCAATTACACAGCTATTGCAATTAAGGTGTGATAGTCCTTCTTCTATGGGTCATAGGATCTCTGGCAGTTTTGATAAATGTTTTAACTTCTATAACAGATCTATCAAGGATAGCAGTGGCAAAGGAAATAGTTCTTTTTACAAAATCACTTACAACAAGTGAGTAAAAAAAAGTTACTCCAGCTTCCTCAACATTATTGAATCTAGATAATTCTACTGCTACTTTCACCCTCAAAAGTTCTTGTTTTAGTAGCACAAATAATTGCCAAACTACCAGGTAAATCAATATATATTTACTGTCAAATTTGACAGAAGATTTAAAGTTTCAGATTTCAGCATAAGTAACTTCTGATTTAGGATGAGAAATCATGACAGAATATATCACACTAGGACATATATCACTTAGGACAGCTTTAATGAAGATTGAAGCCTATGCATACTTCATACTCAAAATTCCCATTTTTTAAGAGTTTGTTGTGTAAAACATTCTCTGAGTTCAAAACAAAGCACTCGTTTTGAAAGCAGATAAAATCACATTAAAAGAGAAGACTTCTGTGATGGTAAACAAGGCAGTGAGACCAAAAGCCTAAACTAATAAATAAAAAATAAATTAATTTCCTAAATAAAAAGGAGCTTACAATAACAACAATCTTCTACTATTAGGATGGGCATAATAATCCTCTGTATTAACCCCCTAATTTTGCATTCATATTACTACTGAAAGGAACAAGTCACTGGATCACATAAAGAATTATGTTTTTGTAATATTACAAAACTCCCAACTGAAACTAAACTCTGGAGTTCTTTCTGAATGACAAAAGGAAGCAAAGGGCAGGAAAGAAGAGATTAAAGTTAAAGAAGTCCCCTGTTTTCCTTACAGTTGAATAGAATAATCTGAGCATTTTTATAATAGCTGCACTCACTGTTGCAGGATTGGTGAGTGGAAGATCACCTCCTTACACCATTAGAGAAACTACAATACAGCAAATTCTAGGTCTGGATGTGTGCAAATCAGTTAACCAATAAAAAGCAAAAAAGTAAATCCTGTCAAGCCCAGATAAAGCATGGAGTGTATTTTAAGAACCACTAAGGAAAAGATCCGGAATACAGGAACAGAGAGGGCACAGAGTGTTTGCAATACTATATTTTTTCCTTAGGCATCAGAAAGCAGAGTCAGAGGAAAAGTTATAAAATGAAATCAGAAAGTCTTCAGAAAACAAGAATGAAAGGTTATGGCTACTTTGAATAAGTAGATAAGATTCCTGAACATAGAAACAAAGTACAGCCAAAGACTTTGTACAACTTTGTACAACTCAACACCTCCCCCAAAGAAAATCCTTACAGAACAGGAGAAATTTGGTCCATAGGAGCATAAACTTGGAGGAGGAACCCAACTGAAATGCTTTGCTGTCTCTAAGGAAAAATGTTTTAGGCAAATAAGAATTTAGGACAAGTGCAGAGTCAATTGCCTGACTATGCAGGTCCATTTTCTATACATCTCCTGTGGCTGACATCAGATCAGAATTCAAGAAACAGCACTTAATAAATAATGTATGACTTCAGGAATATCACCACCATTCTTAACCTACATTTTTCATACAGTTCTCCACTATGCATTTACACATGTACTGTAAGAAAAAATAATGAAGAATTAATCCTATAGCCTCATAAGACTGTCATTCCAAGTGAGTATGTGTAAAAGTCATTTGGCATCATTGTTAAATATATATATATATATACATAAATAAATATATATATATATATATATATATTTGGGTTGGTCATTATTTCCTTCCACTTTTTAGCCTGTCTTTACATACTGTGGCACAAGCAGAACACTTAACTTGTCCTCATCTGTATGATCTATTGCACTTTTTCTTATACCCAGATGTGATACAGAAGAAAAATATTTCCCACATAAGAAATGTCTTAGACATATAAGAAACATCTTTCCTGTGATCTATAACCATTCATAAGATGCACAATTAATACATAAAAGATACTCTCTTGAAATTTAGTCATTACTTTCAATTATTATTTAGTCATTGTAACTTATTTTAAGTAAGATTACGCTACAAGTTTTACTTTCAAGAAAACAAAAAAACAAGCAACAATGACAACAAAAAGCCCAAACCCAAAAAAAACAAAAAAAAAATTATCTGAGCAAGATTCACCAAAAATTCTCAAAAGAGAGTTGTTCACGTGATATAATCTCTGCTTGTACCTTTGTGGTTATATTCTGTGATTAAATGGGACTGGAATAATGTTGTTGTCTTACCAATTGGATGCTGTAAGCACCTTCCCTTTTCCTTCTGCTCTGATAACCTCTGCACTGACACTGTTGTTTCACTGGGCCCCTCTCTGTGCCCATGCTGAGGCTTTCACAGGGGAACACTGTGCAATATTTTACACAGAAATTATGGACCATCCACCAGGACAATCTAGATGCATCGACTTTGCCAAGGAGCCTTGAGACTGATCATTTAAATTCTGGAATCCCTTTCAAAATTGTATGATCTCCATGGAGGAGTGAATGAAAATTTTTTGTATGTTTGTTTATAAAGAAGCAGGGTCCCTGAGCTGCTTAAACCCAAGTGCCCCAATTCCTTGAAGCAAAGGCTGCCAAGTGCATTTTCCCCACACCTTCTGAAGTCAGCAGAAGGCAGAGAGAGAGTGCTCATCTTCATGAGCAGTTACCATTTTAAATTCCAAAAGCACTTTACAGCTCGTTCAGAAGTTCAGCTGTCAGGTCTGTGGAGACTCTTCCTTATTATAACATCTTGGTGGTTTTCTTCTTTGACAGGTAGCACACAGTATCTAAAAGCCTCCTCTGTCTCTCTCTTGCCATCAGTCCAGCATGTCTGTCCCTAGAGCCCTGTCCCCTCAGGAGGATGGCAGGAGCTTGCTAAAGCCCCCAGAGCACAGCAGAGGAGGGAGGGGAAATAACCCAGTGCGTGATAAAGCAGGGCAGGAGGAGGGCACCTTCTGTCAGCACAGCCCACAGAGTGCTCCAGTGCTCAAACTGGGCAGCAGCACAAGAAACAAACCTCATTTCACTCAGACTCACAGAGATGGGAACAGCTGCAAACACCTCAGAGACAGTATTTGCTGTAAGAATTAAATTGAGCTCTAGGGGATGGATGAGAATTGGACCAAAAGGCATTTGGGACCCAAAATCTTAGATAAAAACAAAAAAACTAGGGCAGAATAATTCTTCACAGGACTGCCCCTCTCCCCAGCACACACATGGACACTGAGTTCTGCAGTGAAGAATTAGAGGGGAGTTTCAGCACCAGATTAGCAAGATCACATCCCACGCTGCTGCTGTAGGCAGATAAACTCACTGGAAGGGGAATGTGGAGGCATGAGAGAAAGTGCTACAGAGGCACAGCTGAAATCACATCTAGAGAACAGCTCAGATTTCTTGTGGGGGTCAGTCAGATATTTTTCCTTCTGTGTTGGAACAAAACAATTTTCTGCAAAAAGTCCTAACCTTACATTTCACTATTCATCTTGGCCATGATACCCCAGTGCCCAAACTTGTCAACAAGATGTTTAATAAAACATAAGCATCATTTCTACACCAGAATATTACAGATTAACTGGGTACCAAGCACTTTCTCTAGTTCTCTAGCATCTACATTGTGCAACCCTGTGATAAATGCATAGCTCCTTGTTTTAGATGTATCCTTTTCCAAGAGTTAACTTCAAAAAGAAGTTTTTAATTACTATATAGTACTTCAAAAAGAAGTTTTTAATTACTATATAGTCAGAAGAAATAAGCATTTAAATAAAAAGCACTTTGCCTATTGATGGCTTAGTATTCAGAGACACACATGGAGTATCACAGTGATCAGTGGACTTTTTCTCAAACTCCCACAGCCCCTTACCTGTATTTAACTTTCACTTTGAAGTACAACAACCTTATTTCAAACTTTAAAGCACCAAACCTGTGCAATTAGAAGTGGTTAAACAGCGCTGATTACTTTGCTGGCTCAGGACCAGAGAGTCACTTCTCATCCCAGCTGAGTACAGACGAGCAGAAGTTCTTCAGCTCTGTAATTTCAATTAAGATTTATAGATATTAGTGACAATAGGAATAGGATGAGGGAACAAAAGTACTCCAACTACTTTGGGAGCCTCTTAACCAAGCTTCAAATATACCCAGGATCACATAAAAGCATATAATTTACTGATTAAATGAATTTTCATTTATGGTGCTAAATTCTTATTAAGAAAAATGCTTCCAGAGAGGAAGCACTGGAAATGCTTTATGCTCTGTGGGTTCTGCAGAGGTGGGAAAGCTGCTGAGGTCTGTCCAAAGCACTTAGCCTTATGAGGAATCAAGCTGCTTTGTACAGTGATATTGACAGTCCTCCAATTTTAAATGGGAGTGGGATATACTTCCAACAAAACTTTGAAATTTCAATCAGTAGAAAACATAGGCTTGATCATGACTATGGTGTATCAGAAATAAAATTTTCCATGAGTAATACAAGAGTAGATTTCTATATTGAATGAATAAATTCAGAAGACAAGAAGAAATGGGAAGCAAAAATATTTTGTTCTTTGGTTAGAAGTAATATCACTGTGCATCCAAGTGTTCCAATGGAGGAGCACAGAAGAACAGACAGGTGCAGTTGAGACAACTGCAATATTTGATTAATAATGCAATTCCAAAATGAATGAAACAATAAAAATTATTAAATTAGTTTCCATGGATGAGGAGCCAGCAAAAATAAAGTGCAAACACAGTTTTATGAATGCTGGCAGGAACCCATAACTTGTGCATTTCCAGCTGTTCATGGCTGTGATAGCACAAATCTGTGATGAGGCCTACCACAAATAAATGTTATGAAGCTCATCCTGCATTAAAAAAAGAACAAAATCCCCCTGAAAAGGAGAAGTGTAAGGAGACTGATAAACATTCTTGGGAGTAATGCCTAGCATGCCATGAAATATGAGAGCAGACAGAACACTGTGGTCAATGAGCAAGTGTTACACAAAGGGAAAAGAGGGCAGTGAAAGCACAAGAAATGTGAGCACTAGAGCAGCCATGCTCTGCAGAGGCAGGGGAATAGCAAGATAATATACACATCATATTTAAACCTCTTTCTGTGGGAGCCTGTAGGGTCACCTGAGCAAAACTTCAGCAACCTGGAATGTCACCTGAGCAAAGCTTCAGCTTCCATTCAAAGTCAGTTTTTTCAATGATTTAAAGGATCCTTACATTCTGGACATTAGTTAAAACAAAGGATCCTGTTACAAAATTGTGTACAGAAACTCAGTCTAACAATAATTTGGGTAAGATCTCCTGACTTCTATCTCTGGGTTGAGTCAGACAGACAATTCCTATTCTTGTATTTCCTTATCAGCTTCAATTTGCCCATGACCTGATCCCCTACCTCCTAGCTTCAGCCACCAATTTTAGTCACTAGGATCCCTCCAGCCTGGGGTTTCCTGTAGAAATGATGCAAAGTCAGGAAAGGATGTTGCAAATCAATACTTCTGTTGTTTTCTAGAACCTTGCTATCCATTTCATTGTGATTTTCTACCATAACTCCTGTCTGCCAACCAGATGAGAATGAGATGCACTAACCTGGTCCTTTCTAACTTAATATCACTTAATATATTATATTATAACTTAATTTCCCTGTAGAGATCAAGTATGGGCAGTAACACACCAAACCTGCAGGCAGCAGGGCAGAGTGCAGATATCTGTATACTCTGAAGAAAACAAGCATTTAAACTTGCAAGTGTTAAGCATATCAAAATTCTCTTCCCTACAGTGTTGTTAGAACCCATCCACCTTAGTTGCATTTTCTTGGGGTGGAGATGTTACTTTGTCAAGCTTAACAAAACTCTGCACTTTCTCAGCTGGGGCTCTTAAAAGGAAGCATTAAATGGATTTTGGCATGTAGAGTTTTATGAAGAGTGGCTCTCTTTGCAATCCCATTTAGCACACATCAGTTGTTCTGAATGCCACTGGGATTATACTGACTTCCAGAAGTGTTTCAATAGGAACTGTATGATTTTTTGCAGCAGAGTAACTGAGGTAAAAATTCACTGTTTGTGTGTGTGGAGGAACCACACAAAACAAAAATGGAACAACAACAACAAGTGAAGTTATTCACCAAAACAACAACAACAACAACAACAAAAGAAATATAAAAATATAAAAAAGTTTCAAATAAATAAACACCAGAGAAAATACCATTCATGGTGACATTTGCTGATGTCCAAATCTTACAACTCATATGGATCAAACCAAAGTCATTCCTCTTCCATTTGCAAATTGTGGTCAGCTGTTAGCTCTCTGGAGATACTGCATCTGTAAACAAACAAAGTATTCAATATTCAATAAAGAGCAACAAATCTGTGCAAACTTTGCATTTCTTGGTGAAGAAAGTTATCTTTTAAGACAACTAGCTACAGGCAACTGCATTAGAACAAGAGTGACCAAGACTACAAAAAGTCTTTTGAAGGAACAGCACAAATACTTCAGTACTAAAATCTGAAACAGTATAACCCAGAAAAAGGCTGATCTTTAAAGAGAAGAGGAGCAGTGCCACTGGAGTAGCTGCTAGCATCTACTATCTATATCATGCCAGAAACAGAATTAAAATTATTAAAATTATTAATCAGTGAAAATCTGTGCAAACTGGAAATAGACTTTGTATCAGTACTATTCAGGAGAAGCATTTAACCAGAAACTTATGGCTGAATTAAGGAAAAATACTTTTTTAAAAAATTAACCATTGAGAATAAGACAAACTCCTTGAGAGGCTTCAAAGAGCATGAAATGGGTGCTCTTATACAGAGAGCAATATGGACCAGGGACCACTGCTGTTCAGGGAAAAACATTAATTGATTAGCTGCTTTTTTTGTACATGATTCAAGCTTTTGGTTTACCTAGCTTGGTATCCTATAGCTGAGAAGCAGCAACAGCAAACACTGAAGAAAGATCAAAAAATGTAAAAATAGTAACCAGATATAAGATTGTCCATCCCTGATGCAAGCTGACTCTCAGCCTACTCCTTCATCATTAAGAGCAGGTTTAGACAGCTACCAGCTGCAGTTTCTCATTGGTTCACAATTAGCAATGAAAGCAGCAGAAACATAAACATGAATCAAAGCCTTCTGTCTTTGCTCTACTTTTCCCAAATCCACTATTTCTCTTTTTAATTACAGCACATTATGGATACAGCAATAAAATACCCAGCTCAATAGGCTATACAGGTTTCTTTCTTTCCTTGAACTGCTGTTTTTAATTTAGGCTCCTGTAAGAAATCCTAATAGTAGGTCACAGATCAGAGAGTCATCAAGCAAACACAAAGCTCTGAAGAAAATAATTTACAGCACATCTATTATTACAGTTTTGAAAGTCCCAGCTCTGCAAGAAACTGAAAATGTCATCTGCAGTTTCCCCATAAATCACATAAGGGCCATCCCTGCAAACATTTACCCATTTTAACCACAATCTACTTACAACAAATCAGAGTTTCTCTCTTCCTAACCATAAAAATGCAACAAGTAGCATCATATCTTAGACATCATTCTGATTACATTATTAACTCTGCCCAGCTGTTTATAATGGAATACTTATATACAATTCACACCACATGAAGATAGGCAGCACAATAGTTAAGATTATTTATGGCATTTACTCCATATTTTGTCAGTCTGCAATTCTCTCCAATTATCTATCCAGTCTCATTTGATTCAATGTTAACTGAAATTAAACCAAAACACCTTTTCTAAAACTATTTTCAGATTTTGATTCAACAGAGAAGATTTTCAAAGTGGAGAGGGGCCAAGGGGGTAATGGTATGTGTGCTGGGTTTTTGTTTATTTGTTAGTTTAGGGGGTTTTTAATAGTATAGTGGCTTTGAAAACATAATAAAATATTTCTATATTACTTAGACTTTAATTTTAATGATAAACTTCTACTGAGTTGTGCTAACTATCTTGTCCTTTCTTATTGTTCTCTATCAAAATGACAGAGCCCTAATGTTTGTAAATAGGTAGAAGTGATGGATACTGTGAACTGTTGGGCAATTTTACTGTAATACAAAATTTAAACTTTCATTGAAAACTGAAGAGAGAAACTGAAGAGGAGTTGAAATGATATTACTTGATCAGCAAAATTATATCTGATGTTGCAAAATTGCAAAACATCTTTCAAATGCTTTCAAAGTGGGGAAAGAAGATGAAATAGTCTGAAGACAGAGGCAATAATTACCAAAAGGAGAGTAATTAAAATAGTTCTGAGCCTGCTTGAGGTATGAATGCATTGGCCAGAACAGCTCCACCAAGGCAGATTCATTCCAATGAGGGTTAATAAATGGGGCAGAGAGGAGGGAGGGAGCCTGGAAGGAAAGCTCAGCACTGACATGAAAAATCTGCTGCTGGAGAGAAGGTAATTGAAGGGTTAGGTGTACAGTGCAGCTCTGATTTATGAGCACAAACAGTTGTGGATAAACTCCAGCATTTAGCCTAAGTGTATCAGGTCCTTAGTCCCAAGGAGGCACAGGATGTCCTAGAACCATTTAGTAAATCATCTCACTTGACTCAGAACAAAGAGAAAGAAGAAATTACTTTAAAAACATTTGCCATCCACCTCTCAGTTGTTTTATGGGGCAGCCAGGGTCTGTCCCACTGCAGAGCATCCACCATCTCTGAATATTCAGAGTTTTGTACACAGCACCAATTCACCACGTCAGCCTGGTCCATGGCAGGCTTTCCAAATGTGCCATTTACATTCTTGCCTCAAAAGGGGGGGAAGAGTTAAAATGAAAGACTGAATGAATGAATGAATGAATCAATGAATGAATGAATGATTAAATAACTAAAGCTCATGGGAGATTAAAGGTTCCACAGGATTTCTGAGAAGTAGCTCTGCTGAAAAATTTCTTTTTCTTGTCTATGTATTGCCTGTGTGCTGCTCTCAAGACAGATATATTGGCAGTGGATAGAAATGCACATGCTGATGCATATGCCAGGGCATTTTCTATTTCAGGTCTTAGATGCTAGAGATGCTATAGCAAGGTAAAAATAAAAATTTCAGAAGATTTAATTCAAGTACGACCTGTGCTGCAGACAATGCACTACAACTGATGTGTCTTCTACTGTTTATGCCTCAGTTTGTCCATCAACTAATTAAAACCAAAACCAAATAACCTCTTACCAACCAAAATAGGAAAAATATCTACTAATATTTCCAAGCTGAACATGATTCTCTGAGGACACAGGCTTAGCTTTTAGATGTATTTTCTTTGTGTAGTGACTATTAAGCTTATTGATTTTAGTGCACTGATTTTAGTGATTTTTAGGCTTATTCATTTAAGGCTACCACTGGCTTCTATTGTGATACCAATTCAAAGCCAATACAACTAAGGGAGGTAAATTAAAGTGGGTTCTTTTTCCCACTAAATCAATATGGCTCTTTGCTTTCAGGCAATGGAGTGACACTGGTGTTGCTTTTACTAGAAAAAAAAGTGTCTTTTCAGAGTATCATAGTTTTAAAGTTTCTTCTAAATCACTACTGCATTGAAGGCAATATATATTTTCCACAGAAGAACTATTGAAAATTAACACTGGGGAACCTGTGGATTTCACACAGCTAGCTAAATGCACCTGAACTGGTAACCACTTTGTCTACTCTGAGCTTTTAACATAAACAAAAATTAGATGAAACTAGGAGAAAACCTCATAGCTGTTCCACCAATGTGCACATGTCTTTAGAGGGTCTAAATCTAGGGCAGTATGCCTTTGTAACAGGTGGAAGCCAGAGAAAAGGTTCAGCTTGAACATTCAAAGAAACAGCAGGACAATAACCTTCTTTTACTTCTAAACTGAGCACATTTTTTGAGGAATAAGAGACATGGAAACTTTAAAGTCCTTCTAACTTCTTTTCAGAGCACAGCCAAACTTTGAAGTTTCTTCCAGAGAACCTATACTCAGAAAATATGATGTGGCCTGGGGTGGGAAGTCACCCTGCCCCGACACTGTGGGATTATTCTGTGACTGTCACAACAGGTCTCTTGCTGACACTGCTCTGCTCTTCTGAGGGATATTTAAGGCAGTGGTAGGGACTGCTGCTGCCCCATTTGTAGCCCCATCCTGAGCACCAGCAGGAGAAGTAAACCTGGTTGATTCTCCAAGACCCTCTTTGGACCTTCACCATACAATCCTGCAAAAAGTGAAAGAACCCCCACACTGCACAGACCTTCCTGTTTGCTCCTCCTCATCAAATTCCATGCTGGCTACTATCAACATTTTGACTTATCAGTAAAATCCTTGAACAGTTTGGGTTGGAAGGAACCTTAAAGATCATTTCATTCCAACCCCCTGCCATGGGCTTTGCTAATTCCTAGATGCTGCAATCTCATAACTCTGTCTCCTGAGAAAAACTCCTGTGGTCTTGCAGCTGTGACCAGATCCTGCATCCCCCTTGAGCACTGCTGAGTCCTCCTGCCTCTCTCCAGCCAGCCTCAGCACCCACCTCCCCAGCTGCCCTTGGGGTGGCAACCCTGAGTGTTGCTGACCCTGCTTAAAAAACCTTGTACCAGCTCTGGCTTCATCCTTTCAACATTTATTTTAAAATTAAATAATTGTATGTATTTCTTTAACTAAGTCTCTTTAGGTTGAAAGGCAGCTGCAGAAGACAATGCATTTACAACAATCTGAAAATATAGCTACAACAAATATTTTACTTTTTGCCTCACAGCAACATTAATGTAATTGATTTTTACATCTATGTACTCATTGATACAGCAAGTAGAAAAAATCATCTCTCAGAGAAAATAATATTAAAATTTAGACTAATTAAATTACTGCAGGTTACAAATCCTTCCATACTATTTATATGAAAGGAAGAGAAGACAAAGATATAGAGAAACCTGCATTTTACAGAAGAGCAAGTGGAACAGGAAAGAGCAGAAGTCCCTAGACTGTAGTTGTCCTCAAGCCAGCTCTTTACATTTTTGCAGATAAGTATTGCCTCCTGGACTGCAGTAGAGACCACATGCACTTGCATCAGCTGCAGGTCTGGTCCCTGACTTCTGTGCTAAGCCAGCATAAGTGTTAACTTTATTGGAAACACATTTTTGTAGCCGAGCATACTAGTGGTCCTACTGAATTTATTTTTCCTCCATGAGAGAAATATTTCTTTTTATTCCCTCAAGTATTTTTCCAAAGCTATTTTGTTTTCAGTGTGTTTTTTTCCCCCAGTTATCTAGCTGGAACATGAGGTTCCAAATGTAACTTGGCTCCAGTTTATAGGTGCATGGTGAGACTATGGCTGTTTCCAAGGGTTTTGGAACAGAACTAAAGTGCTTTGTCCAGCTGTCACCTTTACCTGTCAGCAATCACCTGCTTATCTTTGACTTTATTGAAACAACCATGTTCAAATATTGTGCCTTATTTTAAACACAGAAAGAAACAGTACATGAGAGAAACACAAGTTCCTGCTGCTGCCTGTCCTCCTGGGCCAAGCAGAGTGCAGTCCTGTTTGATAGATACAAAATGCAGCTAATGGGGAGTTGGTGTTTGAACCTAAAAGCTGATCATAATTAGATCTGCCACACAACACAGTTGTGCTCCTGCTGCATGGGAGCTCAGCCTAGTTACAAGACAGTGCAGGACTTTGATGGAGATACATATGGGGACCATTGATACTAATTTATTGCCTTCTTTATGGACTACATAAGGCTTGGCAATTCACTAGAAGACAAATTTGCTATTTATTAGAAATAAATATTTAAGAGAGCAAAACATTTCCTTTTAACTTTTCCCATGTTCTCCCTGTGGGGCCCATGCACACACAGGTTTTCCCTGCAGAACTCATGCCCCAGCAGTGAGTGGTTATGTTCTCACTGATTAACTGGATTTGCAATAGAGGAGGAGTTAAGATGAACGACTGCTTTCCTGCCACCGTCACTCAATCATCTGGAAATCTAATTTGTATCTTATTTGGCAGGCAAGCAGCCATCTGCTCCAAGGATATGCTCCAAGGGCAGTTGCCAAATACAGAACAGGCTTTCTGCCATGGGGAAAACTAATTGCCTTTATTGGACTAATACAGGTTGAAAGCTAATGATATAGGATGCTTCATCACAAAAGAAATAAAAGTATGGGGTTTTTAAAATATAGTTTCCATTAGCTTCCAGAAAAGCTGAGTCTTCCAAATGAGCAACATCCATTCACATGGGTTTGTGACTCAGAGTTATATGGGCCAGAGCAGCAACTGAGAAGGTTGTCAGTCCCACAGGACTATTTCTGCCCTATAAAGGGTAACATGTGTGGGCAGATGGACCCAGCTTAATCTGCAGCCATGATGCCAATGGAAATGGATTAGCTGCACACAGAACCAGCAGCTTGAAAACATCACATCCCATGAGAGCATTATGTAGCCTACGTCACACATCACATTCTTGCAGGATTTCCAGTTTCAACCAGATCAGAGGAAAATTTTCTTGGCATTGCAAGGCTATTTTTGAGATGTTTAAAGTGGACAATACTCGACCTTTAAAAAGGAGAGGAAAAGTGGTGGGTGGTGGGGCAAACTTCTCTAAATTAGTCAACACATATGCATTGAGAATGCAAAACTCAAGCAATTATTCCAGTCAATTCTCTCAAACCCTCCTTTACAATTCATTCTAGTTTTGCAAATGTTCTTGGTAAGTTTGATCAGATCTGATGCATTTCCAGAAATTTCTGTTTGTAATGAATGGAATATTTTTTCAAGGAAACTGCAGGGAGAAGCAGGAGAAGGGAAAGGATACAGGAGAAATAGCCAGTTTTAATCACAGCACAAGCAATCCTGTCTTCTTATGCTTAGGGAAGATACCCACGAGGACACTTGCCTCTGCTTTTTCTGCAAATGCTGCTTCATTGCTTACATGTCATCAGCCTTCCCCTCACTGCTTTTTCCAAACACAGCAACCACTGCCCTCATGACTCAGGAGTTGTTGAGAGATAATCAATCTAACAATCAGGATAACTGAAAGATTTTCTCTGCATTTGCTCAGGTGTGACTGATGCACCTTGGAATAAGTAGGGACCAGATTACAGACTAAACTGTTTACAAAACATCCTCCTCTCTGACCATTCCTCCCAAATTAATACTGCACAAAGATCTGGGTAGGGAGTTCTAGGATCTGCCTTCTTTGACTCATCCACAACAAGAAATACAGCAGCTATTTGTGGTACGTTTGCAAAATATACAGGCAATTTGTAGAGAGAGAAACAGACACAAAGGTAAAAAGAATACCATTCATTTCACATGTCCATTGACATTTAGCCCAGCTTTTAAAAGAGGCCAGGGATGCTACTCATGACAAATCTAATCCCAGCCAAAGAGCAAGACAGGGTGTGATCTTTATCCTGTACAAGCTGTAAAACCAGCAGGTCTTCTGCACTGCTGACCTGGAGGAAGTTTGAAGCTTACAAATAAAGGAATCTTCCTATATATCTTTCCCCTAATTCCCTCAAAGATTTAGATGCACCACATGATAGAAGGGCTCCTAAACCTCAGACATCTAACTACAAGTCTTAGAAATACAAGCACATGTTCTCTTGGTATGATTCCACCCTAGCACAGTCTGTGCTCATCGACCACCTTTGGTTCTTCACTGACAACAAATCCCCACACAATATCTTTGTTTACTGAAATAAGAAAGGTGTGGAAAGGAAGTGAAAGGGTAATGGGAAAAAGAAGAGAAAGTCCTGAAGTGGTTAAAATCCCTACAAGATTATTTGCCAAGAGTAGGTGTGTGTAAATGGACAGAAGGGAAGAAAGGTTGGTGAGCGTTAAACCAACGCGCTGTGCAATTCCAAGCATGAAAGCCAAAATCACTATCACAAAAAGGATTCCTATTCTCTATTTTAACATGCCTTTACCACATTAACAGCAATAGCCAAGTGTGTATCCTGCTCATGCCCATAACAAGCATGCAAAGATATATGAAAGGGTTCACTTTGCTGTTGTGATGACATCAAGCTGCCATCATTGTCACTTGGCAGTGATTTGAATATCAGCCTTTTGCAGAAGGAGAATTTCTGCTCAGAAGAGATCAAGGTAGCATAGGAAGGTCACACATAGTCAAGCAGCAGCACAAAGAAGCTGATATTAATGGGAAACATGAAACCAGAGAACATGGAAAGGCTATGAAAGTCTAAGAAATCTTAAGGATGTCAGATGGCTGTTTATATCAATAACTCTTGGAAATGTGCATTGACGTTGATGGGCTCTTCTCTTGTGCTGAAAGTTTTTCTCAATGGCAATGACACCAAAGCCTCACAGAGGATAGTTTTGTTTTAACAAGTCACTGACAGGTAAGGGCATGCACTCTAGCAACACAGAATGGAAAAGCTAGGAAAAGAGCTGACCAGAAGTTTTCAAGGGAGGAATAAAACAATAGTTCCAAAGATGCTAAGAAAGCAGGGAATAGCATTCTGCAGGTAACCCAACCCCAAAACTTCGGATTCTCATTCCTCTATTTTTGGAAATCTGCTTCCTACTATTCATTTCACAAGGCTCTTTATCCCACTCTTTCTAGATTTTAGCCTACAAATGAATTGTGTTACATATGCGTTCTGTTTAAACAAAGGAGTAAAAAGACACCAAGATAACAATAAGCATTTCATACACACTTACTGCTGTTTTTCTTATCTGCTCAGGTCCTTTGGTGGGGGCTAAAGTGTGGAATGTAGTTCCTATTCTTGTTTTCCCTTGTTGTACTACATGTACTTAAACCCTAAAACCTCAGGGCACTTTATTCTCTTTGCCATGGCTCTGCAAGACTCAATGGATGCTTTTTGAAAAACTCAGTGTAGGATCAGGGATCAAATTATAAATCCCTCTGAGTAACTATCTGGAAGTGTCTGTGAAATGCCATATGTCTTCTGTAGCACTCGTGATAAAAATAAAACCACTGCTCAGAGGAGGAAAGGCAAGTATCAGCTATCTCTCTGAGGCAGCTGATATCTCAGACTCAAAAAAGGTTAAGTAAGGATACAGGTTAAAAAAACTCCAACAAACAACAGTAAATGTCACAGCGGTATTTCCTGGAAGAGTCATGCAAATGTTATTTATTGTGCCAGATACATTTCCAAAGCAGATGTCTTCCACAATCTATTTCACTCAGCTACATCAAATCAAAATAGTTGCAGTTTCAGCCTTCTAGGCAGTATTACCATTCACAGGTCTGTGTAAGGCCAGTTCATCCCAGCATGAGAAGAGCACTTCAGCTTGTTCCTCTGTGCTGCCCTTCAGCCTCCACTGGCTAAACCACCCAGAGGCTGCTTGGGGGCTTGTGTGGGACATCCTGACCTGCACCTGACCTAGGCACAGACCTCTCTAAAATGCTGGTCAACCTAGACTCCTCAATTAGAGGTGCTTGGGCTTGCTCTGCCTTTTCCTTCAGTATTTCCATCTCTGCTTTGCTTGTCAGCAAGCTTTGGAGAGTTTGGGGTTTGATTCAGGCCCAAAAGCTTTGGCATTGTATTTGGGCTTACATGGCAAGGTTTTGGGAATGGGGGGGCTACAGGGATGGCTTCTGTGAGAAGCTGCCAGAAGCTTCCCCTGTGTCAAATAGAGCCAACACCAGCTGGCTCCTGGACCTGCTTCAGGGTTGAGCCCATCAGCAACAGCAGCAGCACCTCTGGGATAAAATATTTAAGGGAACAACATCATTGTGCAGAACCAAACTGCAGCCAGAGAGAAGTGAGAATGTGTGAGATAAGCAGCCCTGCAGACACCAAGGTTTGTGAAGAAGGAGGAAGGAGCAGAGATTCCCCTGCAGCCCATGGTGCAGCTGCTGTGCCCCTGCAGCCCATGGGCTCCACAGTGGAGCAGAGATCCACCTGCTGGATCCCCTGGAGGAGCCCACACTGAAGCTGGTGGATGCCCAAAGGAGCCCATGGGAAGCCTGAGCTGGAGCAGGCTGCTGGCAGGACTGGTGACCCCATGCAGGAGTCACACATCCCTTGGGAGGGACCCCTGAGGAGGAAGGAGTGGCAGAGACAATGTGTGATGAACTGACCATAATCCCCATTCCCCACCCTCCTGTGCTACTAGGAGGGCAAAGGCAACAAATCAGAAATAAGATTAAGAATGGGAAAAAGGGAGGGGGTGGGGGAAAGGCACGTTTAAGATTTGGGTTTGCTTCTCACCATCCTATTCTGCTTTGACTGGTAATAAATTCAATTAAATTCCCCAAGCTGAGTCAGTTTTGCCAGTGATGGTAATTGCTGAGTGATTTCTCCCTGCCCTTGTCTCAACCCACAAGCCTGTTATTCTATTTTCTCTCCCATGCCCAGCTGGGCATGGGTGTGATAGAGTGGCTTAGGTGGGCATCTGACCCTGGTTGACCCAGAGTCAACCCACCACAGACATCAAATGTAGAAATTTGTAAAAACAACATGAAATTTCAAGTGGAAGTATTTTGTTTATCTGACAAAGATGTGACAGACAGCTACCAGATTAATTTCTTTGCTTTGTGGCTCTTTTTAGCCCCTACCACTTACCTAATTATATATTTAGACTTTGTTGATCTTAGAAATTGATTGCTTTTACAGGGCCCTGAGGTTGCTAGGTTTGAGTGACAGAGCAGGCTGAAGGATTTCTCAGTATAAAAAAGTATTTCTTCAGGGAAATTTTCTGCAGGAACATTTTGAAAGGTACACAGATCTATGACTTTCCTTCAGTAAAGCTTAAACAAAAAAAATTGAGCCAACCTGATACAAAGCATAAAGACTTTGATTTTTTTCAAACAAGATCAGCTATTCCATTTTGGATGAGTTCAACATTAATTTACATTTGTTTGAACACGCTGCCTCAGTGACAGATGACCTTAGGGTCCTGTTTCTTCTCTGCCCAGAAATCTTGCACAACATCTCCTATTCCACTTCTCTCCCAAGCAAGTATAAGATAAAAGGGAGATGCCACAGTTACAGGGCACCCCTTTGGAGGAGCTGTCTAACTACTGATGTCCTTGGATACTGCTGGGAACCAGGGAAAAAGCAGCCCTGAAGCCTTGGGTTTCTCAGGCTGCTCAAGGACAAGGAATTATAACAATGATTAAACACCTGCAAGAAATGTGATGTTTTGCAAAAAGTATGTTTTCAAAGAAGTATTGCCTTCTTGAGCCAATGAGTATTTTCTCTTTTGCTTTGTACAATCTATCTTATATAAGTGTGATAGCTTTTCAATAAATCGCTGCTTCTTGCTGCTTTGAAGAAGTTGTGTGTGTGTGTTGCTGCATTATTCACTGTTCCTAATCAAACAGCAACAACTGAGACCAAACTTTAGTGCTGAGAGAGCTCAATCAGCTGAACACCAAACCCTTGATAGTCTACATTTACATTTCAAGTTGGTCCAAGAGTTAAAAAGTAAAAACAAACTCCTAAAACTAGTCTCTCACCAAGAGTGCAACTGAATTCACAAATAGTCCTGTTGCAGTAGTGATGAAGCTACAGGATCTCAGTTGCAGAACAAGTTACTGCCCTGTACAACGTTAAGACATCAGTACATTGCAGCCTCTCCACTCTGATGTTTGCCTTTCTGTCTGAAATCCACTTGGTACATACATCTAAAACCCATTAAGCTTTGAAATTGAATTCAGACAGCACCACCAATAATAATAAGTTCGTTTGTCTAGAGCTAAGAAGCTCCAAGATTTGTTGCTTTTACAAGAACCTGAGCTGAGCTGCCCAGCACTCAATAATCTCTTAATCTGAATAAAGGTCCTCATGGCAGGCAGGGGCTGTCACAGCACCAGAGAGCAGCACAGGGATCTGCAGGGCTCTCTGCTCCACATCAACACAGCTGCCTCTGTCATCTTTCATCTACTTTTGTTTAACTTTCATCTACCAAGTTGAGAAAGAGCCAGGTGGGTCTGCTGTCCTCCTGGGGGTGGCCTCTATGGCACATTCTCAAAGATTAGATCCTTGTTGCCTTTCCCCACGCCTCCCCTATTTTTTAAACACAATAGCAACCCACACACAGAGCACTGAAGTCCCAGTGCAGCAAGGCATACAGCTATATCTTATTAACTGTATGCAGCACTGGATACAAAGTCTCCTTCAGTCTGATTAAACTGTTTTTCAGTCTTTGCCCTGCAAATGCCTCCTCTCTATTTTTATATTTTTTCTCCTCAGCTTTGCTCGAACCTTTTAGTTTACACTACGATTTCCAAAACATAAAATATATCATGAATTTAGCTCCAGGGAAAGATTAATGGCTTCAGAGACTCAGCTCCTCTGTTTAGAGTCTGAGCTACACAACCACATCACACCCACACACAGGGCTTCTCACGTGTGCACTGGTGCTCCTGTTGGAGAGGGCAAAAGGAGTGGAGAGGAGAGGAGAGCAAAACCTGTTCCTACAGGCAGATCAGTCCTTTAGCACAGGGTGTGTGATTTGAGGTTGTCTGGGTCTTAAGGAGGTTTTCCACATTTTCTTATCACAGGGCAATAATATGCATAAGAGTGCAGGTATGCATCATGCTCACAGAGCACATTCATTGATTTAAAATGTTGTCAGGAAGAGCTCATTTCAGTTCAGTCAGAAGGGCACTGACTGCAGCACATCATTGGTCATATTGAAATAGCAAAGAAAATTTCCCACCCCCTCCCAAAGCCTGGTTAATTCCCTCCTGTTCTTTTTAATTTTATTAATGAAATTAATTAATTTCTATTTCTTAAGTGCCAAAAGGCCTTATTTAATTCCACAGTCCTGCACATAACATGCATGGTTAGAGGCTGAATATGTGATTTTTAGATGAGTGAGAAGGGGCAACAGAATCCCTCTGAGCATCTTCTCTTGCTTGACCTCCAAGTTAGCTGCATGTTTCACATCAAGAGCTATGCTAGTACAAGGAAAGATGTGTCTCCAGATGTCTCAGAGCTTATTCCTCACAATCATTGATCTGGCATGCTGTTAGGGAGGACTCAGGGAAGTCCTTGCATGTCATTCAGGTGGTTTGTCACCACAAGCAGGCTAACTTAGAAGAGGTCTTCCAATACTTGAGCATTCTGGAATTAGCATTTCCATGCTGTGCCTAGCCTGTGCAAAGTGAACACAGTCAAAGGCTTAAATTGGTGATCTCTTCTAAGCATTGTATTCCTCCTTCATGCAGAAGAAATTTTTCAAACATCTTTCAAGAAACATTTGTTTTCCAGAAGCACCGAGGTATTAAGAGAGAGAGAAATATCAAGAATAGTGGACTTTGTAACTGCAACAAAGAGGGCTTCAGAGATAGCTTTGGAAAGGCAAAATATGGCCTTGTCTTTAGATGCTCCTTGCAAGGTGAAAGTGTTTAGATGATCTTATAAAGCAGTGAAATTCTATGGGTCTGCTGCTGTTTCAGAAAACTCATATTTGAATAAATTTGCTCAGGCAGAAGAAATTACCCTCATTATATCACATGCCAAAGTCAAGATCCACAGTACTGCAATGAGAAGTTGAGTAGATATGGATCTACTCAATTCCATCTTTCATAAGAAGCTCCACAGAAGAAAGATTAAATTCCAATGAAGAAAAATTTTCTATTGCACAGGATCTCTTCCATCATTAATAGAATGAGGTAAAAGAATATCAGAACAATCTAGTTCACAGTAACCCTCAGAAAGTAGATCAAGTGAAAGCATTATATGCTCCTGTCAAATCAATAGACACTACTGAGATGTTTATGCTCCTCACTACAGCATTTCCTGAATTGGACCATGAATACTGCTGATGCCTTGAGAGGCTGCCTAGAACAGAGGCTAGACAGTGTTAAAGGAATAAAGTCAGGATTTATTAAAAAGTCTTCAGAGGATACACCCCGGGCAGTACAAGGTATATCCTTTTGGGGCCTGAAGCTGCTTGGTTCTCAGGCTGGAAAAGGATTGTTTTGTCTAACTAAACTGTAAGGAGAACTTGCTAACACTAAGTTCAGAGTTATATGCTAATGCAGTCCAGAATCTGGAAAATATGAAAGCTAAAACTTGAGACATCACTGCAAGGGTATCCTCAGCTAAGCTATTATCCTCAAGAGTTTTCAGGAAGAACCATGACTAGGGCATGCAGGCAACTGAGTGTGACCTGGGTTAGCAGTTTCCCAGGAAGAGGTAAGAGAAATGTCAATGCCTGTCACAAAATAAAATCCTCCTTTGTCAACAAAGTGCGTGCTTGCTGTCCCCTTAAAACATGAGGGACTCCTGTTGCTCCAAGGGTGTGAGAGAATACAAAAGAATAATGGGTGACAGCAATTCACTTACCAAAGTAAGAGTTTTAGCATGACTTCCCTCTCTGCTGGGATTATACTGAAGCTATTTTAGAACTTCACTGTCTTAATCAGTTAATAAAGGATTACTTAGAACCACGATTAATGGCTTCAGCTCAGTTACATCAATGACAGCAACTAAACATGGATAACAGATAATTAAATGGAGGAGGAAAATGTTCCATTTACCTAGCAAGACTCAGCCTACATTCTGTAAGAAGTGTTCTACCCAAGATTTGCAAAATTTCCTAGAAGGGGCAGTATTCCCTAGAATTCAAAGAGGCATTTGGGAGTGTTTGCATACATAGGGATCAACTCAGCCTTATTCTTGAATTGCATCTGGTTCTATGATGTTCATGTTTCTGGATGTCAGAAGCTTCACTGGGCAGTCTAACATTCTCTTCAGAGAAAATGTTAATCTTTATATTAGTTGAGTCCAGTCTGTCTTGACATCTGGGTGTGAGAAAGGTATTTGCTGCTCTGAATGAGGCAGTAAAGACACCTTTAAGACTATGTCCTTCATTCTTCCTTGCCACCAATTTCAAAGCTCAGACCTTATTCCTCTTGACATTGATGATGACAATTAATGCAATGGTTTCTCTAGCAGCTTAGAGCAATCTTGTTAATGAGTCTGACAGTGCCAAGGCTTGACAGTGCCTGACCACACAAACTATCCAGAACCCTGAACTAATGCACTGTTTTACTTGATGGGGTTTAATACAAATTGGACACCAGAATTTGTGGATAACATTTTACATAAGTCCATTTCTTATGCCAGCTTTGAGTAAATAATCACTTGGAAGCAGACACCAAGAATTAAACAGCAAAAGGTTTTAACCATGGAATAAAGTATTACAAGGATTTTTGCAAATTCTTGATGAGGACCTAAGAACCACAGTGCACCCCCTGCACGACCTGTCAACACAAACCCAAAAACCTCTTGGAAAGAGATGACAGTAGTCATTGCTTTTTATTTCAAATATTCATTAGAATTACTGAGCCTCTGAGCCAGGAGTTGACTAGGATTCAAATGCTTTTCAGAATATGGGAAGCAGGTAATGGATATAATATTTGATGTGTTTATAGCAACCAACCAATACTGAAGATTTATTTTCTAGTAAAGAATACTCCTTATACATGAAAGATGCACACATCATAACTTCACTATGTTGAAAGCAGCTGTAACATGCTAAATTATATCTTCATCAGCATTCAATCCAATGTGAGGAGAAGTTTGATTTTGTCAGCTTACATTGGAAATCTCAAAAGAATAAAACCAAAACACTTCCACACCCTATAGTGCAAGACATGAGGATGACAATTCCCTAGGCAAACTTTTTCTTTGAAAACTAAATCTGTTCCCATTAAGGTCACTGGCTGATGAAGCTCATACCATTGTACCTACTTTCTGATCACTCATTCAATAAAGATATTTAAAGTTTCCCTGGGATGGTAAGGAAAATCTGCCTGAAGGTCTGCACAGACACCCAGGTTACTTACAGCTTTATTATAGGTAAAGTTGAGGACAATTTATTTCAAGATTACCTGAGCCTTCCTTATGCCTAGAATCACCAGAATCCAACTACTTGGCTTGAAGCATTTTTTCCCCTTGAGCTGAATTATTTTGGAAGTTTTCAGTCACACTGTTCCATCCATTTCTGAAAACAGCAGCAGTGGAACAGCTGTTTGGTTCCTATTAAAATCCAAGATGAGATATGAATGCAAATTGCTGCTTTCCTGTATCACTGTAAAGAGCCTGCAAGACACATGAAGTTATCTTTCAATTGCACTGAGCATTGATAAGAACTCATTAGGAATATTTCATTTGGTGGAAGACACTTCTAGAGTTATAAAATTCAGTCACAGAACATGTAGGTGAGAGAAATGAAAATGATAGAAAGCTAAAACACATCAAAACCTACAAGAAGCAGATTAGAGAGATAAGCACCATACAGCTTTAAAAGGCTGAGGGAAGCCAAAAGTCTACAAATATGTAAAAAGTTGCTATGAAAAGATAAACCAAACCCCACCAAAACCCCTACAATAATATGATGGCAATGTCCTCTTAAACCTGTTTGTCTTGTCCTATCCATCATTGCAAGATGAATATTCAAGATAAAACAGTTGGAATTTTTTTTTTTTTAATAAACACTGCAATAGCATGCTGCAGGTGTTTTTTGGAGGATTTGTCACTCCAGGTTTTAAGAGAAAGTTAGACAAACATCTCTAAGACTCATAAATGTGTAGTTGAGTCCACCACATGATGCAAGCCAACTCTCATTTTCTTGCACTTTATCTGTCTATAGATTCAGTGAAAAACACACAAAAATATTAATCATAACTGAAAGGAAAGGTTTTGTGTAACACAGAAACAGTGTTTGAGTTGAGTTGCCCAGGACAGTTTTTAAACCATGGAATCATAGAATTATTTGGGTTGGAAGGGACACTTGAAGGTCTTTTATCTCTTAGTTTAAAACATTTACCCCGTGCTCTATTGCAACAAGACCTGCTAAACATTTTCACTATTTGTTTTTTGTAAGCTCCTTTTAGGTACTGAAAGGTGTCCCTGCAGCCTTCTCTCCTCCAGGCTGAGCAGCCCCAAACCTCCCAGCCTGTCTTCACAGGAGAGCTGTTCCAGCCTTCAGATCCCCTTCCTGTCCCCCTCTAGACTCACTCCTCATCCTCCCTGCACTGGAGAGCCTGCAGCTGGTCCTAGTGCTCCAGATGGAGTCTCAAGGGCAGAGCAGAAGGGCAGAAACACCTCCCCTGACCTGCTGACACCAGCTGGCTTCTCTAGGTGCAGCCCAGCACACACTTGGCTTTCTGGGCTCTCAGTGCTCATTACCAGCTTTCCACCCACCAGTGACACCCAAGTCCTTTTGGCAGGGCTGCTCTCAATCCTTTCAGCCCCCAGCCTGAACTGATACCCTGACCCAGGCTCAGCATCGTGCACTTGGCCTTGTTGAACCTCATGAGGTTCCCAATTCGTGATTTCTCTCAAGTCTGTCCAGGTCCCTCAGATGTCATCCCATCCCTCAGTGTGTCAACCCCACCACTCAGCTTGGTGCCACCTGCAATCCCACTGCCTGTGCCATTGCAGAAGATATTAAGCAGGGCTGCTCCTGAGACACACCCTTTTATCTGTACACTCTGTTTGCTGCAACAGCAGCAGCTCTCCTCTCCATGTTCCCAATTCTGCATAGGCTGCTGCAATTCCACACTGAGGTGCCACACAGGAGAAATGCAATTAGGGATTACATTGTGAAGGATACATGTTACAGATGAATTAAGGCTGCACGGCCACACTTCGTGCTGGAAATATTTGAGACAGGCTTGGCCATGCAACCTTAACGATTTTAATTAACCAGGCTGCATGTTTCAGCTGCTGTTACCATGCAGCCTGGTTTTTTACTGTTCCTGCCCTGCTCTGAGTGACTGGAAAATTTCTGATTCTGGTGGAAGAGAGAGAAATTCATCTGCTTCCCAGCTCCAGGATTATTTGCTTGAAGGGTAACCTGGCCTCTCCTGTGGCCTGTTCTTTACTGAGGAGCACAGATGATACCCAGAGAATTGTCTTGGCAATACTCAGTTCTTTGTAGGATTTTGCAAGATTTTACACAGTGATTTCCTGTCCTCCCTCCCAGTAAAGTTATTGATTTTTTCCTCTCTTTCCTTCTCCATGGAAGGATTTGAGAGAGTAATTTCTGAAAGGGCTAAGGCTAAACTTCTCCATTTTTGAGAACACAGTTTAAGACAGAGAGATGAAATGATTGCTTCAAAAACCAGATGCAAATGAAAGCAACATTTTCATTTGGTGTTTACACCTCTGACACACCAAAAAGAAGAACTGGGACTGCAAATTTTTCTCACAAGGAATAGATCTAACTCTGCACTCATTTATGGACGAACCTTTGCAAAGCCCAGCAAGCAAAAGGGAAAAGTGAAAAGGGCAGGGGAGAGGGAGACAGAATGAGAGAAGGATCAAGGAGAGAGAAGTTGTATAGGACAGGAGGACACCAACAAGGGAGTTAGCTACCTAGCAGAGATGGCTAGAGCTGAAAATGGGCTGAGGGTTACATAGTGAAACCAGTTGTCAGCAATACTGTGACAAAGCAAAGACAGCCACAGCAGTAACAAGCTCCAGCCGTGATGTTGCTCCAGAAGCAGCTTTACAGGGGCACCCCAACACCATTGCCAGAAATTACATTACATTACATATGTCCATAGCTTTGTCTTAGATGGGCACCCTGTAGAAGCTAAAAAACAAGGAATGATACATTTGGTTCCCTATTGGACTTCTCCCTCCAGACAAAGCAAGTCTAAACTGCAAGTGCTAAAGCCCCTATCACTGCAGGATTTGGGGTGAGGTGGGAGTTACAGGTAATAGCAACAAAAACAGGCAGGAGCACAATTATTCCTCTAACCAATGATTGGAGTTATTATTTGCAATTCATTAAGAGCAAGGATCAATATCTTCTAAAGTGGAGCAGCCACTGTGCCCATCTCCCATTTCATGGTTTGCAGACCTGGTCAGCACAGAACAGTGATTTCCTCTGGGTCTAACAAAACAGAGAGGAGATGCTGCTGGTTGAGGAGCCAGCTCACAGCTTCAACAGCACCTCTCAATGTGAACTACAGAGGTCAGGGATGACCACCTAAGAGTGTTCATACAGGACTTCTTGTTCCAAGTATTCCACAGGCTCCAAGCACCAGAACAATCTAAAGTTTTCCAACACAAGGCACAACTGTTACAGAGCAAATTGACCAGAGCAGAGCAGAGAGAAGTCATGCACATGGCAGTCATGCATATTTTGTGCTTTCTAGATCAAAACTAACAAACTTCAATATAAACTTATTTCATCTATTAAGGAAGAGTAAGCACACCGTTTTCAAATCCTATGGTGAGACACAGGCTTGAGTTTCCTTTATTCCAGTAGAGGGCAAGAGCTACATAAGCAAGAGTATCTGAGAAGGCAATTAGGTCTGAGTAAAGGGAAAGGTAAAAGAAAAGATTTTCCAGACTCTTGTTACCTAAATGTCATTTTTAATAGCATTAAATAGAATTTTTTGCAGGTTTCTTTCAGCTCTTACAGTAACATGCAATACAACAACTAAAGCTTCTCTTCATGCCTTTAAAAAAATCTAATAACATCACAGCAGTTCACTCATGGCTTTGATGATACATAATTCCCATCCCTTCAGACTTCATGCTCTCATTTGTTCCACTAAGTTTACAGTGCACTGTTTGGAAAGATGATCTGAACTGACAACAATTCCATTGCACAAATTGACAGTGCTGTACTTCAATATGTAACACACACACCCCTGAAAAGCTCATACAGAAGAAAGATGCACAGGTTCCTTCAGCTTAACACTTGATAAACAGCAAAATAGATGTAAAGTGGCAATCTGGTTCTGTTTACTGGACAAATACACAGAAACACTGGGACTGCACAGTTATCAGGGGATGTGGCCCTGTTTAGCCATGAAGGAGGTGGTGAAGTGCTGACTGAGCTCTTGAGCATTGCTAGATTATCTACATGTCACTTTGGTAGAAATATCTGTGTGGCCAAAGCAATAGCAATAATAATCAGAGTACTCTTTGGCACAGCACTTTTCAATACGAAGTGTTACACTGGAATACTTTGTCACACTGTCTTTTCTTCTGTCTGAAAGAATCAAGCATTTAGATCCTGTTAAAAAAACAACAACAGCAACAACAAATCCAGAGTCTTTTTAGGGGTAACATTAGGTTCCAATTCAGTAGTTTATATTTGATAGCATACATCAGAATTAAAAAAAAAAAAACAAAAACAAAAAAAAAATCAGAATCTACAGAGTACATCAGTTAAGTTTTAAATTTACACAGTATTTAAATATGAGACTCATTCAACATTTACACTTTTATATCAATGTGAGTGAAATTAAGGAAAACAGAATGCAATATGAACATCAGAAGAAAGTATTGCAAGAGTAGAAAGAGTTGTGAAATCTTCCCTCACCTGATTCCTTTAAAATTAATCTGGACAAGCCCTGAGAAGTCATTGAGTGAAGGGCAGAGGCACCCTGTAATAAACTGGAAATGGGCTGACATGATCTGTCCAGACCAATCCTTTCTGTCTTTGATTGAGGGAATTCTGTGGATGTAAGCATTGTTGGTCTGGTAATTAACATATGAATATTCGGCTCTGACATTTCTTATCAGCCAAGTATAAATTTCTGCCAGGTTGCTTCCTGCAACATTTGGCAAATGAACCCATTTTGATTAGAAGGTAATTTATTGCACACTGGAGTTCAGTGGGTGTGATCATTGAAAATGACAGATTAGCAATCGACAGTTTGGGGAAATAATAGGAAGAGCAACATATTCACACGCAGAGATGAGGATGACATCTCTAACATAAACACTGCAAGCACTTTTCCATAACCACACAAATCACAACGACTGATAAACCCCGGGGCCAACACTCTCAGCTACAGGATTGCAAAGATAGGCAGCCTCCAGATCCCACAGGCAGCTTGCTGCTACAGTGAACAGAATTCCCAAAATACCAAGGGAGCATTCTTCTGCTGAGAGATGTTTAGGCTGCCTATAACACAACCCAATGCAGAGTTAAACTAGCTCATTTGGGCAGTGGTAGCTATGCAGTTATAAAAAGAAGAACTGCAAAAGCAACATAAGCTGAATAAATCCTTGGAGAACTGGTCCAGAATGGCTGCAGCTGATTTAACACCAAGCATAGACATTTGTACAAGCTTCTGAAATGCACTTACAAGCTGAGAACTTCAGTCTAGGCTGATTTTCAGAGTGCCACATCAACTTGAGGAAGCTGCCAGTGGGCAAGGGATACCTCATAACTTTGAAAAAAAGATGTCAACAAATGAAATCCTGGTTATGGCACCAATTCGTTATGCTTCCGTTGAGTAATTTGGGGTTTCTCTATACTTGGAGTTCTTCTGTATAAATCATATTCCTACCTCTTACAGGATTGCTTTTAGAGGTTAACTTTGCCCAGTGAGAAGTCTGCCAGTGAAAAGCATTTTGCTGCTGTTTAAGCACAACTTTTGTAATTTGCTGGGAGGAGAAAATAAACTTGCACAAACATTGCTACAGAGCTTTACAGTCCACAAATGCCCAGAAACTTTGAGGACAGAATTACTCATAGAACCACCCAGAAGACAGCAGACTGTTCAAGCAATGGCTGTCAGATAATGCAACTAACTGATCCTGTGGACTCATCATAAATTTAGCAGGAGACAAATGCACTTCCTACTGACCCTTGCTAAATCTTTAAACGAGCATCTTTACAATCTCTTCCAACCCCTTTCAGAGAAACTCATTCCTTTCACTGTTGCACCAACTAAGATGAGTATGACCACAGGCAAAATGTGTTCAACAAGACCAAAGGAATAACAGCACACAAGATAGACAAGCCTGGAATATGGCCCAGAAGCTATTAGCTGGCCTACAGGTTGGGCATGAGCAATTTCAGTTCATGTGAACAACCTAGAACTTAATAAAAATCAAGTAACAACAGTTCCATTTATATTTCAGCTTTCTAAATGCTTAAACAAAAATCCAAATGCTCTAAAGACCACTTAATAGTTTCTCCCCATTTGCCCCTATTAAGCTAAGAAAGAAACCAAAAAGTAAAACGACTGAGATGCATTGATATACTCAGATATTAAATCACCAAAAATGGTTTTAGACATTGGAGAATCCTGCAAAGAGGATTGCCATGGCTGTGTTTTATTTGATGGGAGCCCAAATTAAGACATAGGTGTCTAACAAGCTATAACCAGATCCAACAGGCATTCAAGTCAGAAGAGTCAGGCTTTTCTTTAATTCCAGTGAAACTAGTCTTGACTGTCAGTGGACAAAAGCTTATAAGCAGAGTTGATTTGATTATTCTTAGCAATGTAAACACCATTAGATGAGAAGATATGGCCGAGTTATTATTGCTACCAGGTGGGATGAAAAGCAGAGTTAAACATTTGAAAAGAGAAATTTTTCTTCCATTGATTTTTCATTACCATTTTGTACTCAGCCAACATTGCTACCAGCCTCCACATTCCAACACCTCTCCTGGCAGTAGGAAGTGGCAGCCAGGTCTAACACTGGCATGGAGCCAACTAGGCAGCCACATTCCATTTTGCCTATGCCTAAAATTAGGGGTAGGTATAAGAAGAAAAATAGTGACAGAATTGCTTTATTAAGGAAATAAATTGAAAAAGGAGGTGGGAGGAGGAATAAAGACAAGAAGAAAAGAAAAAAGTAGACTTGAAAACCTAAGCTTTGCCTTTTGCAGTAATTAAGCAGTGAGTCAGGTTCACTCTCAGGCCTTCTTGAAGGCAGTATTTAGTTTCCAGCTGAGCCTGAACAGAGCCAGAATTTCTGGTTCTCTTATGGTTTCTTATATGCACCTCTTCCAAACAAAATATAAACTTCTCTTTGACCAAGGTAGAAACAGTTGTCTTCAAAGACAAGCCTTTGAATTCCAGGTCAAGCGAATGCAACGTGAGGCTGGAAATGCCTGATCACCAGGACTGACACATCAGGTCTGCCCAAAAAGAAATTCAATGCCTTAGTACCTCCTGAAATGCAAAGCAGACACAAGATAGTCACTTAAAACAGGATTATGCATCACAGCAGCTGTGCAAAACAGCCACACCATATTAGCAAATTCTTATCTAAAGGAGAAAAAAAAGAATTCAGAGCTGGCACTCCTGCTTTAGTAACATCACCATCAAGTGTCCCAGGAGACAGAGCACCTCGAGGCACTCACAGGATCAAGAGAAAAGAAACTTTGATTAAAAGAACATGCTGACAGACACAGTATCTGCAAAACATATAAACAGTAAACAAATACCATCCTTCAAACACTGTCCAGCACTTCCTTAAGTTGCTGCAGGATCAGGTCAGGTGCTTAACTCCATCCTGCTAACAGAGCTCAGCATCAGCCCTGTCTGGAACTGAAGGAGGCAGAGAAATGCACATAAGGTTCCCATTTTCACTTGGTTTATGGGTAACTGGTCACCTACTGGGAGAAGGAGCTTTGTTCTTTGCACCTGAAGGTTGACTAAAACCCTCCTCACCCCCTACTCCAGGTGCATTGTGCATCTGTCCTATCCCTGTTTCCACAAGAGATGTGTTATGTATTTGCTTTCCTCAGATATTGATCTGAGGGTATTTGTGTTTCCAGGGTCCCTAGAGCAGAGTTTCTTGCAATTTAAATATATATTGCTTTTGCTTTTAATGATTTTTGTGGGATACATGTTTTCATCTGCAGCCTCTTCCTGTGTTATGCTGTTCTTCTTTCTAACCAATATTTCTAAAGAGAGCATGTGGTGGTTTTGCCTTATGCAAATTGCATATTCCAACTTGAGCTGAAGACAGGAAAGCAGTGACATGAGGTCAGTGTTCTTACAGAGTACTGTAAAGATGACAGATAAAAAAAATCCAAGTAAAATCAAGGAACTGATGGTTATTCTCAGCAAGAAAACTTTAAAAGCTGACCAAATGTAGCAGAATAAAACTGGGAACATACAGTCAGGACTAGTTTTAGGTCCTCAAATACCAATAAGAATCATATAAAAGTTTTGGAGGCCTCATTAAATGTTGGCCCTTAAATGAAAGTGGAAGTGGAGATAAGGCATGTTTTCCTCAGGACCAATTCTCCATGATTTTTCACGACTTTCAAAGGGAAAGTCCCCACACTTGTAGGCAGTTTCATCTCATGAGAATACAGCCAGGGTCAGTGAGTTTAAAGGATGGTACAGCACCTCTGCATGGTGACTCACCTGCTCATTTCCCTGAGATTGTGACATACATTGAGATTCCCCACTCTGGATCAACCTTTTCATTTTGGCAGGGAGGCAGGTTCCTCACCTGGAGGATTTTGTAGGAAGCACTCCAAGGCAGGGGCACAACCATTAAGGTAGAACAGCATAAAGCAACTCCTCCTTGGTTTTGAAGGTGTCCTACTCCCTGTCCAGACAGAAAATGTCCATCTGCAGAGCCTGCAGGAGCTCAGCAGGACCTGCACTGTGCTGGAGAGCACAGTGAGCCACACTGGCTCCCCAACAGAGAAATCACTGAGCCTCTGGGATGGCTCCTGCTGCTGCTTCAAGCCACAGGATTCCTCCCCACTGTGTGTCAGCCTCTGTGAGACCAACTGAGTCCTGAACTCACCATCAGATGCAGTCCCTGCCTCTTATCACACTTTGATTCTGTGAGCAGCAGCTGCCCTTATTTCCTAACTTATGCTGAGTCCAGACTGACTAGGTTACCCAGTTCTTGCCTGTTTGAGGTCTCCTCATCATTGCTGACCTCTGCAGCCCTGCAGGTGAGGTTCTGCTGACCTGGGAATCATTTTGTATCTTTTCAGTACGACTCTCAGGCTTCTAAAAAGTGCAGCCCATTGCTCATCTAAAAGCACAATTCACTGCTGTATCTCTCAGCTAAGAGTTATGAATAAAACAGTGTTATGAACCTACAACTTGGTTACACCTATGACTCATTTCAAAAGCCTCTCAAGTGGAGTGGCCCAATTAGCAGGTACCTGTGCAGTTTCCTATGGCTCACATTTGTCAGACACTTTTGAAAAGTAGAGTCTTGCTGCAATATCATCAGAGCAGCCTCTTACCATAAGGCTGAAACACAGGGGTTTTTCTCTGGAGTCTGTTCTTCTGTCCTTGATTGAAACACAGCATCATCTGCCTCCTCTATGCAGAGTCACACCTTTCTACCTAGCGTGGATTTTGTCCTGCTGGGGAGTCCAGCAGATGTGAGAGCCGCATGCAACTTCACAAAAAATCAAGAACAGCCCCTTGTGTTGAAATACCTGGAGTTTAATATGTGTTCTCAAGCAGTGTCCTCTCAGAGTCAGTGGGCAAAGCAGACAGGCTAATCCTGGTGCACAATTTACAGCACCCTTGTCACATTCCTGCTGTCCCCAGAGCAGAAGATTCTCATGGACACTGTGGGGTGTACACAATATCCATGTCATGACATGACACAAAGCAAAAAAAAATAATTTCACAGGTCATTAAAACTCTCAGGATTCAGGCATTTTTTTTCTTCATATGTAGTACATTTAATAATTTCAAGAGATTTCACATATTTAAGTCTTTCAGGATTTGATTATTCTCTTCCTACAAAGAAAGCTGAGAAATCAGCTTTGAGCAGGTCCAATGGCAGCACTGGAGGAGAAAATTTTGCTTCCAAAACAGCAGGTGGGCTTGCATGCCTCCAAGCTCTTGCACTTCCCCTTTCACATGAGCTGCACTGGAGATGCCATCCACTATTCAGGTGAACTAGCGGCTAAAACACAACCAAGGAGTGATTTCCAAAAAGACTCCTCTCTCAGGAACTACTGTGACTACAGTCTCACTTGCTGCTCTTCCTACTCAGACAAATCCAGAAATCACTGTCCAGTCTTTAACCCTTATTCTGCACTGCTGAATACTTTTGGGCTGACAAAAGTCCTCAAAAGCCCTGGACTAGCTATTGTAGGACATCACTTCTCACAGCATTTGAAGCTTCTCATGATTTGAAGCTCCTCATGACAGCAGAAACATTTGCACATTTTTAGTGCCATTATACATTGTTAAGACAACCTCATTTACTATCATGCAGCCCTCTTTATCATGAAGTTTCTGAATCCCTCATTTTACTTTGATTTGAAGAGACAGGGATGTGCCCATAAATTATGCTGAAGCCACTATCTAACAAACGCTCAGATTTTTCAGCTGTCAAACCTTCATCAGTCTCGACCTCTTTGCTATGTGAATCAGGATATGACCCCAACAACCCAGAGAATGTAAGGTGAAGATTCTTGTCAGGTGGCTTAAGTGCACAAGGCAGTCTGCATAATGCTCCTGAGAAGCAAACCAGAATTTTCTACAGCCACAGCCAGCTTTCTCAGCTCTTTCTGTGGACCAGTGTTTTGCAGTGCAGATGTTGGAACTGGCAGTTCCATGCACAAACACTTTCTGTGCTGGGCCCAGGCCTTGTCTATGTTCTGTTAGCTCTGAATCCTTTGTGCATGCCCTTATTCTCCACAAAATGCAGCACTGCCCCTGGCTGGATGCTCCTCAGCTCTCATGTCAAGTCCCCACCTCTTCACCTGCTGCTTCTCTGCCCAGCCCTGATTACAGCAAGCCTCTCTCCTTGCAGGTGCCATTGCTCCAGTAAGCTGGCTACATGTGGAAAGGCATGTCCCCACATGTTAATGTCCCCATCCTTAGCACTGTAACTCAGAGAGGAGTTGTGTTTACCCACACAGTGAACAGGAAGAGGCATCAGCTGAAATCTGTAACAAAGGAAATACCTGAGTTTCACAAGTGCTTCTGTGTGTCCTCTGCCACACAGACAAGAGAATTCTTTAATCTGCCCACACTTTCCCGGTTATCACAACTCAATTCCTCCTCATTTGGAACCTCTATGCAAAGATCTGGGACACTTAGAGACAGGCAATTATAAATAGAGTCGCCCCATCTTGACCTGAGCCAAACTCCCTTGAAGGGCAAGCAGAGAGCAGAACTGATGGCTCTCATCAGTCACACACACCCATTACAGCAGAGCTCTGCAGAGCAGGATGCTCCACTCCAGCTCCTGCACCCCTGCTGAACATTAGCCTCACTAACAGTATTTGTAGGGAATATCTTTTCAATAGTTAAAGTCACAGCTGTAAAGGCTCCTGACCATGGAAATACATATCTGTCACGGTCTTTAATAGCCATGTTTTTACTATCTACTCTGAGCTTTGAATTTCTTATCTACAACCCAAAATAATCTAATAAATATAAAAGTTAAAAATAAAAGTTAAATATAAATTATTTTAATCAGTTTGGGAGAGTAACCAGAAAAATGTAATTATTTCTGTTTCATGCATCAACACCCAGCACAGTTAAAATGTTGAAGCCAGGTATGAACTTTTTGATAAATACTATTCTTAAAGGATTAAATTCTGTATTTACATTTATCAGTCTTGCAAAATAAGACATCAGTATAAGGTTATTTTCTGTCTACCCAAAAAAATCTCATGTAGAAAAATTGTCAATTCATCTTTCTTCAAGACATTGCTCCCCCCTTTCAGTTATCCCCAGAACTCCCCTGGAGGGAAATAACACTTGAGTTCTGTCTTTTTAACTAGCCTGATTTACATAACTCTAATGATATTTAAGTGCCTTTGGCTGCACTTTCCTTTCTTTTCCTCATTTCTTTACTCCCAAACTCTCAAGGCAGATGAAGTAACAGTTGGCAGCATCTTGCTCATTACACATTGCCTGTGCTGCTCTGAGTCACAACCACCATGGTTGCAGCTGGCTGAGCAGCTCTCCAGTCCTCCCAGTAATTCCAGTTTTCCTTTGGGGAGACACTTCTGACTAAGTGTCCTTTGCAAATGGGGGAAAAGAGCTCTTCTTTGGGGTCACATTGTTCTCCCAGGAGCAAGGGCTGCAGGAAAGCAGAGAGGTGCAGAAGATCAGGGCAGTTCTGTCTCAAGCCTGACTCTTCCACTTGGATGAGTGATGGGGACACATCCTGTGAGCTTTTCATCTGCACAATCTATGCCAGATACAGAAAGCATAGACATCACCCTGCACAACAAGGCCAGAGAAGAGAAAAATTACAACCAACACTGATAAAAAATAACAGGACAGAAGAGATGCAGAAGAGGACAAATTTGAATTTGGGAGTTGAATTTGGGAGTTGAATTTATAGTTTAGGGATGGGCAGACATGGAGTTGAAGAGTTCCTGCAGACAGGATGAAAGGAATCTTGTTAAGGACAAGCAAACTCACACTTACTAAGGGTGTTGGGTAGCCACTACAAATTGTGCCTTTTAGGGATGAACATGTATTTCAATATCCAAGGTCATCAGTTCATAATTGACCTTCCTTGTTATTCAGCTTTCTTTTCTTTTCCTATTTTGATATTCTTCCCACTTTATTTTTTTTCTCCATACAAAGAAAATTGAAGCATGGGAAACAGAAATAACTGCTTTTCTTCACTGCTCCCCTGATAGTCCATATGGGAAAGGAAAAATAGAAACCATTCCTGTCAGTCCCAAAGTTTTGCTGGCAGTCAGACATATACACAATTCCTGCTCTCTGTGTGTCTAAAAAGGGTCTGGAGACCTCTCTGCACACATGGGCAGAAGATGTGGGTGGCAATCCCTGACTCATGAGTCCCTGTGATCCTCTCTGAAGTGATGCTTTCCACATGATGTGGACCACTACTGATATTTAAACTTTTTGAAGTGCCTTGCAAAACATCCTCAAAAGTGCCTAAAAGCTATTTTAGTCCATGCTGTCTTCCTTTCCTTTGGTCCATGACAGCCATGTAGCACCTTCTGCACTGATGCTGGCACAGTGCTGCTGAGAGCCTCTGCTGTCACCATGATCAGGCACAGCTCCCTCTCCATGATGGAAATCCAAGAAAACTGCATTCAGGGGTACCTGAACTGTTGAACTTTTTGCCTTACACAGAATAGGCAGGTGCAAGAAGTGCTGGCTTGCAGCATTTCTTATCCAGCATCTTCTCAAACAAGAATACCATTAAAACAGAAAAGCTGTCAGAATCACTTAGGTTCCCATGTGATCTCCTATCACCAGTTTCAGCATATATATCTGTGTTCTTAATAGCCCTCATCCTTTTTTTTTTTTTTCAAATGTGCATTTCCCAAGAAATATTTTGCCAAAAGCATACAATGTTATTTTTGTTAAACCAAAAGTAAAAATTGACTGTTGGATTGCTTTCAGACAACTAATAAAAATGCTTCTTTCTAACAGAAAATGACAGTTCTTCATGTAAAAATTAATAAATGTTAAGATGAATACATTCCTTTTATAGGTCACAGTATCATCTTCTAAAAATTTGACTATTTTGTGTGATTACATTCAACCAATAAAATCCTTTGAAAGGCAAATCCATCTCTTTCAGAAGTTTAATGGGAACAAGACCCTTCAGGGTATTTATGTTATTACCTTTTTGGCTATTGTGAGTTTACCATTTGATTTAGAATAGATCAGTGTAGAAATATAGGAGACTATTCTCTTTCTGCATTTTAGAAGAAATCTGTACAATACCAATGTGCAGCTGGTACAATAATGGCAGAATAATCTTGCAGTCAACCCCATATATTAGGGTGTGACCTTGAAACCAGAACTAAAACCATCAGTCACACATCAGTGTGCTAGAGGAGGGAGTGCTCCTTGGCACACAGACAAAATGTTCCAAATGTTCCAAATCTACATCTCCCAAGTTTCTTATGCAGACTCTAAATCTCTTTAGCTGCCCATCATGATCTGATGATCTTGTTTTCCAAAAAAATTAAAAGATGCAACCTTTTAATGATCTTTGCACTGCTGTGTGTTTCTAAGTTAAGATATAAAACCTGCATTAAAAAAAAAATATTGGTTTGGTTTGGTTTTTTTTTTAATATGTTGCTCTTAAAAGACAGCAATTACATCCCTGCACATCTTTGGTTATCCCTGGATCATCCATCCTGTAATCTCCATAGTTTTTATTCTAAAATAGAAGCATTTTCTCTTTTCCTGCCTCCCAGATGAACACCCTTTTTGTAACAACAAAGGGCAAGATGCTGCCTGGGTACAGATGCCACCAATCCCTGTAAATACATGAGCAATTTCAATGTCCAGAATTATAACTAACCTAAGCAAAAGTTCCAATAGTACCCTCAATAAAAATATCAGCTGGTCTGCCACCTCAGACTTTTTCTCCTCCCACTTCATACCCTCTTCTGGGAATTAATAGAAGCCATCTTCATGCCTTTCCAGCAATCTTTGAGCCTCCAGCACCCCCTTGGCTTTCCCACTGTACAGCTTGGTCAGTGCACACGTGACACTGTACAGACCTAGTAGTATTTGCCTTCAAGTATAGTCTTATTACTTCTCAAAAAAAAAAAAAAAAAAAAAAAAATCAATCTAGTTATTATTTCAGGAACTGGCTAAATTCCATCTTGTCCAGCTACAATACCTCTGCATTTTCATTTAAAGTCTTGTTTCTCTTTCATTTCTAATGTCCTTTTTTTTTAAGCAGCTGCAGTGGAACATGGCAGAAATGGATACCCATTCCTAAGGATGGGAAGTGAAAAAAAGGTTTAAACCCCTGTGGGATCAATGCTACTGTGACAATGGAAGACACAGAGACATTTTTAACAACCTTCTGTTTTGTAATTAGGGACCAGGATTTTTTACTTGCTTTTATTTCACTTTCAGAGCAGTATTGTAATAAATATCTTCCCCTGTCGCTTTTGTTCCTGGAACTGCAGCATCACACAAGCCCAGCAGGACAAAGTGTTCTTGTGAAAAACTGATTTATTCTCTCATCTCTCACAATCTAAGATGGAAGGATTAAGTGATGATCCTCTGATCTTCCTTTTCCCTTGTCTCCATGCATACACTTTGCTCTTGCTAGCTTGCTGACCAGTCTTCAAATATATTGCTTGAATGGCCCCATTCCATTAGGGAGCTGACATCTCTCCCTTTAGAGTGTTATTAATATCAGTCCTTGAAAGCATTTAACCAATGACAATCTAACATTAGCTCACAATGGGATTTAAAGACATTACAGTTCATTAATTTATGGTTTAATGCTGCCTTCTTCCAATCTGTTGCCCTTTCTCATTACAAACGGCAAAAAAAACAAGCTATAAAGTCCACAGTATCCTGCATAAAATGCTGCATAAGGGCTTCATTTATTTGTTTACTGGTATGATTGAAACACACAAATCCTGTTCCTGTTTTGCAAGTCAATTGCAAAAGAATAACTGCTGGTTGTCTGGCAGATACTATTTTTGCTTCACTTTTCCTCTTCTGACCATTTTTCTTCCTGCACAGCCAATTTACATATTATATTTTCCACTCCTATAAAATATCAGTAAAATATGAGAATCAGAACACATTCCAATCAAGCTGAATTCAATAAATAGAATAATATTGTTTAAAACTTTTGATAGGATCATCCTAAGAAAAAAAGGATAGATTAGCAGTTACAACCAATTTAAGAATTGCAGACAGAATGATGTAGGGTTCTGTCACAACCCTAGTTCTTTGCAAAATTGGATCAATGTAATTGAGCTTTAATTGTTCAAAGAAAACATAAAGGATGAAAATATGTCAAAATATCTTTCTTGGGAATCAGAGTAAAATATTCCATGCCTTCATCTCATGATCTGTACTTTGAAGTGTGCTTCCTGGCAAGCAGGAGAGCAGCTGTGCTGCCAAGGTCCTGGGAGCCTTGGTGGACTCTGACAGCGTGTGCTGCCAGCAAGGAAAGCCAACAATTTCCTGGGCTGTGTCACAGCAGCAGCAGCTCAGGGGAAGTGATGAAGTGCCTGTGCTATGCACATGCTGGACCACATCTGCAGGGCTGTGTCCAGGTTGCTCTGCCAGGAAAGATGAGGAGCGAGTTCAGCAGAGGGTCAGCAGGATGGTTGTCCTGGGAGCAGAGGCTGAGGAAGCTGTGCTGGAGCTGGAGAAGCTGAGATTTCAGGAGACAGCAGCATTCTGTCTACACCCTAAGGAGAAATTCACCTCTGGGGAAGAGCCTGGATCTGCACAGTGCTGGGATGACAAGGGACATAAGCAGGAACAAGAAAAGTTCAGAACAGATATAAGGAAAACCCTTTCTCCACGAAGGAATCAAAGAGCAGAAGAGGCTGCCCAGAGAGGCTGTGCTGCCTCCATCCTCTGAGGTTTGCAAGGCTCAGCTGGGTGTCCCAGTCCAACCCCATAGCTGGCCCTGACTGCACAAGGTGGAACTGAAGATCTCCTGTGCCTCTTTCCAGTCCAAATTGTCCTGTCATACTATAAACTTAACTGACTTGTGTTCCCAAATCCTTTTACAGACATTCTACTGATAAGACTCTGGGGAAGCAAGGCCTGGCACTAAAACTAAATTTATCTGATAAAGCAGTAGGACAGTACAGCATTTCAAGATCAGAAAAAAGATGGATCTATCCTTGACTACAAAGTGTCCTTTTACTCCTAATTTCTTCATTAAGTCTTGTGTATAATTGTTACTAAAGATTTAGATATCAAAATTCTCTCCTTTCACCAATTCTGCAGTATTTGAATTCTGGAGTTAATAACCTTGTATTATGAAAGTTAACAAGGAAAACCAGAGATTATTGTATGATCTGACTGTAACCTCATGATACAGGAATATGTTAATATAAGCATTAGCAATGACAGTCATAGGATCAGAGACAAAAAATATTCCTAAATTAAGATGCTTACTTGAACACAGCCAAGAGTTTTTAGCCTGGTATTAAAGCCTGGTATAAAAAACCCTGATGAATCAATGTTACCTAGATATATATATTTAAAACATATTTTGCATTTAAGTAAGCCCCTAATTGATATAAATCACTCCTGCCAAAATTAATTTTGGCTGCAGGAATGAGTTTATTCAGCAAGATTTAGAAGTGAAAAAAATATGGGTGGTGACATGGAACATTTGTGTCACTCTGCCTCATTCATAAAGTGTCAACTCTGCTCAGTCCTCATATTGCTCCACAAGGGATCAGTGACATGCAGAGCTTAATGGGAAGGGTTTTTCCATAATAAAAATAAGCAGAATATGTGTGTGGGCAGCTTGGAGCAATCTCTCATGTCTTCCAGTACCTTAACAAGAATGGACTCTAAGACAGCTTTCATTGCCCTTATTACTGTTTTTTCTTGCTTTTTATTGTCTCCTCTTCTGATTGAAACACACAGGTGTAATGAATAATTTATAATATTACACATTTACTCTTACAGAAAATGCAGACCATCAACATGTCTATACCAGTGATAAAAAGGGGTAAGCAGATCCACTAAAAAGAGATAAATAGCAAATGCTTACAAAGCTTCACCAAAATCATCAGCCATCCATCCTTCATAACTGTCCTGTGCTGCTCATCACAGACCACTAATGCTTTAAGAGCCAGAGCTACTCAGATCCATCACTGTGGGTGCTGTGACCAGGCCAATTTCCTTTGAAGTCTACAAATATAGCAAATATGAGAGAGTAAAGGAGAATTTTTTTTTTTTTTTTTTTGGAAATTCCTGTCTGTCCAGAGAAGCCTGGGAAGACACTGAGGGTACTAAGGATATCAGGCTGTCTTTGCTTGCCCCCTAACAGCTTTAACACATATGCATTTGGATATTGTCTATGAAAAAGAGATGGCTGCAGAAGAACAGGAATTAGAGAATTAGGTTTCTATGCATATGCATCATCAGTATTCCTCAGTATTCATCTCCCATCAGACACCAGAAGACTAATGTGGTTTTTTAGACAGAAGTTGTTTTTTTAACTTGAAACCAATTACTGATTAAACAGTAGATAGGAAAATGGTCCAGTAAATTGATCATTTTTAATCAGATGCAGGCTAGGGAAGTATGGATTATTCAAGCTTAGTTGATGCTTCTCCTGAAAATAAAATGCAAAGTTGGTTACATATTCAGCCAGAGTAGAAAATGTTCATTGCTGAAAAAAGAAAAGATTTTTCCTTGCAGTGTTGTTCAATAAATACTCAATCAATTTCTCCCCATAAAAGTGAATCCAGAGTACTGGAAATAGGAAATTAAATCTTATTTTAAGTTGCTGACTCAGATCTGATGAGTATGGTACTGATTCAGCCATTGCTACCAATCTAATTTTGCACACATAATGCTACCACAAAAAAGAAATATTACCTTTCTCTCTAGTTTTAAAAATGTCAAAGAATTAATATTTTGCATTGTTATGATACCTCCTTTTCAAATAGAACTTAGTGTTGGCAAAGACAAATATAATAAAGCTTATATTTTCTTTCAAGATTAGGTATCATTCAAGGAGAAATACTAAAGAATACTCATGGGCTTGTTGAAGGTTATTTAAGGTGTCTGTAGCAGAGTAAGGAGCAGCACTCACACATTCTGATTTCCTCACCCTGTGCTTTTCCTACCAGGTCATCCTGACTGAAATTTTGTTATCTCTGCTTCTGTGCAATCTGGAAAACATTCAACACAGAAAGTCTCTGCTTCACAGAAAGAAGGAGAAAATCTCTGCTTCACAGAGAAACAGGCACTGGGATGTCCCAGTAAAAAAGTCAACCCAGGGTGGCATCTGCCCCCATCCTCCCAGTGCTACAAAAGCACAAGGTCTACAATCCTTCTGCTGCCTCCCAGCTCAGAGATTCAGACTTCCCCTGCTCTTGTTGCAGTGAAATTACTGACCATGTGTTCCCTAACATGCCATACGTTACATAAATGAATAATTAAATGGGGGAAAAAAAAGTTCTCATTTATTTAAGTTACTAAAGAATCAAAAGTAAAAAAATATATGAAGAGGAGAAAGTCAACAGTGAATAAAGTGAGTATGAAGAGGATTCAGGACTTCAAGTTTCCATTTGGGATTCTTACACAAGCAACATTGCCCTTAGATGCTTTTAGATGCATTAACAAATCTACATGCAAGATGCAACAGTTAAAAGTGATAATTATTTTCCAGCCTTGGCCTCATGCTAATATCTTGCTATCACCACAGCACCACATGATTTCTTCATCTCCCCTGAGATGGAACATTAAGCTTGAAAGGCCCAGTACCACTTTTAGGACTATTATTCTTCTGAAGCATTTTTACAAGAGGAAATGTGAACAATCTGCCACCAAGGAAAACCAGGTACCACAGAAAAACCAGAACTTCATGGTCAGGTGCAGATGAAAATCTTGAAGCAGATGCCTAAAGGAATACACACAAGAAAGTTCATTTTAAATACAATGTTTACTGATTTTTATGCTGCATTTATGCTTCTGGAGAAATGCATAATGTGATAGCAAAGGATATTTACTATTATTATAATTCTTCTTTAAAGGAAACGGCAAGATTTTAACCACCTTTTGAGTCCCAAATAGACTATCTCAAAGCTCTCTCCTAGAATGAAGTACTAATCTGTAGAGCTCCCTAGACTTTTTGGTTTAAAATTAAGGTACAGCAATAACCTTTCATGAGCATTTTCCTTCCATGAGTTAGAATAACAATTCTGAATCATCAGGTAGAATATGGTTTATACAACTGCTGTTATCAATGAGGATATCATTTCCATAACCACATAGGAAACATACCATACTTTCAAGAACAAATTACCAATGTATAAATATAAAATTAATTATAATATGAAAATATTGAATACATTAAATTATTTAATATTTCTAGAACTTTGGGTGATGGTTTGCATTTTTGTTGAGATGTGGAAAGATTCTGTCAGACTGCCCCTTCTGATGGGTCAATTTTTCCTCTAATGATTTCTGTATAAATTGTGAGTATGAAATTCCCATGTGGGTTCTAGGTACATGAACTCAGAGGTGTTTTCTCAAGTGTGGACATCACAAGAGGTGGGTCCAGCAGGAGGGGTGAGTGTGTAGGGAAAGCCACTCAGCCCAAAGAGGGGCACTGGGCTGTTCCCAGAAGCTGTGGAGGTGCAACCACCTCCCACCCCTGGGGTTATACCGAGATTTCAGAGCCTGAGAGACCCTGAACACTCATTGGCAACAGCATCACATGTGCTCCCAGACACCTCAGGGATGTGCAGGTGCTGTCAGAACATTCAGGAATGGCTAAAGAAGAGTATGGAGGCATTGGCAGATGCTCATTAACACCTAAAATGCCTGATAGTGTGTTGTACTACTGATACAGCTTCTGAATGTACAGTTCAAATTATTCTCATTAGGTATTTCACATAAATTGTCCTTTAAATACATATTATTAATAAATCAACCAACCCCTTCCATCTTATTTGGTTTTAAAAATTTGGAACTACCTGTTCTTCTCTCTATCAAACATATACACTACCATGCCACTGCAACACTGCATCCCTTCAAACCTCATTTTATCCCGAAGCAGCTTTTTTACTAAATGTTGTCTTTCACTAGAATGTTTCTAATAATACATTTTTTTTTACAATGTATGAAAAAAAAATCAGTGGAAAAGCTGAACCACGAACACAGAATTCTATGCCATAACGATTCAATTCAAAGGTAAATTAAAACAAAGACTTGATTACAATATTTTGGCACAAGTGTAATTCTTATCTAGAAAACTCATCAAAGGAAATAACACTTCAAAATTATTTCATGCACTAGTGTGCATTTGGCTCGAAATACTTCTAACTTTGCCTTGAATAAAATTGCAATAACTTCATTTGGTGGTTTTATGATTTGACTGAGGAACCCAAATTTAATGTGGCAGCTCAGAGGAGCTGGTTCTCCTCCACCCTCACTCATGTTCTCTCCCACTTGCAAGCACTGATCACTCAATCCTCTGTTTGTAAAATAGTTATATTCTGAAGAGGAAATCTGAACTCTCTGATTTTTCCTAATGAGTTTAACTCCCTGAAGCAGCTCATTGTAGAATACTGAGAGACTCAGTAACGAGCTGAATGAGGCTGCTAGGAGCTAATGAGGCTTGCAGGAACTAATCTAGTTCTACCTCCATTCTTAATTCTCTTTATTTCTTAAAGTTTGGGAAACTTGCTCAGCCCATTCCTGCCTCAATGGTAGCAGCTGAAATAATATTTTCCTCATTTCTACAAAATGACAGGCTGCAAAAACTTGCTAAGTCATGATTTTGCTGAGCTTCAGATTAAACTTAGTTGCAACTGTACATATAAAGACTTAAATTGTCACAAAATGGATTAAAATGTGTTAGTAAAATTTAAATGCTAAATTCCAAATTACAACTACTGGATTGAAATTTGGGAACATTTAAGAGAAAACATATGACTTGTTTCAATTAATGCTCCTTCCAATGATGATTTGTGAATTGAACATTTGCCTCTGAGTTCTCACGTTGTTGCCCCTTCTGTTATTCCTTTCCAGATGACAATGTTATCCCACCAGTGCATCTGATCCCTCTCTTTCCTCGCTCTACACTGGGCCTTATTCCAAGTCTCTGTCCCTCCCAGTGAGGTCAGGGACTGTGCTAACTGTACCAGAGAAAATCCACAGTCCACAGCACAAGAGCTCACTTCATTTCAGCAGTGCAGAAATCTCAGGGCCTTAGCAATCATCCTAGGACACTGCAACCACTGCCCAAAGAACAGGAAACCCACTTGTCACAGAACTGCCATTTTCTGCTCAGACTGCCAGGCACAGATCTGCAGCCTTCCTTCCCTCAGGAAAACATATTGGAGGATGTACATTTAAAGAAACAGGCCAGATTTCCCTGTGCCTGCCCTGTGAGAACAGGAACAAATCAGGCATGGTTTCTACCTCCCCCAGAAAGGATTAGAGAGGAGCATTTGTGCCATTTCCCAGATGAAGGTGGAGGGATATCAGCTCTGACTGGAGTGCTAACACCATGCCTGGAGCAGAACAGGTTACCAACCCTGGGTTTCTCAGTCTGGCCAAGGAAACATGCAGGGAATGATTCACCATCCTTTCAGGAAATCACTGTGCTGCAAAAGATTAAATCCCTACAGAATTAAGTCAGTGTGGAAGTCTCACACAGCCTGGACATGTAGGGCTCAGTTGTACCCTCATTAATGGTTTTCACTCATTTGATTAAAGGGGTATCTGGTGTTAGTTGCCCTTAAGCCACAATTAAAAAGCATTTTACATTTAGTCAGTTGTTTGATAACATAGAGAATTTTTCTCTGTTAAGGGACCTATTCATAAAAATCTAATACATAACAAAGCCTGACTTAATTTGTCTTTATGGAAGTGTACACTTTTTATTCAACCTTTAATCAGAGGATATAAAAATGTCTTACAAGAGCAGATGAGAATTATTATGCACTACCAGAATCTGGGGGAGCTCAGGTGTGGGGTCTGTAAAGATTTTTTTCAGTGTCATGTTTCAAGTCAGTGGAAAAGCAGAGGCTAAATGAAGGTTTCCTGACATTCAGGATCTTTACATCAGCTGTTGTATTAAACCACTTCTCTGTTCCCTTTGTGGTCTGCAGCATGGAACAGAAAAAGGAATAAGGCAAACAGCCACCTTCCTGGGGTCTGCCAGGTTACCAGGGCTCATCTGAACCACACTGTGTATCTACCCTTATTCTGCCCTCAATATGAGGAATCTGATCCAGTTTAAGATTCCTTCAGTGCTGATTAAACTAAATCAAATTCACCTTATGATTGCCATGGGCTTAGAGCAAACCCATAAATAGTACTGAAATCTGGCAGGATGTGGTAGCTTGGTAAACCACTTTCTTGGTAACTTAGTTACCTGATAAACCCTATCTTTTAATGAGGTATGCTCACTCTGCTCAAGACCTAAAAATCCTTAACAAACTACTGACATTACTCATATTTACTGATTAGTGACTTATCTGTAAATGGTCACTATTTTAATCACTGCTCTGATGTTTTTCCAAAGCATAATATGCATTTATAATGTACATATTGTAAGTATAAAGTGTAATAAATATATAACATGTCCTGAATTCATCATCACATCATGGAAATGGGCAGCCTCAGGTCCTTTATGTCCCTTCATCTTGCAGCTTTGCAGAGGGTAAAAATCAAGGAGGATATACAACAAAAATATTTGAATCTTCAAAATATTCATGTAGCAGACAAGGCATGAAAGCAGATTTCCCCTCCTGCCTCTCTAATTCATTCAATTTTGCTTTCTGCAATCTGTTTTACTTTCTGTATTGAAGAATATGGAGAGCTGTTTTCTAGCTGGTCCATTTCAATGTGTAATATAAAATACCTATTACCCACAGTGTCAGACTGTGGAGGACTCTCCAGGGAAAATCCTGTTTCTTGAGCTACAGACTGGACAAGGAGCTAGAGCACACATTACAGAGGCAAGGGCAGACAGACTGAACAGGATAAAGGTCTCCCTGTCCTCATATTTATGACAGGATGAGTTGGACTATTTCAGCTACATGATACTCTCTATGAGCAAACACAAACACAAACAGATGCCAAAACAAAACACATTTCTGTTTGTGCAATAACAGCAGATGGAGGATTGTCATGGAGCCTGCAAGGTAGGGCATTCATTTAATATAGATTCATACTTGCTGATCATGCTCATGCTTACTTCATATCACCTCATCTGGTGTTTCTCTTACCCTAGTTTTTGCTTGGAATCATAAAAGTGAATATTTTAATGTGCTAATCTTCTAGAGACAAGCACAGACAGAATAGTTTCCCATCACTTTAATTATTGGATAGCACACTGTCTGGAACTCTCAACAGCCACAGTTTCTATTTATTGGAAAACCTTTAACTCTCTGTGAGGAGGATCATTATCTGATACTCTGCAAGTGAAGTGTTTGATGAGAACATGATTAATCAGGAAGTATTCTGAGCAGCTCAGCTCTTGGTGACAAGCCCATAATCAAAGAAGCAATAAGAATGTGCACTAAAGCAATTTTGTGATTAACATATACATGATTCTGGCCACTGCTCTATGCAAAGCAAAGTGTTGAGGACTAGTGGACAGAAAATGAACAAAATGTCTTATTTCCAAAATTTTTCAAATGAAACCTGAACTGAGCAGGAATAAATCTGCAATAACCCTCTGCCTTCAGCCAGAAAACAGTAAATGCAAAATCTAGAAAGTAACATATTTTCTTTTCTTAATTCCAAAACTACTGGCACCCCTTGTTCATTTTCTCATAGCCTAGAATAAGTCATGCAGTCAGATTTCAAAAGAAACTTTATATTTAGCTGAAAGAAAAGCTGGGCCAGGCATGACAAACAGACATTGATTAGTATCAGCCTGCCAAAAAGATTCTGCAAAGATCTTGCCAAATGAAAACATCTCTCCCTTACCTTCATCTTCTGTGATAGTTTTTCTGTTACCTGTTTTCTTTGTTCATTTTCATCAATTAATTAAGGTGGCAGTTTGTCCTGCAGTCTTCTGGGCAGCCTAACCAAGAACTGTGACAGAGCAATGATTCTATTCACCTGCTGGGGACAACTGAAAGATCTCCAGAAGGAAAATATTCCTGAAGGAAAGAAGGAAAATAAGCTCACATCCAAAACCTTCTTTCATATATAAAGAAAGCAGGCAAAGGACTAAGACCCAAAAGCTTTAAATTCTTTTGTTTCTTCTGAATTCCTGTGTTCCTTATCATATTTAAAACACTTGCTACAATATTGCAGCAAAAATAAAAAATTTATTATTACTAAGCTTATCAAAATACCTGAAGGTGTGAAAGAGTTATTGCAAGGTTCAGCTGGAGTATTAATTTTTACACTGCCACAGTAAATAACATACTTTAATCCTTTCTCACTAATAAGCTACCTTAGGATCTAAGGATATGCACATAAGCAGCAAACTGTGAAGTTTGTACCTTAACTAAAATCACAGTAACTTTGCTCTGTGCCATATTCTAAGAAGGGGAACTGTGGATATATGTGCCAGGGGTGCTTCCACTCTTGAATTAGTAGGTCTAAGCCTACAGGCAAAAGTAACTCAATAATTATTTGAGACAGATCCTCCATTGCTGCAATCTTGGTACTACCCTTCTCACTGGCAAGGAGTAAATATACAATACAGCAGCACTTTTCAGCCTCTTTGTCTTCATTTTGCAGAGATATAAATGACTGCAAAGGTGCAGAGTTATGGAGAATCTGGCACTTAATAAATATTAATTAGCAAAGAATTACACTGCCCCGTTGTGGTGCTAAGCATTATCATTCCCACTTAATAAATGGTGCTGCAGTCACAGAACAAGGTTAATTTACTAGTTCACAATAGCTGCAGACAATGACAGAGCCAGGAATAGAACACAGGTGCCTCACAGCTACTTGTTAGTCCTGTGAGCCCCACAGCTGTGCTTTTTTTGTGTTTGCCTTTCTTACTGTGACTGCTCCCCAAAACAGCTAAAATTACATCATAATGCTGTCTCTTTACCTGGGGAAAATATGTGAAGATTCCCTGCAGCAAAAAGCTGTCAATGTCACAACACAACACAACCAGCCAGGGATGGTTTCCCCTGGGACAAGAAGCATGACAACCAACAAGTTAAATGAGCAGCTCAAAGGGATTTTTTCTTGACAAAACATTAGTTTAAAAAGAAGTAATGTCATGTTAATTGTGGTATTTCCATTGATTGTCCAACATTAAAAGGCTTAAGAACACACCCTGCACAGTCTAGTGATTGAGATATATTATAAATTGTAGACAAAATTCAAAGGATTTAAAGGGCTGATGCTGCACCAAGAAACTTTGATATGTTTATGAATCTTGAAATTTTGTGACTTGCGATGCCAAGCAAGATCTTCTGTGCTCTGGCCAGAAATACTGAGGGTAAGGGAAACAAATAAAAATAAAAGCAACTTCTCAGGAAAAAAGGTGTCAAACTCTCTCAGTATTTGACAATATCTGTCACATCAAGACACAGATAAAAGGGACACTAAAAATGAAAAGTTTAGGAGCAGAATAAAACTACACAACTATTATTTAATCTCCTCCAAAAACCAAATAACATTCTTATTTTAGAGTTGCCTTATGTCAATTTAAAAACTTCATTTTAGCAGACTGAAAATTACCTGACTAGAATTCCATCATCAGAAATCGCTGATAATTTGAAAAGCATAAGTACAAGACACTGGGGGTTTCAGATTTTGTGTGAAAAAGTTTGTAGTCACACTTCCCTATTACAAGACAGCTGATGCAGAAAGTTGAAAGTTCAGATGAAAGACACACAATCCACCAACAATTACAGGAGTTAGTCCAATACTTCTGGAGGTAGCAAGAGAACACTATTCTGAACACAAGGTATCACTGAAGAGAACTGTTTTCTGAACTGCTAAATGGTTAAAATTCAGAGATTTGGGAACACCTCAAAGTATTCAGCTGTCCCTACCTAACATGTACTGCTAGGGAAGCCAAGAACAACATGAGTAGCTGAAGCTTTCTCATCTCTACAGGTGGTAATGCAAATATCAATTTGGTGGTTGCTCTATTCCTGCAGCAAACAGAAAAGGTAATTAAATATAACACTATGCTGTAGTGAAACAGTCAGGTGAAGGAAGAAAACCAAATATGAAGCAACAGTATTTTATATCCTACCAGCAGTTATCTAAAAGAAAACTCTGCCAAGATTTTGGACAAAATGATAGTGACAGATCTGAACATTCATTTGCATTACCAAACCACTACAATCTCAAATTAAATATATTAAGACCAAACTGTTTCTCTTGATATATAATTGCTTCAGCTCCACTTAGATTTGAGTGATAAACTATCCTCAGTACGAAGAAAATCTGAAGCAAGTTGAGGTGACATGGATTGAAAGCTGGCTGGGTGGCAGTGCCCAGAGGGGTGGCCAGTGGCACCAAGCTGGGTTTGAGGCCAGTAGCCAGTGATGCACCCCAGTGGTCAGAGCTGGGGCTAAACAGCCTGGCATCTTCCAGCACCTTGACAGCACAGGGGGCAATGGGCACAAACTGAGACACAGGAGATTCTGCCTCGTTTTTCAGAAAAAAATAGTTTTTTCCTGTGAGGGTGACTGCACACTGGCACAGGTTACTCAGAGGCTGTGGAGTCACCATCCTCAGACACATTCAAAAGCCTCCTGGAACTTTCCCTGAACAGCTGCCTCTAGGTGAATCTGCTTGAGTAGGGGGTTGGATCAGATAATTTCAGAGGTCCCTCCTAAAATCACCATTCTGTGATTCTAAAAAATATAAAAACTTCAGTCCCAATATTACTACTACTCCTACCAGAATTAGCATAGAAGATGGCAGTGAGTGAAAAGCTAACCCTTAACTCCTCAAAGACATCAAGTAAGGATATGCAACAGAGGGTTCATTTTTCCATCATCTGCATGTTAGCTCCTACATTTGAAAGAATATAGTACAATGTAGAGGTGTTTCAATACTGATGACTTGTAAGTCTCTAAGGGTGCTCCACTTCCTGGGAATGGTTGGGACTTGGCAGACAAACAAAAATCCAACTTTTACACAAACTCTACCTTCAGTTTGGAACAGCCTTGCTTCCCAGTCAGCCACAAAACTGGGGCACACTGAGCTTTAGTATTCTGTGCTGCATTCATCTTGCACTGAATTTCTGTTGCCACAAAAGGCATACTGCAGCTTTGTCTGATACCACAGAAAATCCCCTCTCTTGACCTCAGCCTGCAATGAACAGGCACTGAACTTATGAAAGTGGCATCTGGAAGACAACAAAAATAGTCAGATTTGGGGGACCCTTGGCACGTTGTTTAAACTCCTCAGTTTTATCTGTCTAAACAAATAAGCAGACAGACTACACTGAAGCTTTATTTAAATGGGATTCCCAGACAAGTCATTAGAGGAAATTTTTGGTTGTTTCATGATTCAGTATTCAAAAGCTAAATGTCAGCTGAAGTATCAAAATTTCTTTGTTGATCACTTAGGCAGTTTTATAACATGATGAAAAAAAGCAAATAATCCCCAACATTGCTTTTACTTGTAAAATTCCTGTAATGAGTCAATAAACATTCATCTGAAAAGGAGTAGGGGACACATTAAAACTTCAACTAGGCAGTTCTTTAAACAAACAGAAACTCACAGCGCTCAAACAAAAGCACACTTCCACAGTTTTTGTCCCAGGCATTCAAGTGTTCTTTTCATTCAAGTGACTGAATACTGGATTTGCTCTGTACCTTATTCAGCTCTCACCTCAAACAACCTCTGTGATATATCTCCTGTGTCTCCATTTCCTTCTTGTATCTGACAGTGCAAAAATACAGCAATGTTATTCGGTGAGAGATCTTTCATGCAAAATGTATCTCAAAGCAGTGCTCAAATTTAAATTAAACATTGTATTACAATATAGAAGAAAAATGTTATGCTGCCAACTAAGTCTGAAAAGTGGCAAGAAAATCTGTATGAGGAACCTGCATGTTTACTGTGTCTCATTAGCTATACTAAAAGTGCTCAGTTTACAAATAAAAGTGCCCATAATTCCCTTACAATATAGCTCTACTAAATGCCCTGAAAATTAGCTTGATCAATGCACTTCATTGGTCCTTTACTCATCTTTCCAGCATTTCATTTTGCAAACTCCCTGTTAATATCCATTTGAGAGCTTTTGGTCCTGGATTCACCCAAAGGTTAATGATACTTTAATGGAGACTGCATGTTTCTCCAAGCTGATGACCATCACTGACATTTTGACTCAGATCCTCTACTGCTCTGCATCTTTGTAATCAGTGCTCCTGCACAAATAAGATGCAACATTAGAAAATAAAAATGGTTGTGTTTTAAACTCTGCAAGAAGAGTGCAAATGACCATACAAAGAAAAATATTTTTATAGCATAAAGCAGCATTAGGTCTTATTTTGTAGAAGGTACTGCATAAGTGCCAGGACTAAAATTTTGAGAGCAATACTTTAGGTGTAAAACCACATCAGCAGAGTCATAATACAGAAAAGGAGTCTGGGCTGCCATCTTTTCAAATACTATAAACCACTCTGGATTTCACAATTGCAGTCTGACAGCTTTTCCTGTGTAACTAATGCACAAAAAGCCTCTAGGATTATTATTCATTTGATGCACTTCTTTCTCTTCCTTTACTAAAGATATTAAAACCCAAACATTGGCTGCAGACCATGTGAAAAAAAAAAAAAAAAAAAAAACCAAAAAGAGAGAGAGAGAGAGAGAGAGAGAGAGTCCTTGCCTGCACCCAGAAGCAGAAAGAAGCAGATGGTGACTTCAGTATTAATGGCTCATAGCAGGAGAAATTCCCAGTGGCACAGAGGGGTCTGTGACATTGTAAAGAGCACATGGCACTGCATAAAGGCAGTGCTGAGCAGCACAGCAGTGTCCTTCCCACTGTGCTTAGGGGAAATGCACCAGCATCAGCATTTCCCCCAAGCAATTTCCCCAAGGGAAAGGCATCCAGACAGTGGTTTAGATACAAAACCCTTGTGTTTCCCAGTTCATGATCCCATTTCCCATTTATTGCTTCAGTGTGTGAATGCAGGAATGTGTCCTTTTCTTCCCACAGATAACCCAAACTCAGAGCCTCAACAAATGCTGAGCAGCGCTCTGTGGCTCTGGCTAAATGATGTACTTGACACCAGCATCTTACCCAAAAGCAAACTGAGAACTCTGCAGTCAACAGACCAGTCTAACACTATAATCACTTCGAGAAACATAGCAAACAATGGGAATAAATGCTACACAAACAATGTATGTAACAGTGCACTTTTGGAAATGCTGAGGAATACATTCAGTGCCAGTAGCAACATTTCTTCCCCTGAAAAATTGGCAATTCTACTTGCTGTCAATAAAATCAGACACTTCTCAACAGAATATACATTTTTAATATTGAATTAGTAGTGGCAAGGCCTCCTTACCTACCTACACACATGTCAAGGAAAGGAACAATAATGCTGTCCCCCTGCTTCTTCACTCTTGAGTTCTGAATTACATATACTCAATATCAAAATATTATAAGCCTCTTCACCTACCTTGTCTAAATGTTATAATATCACTAAGACAATGTAAAATTGGTTATGTATTTCTGAATTTAACTGATGGCACCAGTGTTACACAAGTATTGTGACTAAACTCGGTGAGAGACCATAAAGAAAAGAAAGGGAATTTTATTTCAGTCAAAATTAATTTTGCTCGGTCACTGTCCTTCTGTCATGGTTTTAGCTCATTCATTCTTTCACAGTCATTCTTTCATACCCATATATTCACAAGCACTAAGTAGCCTGGCCATGCTGAACAAGGACAGTGGTTCTCAAGACCTGAAAATGTCTTCTAAGGACTTCTTACACTAGAGATTATTTGGATATGCCAAGTATTTGGATGTGCCATTTATACCTTTGGCTGAAGGACTTTCAGCATTAAGAATGATAATGACTGTGAAGCACTCTCTTTTCATATTGTTCTACCTGTCTGATGATTTACTTCCTATCTTTTTGTCTTCTTATCTGGGTGTTTTAGAGCTCTAATGCCTTCTTCCTACCATATGAGAATAATCCAGCAAGAACACTTGGAGATGAGGCAGACACTTTTCTGAAAGGTCCATGAAATGACTCTTGCAGAGAACAACAAACACACACCAGCTAATTACACACTGCTACAGCTCAGGACTAGCACGTGGCTTGGGAGAAGTCAGGACTAGAAAGATCCTCCCACTGCACTTTCTGGTTTGGAAATAATTGGAAATGGCAGTTTTTATGCTGATGCAGTCCCCAGCACTAGGGCCAGATGCACCGAACACTTGCAGCTCTAAGACCACCTGCCAGGGACAAGGTAAAAGTATCATTTGCTGAGCATGGCAGGGCACCTGCTTGATAAGATGCACTTCCTGCATGACAAATTCGCTGTACCACGTTCCCTAAAGCACTAAATAACATCGTGATCTTCAAATCCACCATTAATTTTTCATGCAGATTGTCAAACTTGTGTGTGATTATGCAAGTGTGTGAACGCCATGAGTAAGTGTGAATAAAACAGAGCTGAGATGCAAGGACTGAATGAACTGGCAATAAATCCATCTTAGCCCTACATGGCAATATAAATACTTCTCCAGTCCCATACATGGTGAGAAGACACCAGACACCATTTCCTCTCACAATCCACGCATCCTAGCTGATTTTATGAGGCACAGGAAGAGCCCTGCTTGCCTACAATCTGTCACAGCCACAGTTACTTTAGTCTCTTCCTACTTGCACCACAAGGAACTGCACATTTCAAAACAAGCTGAGTCATCAAAAGCTTTACAGACCTAAGCACACAAGCAGAAGAGTAGCTAAGAAAAAAACAGAGGCCTGAAAAGAAAAAGATACACATTTCTGTCAAAACCATTGAACCAGACATAGTGTTGGTGCAGAAGGCTGCACGCAAACAGCAAAAGCTGCAAAGCAAAGGTTTCATCTGCAGGAAGTTATTGTCAGTTCTATTATCACACCAAAGCCAAGGAACTATAAAAATACTAAATGCCCAGAAATTACTGATTTACAGAAAGGCAGCAATTGTATTATGTGGATCTACCTAGATCTCATTCTATAGGAAGATGATGTAAGAAGACAAAAGGCTTTCAAACTGAAGAAGGATAGGTTATATGAAACAAACATAAATAACCCAGCTTTGAAGCTGCAAAAAATTCCAAGTGACCAACAATTCTAGTGAATGAAACAGTTCTCCAAAAAAATCTCTCCTCTCTTCATTGTGACCTTGGAGAGAGATCCTTGCTTGTAGGAATCCCTTTGGAGAGCTCCCTGGCTTTCTGGATTGCACAAACTTTGCCAGTCTCCTCTGATCCCAAGGAGGTTCCTTTGGCTGTCTCTGGTCCTGCTTGTGCTCCTCAGGGTGGTCTCTGTCACAATGAGCTGCAGCCTCCCAGGCTGGATGGCTGTCCTCCCCAGGCCAGGAACCTTCTCCCCAAAAAACACCCATTCCCTGCTGTCCTTTCCAGTGGCTCTCCTTCTGCAGTTGCTCCATGTGGGGACCCAGCACACAACTGAGAACATACAAACACCAAACACACACCATCTGCCACAGGCAGGAACTTCATTAGTGTAGGCACTGACCTGAGACAGGCTCTGTAGGCAAGAGCTGAACTATGTGCAATCTCTGGCTGAGCTGAGAGGAGCAGACAAATTTCCTTTCTCTAAGCAACTTCCTTCAAATCTCGCAGTATACACAACAACACATTTTCTGCAGACCTTCAATTCTACAATGGGGTGAATTATTTTTGGCCCAAGCAAGTCCCATAGGCTTTGATGGAAGCAGCTGGGGCCAGATCTCCCCACCCCCTCTACACAGGTGAAGTTATGCCACAATTACACAAAAAATATCAGTGCATTCCTCAATGTTCACACGATGGAGACGATGGTGCTTGATCCTGCAACAGGCACACATCCACTGTGTGTGCTCCAGTTCAGTTTGAATCCCTTATTTCTTATTCTGTTCCAACTGCTCCCCATCAAGTGATTAATTCAGTAGAGGTAGCAAAATGAGGGGAAGAAAGCAGAGCTGCACCAAATCACAGAAAATCCTGAAAAGAAAGTAAAAACAGTCCTCCAGATTTAGGAGCCAAACTTGCAGCCCTGGGCAAAAAGCCTGTTATGAATTTCCTGTGCCTAAGGGGTGAATGATGCTAACTTTTCTGGAGAGTTTGGATAAGGAAGCCAGTTCTTTTATGGAAAATTGTAGCTGGGATACACCTAAACTGTTCTTAAAATCAGAAGACCATGCCTTTGGCACACTCTATTCTAGCCTGTGGGCCTACTTGAGTTTAATTGCTTTCAAATTCTAGTTGGCCAAATATTCTAATTAAATTCTATTGTATTCTCTGTATCTAAGGCTGTATGAGCTTAAATCAGTTTGTAGACAGAAATTCCCCCTTTTGAAGGGGGGCATACCAAGATTTCATAGTGTAGAACTGAATTACAAAGGGATGGCAACTCCTATTATCTGTCTGATTTATGCATGGGACCTGTCCTTTGCAAACAATCTGGGTATCTCCATGTGAATCAAAGCTTTTTCAACAACTGTGGGCATCAGGATCTTCTACTACTCTTTAAAAAAAAATAAAAAAGTTTGCAGTAGCAAAACAGTTTTATTAACTATTTAAGAGCTCAGAAAATTAGTAAGAGATACATCAGTTTTGATTGTGATATGCCATGTGTCAATTTTGTAAGTAATTGGAACTTTCTATAATAATCTGGCTGGCTAAGCATCTGTGAATATAGAGCTTCAATACTCTACAACAAACCAAGTGCCTCCTTTTTCAGAAACACATAATTGCCATGTGGCAAAATGTGGCAGCTATATTGATAATACAGCCAGAACTGGAACAAATGCCCCTGCAGCCAAGACTGCTTTTCTCTTGGTACCCTTGATATTGATCAGGAACCCAAGGAAAGTCTTAGACACTACTTCTGGCAATGAAAAATTACAGACCTGTTTAGTAATTTCTTAAAACTCCAGAGAATTGTCAATACAGAAATCAGGCAGGTGGCTTGGCTATCCAGATCTCATTAATCTGCCCTCTGGCACGTGTCAGTGCTCTGAGAGAATTTTGTTTTAATATGCTTTATATGCTTTATTAAAACCATTCAAGAAATATTGAATACATAAATAATTTTGCACTGAAGGACATTCATGTGGCAGTCCCAAGACACGGGCTAATTATTTTTTTCCTTGAATATTTTTAAAATAATATCTGGCTTCAATAATGAAAGAGTAATATTTTGTCATCACTCAGACTCATGTCCTTTAGAGGACACATACAACATACACAACACATACAATCTTACGTATTCATTTAAATGAAAGAACCCTCCTAACTTATTATGCCTATGTTCATTCATCTGCAATTTCCAAACTATTAATGAACAAATAAAATAGTTTAATTAGATACAAAAAGATAACTCCCTCAATCGAAACTCTGAAGATTATAGTCAAGGCAATTTTTTTTTCAATTTCCATGCCACTTCTTTATGAAACAGTTATATCAGTATCTCAAACCAGTAAAATATCAGAGATGGAGGAGACAGGGAGAGGACTGTCCTCAGCACATCCATGTGGGTGTGTTTGCTATTTTTAGCCCAGATTTGGACTCTCACAAGTCTAACATAATCTTTTTTTAGTTTTTTTCCATATCATTAATTGGGACCTGTTAGAAGAATTCTGATGATATTGTTTATAAATGTTCCACTTGAAGGAGGACTGGATCTTATAACTTCAAAGATTAATAAAGCCTCAGTATAAAATGTCACTGCTCATTTTCAAAATTAATTATATTTGATGTGGAGAAAGGAGAAATGTGAAGTCACAAAAAGTGTGCCAATTCAAGTGACTGCAGCACACACAAATGAAATGCCAGTTAAAAAGCCCTGAAAAATTTCAAGTTTCAGAAAGGTCATCTATTTTTTTTTTTCTGCTAGTGCATGGGCAGTTTGCCTGACTTATGCAGTAGAGAAAAAGCAGGTTATATTTTACAGTGTGAGAACCATATGATGGAAGGAATAACCATTTAGCACATCTGCCAAGAAGAAAAGCCAGAAGGAAACATTTCCATGATCTATTTCATATATTTCGCTGCAATTATATTTTTTTAAGAGGTGCACTGCAGGACAGAAATGTTCTGTCAATTCACTGTAGATTAAAATCAATAAATCAAGCACACCAGAAATTCTCCTCTGCTTGCTTTGTAGATTGTAAGGAACTATACAGATACATCTGAGTCTTTGCTGCCTCTCTCAAATACGTTTTGTTATTCTTCATAAACAAAACCCTGAATGTGTTTTGTGCTTACTCAACAGAAGCATGTCAGGGTAGACCAAGCTGTCAGAAAGTTTATTGTGCAGAACTGTGTAATTTTAACTTCACAACACCTAAATGAAACACTACATACCCTCCCCATCCTGATGGCCTTTCATAGAAATCATCACAATGGAATCCCCTTCTGCCTTTCCACATCCTTTATGATGAAAACTTTGAAGAATTAGTTTCTGTGCAAATTTCTACATCTTTCTACTTTTTCCCAGTGGAGCGTGGGGAACGTGAAATCAATTAACTATTATTATTATTATTATTATTATTATTATTATTATTATAGCTGAAAACTGAATCTGGTAAACATTTTTTTATTCTGACTTCCATTCCTCTATATAGCAAAAAGAAGTCCTATTAGATAGCCACTTCCCAATTCCTATTTTCCCATTACTGGTACTAATCTCTCAATCCCATCCAGTCCTGTAAAGCAGACAATACTGGTTGATAGATCTAAGCAAGCAGCCCTTAGAAAAAACAAAACTGGAAGGCTTCCAAAACCTGAAAGGATTTGTTTGTGGAAGAGACATTTGAGCTAAGTAACGTTCAATCAACCACTCAGGAGAAATTTGGTTTGGAAGTAAGAAGCATTTTTAAAATCCTGTAATTAGTTGATTTGACATAAAATGTAACTTTAGGTGTATATGTAACTGATAAATATTAAATTCAGGATCCTGAGAGGAGAGACTGGAGAGAGGCAAGATCACAGCCCTGGACTAGAAGGAAGTGTACAGAAGGTGAAGTCAGGGACAGGTAACCTGGCAGGAATACAGGCACTGGCCCAATCATGCAGAGGCAGTCAGAAAAGCCAAAGTGCTCAGGATGCTGAGCCCAGAGAAGTCTTTCACTAGTGTCCAAGTGGCAATAAGTGTAGCAAATAAGTCTGGGCTCCAAAACTGTTCAGTATTTTCATTAATGATCTGGATGATGGGGTAGAGTGCACTCTCAGCAAATTTGCTGATGACACAAACTGGGATGAGCCAGAGGATTGTGCTGCTGTTCAGAGGGATCTCAACAGGCCAGGGAATGGCCGACAGGAATATGATGGAGACAGAGACAACAGAGGAAAGTGTCCAGTCCTGCCTGGAGGTGGAATAACCCCGTGCACCAGCACAGATTTTGCAGCTGGAAAAGAGCTTTGCAGAGAAGGATCTGAGTTTCCTGGTGGACAGACAGTTTTTCCCTACTTTTTCAGATGTATCTGTTATTTACTTAATGTCACAGCTCTGGTAGGACAACCTATTACTTACCTTTTTTAAGAAGAGAGGTAATAGAAAAAAAAGCAGTCAGTCACAAGAAAAGAAAGTAACCTGACATTACCTAATCCTTCCTTTTTTCATATCAAGGTTCCTTTTATTTTACTACATTGTGCAATTTCTAACTTTTTAAACCATATATGACTCAGAAAACATTTAAATTATGAACACTGCAAGGGAAAAGCTTTACTAATAAAAACAGAATACCAGTGACTTTCAAAACAATTAACTTGGAAAGGTCAGAAATACTTTGGCACTACCCCACTATTGTAGTCACTTAACAGAGCCTTTGTCTGCAATCCAGGCTGTTGAAATCAACATTTCTACTTTCTGACTTTTCTTCAATTCACTCACTAAAATTTTCTAGGCTACTTCAGAAATAAACAATTTTGTAACAAGAACAGAGAAAATGCATCAGGTATATGCAGGTAATGGCATTTATAGTACTGCTGGTCTTTCTGCACTTATTAAATTTTTACATTTATGTTGTCTCAGATGGAAGAGGATCAATTCAGACATGGGCAAAATAAACTGGCCTCTGCTTTGCAGTTACTACAGATCCTTTATATCCTCCAAAATCTGAAAACAAAGCTGTTGCAGTCTAAATAACATAGATGAAAGTGACATTTGCTCAGAGGCCAGCTATTTATTATGTTATGAATGCTAAAATATGGGGGATTAAAAGACAAAAGGTTAATATGAAAATGCCCAATCTCAAAAATGGCACATTAAAAGGCATCCAAGAAAAACTAAAATCAGAAGATTACCAAACATTTCTTATCACATCACTGTGATGCATGAAGAATTCCCATTCTTTAGCTTAGGGTTAAAAAGGGTCTGTCCATAAAACTGAGAAAAAATGCTGGGACTGTCCTATATACAGAGACTGAAAGAAGAACTGTGTTTATAATTTTAGCTCCCATCCAGGCATAATCTTTTATATTCCTAGCATAGAAGAAGCAAAATATATTTACTTTTACTTAGAGGTATTTACCTGGAAAGCTTTATCTTCATTTCACAACAGAAGCAACCTTGCAAGCATCTTTGACACTTTAAGTGAAATATACAGCAAAAAAAAATCCCTATTAGTATCCCAAAAAAAAAAGAAAAAGCAGTTGAAAAGACATCCAGAAAAAGAACTTCAATAAAAACCTGGCTTCACCCAGGACATTCCTGCTGAATTAATGAAGCCAGGTTTTTACCCATTCATACATCAGAAAATACAGTATCTGCATATGACCATGCCCAGGAATGTCTTGTTTGCCATATGAGGTGATAGGAAATTCTGTGTGCAGAATGGGACTTTCATGTATAAATTACAAGTTCTGAAGATTCTAGCTAGGCTACTTTCCTCTGATATTTATGAGTGTCTGATATGCTCAAGTGGAAGATACCAAGAAACACAGAGCAGAATTCTGCTAACACAGTGAATATGTATATATTTGCTGATTATGTATATATTGTGCATAATATTGTTACAATATATGCTAATACAAAAACTGATTCTATTTTAAACCAGTGAGGATGACCAACAAGTAGACTATTAAATGGATTCTATTAAAAAATTCTTTCTTCAATTCCTATTTAAAATTTATTTTTTCCAGAGAAGTAAATCTGGGCATTGTATCCCTATCACTAGCACACTGCCACTACAATTACACTGACTGGATCCATTTGGGCTGTGAAAAAAGAAATTGTCTTAAACTGAGTTTAATTTGAACTATACACATCACTGCTGTATCAGAAGCAGTATATAAACTGACATCAGGGATGCTACCTTAACAATTGCTTCTTTATAAACAATCTTACATACTCAATTATTGTATCCTCTAAGGCCAGAGCTCATGCCAAGCATTTTTATATAGAAATATAATCCGTACCTTTGATTTAATTTAGAAAGTAAATATAATATGTTTAAAATTAGCAGGATTGGTTCTCAGGGGTTTTTTTTGGTTGGTTGGTTCATTGGGTTTGTTTGGGTTTGTTTTTCAACATGAGCAATGCAAATAGATTACTTTTCTGGAAAGAACAGACGTAGAAAATTTAATTATGTGACAGGGCTAGCTAGAATCAAGCAACCTCTGGAACCTTTATATCACATAAATACATTTTGAGCTACAAAGCTACTATAGTCCATGTGTTTATTCCTCTTGAACTTCATATCTGTGCAGCCCTAGTAATGCATATGCTTGTGTTCTGACTCAAATTTATAGATAATTTTCTGAGACACTCTGAAAATGGACATAGAGGATGAGAAACGTATCCTACTTTCTTCATCTGAAAGCTACACACAGCTTTACTCCATGGCACACTAATATCCAAGTAACAGGGTTATTACAGAACTTGGGAGTCAGCTGTAACAAATGGCTTGATGATTCTCAGAGACAGGGAAGTTAATCATCAAGTTCTCTGCATTAACATCAGTGCATTAACAAACGAGAACAAATAATACTCTGAAACAACTGCCCTTGCTATCGCTGAGGATAAAAAAAAATACTTCTGATATAAATTATATGCCTAAAATCCCACTTAAGGATCTCTGCAAACTCTTGGGTCATTAGTGTACTCTGCATTCTTTGCATCTGCAGCCCCTGTTGCCAGCTGCTCTCCTGTCCTGCCCAGTTGGATGTTGTGCCTGGCCAAGCTGCAGAGAGCAGAGCAAACCCAGCCAGGGGAACTGCAGCCGAGTCCAGCATGTGCAAGGCCTCATTGCACATCTCCTTGACTAAACTGACAACCTTCCACTTTAAATTACAAACTGCATCTGGAAGAGGGTTTATTCCATTTACCTACTTGCAAATGTAATCATTCCATACCTTCTATACATTTCAGAATAAACTCACAAAACATACAGTCCCCAGAAATGGAGGAAAATCTGCATCACTGGCATTTCTGCAGCTTGTGATTTTGCTTCTCACCAAAGTGCATTCCAAATGATTACCCAATCAGTGTCAGCACAGTATGCATTTTTTCATAACTTGCTGTTATTTACATCATGCATTATTAACAAAACTTAAAATACCCCCATGTTCTTCCTCTCAAACATTGTCTATTTTTAGGGTGATATTTCCTTCAAAGTTCACAATAGAAACTGAAGGCTAAATAAGACAATGTAGTAATAAAGTTTCAGGTCACTGCCATAAATTGTTTATCATTCACATTCTGAGCTGCATAACAGAACGAATTTATGCATCAATAATTCAGCCTTCACAGCATCTGTGTCAAAATTAGAGGTAAATGTAAATTTGCCTTAATTAGTGCAGAGTATTACAGCAAGCCTCTCCATATGTATGTTTTCTCTGCTAAGACTTTATCGTGCATTTCACCAGTATCTTTCTTTACTAGGGTGCCAAATATCATCCAGTAAGTAAATATGGGAATCCTAAGTGGCTTTGCCCACTGCTTTGCTTGTATTTTCTATTTCATAGATGCTAATATCAACAATAGAACTGAAGATTAGACTGGCAGACAGCATCAGTGACAACACCTATCTTCTGAGAATTCTCCACCTTTAGCAGTCAGGGTCTCAGTCTTCTATTTTTTGTAGCTGTGGGTTAACAGGAAAAAAAAAAAAACAAACTTTTTTCATGCAAGTATCTCATTGAACACACTTTAAAATAAGAAGCATAAAATTATTGCCATATATATAGCTGTGTTTACTTCTTTAAAAATTTCCAAAAATGGCAGTTATTATTTACACTGACTAAATTTAAGATCCTGATTTTTTTAAATCTATTTACTTGCAGAAGTTTGTAATAATAGTTTATTATCATATCACAGCAGCAGCATGGACTTGTAGCCTTTATATTCAGTAACCTACAAAAATCTCTTTCTGAAATGCTAATTAAGTAAGGGAAGTAGTAATTTGTCACATTTTATAATTCAATGAGAATTTTGAAGTATTTACAAAAAACCTGTCTCCTGCTGCAGGTCTTTGAGCCTGGAAAACTTTAAAGGTTGGTGAAAACAATAAGGTAAGAAGTTTTGAGGAAAAAACCCTAACATACTACAAAAATCTAACATAATGGAAAATGTTAGGCAATTTAAGGAGATGGTTCATTATCAGTGTTCCTAATAATTATTCCACGTTTCTTATTTTGTTTCTTTCTTAACTAAATTAGTAGTCCACTGTTCACTTTTACTTTCTGCCTAATGAGGTCTATTCTTCCCTTGCAGCCAAAAAATTGAAAGTCCTTTAATAGTCTTATCAAAATATGTACCTTTTCAACTTCTAGCATACATACAAGCTTCCAGTAGAGGTAAAAAGAAGTCAGAATTTCAATGTAGTGTGAAAAATAAGCTTTTGGTCCTTATGACTGTCCAACAAAATTATCTTTATTCTGAAACTGTTATTTTATACTTACTGATGAAGCTTATTTGAGACTTCTTTGAGTGAGCTAAAATCCTTTAAAGCACTTCTATATTATTGTTGCATGCACATACAGTTCCCAAAACCCTAAGCCAAGTTTCTAGGTGCTTCTATAAGAGCAAAATAAACTTTTAAGAACATATACTTGGCTAGTTCTTTGAACAAACACGGATATCACACAAAGTCTTCCCTTTTCCCTTCAGTAATCTCACAAAATGCCATTATCACCATTTTTCCATTAATACATTGTTTCTTTAGTTATTCTTCAAAAATACATGCAATAGCAATTGCATCTATCTATTGCAATGGCATCTGATCTACAGATCAGAGCAATTGCTCTGGCTCCCATTACAGAAACAAACAAGTACACTGGAAACTTTTAAAATTAAATTCCAAATGGTAGTTTAAAGAAAATTCCTTAAATTCTGAAATGCATGCTAAAGAGCTCTGTGTTTCTTCCTTTTTACATGATCAGTTTAAGTTTTAGCTGGGAGCAGACAGGAAGAAGATAGTTAGTGCTGGAACATTGACTCTGACTCAAATAGCGAGATGAGTGCGTATGTTAATACTACTGAAGACGAAAAATTTGTGAAGTGGAAGGAAAGAAGCAGCTCCATGAGTCTATGTAGACAGTAGCTTTAGATAATGATCCAAGAATTTAGCATTTCTGGCTCAGGGAAGCAAAAAAATATGCAACGAGGAATGTCAGGGCAGTTTAAATCTCTTCTCTCCGATGCATTACGTTCAGTACACAAGGAAATTTAGGGCAACACCCCTGTGGTCAGGAGTATCAGTAAGCACAAAAAACACCGTACACCCCCAAGCATGCTCATCAGCTGCATCATTCAGCTAAACTCTAAAGCAATCCAATGTGGAAGTATCTACAGTTAATGTGTGATCAAGCTACACACATTGTAAAACCCATCTGGCTATATCCCATGTCTTTGGTTGGCTTATGCCTTTCCAAGACCATGGATACAGACCATAATTTTTACTACCTGCCTACTTTCCAGGACTATACTGGGCACTGTGTTATGCAAGTCTCCATCAGTAACAATTTCTTCTAGGCTGGCTGCCATCAAAAAGAGCTTTAAAAGCAAGGTAGATCTCCTAAATGACCTTTTTTCTGAAGCACAAGGGCTTACAACAAGCTGCTGAGTTACAGAGAAGGAGAAGCCACCACTAACATTGTTTTCAACAAATGTGCTATGATGATTAAGCAACTTTTCCAGCCTATTTTTGAAAGATATTTCAGGTAGTTAAGGTCTTGCTTAGACGTGCACAGGCAGGCCTCAGTGTGTGTCCTTGATTAAGGAGGATACTCTTTTTGTTTTAAAATATCTGATAGGTTTCCTTCCCTCCAAATCTTCCCCAGGATGAACAATCCCAGCTGATTCAGCATGGCTGATTTTTCAATCCCTTAATCTTCTTCATGGCCTTTCCCTGGATTCATTCCAAGTCCACATTTTTTCTTGTACTGTTGAGCCCAGAACTGAATACAGCATTTCAGATGTGCCCTCAACCAGTGCTGAGTAGAGGGGAATAATCACTTTTCCTGACCTGCTGGGAATAATTCCCTGATGCAGCCTAAGACAAATGCTAATATTTGTTGCTGATTCCTTCAGCTTATCATCCAGCAGGACCCCCAGGTCTTTTTTTGCCAAGCTCTTTTTCAGCCACTTGGTTTCCAGTACTGCTGTAGTGTGTGGGGTTGTTCCTCCCCAGGTGCAGACCTTGGCACTTCCCAGATTCCTGGTAGACCGTTTTCTGGGCTGTTGGGGTCCCTTAGAATATCAGGCTGTAAAACTGAGGTGCAGTCTGCCCCCATCATCCAAGTCTTCCATGAAGATGCTAAACAGAATTGGTCCTACGGCTCTGTGACTGGACTCCTGCTGGACATGAAAAACCTTTAAACCAGTAGCTCAGCTAACTTTCACTTCCCCCACTGTCCACTTCTCTAGTTATAACTTTCTTTGTGAGTTTGACTTGAGGATGCATTTCAGACTCTGCCAAGAGCTCAGATCAAGATAAACAGCCTTCACAGCTCTCCTCTCATCTTCTGAGCCAGTCAGCCTTGCAGGCTGTCAGGTTGATTGACAAGAAAGTCCTTTCGTAATTGAATGCCAGCTCCAAATCACCTTCTGTCTTTAATATGTTTAGAAATTGCTTTCCTAATTATCAGCCCCATGGATTCCCTCCCCCTGAAGCAAGGCTGGCCAGTTTGTAGTTCCCAAGATCCTCTTCCTCGGGGATAAGAACGACATTTGCCTTTTTCCAGCTCTTAGGAATCTCCCCCAAACACAATGACTGCTCAAAACCAATTAAGAGTGACCTTGCAATGACATCAGCCAATTCCATCAGCACTTGCTGTCAGGTCTGCTCATGGACTTGTATATGTCCAGTCTGTTTAAATCTTCCCTAAACCGACTGTCCTTTACCAAGGTAAGTCCTTCTGCCCCAAACTTTCACACTGGTCTGAGAGGCCAGTGAGAGATACCAGTCCCACTCAACACATTTCCATTTTCAGTGCAAGTAGATGTGGCTGTGTTGATCCTGTCAAAGATCACTGAAGATACCACTACTCACAGTAGGTGGCTGAATTAACCTTGGATGGGGACTTTGCTAATCCTGCATTATGCCAGATCAATCTGAATGATGAATACAATGATCAGAAACTGCAGCACAGCCTCAGAGAATCTTCTGGAATACACTCACTGCAATACCATTTGAGTGCATGAGACTAAGGAGGAAAACTGATTAGCAGTTTCATTTCTTCTGGACTGAGGTTATGACCAGGAATTAAACCCTCAATGTTTAATAGTGCAGAGAGAATTATCTTGCTGAAATTACATTACCTCAGTGGGCTCCCCACTTATGCTAGAGAAAGGAGTATCACTAAAAGAAGAATCTTGTCTTTGTCAGGAATGTAACATAGCAGTGCTTTGCAGAACAGTTATATGACTTAAATAAAAATTAAATAAGTAATTAAAAACTTGGGGAAAATAAAGAGCATGACAGATCTCAGGACCCTTCTGTGGCAAAGTGGAAAACAGATTTTGCCTAAGGGGAAAAAACCCACTCAAAATTATTCCTTCTATAGGTTTTTCTAGTTTGCAGCAGAACTTTTTTTCATTCTCTCAGAATAATCACAACATTATTCAAATAGTGAGCATTCAAACAATTAGAAACAGGGATAACGGAGCATGCTGAAAAGTTTTGTCTTAACAAGGATCCACCATCAAGGCATAACAGGTCATAAATGACAGGTAGCAAACAAAAAGGAAACTTCTTATCTGAACTACCTTAACCTTGGAAGAGTAATAGAAAAATGAAGTACAAACATAAAGAAAGATTCTATTTGATTAAAAATATAACATTCATTAAAAATCCTTGAGTCGTCCCTTAGAATTTATTTCCTAGAGAGACAGTTGTTACAAGTAAACAGACTTGAGAAACTCCATTTTTCAAAGAGCACATTGACTTCAGATCTCTTCACAGGACACAACACTTGCTAAGTTCATCTGCTAAGATGTCATTTTTCTTTCAAGGACAAACAAAGCAAACAGTACCTCCCCCATGGCTATGATATGTTAATTAACCTATCATTTCTAGAATATAATAGCTTGTCAGCAGAAATTGTGAACCGACTTCAATAATGTTCCCCATTCCAGATGATAAGTATCTTTAATTAGTATTTAAGCACTACTTGGTAGCCATATTTGGATGGTTCAAACTGCTTTTATTAGGCTTGATAGCCATTAGGAGTTTAAAAAGAGCATCTTACATTAAACTTGGTCTTCAAGATATATTCTCAAAAGAGCAACTAGCAAGTTCCTGCTGGCCATCTTAACAGTAATTTTTTTCAAGTGCGTCTACAATTAGGACTTCAGTGTTGTGTAGGTGTGTTTAATCTAGAGTTACACTGAATGGAGATGTAATCAGGCTATGAAGACTTTCACTTTGCTGTGGTTAGATGCTGTTTCCCTCCCTGGTGTGTTAAAAGTAGCTGAAGTATGTCTGACTACAATCCACTGTAGTACTGGCAACAGACCACTGAGAAATGGATGTATATGATGAACAGGGCTTTTCCTACATCTTTACCATCTTCCAGCAGCTATGGACTAAGGCACTGTTAAAGCAAAATTCAATTAATTTATAATTACCCAGCAATAATGATTATGTTTTCTTTTTCTCTGAACATCTGTCATGAAATGTTTTCATCCTCACTGAACATTAGTCAAACACCTGCTTCACTGAGCTGTGATGCTGTGGGGAATCATAATCCAACAGGGGTTTAGTATGTGCTGAAATGGGAATGAGTATCTGTGCTTTTAATTAACAAGGAAAAATGTAATAACACCAAAATCCTCTAACACCTCTTGGAAGCTGAAACATAAATTTAAGTTCTTTCAAACTGAGTTGAACCACTTGAAACTATTTCAAAATAAGGATCAAAACCAATTATGAGGGGTTTAGTATCTGAGAGAGAGTGTACTACCATTAATTTTCAGGGCTCAGAATTCCTCCTCCTCTTTGTCTTTGACACATTTCATTTCCTATAAAATCAGGATCCAAGCATATTAGAGTAGTTTAAGTGCTTCTGCTTTTACTTGGCCCATGCAGTTCAATCTACATTTCCAATTCTCATTCCTCATATATAAATTCTGCCTTGTTTTTACAAGAAATTGTCAATTACTTGGATTGAAAATAGATAAAATGTACATGACCACACTTAGAAAAGTGGAATATTTTCCTTAACAAAAAACTTACTAAATGATTACTGTTAATAAATGGTGACACAGTATGAACTCAAATATGAGGTTCTTATGTTTCGCATATTTTAAGGCTTGTATTACACACTAGTAGCTGAAAGTTGAGTTAGTCCTGCCACTGGCCTAATCTAAATGATGTCAGGGCAGCTGCAAGCAGAGCTCACCACCTGGTCACATTTTTATGAGTAATACTTAGGACCATTAGCATTGTTCAGAATATATGTGCTCAAATTAAGCACGTTTCCCAGCCATTACAGCCTTCTGGAAACCAACATGGCTCCTGAAAAATAGGGAAATAAAGAGAAAACCATAGTATGCATAAATGGCAATGCAGTTGACTAAATGATAATGGAAAAGTAGGATATCAACCTGAATATGAGAGATTGTTATAACTTCAATCAAGAAATTAGCAAGCTGCAGTAGATGGTTACAAGCATACTTACAAGGACAGCTCAGGTCCCATTCCTTTACTCCCTTTCTGGAGTGAGACTACTCAACACCAGATTTTTAATGTAAACCTCTCCATACATGCAAAAATCCAAGGCCCTCATTAAACACTGCTAGATTTCAACTACCATTTCAGATACCATAGTGTCTAAGTGCAGTCTCCATCAAGAGACCACAATTCCAGCATTATGTATGCACAGGCTATTGATACAACCATTTGGAAAACAAATTTCTGGGATTTCTTCTCTAACCACAAGAGTACATGGAACAGTGCTGGATGTGAGGGTTTTATTGTACAACAAGACAAACTGCTAGCTGAGCTCTGTTTAGTACCTGTCCCCTAAACTTGGGTGAAGGTTAAACTAATTTTGACCTCCAAGAAACGAAATTCTCCAAGGGATAACTGTCTGGGTTGCACTAATTGGCATCCCTTAATTCTGCTGAGCCAGCAAAGGACTTTTGTAACTTTTCTCAGCTCTATTACCACACTGCAGTAATAGCTACAGATAGCATGTGGCTGGTGCTAATGGAGACAAGGCTTTGCAGGAATGATAGAATCAATGCAATTATCCTAAGCTAAATTTTGTATCTAGTGCAAAATTTTGAAACCTGCAGTTCAGGTCTCCGTAGGGCCTCATTCTAGCATTATATCTAATTTAATGAAGAAGAAAAACTTACACTGGTTTCAAAATAATTGAGCAGGCTCCAGTTCTGGTAAGATCAAAATATAAAACTATGGGGATCTTGGAACCAAAATAATTGGGGCTAAATGGCTGAAAAATATTAATTATTCACACTGCTATCTGCACATTTAGAGTGGTCACCATTGTTTCTAAATAACTGACAATAAGGGAAAAATCCTAAAATTACTAACTTAAATTTTCTCATAAAAGGACTCAGTTTGCCCTAACAATATTCTCTGCAAGTAAAAAGTCTAAAAATAACATGGACAGAATGAAATACACACACGTTCTAGAACATGGACATAATATAAATATATCATAAATAATCTTAAGTCAATGATGGCTAAACCAGAAAACTGTCACTATGAATTTGGGTATTATGTGTTTGAGGAAAAGCATTGCTAATTATTTTATCTATTAATAAGACTGTAAAAGAAAGAACTGACAGAGAACTGATCTGGGTTTCTTGCCCTAAACCCTCAGAAAGAGCTATTACAGCCCAAGAGTTTAGTGGATGGCAACTAAACACCCATGACACATCATACTAAAGAGCAGAATAAATATATAAGACAACACAACTATTGAGAAAAGAGCAGATGCACAACTATCTCAATATTAAAACCCTAATAATTAAAAACTACATATCAGTAAAGTACTTTATTTTTTCCTGATATCTTGCTATAATTGCACTCCACTGGGGCTGGGCAGGCATTCCTGCACCTAGGTCAAGAAAACTGAGGCTCTTCAAATCCTAAGTGCACTTCAGCACAGTCTAAAGGAAACACTCTATGCCTATTTCTTTTTCATTATGGAGTTCATGAGGTATAAAGAAATACAAAGCAAGTGGAAAGTTGGGAAAACTGGAATACATTAGGGAACAGCACATTACAAACATAAATCTGTTAGAGGCAATTAACTTTTCTCTTTCTTGACCTGTTTATTGCTATTCAGTTGATATTTTATTCCAAGCAGTCAATGAATGAGGTAAGAAATCAGTCCTTTTTCAGAACCGATGGAAGAAATTATTAAATAAAAAAACATGCCAAGAAGAATAATTCATTAATAGAGTATAAGACAGAGGATACTGACTTTTAACTGACAAAATTGCTCGCAGAAAGCAAATCCTTGGAGTGGTCCAAAACTTGCAAAGAAAACTATTAAGAAAACTACACTCATTATCATCATAACCTGCAGTTAAACAAACAACTTTATTTCCATATCTAATTTTTTTGTAGTTATTTTTCCTGGTATTCAGATTAACCTTTTCTTGAATGTAGTCTGTATAGACCAGAAATGCATACAAGAACAATCTTCCCACATGCTGCTGAAAACTGTTACAGCATGAAACAAATACTTTGTCATCAGTCAGGAATCACCATTTTCCCACAAAGCTCTCAGATGATTTGAACTACCCTGTAGACTAAGTTTTTCTTGTCTTTGAAGAAATTGCCAGAATAAAAAGCTAAATTTTTGAGACGTCTCAGTAGCAAGAGAATTGTAAGGAACACTTCCATCAGCACACCTCCCTGCAATTGAAAACACCCTCAGGAAAACACGGATTCCATCAGTCCCTGATAAAAGGCTTGTTGCCTTCCACTGCAAACAGATACATCACTAAATGGTTCTACAGCTGAAAATAATGATCACTCATCTAAGCAATTTTCAATTGTGATTCCTGGAAAAACATTTTCTCTAATTGCAAGCATGCTAGAGATACTTAACGTCAGTATTGACATGACAATCTGATGATGCTCCCAGGCATCCATTCCAGAGCACTAATAATGTATACAGAAGGAAAAGGGATTTATGGAATTTGGAACATCCTTGTCTGCTTGTGTATATATTACGGTGTTGTCATACACAAATAGAAGCTTGACCTGTGTGAGGAATTCTGAGAAAGCATTACATCAGCAACATAAAATTCCTCAGAAAAGTAAAAATAATAACAAATTATGAGTACACTGCTCTGTTCTGATACACACTTGGAAAACTGAATCCTCCTCAGATAGAATCTGAAAACTCCAGATCAGAGAGTTTTCACTGAAATCAATATGAGCATTTTTGTCCAATAACATGTTCTAAAGTGATTTGTGAGGCTCAACTACTCTTTGAATCTGTTTCCAATAGTAAAATGTAGTTCACATTCTCGATTACTCAGTCACTGAGTGTGTGCCATGATAAACAAGTGGCAGACTTCAAACTAAAACTGTTGTATCATAGATACTGTCCTTTGATTAAAACATCCCAGTTAGACTGGACAGTGATTTCACAAATCATTTGCTAGCCATACTGCTGTGCAGTAAACACTGATACACTTGGTACTTCCTATGACTTGAAAATGATTAATTAACAAGACACATCAATGTATTGCCTTATGCATAAACAGCTGTTCCTACACTTTCCAGATGGATATACTTAAAGTTCTATCATTCATGTCATACACCCCTCACAAGTGGGTATCTGAAAACCTCAAGATGCAAAAATACTAAATACTCTGAGAGAACATCAAGGTAATTTTTAAGTAAAATTTAAAAAGTCTTGAGACTAAATTTCATATAGCTGTTCTGACAGGCAGCCTGCACACTAGAGTCTGTCCAGTTCCACTGATGCAAATTAATGCTGATTCCTCACAGATAAGCAGCAATTTAGATGAGCTGTGAAACCAACAGGGGAAAACCAAATTATAATCCTGTGTATTTCCACTCTGGCACTCTCAGTACTCTTTCATGCAGTTCTACTCTGGGGAATTCAATAAGCTTTCTATTTTTCATTGTTTGTGCTAGGGCTAAATGATCTACTGTTTCTGGAAAAGCTTTATTCTTCCTAGAAACCTTTTTGTCTATTGTTTTGGGATTAAGAATTCTAAACAAAAAGGCTTTTTTTTTTTTTTGCTTCCGAGAACTTAACATTTAAAAATGTGATATATAGAAAATTTGATGAAAAAATCAGATGTGTTGATAATATCTTTGAGTTTAGTTTTCTGTTTTCAGTTTTTGTACATATGCAGGGGTTTTTTGAGATATAAAGGCACAGAGTAGAAGACCATTCCATGTATAAGCAGAGACAAGGAGGCAACCAGTTGGAAACAGAAGTTGGCAACAGCTGTAGAGAACTTGCTGGAGATGTTATTGCATAAATGAAGGGAGTAATGGACACTATTGTGCCTTGCATGAGCAGCATGCTTAGAAAACTTATTTACTACTTCCTTTCTATCAGACAACACTATTGCCTTGTTTTTAAAGTCTAAAATTAATTCATACTGGATAAAAGAGACTTAGGCAAACAAGTGACAATGTTGAGAGAAAAACTCACATAGAATTAGCTCTAACTAGTTCTTGTGGACTCCATATGTCTGCTGCCAGGAGGAGTCAACATTCTTTCTCAGACAGTAATAAAGAGATAGAAGTATTTTCAGACTTAAAGCTTACTTTCATTACCAAATTGTCAACAGCTAACAGTAGTAAGCTACTTGCTACAGGAGAGAAAATCTACATTGTGGATTTGTATGCCAGCAAGACCAATTACAGCTACTTCAGAAATAAAGTACCAGACTCTTATCAGCTGAAGAATGATATTATTTTCTTTTTTCAACCACTGTGTGTGGCTTTACCAAAAGCAAACCCTTCAAGAGAAACTACAAAGAGGGAGAAACATCAACCCTGCACTGAGAAAACCCAGACTGCCTCACTGCAGAGGCAGTACAGCAGAGCACCTGTATTAACATGATGCATCTTATCAGAAAGGAACAGGACTTTTTAGAACCAGTGTCCATCCAGCATGAAGCACAAAATAATGTCTGTCTGTTAAATGAATCCTGAAGGGGCAGCCCAGGAAAAGAACAACATGACCACCAGTTAATTACAAGACTGGCACACCTTTGTATCAAGCCAAACATTACCTTGGTTGCATCTTCTTGAGGCTTCTTCTGATGATTCAACAGATTTTATTCCTTTGAATAAGATACATAACTGTCTATGTGTGTACCATAAGAATAAAAAAGGGCATGAGTAATCTACAGACATTTCACCAAAAGGTGAGAAAAGCCTGTTATTCCAATGGCCCCTTCACTTATTCTCCTACTCAATTTTAAAAGCACAAAAATGAAGATATACACTCATGCTTACTGCCAATATTATCATTGACCAATATATACCAGACCAATCAGCACAGAAATGAACCTGTTTCAATTCACAGTTAAACAGATTTAGCATACACATGGTCAGTTATTAACTTATTTAAGCTATTAAGGAATGACAGCACAAAAAGTACACAAGATAATTTCTTAAATCACTGTGCTGTTTCAGAACCAAGGATGTAAACAGGCTATCAATGACAAAGGTCATTGGCATGTAGGAGATATCTAAAATAAATTACTGAATCTGACTTCTGATACTTGGATTCCTTGAGGGTTAAGTAATTTTTTTCATGCACACATAATGGCAAATAAGCAATATATATAACTAAACAAAATATTAATGTTACATATATAAAAGCAAGCACTAAAGATCATATTGAATTTAGCATTACATTTTATGGCTACAATTATTCATATTACTGCACTGTCTAGGGAATTCCTACTGAATGAAGAATCCCACTGGGACAAAGAGGTGGAAACACAAAAAAGGCAACTCCTGGGTCATAATCTTATAGTCCAAACACTGGACAAAAACAATGACAAGGCATTCAGAAACATACAAACAAGCTATATGAATCAGTGTAATAAAAAGCATCCATAGCACATCACCAGGCCCGGAGAAATATATTTTGAGCAGGGAGATACACTGCAACTGTAAGTTTTTAATATGAACAAAACAATTTTTCTGTTGTTCATAAACAAAAGGAACATTTAAGGGAATGAATCTATCAATCCTAAAACTATTACATAAAGATTCTCTAGCCCCTGCATAAACTCTATTGATGGTCAGGTTAAAAAATGGTCAAGCCAGCCTAACAAGATTTTATCTTTGCTGAATCTTATTCATAAGCAACTATCATTTTAAGAAAAACTAACACACCATCTGAGGCAAGAATGAAACTATCTAATTCCACAAGTCTGACCTTCTTGTATATAACAATTTTATTCTCAAGTGAAAACAAAATTTTATAGATTTCACAAACTGACCAGAGATTTAGAATTATAAACTCATCATCACAGGTCATTCTCCAGCAATAAGCTGAAGTACTGAAGCAAACTGCTCCCACCAACATAACAGAGGCCCAATTCCTTCCCATTCACAAAGCAGCGAGTAGGATGTCCTGCTTTTTGGTCTCTTTCCATTCTTCCAGGTTGCTACTGCTTGGAAAGGTGTCAGCAAATCTACTTGGCTCCTTTAAGAGTTGAATCTTCTTTAGACAGCCAAATTGGACAGCAATCTCTGCATTCAGTGGCTTCTCACAGCTGATCACAGCAATATCCTCATGGCTCTGCTTGCAGTAGACTAATTGACTGAACACAGTGCAGCTGTATTATACAAAACCCCCAACCTGCCAGAGAGGAACATTAAAACTAAGTTTAAAAAGAGGATTCCAAGGCTGAAGAGTAGCAAATTATCTGCATGGTCCTGTAAAAAGACTGCATCCACATTGTGTCTCTTGCAAATTAAGCTGCAGACATCAGTGTACAATAAGCACTAGCCAAAAGTTGATAGGGAATGCTATGAAAACACATCCTTCATCTGGTCAAGATACTTGTCGTGGTATGAGCTGTAAATCTTATTATTAAAGGCATTTCTATGCATTGTAAGCCTCCTAAACACTTATCAGGCACATCAGATTATAGTGTTGCCTCTTTGAGCCCTTAACTGTACTAATGAGGGACAACACAAAAACACCTTTCTAAAAAATAAAAACAAAATGCAAACATGCCAGAAATATAATTTCACATGTTATTATGAAACACCAGATACAGACTCGACCCTTGGAATCCTGGTCAAGTAATGACCACTGGGTAAGGAAATCAAAATATGTGAAGCAGAAAGGTGTGAAGAAGGTTCATACAACCATAGTCAATCAGGATCAGATACAAGTAGGTGCTAGGGATAATGGAAGAGCAAAAGAATGTCACAGTCTTCAGGAAACATCAATCTAGCTGCTTCTACTCAAATGGTGCAACTGAAGTATGCATTTAAGATGGTTAAGAGGAAATGAGATGAGGTCTGTAATATTTCTTGAAGAAAATGTAGGATATCTGGGACTTCATCTCACCATCCTCCAGAAAACCCTTTATAAATATACTAAAAGTAAAACAATACCTTGGGTTTGGATAAAGTGGAAAAGTCATTCAATACTGAAAGTAAAATGAGCACATGTACTGCCAGAAGTTATAAAACATGTACAGCTTAGAGCAGTGGAGATGGCTCCTCCCAAGGAGCCAGCCTGAGTGTGATGATAATTCTGAGCAATGGCAGAGACATTTTTGTGCAAACAACTGACATGCCTTTGCATTAATCCAAACTTGTTTGAATTGCAGTGGCAATAGGATTGTGCTGACAAGCTGAGTCAAAGGAAACAAGCATAAAAAATAAAGGGATTCCACTGAATATCAGCAAATATCACCAGCATTGTCTGTGCACAGTACCAAAAAGGGCTAAAGACCAGCAAGCATCAGGGGAAGGGATTCAGTAGTAATGCAGAAAGACCTCTCTCCCTTATGCACTAGATTCCTAAATAATCTTGTACACAGTAAATGCATCCAGTGATGCAGGCAAACAGACAAGCAATTCTTTTCTGCAGACTTGGGAATTTTATACTATCCTCTTATTTGTATCATGCAGTGCCACGTTTCATGCTTTTTAGAAATGAACACGATACTACAAAGTCAAACACAGCCTGTATGCAGTTCATATGTATAAATAATTTTCTTTGCTTCAGTCTTGTTCCTGGTAAGCTTGTGGGTAGATAGAGAGAACCTTGACAAAAATCTGGAGATTACAATTCCAGGGGCACCTTAGGGAAGTAGAATTTAGCTTTAAATGCAATTTTAATTCCATACTGTAAGAAAACCAAATAACCTTTTGAGCCCCTTGACAACCTGCTCCCATGCCATCAAAATAGGAATGAAACTGTAGTATAAAACAACCAAGAATCAGAATATGACCATGATATTTATATATGACTCAGACTGGTATCAGGCAAAATCAAAAGGAGGGTTGCAAATTCTATGTATGATTTCACTAGAAGAGGTCCTTAACCCAGTACAGAAATTTTTATTTGTAGATTTATAAGATGATATAGCAACTCATATTAAAAGCACAATGTCATGTCTTATCAGACTCTCTCTCCTTCCCATTTCCCAAACTAAGCAAGTTATTTTTACCTGGGTTCCTCAGTCACATCAGAGATTACATTGTGAAGAAACTAATGACCTGGAATAACCAAGTTCAATTCACTGTTATGAAAAGGTTCCAAATGGTAGATGGCATGAAGAAAAATCTCCCCCACCTTATCAAGAATTTGTCATGAAAATTTTCCACTTATTTTCTATTATGTTCCTAGCTCAGAAGACTCTTATTTTATAATTTATAAATTATAGACCCTTATTTTATAATTGAAAGCCAAAGAAATATAAAACCCATTATGAAGGAAACATTTACATTGTGAACACCTCTCTGTAAAAAATATTATCATCAGATCTCCTTTCAGAAAATTAGTAAAGGAGAAAAAACTTTGTTTTCCGTAAAGTTTTGTTAAAATTCAGTGACAGAAGGGTTAAACAAAAAACTTATCTGAAGGCAAACATTTAAAAATATGTAAAAACTTTGAAATAAACCATATCCTTCATGAACAAATCCTTAATACTCAGCAGTTTACATGGGCAGGAATTTGGTAGAGGAATCCTGTAAATCCCACGCATTTGACTGTGGGCTGGCGTGCAAATCAAGAACTCAGGTTGGTGGTACATCAGTGTCACAGAAGACCAGTTAACTGAATCACTCAGAATAAATTTCTTAGCTTCCAAGCAGCATGTAGAATATGAAGTTCCCAAAGATTACATTTACCTGGCAAGTAAGTTTTTACAAAAAATTATGAGAGTGATAATGTAAAACAGCAAAGAACACAAGAGTGCTCTTCATATTGGGTTTTATGTCTGTAACATGCATATGCACACACACGCACCAAGGTTTCTTAAGAGGGAAAATTTAATTAAACAGCAGTTGTTTAAGGGGGTATGAAGGCTTATGGATATCAGAGAAGGTGGTTTGGTATAAGGGGAAAATTACAGGACTAGACTGCTGCAGAGCTACAAGGTAAACAGAAGAAACACGACGTATGCTTGTATCCTCACAAGCATTCTGGGGAGTAACTTAATGAGTTCATAGCCTTCAAAAGATTCAGCTTTCTCCCAGGTGTTCAAGACAGAAGTTTTATTTCCTATTATTTCACTTTTCAGTGAGCTACAATAAAAATCCGGGGGGTCTCTTTTCCATGTACCCATGGATCCTTCTATAGTACCTAGATCCCACTGTACACCGAGAATAAAGTCTCGAATATTCATTTTGTTTAATATAAAACAAAACCAGTTTTAATGTACCAATGCCCCAGGATCCCAAAATATAACTAATTTGAAACAAATCTCTAGAAACATGCATCTAGCAAGCAGGGTATTGCTAGATTTCTTCCTCTGAGAAGAACTGAATTTTAAGCACTAGAGGATCATATGACCTTGGGGAATAAGATCATAGCATCTACATTAATACATCTCTGAATTATGAACAGTAATGCTATAATTTTGTACCATTTCATGATCATTTTCTCAAAGACGATGACCTAATTATTCATTAGGTACTTAGAATATGTAAGGAGGCATGTGTACCTTGCCAATGTTTTATCAGATACAGTCTGCTGAGGAATTGCCACATTATATAGTATATATACAACATCAGTTGTAGCAGCTGTTTTCAATTCTCTCATTACTACACCAGAAGACCTGCTTTTGCCTTTAGGCTCACCTCAGCTATTCTGTTATTTATTTTCTTTCTTTATATTTTTAACTGAGTTACCCAACTACAGAAAAATGTTAAGGATTTATTTATGAATACTATTTCTGAATCACACTCTAAAAAATGAGCTAGAAATGACGGGCTCTGAAGCTATAAGTAAACAGCTTAAAAAATAAAACATTTTCAAAATATATAAACCTATATCAATTAGCTAATGTAGTATTTGTGGAAAAACAATTTAACTTATCCCAAAATTAAAATGCATTCACTTAATTGCTGAGGAAAAAATGTGCATGAGTTTGGATATTTTTTTTCAATTTGAAAAGGAAAGTAGTAGTAGCCTTATATGTAAAATTCAAAATAAAGAAAAATAAAGTGCCTACATTTGTACCTCTGAAATACCACATTTGCCTGAATTAGTGGAAAAATTTATCAGCATCATTTAGACAGGAAACTAAGATAAAGCTGCTTCCTTAGCAGCTCCAAAATACAGAAACACCAGTTGATTCTAGGCATCTTTTGTGGCAAAAAAATCATCTTTAGCACTTCCTGGCTGCTCTTATTAATTTTCCATTATTGTTCAATCAGTCTTTAAATCTCATTCAATGAGCTCATATCTAAGCTCATTTTCACTGATACGCCTATTTAACATTATGGTAAATGCATCTTTTTTTCCCCCAGAGTTTTTCAACTTTTATTTTGTTATTCTTTTTCAAGACACAGAATAGTTTTTCAGTTGAGGGATACATTACTGGAGGGAATCTACAGGATCAGTTCTGCAAGTAATGTCAGAAAGTACTACTTTGTAATTCCTTCACATACCAATCCAGTTCCATCTCACCACTATTTCAATTGGAAGCTTGTTGCTGAACTGCAAATTGCCAGAAATTTCCTTTTAGTTTTCAGCCTAAAATTTATTCATGGTCAAGTGCATCCATTCATTATGTTAACACTGTACTTGGTCTATTCATAAACATAATTAAATATATTTCTGCTTTGCTAAGGTCAACTTGCCATGCTGTTTTAACCTTTACTCACGTGGCATTTCCTCAGTCTCTGCACAGTAAACATTTTCTGCACTTCCAGTAATCCAAACTGGATTGCACTAGAAGGTATCAAATGCTATTAAATATTATTTTTATTTGGAAACAGTCTCTTTGTCATCTTACATATTATATGTGTCTATATATACAACCATAAAAATTATTAATTTATTTGTAAAATTATTTTGTAAATTATCTCTTTTCTTAATGAGAGCTGACTGGCAAGAGATTTCAAAACACTAAGAATTACTAACAATCTTATGACATGCATAAAAATTCATCCTTGTATATTTTCTTGTAACCTACTATTTTTGGGCAAGCTGTTAGATTTTTTTAAGTAGTCCAGACTGACAGGTTCTATAAATGGGATAACCTGAAATATTTTAATTAAAATTATGTTGATTGCCAAAATGCTAAGTGGCCATCCATAATACCCTAAACCCCGCATTATTTTCAGAAGAGAAACAGAAAAGGTAAGAAAATAGTGCCAGAGGGTAAATGTAAGCAATTTAGCCACTGAAGTAATCCTGCTGTTACCTGCTGTCCACAAAGCTGAGCAGCACTGTGCACTATGCAATTGTTGCACAACATAATTGTTTTAAACTCCACTGAAACTCCAGCTACCTTCTCCTTCTTTTGTGGATTTTGTGCTGTTGGTTTTTTTTCAATCAAAGACAATGTCCAGAAATTACCAGTACTAAAAATCTGTTCATGGCATTGTTTACAAAAGCTCCTAAGAGACAGTGACTACTTTATTGTTGAATGTAACCTTTATTTTATTAATGATGAGAAGTAATCAATGGAATGCTAAAAAAACCCCAAACTTGTAAAGAAATCTAGTCTGAAATCTGAATCTGTTGTTTGAAGCAAGTTCAGTGGTCACGGTAACACCAGATGAAAGTGGACTCTTGCCCATTGTGAAACAGGCATGGCTCTTCTAAAAAGGTCACAAACTTTTCAAATATAGGCACCATGTTTCAAATTTTGCACATACAAAATATGTTCATGTCACTCAAATTACACAATGTGGCAGTGTTATAAGTCTGAACATTATTGTCAATTAATGGCGGAGAAAAGAGCCCAAAGCTCACGTAAGACTAATGACGGGGACAACTCCTGAAAAGAGACAAGAAGTATAAAACAACAGTTTTCCTGTTGTACGTGGGTTGGTGTGTGCATGTGTGAGAGTGCATATAACAAAAATGTTTAAGAGTAAGTTCAGACAATAGCCCATCCACTTGTTCTCAGCTTCTTCTCCAGTTTCATTGCAAAGGCTTTGATTTTAACTGCATGATAAAATGCAAATTCGAATCCAATAGAAACCAATAGTTGGTGAGTTGTTGACTGGTCTGAACCAATCAAAATCAAGGTTTTTTTATAATAACTGCTGAATGTCTTCCTTTTAATCTACTTGTCAGCCTCTGGGTATGTAGGATACTTGACTGTCTCAATTTTCTCCTTAACTTTATAGGATGGGTACAGGCCTGTTCTTCCTAATTTCCTATTGATGCCTTTTGAATAACCATCCCAGTGGTTTCCAGCTACTCCAATTATATCTCCAGGTTCCATAGGAATTTCCTCAGCAGTTCGTGGATGATGAGCATAAATAGCAATCTGGTTGTGAGCATTCTGTCCCCCAAAGTAGTAGATATCATCCAAAGAATGGAAATAAGCCGAAGCATCTGGATGCAACGTCTGCATAATTTCATAGGCAACTCGACACACCTTAGAAATAAAAATAGAAATCATTAATATTGTGTGTGACTAAAATATACCACAGAAATCAACAATATATAGTAATATACAAGAACATCAGGGTCTGGGTTAAAAAAACCAAGCAAAACCAAACCAAAAAACCCACCAAAAAACCCCCACAGATCCCTGAATGTTTGTTACTAAAAAGCATAAAATTTCACAGAATCTTAATTAGGCCTCTGGTGATCAGATTTGGTAGACAAACAAATAAATTAATAAATAGATAGATAAATAATTAGTACAGTCTGCTCTTCATAAAAGGAAAACATCTATATGAACACTAGCAATTCTGCTTTTTAAAATTAATGATTTGTAGCCAATCAAATGTAAAAGCAAACAATTTTTTTTTCTACTACTACTAAAAATTGTATTTTACTTCCCTTTGAAAAAATTTATAAATTTATATTTTCAAATTTATCCTTCAATGATGAGGCCTTGCATTTACTTTTCCAAAGGAAGTTCAAATTTTCACAACTAAACAGTTCCGTAAGTCCAAGGCTATAAAAGGCTGTTTATATTAGAACAGTGATAAAATTGTGACTGCTGGCAACTTAGAAGACAAATAAATGAAACTGAATTCCATCAAGATAATAATTATGTTGGTGAGAAGGAAGATGCATTTTTACTTGTCATTTTATGAAGGGAATTTTCTTCAGACTGAACACATGTTCCCACATCAGAATTATGTTATATTTCTCAGAGTTGCCAGAAACACAAAAAGCCTACCACTATATTAAAAAAAGATTTTTCAACAACTGTCTAGAAAGCTCTTCTCTGTCTGACTTGGGTACTGCAGGTTTTCTGACTTCAGACTTCCATTACTGCACCTTTCTCTAATTTTGCATAAGTTTGATAAAGGCTGATTAACAATACAACAGATTTCTTCAATAGGAAGAAGCATTTGAGCTTTTTCATAATTGTCAGCCTATGTTAATATAGTAAAGCTTGATTTTACTTTTATTTTCTTCCTTTGAAGACACAGTGAATAGAACTTTGATCAGTCATACGAGACGTATTTGTACTTTCTCAGCTCCTTTGAGAGAGGCATTTGCTTTAAAAATGTAATAGATTTCCTTTTATCCCTTTGCATCTGAACTTGAAAATAACTTTTCAGAAGTACCTTTCAGAAGATCAGGCTGAAGTTAATTATTTTGAAGTACCTGTTACACACCATAATATAGAAACAAATTTGATTACCCATATCCTTGCAAAAGGGTATTTATTTTATAGCTTCTGTGACTGTTTTTGTTTTGTTCTCTGCATGTGTGTGTACCCCAGGAAGCAGACATAATAAACACTATAAAGGTTTTAAATCTTTTCCATAGAAATGCTTTCAGCAAGTGTCTGACACAAAACAGTCAATATCTCCTCTCAGCAATTGTTTTCTTTTTAGCACCAGACCCGGGTGACTAAACTGTAAACTGTTGAGGACAGCAGGCAAAACATCCACAGGAAGAAATATACCTAAAGCCAGCCTCCCGTTTTTTATCTCCAGATCACTTGTTCTGCAGCCTGTATACCTACCTGTGCTATGAAAAATACAAAGAGTAATAAATTCTGCAAGGAAATGAAGTTATGTCAGTCAGAGGGAGCTATGACTTCAACTAAATGAAGACTGAAGAGACAAGAAAAACGTTTGTTCTCACGTGTAATCTTAATTCTCTTAACTACTATGTGGCTTTTCTATAAAAATAGAATAATTTAATCCATTAGTTAGTCTATCTAAATAGAATAAATTAATCCATTCAATTAATGTGACCTTGCTGAAAGATAGTGCCAAGGTAGGTTGTTTCCTCTGACTCTCCATTACATGACAAGACTAATTCCTTAACAACAGTATTTTAAGGAAATAGCTATTCTTCAACTTCTACCAGTGTTCTTTTAGTTTTGGCACCATAAACCCAATTAATACATGGGAATTCCTGATTCTATTCACATATAGCCTCATTCTCTCTTAATACCTCTGTAATGAAGTTTAGAGTCTTTTTGGATAAACGGGAAAAAAAAGTCAGCATAGAATTGATTAATGAGAAAGTACAAAAATACAACAAAAAGGAAGAATACATTTTTAACCTTATTTTCTCTTCATACTTATTGGACAAAAGGTGGGCATTAACTGCCTTATTTTGCTTACTCTCAATGCCAAAGTAACTATCAGTTTATTTAATTGATGAAAGGACAGGCATATCAATTCAAATGCTAGAGATAAGAGAATCAAATTTTAAATCCCTTGAAGGGAAACTTTATGAATAGTGGGAAACCTTGCAACAGACCTTAGGAAAAAAAAAAAAAGAAAAAGATAAATAGAAAAAAATAGAAAAATAATAATATAGAAAAGTAGAAAAATAATAATATAGAAAAATAGAAATAGAGAAAAGCCTTAGAAAAAATATATGAACATTCTGTATAGATTCACATTGTTGCATGCACAGAAAAATTTGTATTAAATTATTTTTGAGGAGTTTGAATTATTAAAGCACGATAAATTGTCTAGAATAAATTAAGTAAATTACTGCACCAAATTCATAGTCCAGCTATTGACAGTAACACTTGAATACAGGATGTCCTATACTTCAGTAGAATTTTCTGCAGCTCTGGAAAACCAAATATGTTATCCAATAAACAAGTCTACTGTGAAATGCACGGTGAAAGAAAATGAGAGTTGAGCTCAAAGGTACCCTCAAAGGGGATTGTACCAGATGCCCTCCAGAGCTCCTGATTAAACTGTATCACCTTTACTCTGTTGATGTATTTTAAACACATTCTTTCAAAATTACTCCAACACTTAAAATTCAATTACAATACATTCTGGCCAAGCCATCTGCAACTATATTTAAACTATGTTTATAACCAGGGCTTTATTTAAAGCCAATATTTATCATTTTAAACACAGCTATCTGAAAACAGTAATAGCAGAAAATATTACAGGTTTTTCATTAAGATTTTATCCAAGACTACACAATTCTTCCTTCACACTCTGAACTGTCTCTACACCAGTGCAGGTGTGGCATTTAAGACATACAGCTGAAGGTTTTGTTTCTTTCACATCCACATTCAGTGGATGTGCTCCCCCTAAATCAAACATTATTATTGAAGTGGATGGCTCCTCACAGCTCTTCTCAGTGAGGATTTTTACTTTGGATTTTACTCAGGCATTTGGTCTGAAACAGCCTGGATTAATAACCTTCTAAATATGCTATAAAATGTTATTCCCTCTACAGGATGTGGTGAATGGTAAATAAAGTGTATGCACAAGCATGATTGAGGGATAAGAGACTTTTCTATACTTTTTGTAGTTTTGCTGTCTTCTTGCTACTGCAATTTTATTAAGAATTCTGCCTGTCAATGTCAATATATCACTGAATTGACCATCTATTTATATTAATATTGTGTTACCTATTTGTCATTACAGTAGAGCAGAAAATTTACATTTGATGCTGTGAAAAGCATTTAGTTTTTATGTGAATTTTAACTTTTGGGTCTCATGTCCACTTCCATCTAACAGTACAATCATGTGTGATTGTGTCACCTAAGAGAATAACAACAAGGGCAAGTTAAAAACATTCAGTCTGATAGAAATCATATCTTGCCATATGTGAATTATGTGGATCAGCATATTAGCCATAAAATACTGCTTGGTGACTTTTTGATGTGCCTTTAATCTTAAAACAGGTTTTTATAAACAGAAGCATGAAGAAAACTAAGATTTAAAACTGGTATATATAATCAAAATTGTCTCTGCATTGCACTTTACCTGGGATGAAAATGTACAGACCAGGAAGTCTGCCTGAGACAGAAAGTGAATATCCAGAATGACACCTCTTAGGGAATTTTCAGTGTATCGGTTATGGAGTCCTGCTGACCAGGATATGGAGTTATCACTGATAAATTCATAATTTGGATACCTGTGAACATACAATACACAGTTAATAGCACTGTTCTGTTTATGTTTTTTAAGAAGCATTACCTCTGCTGCAAGATAAGGTTGTTAATTTGTTTTAAGGGAGTTTCTGCTTTACAGGAAATTAATTACAATTTTGCTGAACCCTCTAGAAAGTCACTGCTGCCTCCAAACATCCTCTCTCTTTATCTAGAAAAAAATAATTAAATAAAAAAGATCCTGTAAATCTGTCTGATACATAACAAAGTAGAAGTGAAAGAAATATCAGGAAGTATATACCACATTCTAGAAATAATGCTGATTTTAGATGAAATATACTCTGACCACAAAGTTTTCTCTACTGCTAAATAGGATATGGGATTCTGACTTTACTAGGCTACATGTATTACCACACTATTAGATACCAATTAGGACACTGCAAAAAAACCAGCCACCTGTAAAAGGGACATGTTAAATTAATGCATGTAAACTAATGAAAAGAAGGAAAAAAAGTCTTTCAAAGTTTTTAAGGTCATATGGAGAAACAATTTTGCAATTCACTGGTCAAAAGGAAATAAATGTAAAACTCCATGCCAATAAACTTTTCTTGACTTATTAAAAAAAAAAAATTAGTACTAATGCAAGTCAAAATATATCTTTTTTTAAATATGAAACTTTAGCTTATATTATAGTAAAATAAAAGATTTTTAATATGTAACAATAACTTTAAAAATTTTATAAATCCTAAAAATGCTATTAAAAATAATGGTCTTTCTCAAAAAATTTACACTTCTGTACTGGGGAACTGAAAGCTGAAAGGAACTGTGAAAAGGAACACAAATTAATTAAATTTTCAGTCAGCCTCCTACCATAGACAATTTTTACAGATGTAACAAAGGTGGTAACTATGGTGCTGTTACACAGCAGTTATATTTCAATCATGAAGTGCAATTCACATGACTAGCACAGAATTTCAATTATGCAGTTTATTATAAAATAAAACTACACATATAAAAGCTTTTTTTTTTTTAATTTGTAACTTCATTGCAAGCATAACTCAATACATTATATAAGAAAGCAAGAGAGCTAATATAATATTTATATGAACATGCCTAACTTATTCCATTTTAACATTAAAAGTAAGGAGAAACTGTATTGGAAAGTGAAATGGAACAATACAGCTGCCTTTTGTGACTACCAAATCAGCAAATTTCTCTCAAGAGCAAATCAAAACACTGTATGCAAAATGTCCACTTTTGATGTGGAATGTATGGGACAGCTTTAAAGGGTGTATCTGATTATCAAAGTCAGGGAAACATTGCAAACAATAAAAAATAAAACAAAAGAAAACCAACAGAAAAAAGGAAGAGAAGGTAGAAATAGTATTAGAATAACTGATTATACCCCTTCTGAGGAATTACAGAAGCCTACATGAAGCTAAAAATACTTTTTTCAGTAAGAACTCTTCCACAATTTTATCTCTGATCTTTTTGTGTCTAACATTTTTTGTCAGTATTTAACCAGCTCTCAAAACACAACGGATGGATGACACCACAACATTTGCCACATATTCTGTTATAATTTCCATTGTGTTAATCATATTCGTATTTTTTTTAAGGAAGAAAAAAGTACAGACCAAATAGAAACACATCATACTCTACTCTGAGAACTGGCTGAGAAACAGAGATAAGCATCAGTCTTATCTCTCAGTAAACAACTGTGGGTGGAGCAACACAAAGAACACTTAACAGAAGATGGCATTTCTAGGGACAACAAACACAGTAAAGATATTTGCACACTCCTTTCAAAGTTCTTGGTATCAAGAATATCACTAAAAATAATCAATTCCTTCAGACCTCAAAAATCAGAATCCATATGCTGAAAAGAACTTTTTCTGAAGAATCTGATTTCTTACTAGCCAAAGATCACTCTAGTAACTTTAAGGAATGAAGCACAAGGAATAAAGGTGTCAGATTTGATCTGGTAAAAAACAAAAGGTGAGAATTATTTACACATTTTTTTAATGCACACATTTAAAATGTTATCCTTCTTTATTTTATTCTGGAAACTGTCATTGAGATGCTTTTAGATCTGGTCTTCAATTTTATTTTATAAAGTTGATTCAAATTCATTTAACCAACGGTTTCAGAGCCCACTCTTCAAAACAATCATCAAAGCTTGTAATTTATCCACTCACACGTTTAAGTTTTCAAACAAGCACTTTTATGTTGTCTCCCACACACAATGCTTGGGAAAAGAGCTTTCTTTTAAAATGTGAGTGAAATAGCAGCCATACTCAGTGTGACCAAAGGATCTTCTGGTCCACTATCCTGTCTCCAACACAGGCTGAAAGCAGAGCATAAAGAAAAATACAGGAAAAGGCCATGTGCACACTCCTCTCAAGCTGTATGTGGCCCACTGAGTTCCTGGTGAGGTTTAATTCTCCTTCCCACTCATTACAGTGCTTGAGATTCTATTTGAAGCTATTCTTGCCACAAGGACTGCAAAGAATAAAGGAAATGAAACTACCAAAGTTCTATAGTCAGCTCTTGCATCCTTCCATTCCCTTTTCCATCTGTATTTATATTATGATTAATGTAAGGCTTACATTTTAAGTTTTTGGGGAATTATTTTTCTTTTTTTAAGTAGAACTTAGGCACAATCCTATTACTATAATTCCTGAAAGTGTAGAAAATTATTCATACATAATATATTGTCATATTTTTATTGACAGAAAAACCAAAACACAATGTTGTGTAGGATGCCTTCCAGCTTTACTCACATAGTTTCTTGTCTGAAACAGGAAAGGGCCAAATTGTGAATCGTGGGATCTCTTAAATTGGAAAAGACCTTTAAGACCATTGAGTCCAACTATAAACCCAGCACTGCCAATTCCACCACTAAACCATGTCCCAAAAGTGCCATATCTACATGGCTTTTAAATACCTCCAGAGACAGTGATATTACACTTCCTTGGGCAGTCTGCTCAAAGATAAAATTAAATAATGGAAACTGGCACAACTCTGTCTTCTTTGCATTGGATTACATATATGTAGTGTATCTCTTTCACATATCTAAAAATAACACCCAGTTCTTCTAAAGCTATCTAACAGATTCTTGAAACTTATTCCCTCTTATGAAAAATCAAAAGAAGGTGGGGAGGTAAGAGTTAAAAATCTTTCCTTGCTGCACCTAAAAGCCTCAGATAAGGATACAAATCAAGCACAGTAATGGGAGTGTTTCAAGTTTCTATTGGTTTCAGCAGCTGATAAGCTCCACGTGTAACTACAGCTTATCACTGCAGGTGCAAAGCAAGGTGGGGTCCAGGCTCCTGTTCTCAATTGCTAGGCCTGTGGAAGTGTCCACAACAGGCACTGAAAATTTTCTTCCCTCTGAAAGAAGATTGTGAGTATACATGTAAACAGACTGAGGGAGAAATAATGTTTTCTCAGGTCTTGCTCTAAAAAAAATTGTTGAATATAAGAGCTGTCCATCAGATTCTAGCATCCTGAAGCACTGCTGAATTTTATATATCAGGCATACTCTGACTTGGGGGGACGGGGAGGGTTGGCCAAACTACAGATAGCAGAAGGGAGGAAGGACATTAACCTGCTATTGTGGAAGTAAATAAACAGTAAAAAAAGGAGAAAAAGGAAAATACAGATGACTTTACAGGTAAACATTCTAGAAGGAAAAATGTGATTTGTTCAATTTTTGTGCTCATGTACAAAGAAAGACACTTAAATAGGTTCATATACAATCCTGAAATATATTAAATATGGTGTATTAAGAACTTATGTTTATATCATCTGTATTATTTTGAATACCTTAAAGAGTGAAGATACTGCAAGTAGTATTATAGACTAGAAACAGATGTACTAGACATTCAAAAATTTGCTTGTCAAAACTATAAAATCGGCCAAAGAAAAAGCAATTTACACCATCCCTAACACATCACTTATCCAAGATAAATAGTACAACCTCTGCTTACCAGCAGCTGTCAAATGCTTTAATCCCCTGATCATTACAGCTGTTGAACTCTCAACCCTGTTACTCTCCACTAAAATTGTTCTACATGATCCTAATTCTGAAAATAAATCACTTCTTTCCTTCTTTTGGAAATAGAACACAAACACTCTACAAACTGGTGGTAGTGACTGCACTATCTTTATTACTGTACTTGCAGTTGGTAGACGTCTGACTGCACGGGAAGTTTCTGAAACTTAAGTCAAAACATTTCTGTTTTCATGACTATGAATAGCTTAAAATACCTCTCTTGCTAGAAACAACATGCCTATTCGTGTGAATGTTGGCTAAATTTTCTTTGCTTAAATGCCAACACTGTTTGACAGCCAGTCACTCTCTTGTAGAGAGATACAGTACCTAGTACTTACTAATATTATTGCACCAAATAATGAATGCAACATAAGCTACTGCAATGTGACAGCTGTTTCTATCAAAGCTTGGTAGCTCGATGTGACTAGAAGGTTTTTGTCAGAAGCATACACCAATTTATAGTTGATTTCACAAGAAGAGGAAGAAAAGCTTCTTTTCTGCCAAAACATGACCTTAACCTGCCTTCAGATGCTATTAAGTGCCCAAACATCAATTGCATTCTCCCTTCTGTGAAATCACAGGAAGTTTCAAATGCCTTCTACTCAAGCTTCTGAAGCTGCAAGCAACATAGGAAATTATGTTTCAGTGTAAACTGTGAGCTGAAAACACATCAGTAACACACAAAAAATTCCTCAATACTTACACATTCTATGCCTTTTATGAAGAAAACAAAATTAATGCTGTATGGCAGAGCTGTATCTTACCATATTAAAGTAAAATTGTGATTGGGAATGGATTTGAGCTATAATTCTTGATAAAATTCAGTATTGTTTTATTGAATAAGTTGAAATTCTGTAGTTCGTTTTTGTTGCCATTAAAAACTCAGGTTGATATGTTTACATAGGTAGAGCAACTCATTATTATTCACAAAGAATGCTATGATTTGAAAGTTAAACAAAAAAAATTAATAACTAAGATTGTTACATCAATATTGAATTCTGCTACGTTATAAACAGTTATTAAAGTTATTCAGGACAATATAGTGAATTAAATATTATACCTTCAACTTTGTATTACCTGTCTTTTCATTGGTTAGATTTGCACTTTAAATGCTATAATTGTTTCTGCCTTTGTTCTTGCCTCTACACACACAATAAAGGAAGGATTAGGTTGCCATCATCTGGAGCTGAGTTGGTTCATTTAGTTTTTACAAAACACCATATTTTAAAGAGCACCCTTTCATAGATATGAAAGAAAAACAGAAACAACACAGTTGAAATAGACAGGTTTTCAATGCTTTTCTTCTACTAAAAAATAGTATTTTCTGCTTACTTTGAATATGCCAAAGAAAATCTGTTAAGTACTATGTTATCTTATATATTTTTCCAAGAATGTCACCAAGGATAGAACAGTTCAAAAATTTGCCACTACCGAGTTGCTTTGATTTTAGAAAGTATTAATTAATTAATTAGATTTATTAATTTACAAGGAAATATAGGCCATGTAGGAGTTAATGAATGTTTACTGTGTATCCACATTCTAGAAAACCAGAAGAGGATACAGATCAAAAAAAGGCTCAAAGACACTGTAAAAAGTTGAGAATCCCACTTATATTTAAGGACAAAATTATGCCACATGTAGGATGAAAGTCTTCTATGTTATCACTACAGAAGTCCTTCTGAAAGAGGGAAGAGTTTCATCCTAAGCTTTTCAACCCACTTATAAAAATTCCTCTGGCAAGTGTTCACAGAGAAGTATTTTTTGGACAGGTTTTATATACTTCTTAATATATTAACCCCGTTTTGCAATATTTCTAACTAGTTTCTTTTTAATATGTATGTTCAACAAGAAGTTTTGTGTGTTCATTTTTTATATGTATATTATTTTTATTTACCTCCCTTCTACAGCATTGATTTGTTTTTACATAGTCACAAGTATCCTGCTCAACTCTACATTTTTAACATTAAGCTTTCAAAAGCATGCTTGGGAGAAAAAGAATCCCCAGAAAAGCATATTGTCACTGCCCAAGGTGTCTCTTTATGCTTGAGATCACCTCAGGAGGACATGAAGGTGGTCTAAAATTCAGGTTTTCCCCAACACTTGCTGATGAAAGACTGCAGGAGGCTGGTTTCTGAGGTTTTCAAGGTTGTTTATTGTTTATTATCTCAGGAATTCTTTGTCCAGCTAACAGTGATCTGTCCAGCCAGACGTCCAGGGCAGAATCTTCCCAGCAGAGGCAGGACTTATCTTTTATACTCTAAATTACGTATTTGATATTTACAATTATTTCCCAATACACCACAATCTTATTGTAATGTCTAGTTTTGGCCTCATCAGTTAAAGGATGCCAAGGTGGCACTTCAAGATGGATGGTATGGGGAAGAAGGAGGAAGAAGCATACCACGCCCCAAATCCTCCATCTTGACCACGAGCCCGTTAATATAAACATTCTGGAAATCTACTTATTCTACATTCTAACAATCTAATTTACACTCTACTTATTTTTGCAGCTTGCATTTCTTCTGTCAATGTTGGTAAATTGTTCCAAGGAGCTAAATTCAGCCCCTGAGACACTTGGGACTCATTTGAGGGTCTTTGGGGACCCTGCTAGGGGGGTCTTGAACCTTCCAGGGAAGCCAGAGGAATACTCTGGGCTCCCACAGCATATCTGAGAGAAAAAAAATCAAAATCACTGGAAAATTAAATGAATAAAGGATTAAAAAAAACCATACTAAAACTTGTGGCGCACAATAGTCAGAAATTGTGGAGCTAACCAGAAGGAAGGAACTGCAATACAAATATGATTTGTCTTACTTGGATTTTGCCTCCTGCAGCAGCGAGGGGTCGTCAGTGGCCAAATAGACTCTTTTTTTATCGACGCGCATCCTGCGGGCGAGCAGCTCGAAGCGCTCCTCCACGTGCACCATGTACTCCTCAATGGGGTGGAACGCTGCCTCCGTCCCCACCTTGTCTGTCCTGCGGACGTGAACACTGCACAGAGGGACACACCAGCAATTACATCTAGAAACACTGTACCAACTTCACCAAATAAAATGTTATATTCAGTCCCTGCATAAAATGAGGAGGGATTAAAACTCCTCCATGTGCATCAAGACACACTGAGAATATGAAGTTAGTCTGTTCTCAAAAGCAATATAATAATCTGACAAGGGAGGCAAAGGGTAACTGAAAGAAAGGAATGAAGGCCATTGACTTATAGCATATAAGGTAGCATTCCTTCTGTGCACAAGGTTAAGTTATCTACTACAGATAGATAATGCTTGATCAATACAGGTCAAAAGGAAAATAGGAATATTTGCAGCATATAATGTATAGTTTACATTAAGGTAGTTACAAATGCATTTATTTGACCTCCTTGAAACTTAACAAGTCTTCAGATGCAGCAGCAGTGAAGAGCCCTACCAGCTCAAGGTCAAAAGCCAGCTAACATTTGGACAACCTGCTGTGAACCCCTAGAAAAAGAAAGCGTAAGGACTGAAGGAAATTCTGGCAAAGGAAGAACTAGCACAGCAGCAGCAACATTTTTCACACCACATGGTGGAAAAACCTTTCTCCCACAAGTTGCTTTTTATTGCTTTTCTTCCTTCTCCCTTTATTTCCCCACACAGACCCTTCCAATTCATCATTATTGCTGAGAAACAACTCTGGCAAAAACACCAGTAGGGAAGGGAAAGGCACATATCATGTTCATATGTCGTCAGTGATAAAATTAGTTGCGAATTGTGGCATGTAAAATGTAGGCTTAGCCTTTTTTCCTCAAATTTAAAAGCTACAGGCACTGGAAAGAAGACATAAAGTGCCTGGAATACAAGCTCTAAGGCAATTACATTAATGAAATTCTGTATTACCAGATGTGGAAGGACATGTTAAAAAACTTTCTATTGAGCTGCCTTTTATATATCTGTCCAACTACAGGTAGCCAAGTACTTGTAACCAACTTGTATTATGCACAGTTAAAAAACAAGAGTTTCATCTAGATATCACCCTCACGCCCCACAAAATACTTCAGGACTCTGATTGTCATTGTAAAGCATTTTTTCCTGTACAGGAATCACTACATACACGTATTAAAGCACAGACAGTTAAAAAGAAAACTAAGTACCCACCCGATCACTGGATGTTTGAAACCAAGTTTCCTTGTGGCTTCCTCTATTTCTTTTTCTAGCCAAGGCTGTGGACGAATCAAGTATTTCACAAACTGTGAGACCCACCACACTGCAGGATCCCCATGTACACGAATTAGTCTATCAGCCAAGTCTTCAGGGACAGCCAAGGGCAAATAGGGTGGCCGTGGGTGCAAGCTGTCAACAATGGGAAGTTCCACCACCTGAACATCCTTATCATTAGCCTCACCTGTTTCAAAACACATACTAAGATGAGTCAAGTAGTTTACTTTATTAATAAGCTTTACCATTGGCAAATAATATCCCAAACATATCAACTCATCCGTATCTTCAATTTCAAAAAGGCTACCTAACCCTTGCTCTACTTTATCAAAAACAGCATAAACAAATCTAATAAAAATCATAGTTTTAGACTAGATTTATATTTGAGTTGTATCTAACAATCCACTCAAGTAGAACAAAATTGAAGGGTCTTGAATTATTAATAAAATATAAAATGCATTCCTGTTTATATATTGACACCTTCTTATATTCAACTATACCGTTACTGTGTGCAAAGGCTTATCTGGACAGACTGGTTATCTAAAATATCTAGAATTCAGTTACTTGTTTAAAAATTAAACAAAGAAATATTTTAAGGCATAAGAAATCGTTTAAAAAATAACTACAGCTCTTCTGCTCTTTTGACCACATTTTATTGCAGTAAATTTCAGCCTTTCAGACATCATTATAACCACTGAATCTGTTGCTAGAAGAGGAGGAAGACAATTCCTGTCTTCAAGAACTTAAACTATGAAGTAGCAAATTAAACAGACCATGGAAAACACAAGCACTGTATAAGCATGTGATATACATACAGGTAAGAATTCGTTATGTTTTAAATATTAACTCTAGTAGAATATTCAGATGGTTTAGATGGGATTTTAATTCAAGGCTTAATAGCCACCAAACATCTTTTAAGAGTTTCTACAAATTACACAACCACAACTGTCTACATAACTGATAGTTCAAAGCTAAGTTCATATACTGAAATAAATTACAATACATGACAACATAAAACAAAGCATTACATTTTTAAAGCATTGAACATCTCAGCTAATATTTCTAGTGTGCTCATTTCCTCCAAAATAATGTTTCCATTGTCTGCAGTAGTTACTGGCAAAGATGGTTAGTGCTCACCAGCCAGGAAAAAACTGCTTTAAATATAAGCAAATCAAACTCATATAACTTATAAATCTTAATGCTGAAAAAAATCAATTCAGGGAAGGAAAAATGAGTTTAAGAACAGTTAAAGATTCCAAAGGTAAGAACACTTTTACAAGACTAGTCAAAATTCTGCAGTAACACTCTGAAATATGGTTATTTAAATAAGGAATGTTTGTTATTCTCAGGTATATTTTCAATTCATTTTTACCAGATTTGGAAATCTATCTTCCAAGATGTATCTATATGTCATTATTTCATCACTGCACTGTATATCATCACTGTAAGGGATTCTTTAGAAGAATTTCCCATACTACAGGTATGGATGATTCTTTTTAATTCAAGAAGCCAGTTCATATTTTTACCATCTATTATATCACATTCACTGGCAGAGATTTAATAAAAGTTCATAAATTCAGCAAAAATATTGAGCATTTAAATCTTCTTATAATATGATGGATAATACTTTATTAGTATGACTTCAGAAAGCTGCAATAAAGAAGAGCAGCATGAAGCCAGGGAAGTGCTAAATCTGGTGCAGATGTGAAGTATCAGCAAAAGTTTAGACAAGAAATGTTTAGCTTGGGAATGGTATGACAGAATGCTTGAGGTTCCATCCTTTTTACCTTTTTCCCCTCAACTGAGAATGGGAAAAGAAACAGGGTGGCAAATAAAAGAATAGCAGTCTTTGCCAAGAGAAAAAGAAAATACTTCAATCTTAAATTAGAGAAGAAAATCTGCTGCAAACCTTTTGAGGGGAAAAATCAGGTGGTGCAAAGCTGCATATAAAAGGTGATTTTTTTATTAAGTACAGCATCACTGACAAGCTTTTAAACTTTTTTCTGTGACTGAATAAATCTGTTGGTCTGTAAGGACAGTCATTTGCATAACCTTGCTATTGATAAAGCTGATTGAGCAATCTGACTTCTATTTGACATTCCTACCCTGAACAGCACACAATACATTGTTCTATCCTACTAAAAGAATGTGTGCTTCTAAAAATTTCCAAAAGCTGCCTTAAGGTTTTGAAAAAAAAATGAGATTGGCCAGAAATAACTAAGAAAACTCTCATCATATATAGCAAACTATATGAAAAGTATACCAAAATCACTGAATATCAAAGAAGATTGTGAAAAAGGAATCAGATTTCAGCTTTCAACTCTATGATATGTTGTTTGAATAGTAATGAAGTTGCAAGACATGCTGCAAATCAAAATCAGAAACAAACTAAATGTGTTTCATCCAGGAAAAACAATTTGATTGTTCAAAATTAACACCTAGGTCGAGTGTTATCTTTTAAAAAAATTACAAATCAAATCATAAATATGGTCATGGCTATTTCAATAATGCTATAGTATGTTCACTGCTTACATAAAAATATCACCTGCATAATCTAACACATAGATATGTGTACAATTCCAAAACACCTTATGGCAACTCTCTAGATTGTATTACCCATATTATATCTGAATTAAGGAAAAACTCCCTATTAGTCTTCTTTCATTTTTAAAAGTACAAAGAGCAGATGCAGTGAAAGGAAAACTTACAGCCACTGTTTGCTTTTGCACTGGACAAATCCAGTGTAAAGTAACTCTTTAGCAACCCTGAAGGAGTAAACAACTCTGTAACAGCCATACAGGCAAGAGACCCTACTGATCACTTTTTTTTTTCAGTATTCATGAAAAGATTCCTGATAGGCAATGAGCTTGTCCTATTTTCAACAGGCATAGTTTAAAAAAACTGTTATCCTTTTTTCAAACAGCAGGATATTGTTTCATTTTACTCAGAAATACACTGCAATCAAAATCAATTATACAGGAGATAACCAAAACTCAGTCAGATCAATAGACAAGCACATACATTAGAAAACAATAAGTCACATCGATCATTCACATGAATTTTCAACTGAAGATAATGAAACCAAATCAAAATACATAATGAATTTTTAAAGCACATTTCAGTTGTTAGCTACATGTTCTCTAATTTGTCAAGTAATTGAGTTTTTTCTACTTCACAGATGTAATTTGTTAAGTAAAAGATAAGCCATAAAAGGTAATAATCCATACTAATGTTTATGTATTTTTCTCGTGTTGGCAGTTTAAATCACAGCATCATCATGTCAATCAGGTCCAATTCTCTACTCGGTGGTATAATTCTGACATTTGATCACAGAATCACAGAATTATTTACGTGGAAGATACCTTAATTATTTAGGCTAGAAGATACCTCTTAGAGTTGTTATACATAACTTACATTTCAGCAATACTTCAAGTTACTACTGGTGTGATTTTACAGTTGTCAAAATTTGTCACTATAATTCTATTTATAGCTTAACTTTCATACGATTCCAGGTGCCATTTTTCAGTTCGGAATGACCTAAGTAATTGTCTTCCAGAGTTCTACAACTAAACCCTGCTTTGGATTTCACTTCACTGAGTAACCAAAGATTGAGTGTTTTTGCCAGAGTCATAAAGTACTGTAATATTGAAAACACTCACTCTTACCATAACAACATGCTCTGGAGGAAGGTCCTGGATTGAAACTGATTTTAATTCAAATGACCTATGCCATTTGCATCATCTAGTTCTTATTTATTACCAGTTTTTGGATATGTTCATCACTAATAAATCAGTAACACAGTTTCAATTTCCAGAAGACCTACTGAATACCTTTTAGATACTGAAATGAGCTCTATGTGTTATAAAAAGCATAACTTTGCTTTGCTGCAGTATCCCAATGTGCCTTAAGCACTTTATAGCTCTCAGGATTTATATAATTTTTGAGATTTGGCAAAACCTTACTACTCAACTTACTCTACTTCTCAAATTTACTCTAATTTAAAGCCCATTTAAAAACTTTTGCTATTTGCTATTTTTCATCTTTTTCATTCATTCTCCTATTATTTCAAAATTCACCAGCTAATTTCAATTTTTTAACAAGTGTTTAAAAGTATGCCAAAGAATACCATGCTAAGGACATTCCTGTCTTGTAACTGAAAATTTCAATTTAATTTCAGTTTGTCTTGCTAGAAACAGAACTGAATAAACTGATGTAAAAATGGAATAGCTTCCTTGTTTTTCTGTTTCTATACTATAGTTAATTAAGCTGATATCAACTTGCAGAGACTTATCAGAGATCTACTTAACCAGGCTCTACAGCATGAAAGACTGACTGCCAATCTGGAACCCTACCCAAGTGAACAACTCTAAATTCAAACCACAGGAGATAAGTCAGAGTGCTGGGAAAGCTGTTTGATTAGCACAGGGTATGGTGAGGGGACTGTGCTGAATTCTCTCAAGGCTCCTCATTGTCCTGCTGGCTCCTGTTACATATTGCAAAGGACAGCAGGTTCAGGGCTCATCAATGGTATTTCAGTGCTTTTCTTTTCACACACAGTAAAAAATGAAAACTGTGTAAAGTTATGGTGTGTTGTGCTCTTTATGAATGGTCAACCAGTTCAGAAGAAAGTAAAAGTATGCTTTTATCTGTTTTGTGATGCAGACTAGACCTCCTACAACTATCTTCTGGGCATTTGCAAGCTTAAATAAAGTTACCTCATAAGAGTTTTATGCCATAGTTGAATTATAAAATGAAATTGACATGAGGTGAAAAATCTTATTTTTCTTTTAAAGTAGTCAATGTAAAATACAATTCATATATCTAAATGGCTTTTTTTTCTCTCTAAGGTTTTGCTTTGTACAATTTCAATACAGAATTTTTGAACTTGATTTCTGAATTATTTCTCACTAGTGTTCCACTTACTAATTTTTAAATCACCCTTTATGTAACCAAGCCTTTTAAGGCAGACAGGTGTTGAATAAATTTGGTGCAATTCTGTTTTAAAGAAACTGAAAACACAGTCCTTTTTTTCCCGGGTTTCACATGCCATATGGATACTGTTGTCCCATTTGCCATCCCAAGTGGCTGAATCTCTACCTTCAGGAGTGAGTGAACCAGAATGTTTTCAAACATGCCAACATGCCTTCCATTACTTTTCTCAATCCAACACTTCCAAGGCTTTTTTCCTGCATTCTTTCCCATCCTCTGCACAACTCTTGCAACTCCCCTCACTTGCTCTCACATCCCTTATCTCTTTGGGTTCTGTCTGTGTGTTGAAAAGTGGCATCTGTGATCAGTCACTGCCTCTCACTTCCTCCCAGGCCTGAATGATGATTTCAGTGGCTCTGCACACACACCCATTTTATCTATTTTGAGGACTTCTAGAAGACCTTAACAAGAACTATTTTAGTCAAATTTGGCCAAAATTCATCCAATATCCAAAGCTTAAACTAAGTTAGGCTTAAGAAGAAAGAGAGCAGATAGAAAGGTAAAGCACAGTGACAAAACTTTTGCTCTCACAAGAAACTTGTCTAAAATAAATCTGTAAAGATACTATTTTATCATCTCCCTCCCAAAAAGTAACATTTTAATGATAGTTTTTCTGCTCCTGCAAAAACTCTAACTTTCAGAGCTACTGAGCTACCAACTGTCATTGTAATACAAGTGACAGCCTTGCAATAATATTTATTTTCCCATGTTATTCCAGTTCTTTGATAATCCTACCCATAATCAAAACCACAGCATAAAGACGAACAGTGCTCTTAATGCCCTAACAAGTGATGAGATTCCAGTGAATGTTTTCCCTTTTGACCTGATGGAGGCCTCAACTGAGTGCAACAATTTCTGCATTTGCAATAGCTCTGTCTCTCACAAAACAAAAGCCTTTAGAGCCTCCATTCCCTTTTGGGCAGCTCAGGTGAGCTGCATTATAAAGACCTATATTTCTGTTTCACTCTCCTGAAAACTTCTCGTTGCTCACTAGAAGCTTTATGTGGCAACTGTCACAGCACTTTGAGAGAACATTAAAAAGTAAAGATTTTTCCCAACTTCAATTGTTTAGATACCTAGCATGTCAGCTGGAAAGTTTACAGATGAAGAGACTGCACAAATGGACTTCATCGAACAGTCAGAAGACCATCAAACTAGGTAGAAATCAAGAAGCTTACTAGCAATTTATTCTTCCTTTTATCTTTATATATTCAAACTGCTTTTGAACAATGCCCCATTTCATCTAAACACTGATATGAAAGGGGTACGTGTTAAAGAGGAGCTCCAATTCCCTGGCTGACAGAAACTATAATGAAATGTATTTGCAAAGGCAAATACACTTTTATAAATGCAAAGGGGTTTTGCCACATTACCAAAGTCTAGTTATTTCAAGTAAACAGTAAACAGAATTGATGTTTTGAAAGTAAGATCATACGTACATAAGGATAGTTGAAATAACTGAGAAACACATTAAAAAGATTGTTACAGCTGTATTGATGAAAAAGCAATTTTGGATTTGATTTCAAACAGTTCCACTGAAGCTTATTCTCTATTTCAGTCTAACATTAATTATTATCTATTTGAAACATTAATTCTAATTAACTATTGATTCTAATTAATACTAATTCTAAACTATTAATTCTAATTAATACTAATTCTAATTAAGTCTAAAATTAATTATTATATATATTTGAAAATAGTTCCAAATACTTGCTTTGAATATTAGGTTATCTTTTACCTTTTCTGGAATGGAAAATAGCTTATTTTTATAATAATCCTTTAACAGCTTCAGGGACTTATCTCTCACATGCATATGCTAACTGGACATACACTCGAGCCAGCAACAGGCATGTATGAGCATGTAAAAAACAAGACAATATTTCATATCTCATGACCTAGAAGTTTCCAACAATGGAGCTTAAATTTGCAGCTGCCTGTCCAGAAATCTAGTGGAGAAGCACTCCCAGTTTAGACAAGACATTTAATGTCTTTTTATAATTCCCAATCTTGTACTGTTCTAATCTGAACATGTGGACAACTCCTCTTTCAATGAATGACTAGAAGTACCTCCATATGCAAGCCCAGATGGAAGACAGGTCTCAAGGTATTTGTAGACAAAAGGACATTTTAGTTACCCATAAATAAAACAGGAGAGAATAAACCTTCTATTTGAGATTGTTGTTTCATTTGAACGCTATATTAAATTAAATGTTAAAATTAATGTGTGTTCTTCAAATATGGGTAGGCGATCAGTGCAATAAAAAACAGCTTTTCAACACTAGAACAACACTAGAAAGAAATCAATGGGCTGAAAGCCTAATGATTGAGAAACAAAAATATAAAATGCAAGAAATTATTTCTGCCTTAGAAATCTTAGTATAACTTTCAGTTATTTCACATGGTGGAAAAACTTTATTCAGAACCATTTGCCTATAGGCAGTTTTTCAATACGACATTCTAAATCTAGACAGGAGATATATCTCGAGAACTAGCTGCCATTTTAAGGTGCTCTTTTAATTCATTACTCAAATGAAAATAAGACAAAAGGAAAAAAGACTTTTAGGATTGATGAAGTTACACAGAAATGAATGAAACACCCAGCCTTGTGCTACTGTAAAGAACTGAGAGTAGCTGCATGACGAGAAAGAATGGCCACCATAGTAACTGATGAATTCCCCACCATCAGAGCCATAACCCACAGTGCTCTGGGATGTCTCCCACCTGGAATTGGCAGTAGTCATTTTCAACATGTAGGAAGGGTTTGGATGACTTGAATTCAACCCCACAGCTGCCAGTTCACGTTACTCTTGCTTAAAGATTACTTAAAAATGGGTAATACTACTTAACTAGAACATTGTAATGATCAGTGTAATACATTAGAAAGTTATTCAGAACTTGAATGCAGGTTATAATTCCCCAAAAAACTATCAATGCTTCAGTTTGGATAGAAATTTATGCAGCCAAACAACCCAGATTAACATTTCAAACTTTGCAGTTTGTTTGAGACCTAACATACTTAGTTTACCTCATGCCATCTCTTCATAATAAAAAAAAAACCAAGCTGATTTTTTTCATTTGAGTACAAAACACACTATTTTTCCCTACTGTGCATGTTGCAGTACAACTTTTCAAGAATGGTTACCTTAAATCAAATAAATTCTAATAGTAAGACAATTTATCGCTTTTTTTCCTTATTAAACAATTTTTATAAGCAAAATCCTTTTTTCACAGTTTGTAAAGGACACTGTTTACCAATCTGCAATTTGTCTTCCATGGTTTAATGCTCATGAGGAAAGTCTGAAATTCACCACTAACCTACAGGTACTATTTTTGCTACTACATTTGTGGGGGGGGCAACATCAATCTGTTAGGAAAAAGGGAAAGTCATGCTTCCAAGTGTAATATTTCATATGAACAGCATGAGATCTGTGATCAAATATGTGATCGATTATTTCCACCACTGAACAGAACTAAGCCAAGAATCCTCTTCCCTGCCTCTCTGCACTCTTTGAATTTCCAAGTCTTCAGCTTCAGCTTCCCCTTATCAAGAAATGTAGGGAAAGAAGCCCTTGCTATTTAGAAAGTAATTATTTCAGTGGGCACATCTAGGTTACTTTCCTTCATTTCAACACAGTTGAAGAATTCTCATGGAACATGTTTGCTAATCTGCTTATGGTCCTGCCCATGCAAGGAACTATTATCAAACACTCAGTTGTATTTTATACAGACATCAAATCTTAACCTAAATTGGCAATGACAAGGAGAATTCACTGTATACAATCCCAACATCTTTGCTTCTTAAACATTTTTTGATAGGTAGCACAATTATATACATCAACATTTAAAGATATGTAGACATTCTTCTGCTATCACAAAATTTACTAGACAATGGCTGTTTTAAATGAAAGTATTTCCCATTTATCTCCTAACCTGTTAAAAGATGCTACTGACATGCAGAACAACTTCAACACTATTCTTTTACCAATAATAGATTTCATGTAATTCCTCATATAATTAGATGAGAACCAGTGGTACATTTAGGCCATATAAATGGCTTAATTAGGATCAATTTGGCTTGATTGATTATAGCATGAAAGAACACACAGATGTATTTTATGAAAATCTCCTTAAAATACGAATTAATTTAATTTAGTATGGCAGATTTGGGACTGCGCAAGTGAATTTTGTGACTCAGGTTGTAAGACAATATTAAAGTATCACTACAAAACAAACAAATTTTTAAAAACCCTTACCCACTCCAAAACCAAAGGCAAACATTCTTCTGTGTTAAAAATCCCCAAAAGAAATAAAACTAGTTAAAAGAAAAAATGGCATCTCCTGTAATTCCAATTTCAGATAGTGCAATTTTTTTGCTTTTCTGCTTCTGGACCAGCTGCCATAATGGCGATCAACAACAGCAGCGAGTTGTTGTTAAAAAGCAGACCTCATCTCTAATCAAAATTTTTCAGCCACATCTTTGTCTAAAAGTAGAAGTACTTCCCATATAGAAATACCTATAAAATGTGGCAGGACAAGCTTTTAAAACTTGCTTTATTTTAGAACTGAATTACGGTTTTTAATCTCCTACTGTAAAGAAGATTTTTATGTCCTTGAATCAGTGTAGGTCTTTCTCAGAATCCTTTCATATTTATCAATATTTATTTTGAAAGCCAAATAACAGAAGTAGAGTGTCCTGCAGCCTGTCTTTGCTCTTCTTGCTATTATTCAATAACCCTCCACTTAGAAATGAGTAAGGATCACACTTAGCTCTTTTAGGCTACTGCATTGCTCTGAAAACTCAGACCTACCACATTAGAATTCCAAAGTTCTTTTAAGAGTAACCACTTCCTAATATATTTATGTGTTTACACAAACAAATGTCTTTATCTAGAGTATCTTACAAGGCACCTTGAGGACAAAAAATCTACACAATATCAGTAACTTGAAATCAAGATTAACAATTGAAAAAAAGGTAAAATTCAGAGAGGCTGCTGTTACACTGTTCTCTCACACCATTGTTCTCCAGTTTGCTTCACAGAAATTGAACTTGTTTGAATTAAAGTGTAAATAATGAAAGTCACTATATAAAAACACTGTTAAGAATTAGAACTAGAAATGAACCCGTATTTTCTGCAAATTTTATAAATAAGAGTGGGACGTGGGAGCAAAACATAATTCTCTACAATTGTATGCAAGTTAAAATTTTTTTTAGGCCAATACTAAATATTCAGCTGATTTCCATAAAGAAAAACTACTGTCAAGGAATATCTAGTTCATGGAGTGAAAGTTTTTAATTTATTGCAATTAATTCTGTACAACTTTTTATGTTTTGATTTTGCAAATTTTATTTAGTCTTTTTGATTACTGTTGCCAGATAGGCTTTAATAAATTAAACATTCATTTTGTGTACCCACAGTATCCTCGTTCCTGAATTATACATACAAACATATTAGTTAATTCATATTTTAAGATTGTAGTTCGATTAATACTTAAAAGCTGGCACTACCAACAAATGAAGAGCTCTGCCATTTTCTCCCCCCTGGGTATCCCTTCCTCAAAAGCATTAATTCAAATCATAGTTAGAGGCAGCAAAATCAATATTCAAGGATAACTGTAGGAAACTTTATTTCAGGTTTCCTTTTTCAAGTTACCTTTCATCTTTCTGGTTTTTAGGCTTTATGGAAAGGAGCACATACTGTTATTTAAAGCATGTAGATGGCTTCTTTATCTCCACATTCCTTCATTCTCCAGTTTAAAATGCAGATATGATTTCTAAAACCTGTCCTTCCTATTAATCTGTTTTCTTTTTCATTTATTTTATGATTTTTTTTTTGTCTAGTTATTTTATAGACCTCTTTCAATTTATTATTGGGGAATGTCACCATAACATCATAAATCATCAAGTAAAAAATTATTATATCCATTTTAGCATGCAGCAATGATAACGGAACATTATGACCTAGTTAACTAATTAATTTAAAGAAAGTTAATCAAAAATTTCATGATAAACATGTCTTCACAAGCTCTCTATGTTTTGGCTCTTATTACTAGCAAATCATTCATGCTTCTTATAAAAATTCCTACCTAAATTATTCATAAACAGTTTGACCATAGATATCAAAGGAAAAACGAATGACAAGAAAGATGCAATTGCAGGCAAGATATCATTTTAGAACTAAAAAGAGCGTATATAGAACCATCTCTTTCAATTGTTTTCTCTAGAATGACAGTATGAATGAAAAGGACAAGAAAAACTTATAGACAGTGTAAAATAACTGTTGTTTTTACAGAAATCTGCAATATAATTCTCAGTCATCTAAGATTTAAGACAGAAAACCTGAACTTGATTCCAGAACTACCATGTTAAACACAAAGAACAACTCCTGCAAGACATGGCATGGGCTGAGCTGGCCCTTAAATCTTCACAGCTGAAAACATTTTAGTAATCTTTTGCTATCTCACAAATATCAGCTTGCTCATTAAAATTCACTCTACTTCCCAAACTCCAAAAAGAAGCTTAGCTTTTATACCTAGTTAGGAGAGGACTGGACAAACAAAATTCCAGAATTATATGTATTCTCAGCTTATATAAGCCTCTTAATTCTTTGGAGAAGGTATTACGATCTAAATTGTTTCACTGAAGATAAAGTTCAGAAACTAAAAATTGTCAAGCACCAGCAATTAAATGAAAAAGTAAAAAGATAGATGCATAAATTTAAACAATTTTGTCATGAAGCATATTTTACTAAGTTATTATCTATTCAGGTCTGCAAATTACATGAAAACATTTCTCTTAGAGGATATATTTTTCTGAATCGTTGGCCTATTTCCATAATTTACATTGAACACTTGCTAAAATGATTCACTTGAATATTTTTGAAACATAATTTTAAAAAACTTTTAAAACCCTACACTACATAGGAGAAATTATTCATTTATAAAAAATGAAAATTTATAAATGTCAATGCATTTTAATACATTTATTTTGAAAATCTAGAAAATCTCATGCTGATTTCAGAATTTGTAGGGAGAATAACAATTAAAGGTAAAGTACTGCAAACAAACTGCTCCTAACCAGAGCTAAGAATTTCAGACTTATTTGTCCCTGAAAAAAAACAGGGAATAAATAAATATACAAGTAAATTAAAATCTATATAGATTTAGGGAGAGATAAGAAGCATATGTCCTCTAGATCTAGAATACCAAAACTCAAATTAGTGTCACTCATTATTTAAAAAATAATTTATTGCATCAGTGCTCTCTGCCTTCAAACTATTCATCTGGATGTAGAAACTAATTGGAAAAAAAAAAAAAAAAAAAAAAAAAGAAGAAAAAAAATAAACTAACACAAACTGTAGGGACCTAAAATGAAGCATTATTTGTATTTTCATCTCCAATAGCCTATATTTCAGGAAATCATCATCTATTTAAATAGATTTTCATGAAAGTATCTAATCTTTTGAAGCCATGTGTGCATGAGTGCACTGCTTTCCAGCTCACTGTGCTCGAAAGTTGCTTACAAAACTGCAACAACAATTTGCAACTGCAAATCTAAATTCTGGAGTCACATAGAGGAGTCCACTGAGAGCCACGTTCACATGGTAGTTTCACTTACTAACTTCACCAAACACAAATAAAACTTCAGCTGGAGTTCTCAATATCTGTTGTCCATTTATAGTTGTTTTTATAAAACATCCAACCATTCCTAAGAAACATTTTTTGCCCAAAAAAAAAAAAATCTCATTTGGAAAACCCATCAGAATTCTCACAGCTAAGCGTTGCAGCATCTTGAAGCTCTGGAGAACAGATGCTATTTCACTGTGCAAATGCTGTTTCAATGTGCAAACACTCAAGTTTATACGCAATCTGTAAACTGGATTTTGTAAATCTGATTAAGTTAATTTCAGACCTGTAAAACTTTAATAGTTACTTTAAGTTTCCATATGCACTGGGTATGCAGTGCCCTAGTGAAAAGAGTGAAGATGTTGATATGTTTCGGCTATCAACCACATGAAGAAAGATGTCATTTAAAACAAACATCATTTACCTTGACACAAACAAATCCTCCTTATCCTCCAAACATCAGTGCCCACCTACTTAATCTAGGCCAATTGTTCAGCATGATATAAGAATGGACCAACTGTTGATGCACAAATAAAACTCACATTTAACACTGCCATTGTTTCTACAATATGAATTTTGGATCTGTTCAGCTGGCATTAGGAATTGTTTCAACTATTTCTTTATTTTGTTGAGGTGTGAATGACTATCGAATACCATTTCTTTTATAGCTCTATTGCTTAATATTGGCAACATCCCTTATTTTTAAAAAAGTTTATTAATAGCCTCTATGTAATACTCTCTTCTCATGAAAATAAGATTAATATCTAGCAGAGATCACAGCAGGAAAAAGTGGGAAAAAATTGGGAAAAAAAAGGTAAAAAATGGGAAAAAAGTGGTAAATAAGCGGGGAAAAAATGGGAGAAGTGGGGAAAAATGTGGGGAAAAAAGTGGGGGAAAAATGGGAAAAAAGTGGGAAAAATGGGAAAAAAGTGGGAAAAATGGGAAAAAAGTGGGAAAAAAATGGGAAAAAAAGGGAAAATAAGGGGGAGGAAATGGCGGAAATAATGGAAAAAACGTGGGGAAAATTTGGGATAAAATGGGGGAAAAATGGGAAAAATAATTTAAATTTAAATAATTTAAATCTCAAAAACAAAAATTTGTATTAAAAACTCTGCCAATGCAGAGCTATCTTAGCAAAGAATTTTTTTTTCAACACAACGGGCAAGTGAGACGCAAAAGGTGCTCACACCCCCAGCTGCAGTTGCAGGTGTCGCGCTCCACACAACATGAAGGAGGCACCAGATGAGCTCCCTGGCAGTGAGCCAGGAGGCAGGGCTGGAGGGGAAGGCTTACCTGACCAGTGGCCGGTGCTGGAGCCCGCTCTGTCGGTGCAGGTCTCGCTGACGGGGCGGAACACGGTCTCCCAGCCGCCCGTGGCGTAGCGCCAGTTCTGCGACTCCAGGATGAGCGTGCGCTGCGTGCCGTACGCGATCATGAAGCAGTACACCACGTGGTGGAGCTGGCACCCGTAGCCACAGCCCTTGTTGATGTTGCACACCAGTTTCTTAGCTTTGCTGCAATCCTTCGGGTTCTGTAAGGATGGGCGAAAAAGTGGAGCTCAAGAGAAGATGCGCCAAAGGATTGTGTTTTTCTGAGAAACTGGCAAATGTCATAAATCACAGAAGCCAGCTATAATACATCTCCTATTCAAATGGATGAGTAAGCTCCAGCTCCATGAAAATTTTATGTGAATTCTTCACTGTGAACGTGAACAGCTATTGAACATACTTCACTATCCCAATGTAAAATAGAATACACTCAAGATTTTAAATTACTTTCTCATTTGTAAATCTGTCAGAATAAGCCAACATTTGGACTCCGAGTTCACATTTCATCAACATGATTCTCAGTGTTGGAATGCTTCTCATTTGGCATTTTCTCAGCTTTGTTAGTTCTCTTTCAATAAGCATGCATGTCATCAAATAAAAGAAAATTTCCACCTGTCTACAGCATACAGAATAAAACAAATGCTTATTAAAGGACTGCTTCCCAGGCTAACTGACCACATACTAAATACAGAATGTAAAATACAGAATGTAAAACACAGACCTGAGCAGACTGATAAAGGACAGAATTTTAATCTGCATACACTTTCCATAAAATAACATACTTCACGTCCACAAACCAGGAAACCACAGGATAGGAGGCAAATGTCTACATTGTATGAATGTTATGTTTAAAAGCAAAAACTAATAAGTATTTTCAGGTATGTGGAATTTTTAGGTATGTGGACAACACAACATCATAATCAACAGAATTTTTTCTTTATGTAAAAGAAACTACTTTTTTTTGTACATATTCATATTTGGATGGCTCCAGACGTACTTCTAAATTCCAGAAAGGTCTTCCACAAAATCTCTAGGATGAAAGTTTCATATAAGGTGCAAGAATACTGATATTTGAGCATCAATATAAATTCTGCTTCTTTCACATCTAAACAACTTTAAATAAAGTTTTCTTTAAATTTACAACAATCAAATCAAATCCTCAAAAAACAACGACCCCTGTCTGGAGAACTGAGATCCCTCCTTCAAGTGATCTTAAAGATAACCTGAGTATTCTGAGTCCTAAAATACTTCTAAATAAAATTAATTTGTACATTCAGTTAAAAGGAGGGGACAACAATTCAGACTGGGAGGGGGGTGGGGGAAGAGGGAAAAATAAAACATCCAGAACAAACCCAAAACATGTGATATACCTTTAGCATTTCTTTTTCATTTTAAATATACCTGATTCAAAGCATAACTAAGTATGAAAACAATAAATGAAATAAAATTTCCATTCCCAATTTTTGTTCCTCAGACCATCACAAATTTAATGGACAACTTGAGACTAAACCTAACAGGTATCTTTCAAAATTGTAAGAAATGTATTTCCCACAGTCTTTCAAAAGAGAAAGAGGGCCTTTCTAGTACTCTGTACAAGTTCACATAGAAAGAGCTTCATGAAAAAAATATCTCCTCATATTATTATAATCAGCAGTATTATATTTTATTTATATTAAGGTTGTCAATAATATTATCATATTTTGCTTAATTTCAGTTATTAAACTGCTCTTATCTCAACCCACAATGGGGTTTCTTTAGGGGGAGTTTTGGGGATTTTTTCCCACTGATTCTCCTCCCTGTCCTATAGTGAGGAGGAGGAGTGAGTGTCTGGGGGTTCTTCTTGCCAGCTTGGGTAAAGCCACAACGCTATTCTTTTTGAAAAGGATAATCTCTGTGAATTTTTAGAAAAAGCCCTTAGATTATGCTTTCTACATTTGCCACTGCATCCAAATGCTTGTGTCCTCTAAAATGAAAACGTTTAATTGATGGTATATTGGAAGTATTGTCAAGGTGTGCCCTTCTTACTTTCTCTCATGCAAATGCAAGCTTCATATAATAGCTTATGAACAGTATTATGGAAATCAAGTAGTAATCACACAGTTAAACATATTTGATAGTGTGACGGCTTACCAATATTAATATAATGCAATATTACCAATAAAAATTACCAATATATTAATAATACCAATATTAATATTAATATTAATATTACCAATATTAATATAATATTAATATATTACTTGGGTTTTATCATTATTTGCAGACTCAACTAAAAACTATATGTATTAGTATGTGACTTTAAAAGGAAGCTATTTAACTAATGTTTTTAAGACCGTGGGTTTTTTTTCTAATTGCTGTACTCATGTAGCAAAAAGACAAAGCAGTATTTGAGCTTCAAGTGTCTTTTGAGAATTTTAAAAGAAAAAGTGAAGTAGAGATACTTGGATATATTGCAGTTTCAACTGGTGTTTCCAGGAAAAGATGGGAATATTACCCATTGATAAGAAAAGTTACATTTCAGGCATCAGAATAGCTTGGGTGTTCATAACCAAAACTGCCAACCAAAGCAAGCACAGTACAAGTATTGAGCTGATAAAGGTTAACAGTCAATTTCAAAACCAATTAGGACTGACAAAAAAGTTTTCTTCCTGGCACAAAATCACAGAAAAGGATTATAAATCTCTGATTTGAATGGGTAGTGCATTCTGTTCTCAACCCTAATGACACTGCTCATCACACTCCTATCTCCAGTTTAATGATCTACATAATCAAGAGAGGGATGAAAGGAACCTCCATGAATGTCAAGTCCCAAAATGTAGCTGCCATACAACTGCAATAAAAACAAATAAGAAAAAATCCAAACAAAAATTAAACAAACCCACACAAAATCCCAAACAATAAACCTACAGCTGACCAATCACACAAAACATACTTCAATATATAGAAGATTAGATCATCAAGCCATTCCAGAGTTTACACCTTTTATCTTCCTCTGAATAACTTCTATGAACAATGCAACTGAAAAAAAATAACAAATTTTCAGAATAGCAAAATGGTTAGAATTACACATTTCTGTGGAAGAGAATACCATCTAAAATAAAAGTAGATTTTTACAAGTGGCAAGATGGATATAATGGTCTTTCATCATGAAGAATATGAACATACATTGCTGCTCCCACAAAATTCAGGGTTCCCACTGTATTCTTCTTCCAGGGCTCTTGACTGGCCTATTCACAGAAAGTAGGCTCAGATGGGAATAATGTCCCAAGTGCTGCCTCAATGCCTCACCATCTTCCAGTGCTTTCAAGTGTGTACTCAACCATCAAAACACACCACAAGCTGGCAAAAGTAAACCCTGCTCCTTAACATATTTTACTATATGAGAAATGACTGTGTTGTTAATGAATTTAAGACAGTTCAGAGAAATGTAGTTACTACAATGAACCACAACCGATTAGAGCAGATTAGTGGGAAGGCACTCTGCTACCATTTACTAAGTAACCTCAAACACAGTATAATGCTCATTAACAAAGTTGTTCTTTTTTTATATTTTCAAAAAATATTTTATTCTTTGATGCTACACAGTCTGTTGGAGAAGAGAGTCCCACCAAATGCTTTGGAAAATTCCATTTTTTTTTAGAGCAGTATGTCCAAAAGGGCGTTTCTCATCCTAGTTATCAGAAATATAATTCATACCATCTTCTAGTCCCCTTCTTTTGTGATATCATTTGCAATCCTTCCTTTTCCTACCAGCTCCCCTCAAGGCTTTGGAGGCAGAAAAAATCCAAACAAAGAAATAAACAAACCAAACAAACCACCAGAAGTTTATTCCAGCTGATGGAAGAAAATGTTCTTCTCTCCCTAGTCTGAAATAGTAGGTATTTGATTTGAGAGACAGATCTCAAACCTTCCTCAAATATTAATTCCTCCAGTTTGTACCTACCCTCCTATGACACACAAGTTTCAGTAAAACATCCCAGCATGTAGATAGACTTATTTAACACACTGTGTTCCTCAATCTTAGAAAAGACCTCACACAGATATCAGCAGTAATCACACTTTCTTAGGTGGTTGTTATACTAAAACCATATAATTTTGATTTTATTGATTACAGTTGTACGGGGTGCATCCCTTTGCATGTACACAAAGTGCCCAGAGCCATTTTTTTTAGTTGTCAGTTTAGCATCAGCACTTTCATTAAAAATATGAATAAGGAATTTTAGTGTAAGGGGAGGATTTAATGCACTTTAAGACAGAAAAATCTAAGTGACACATTCAATCACCAAAAATACTGCAAAGTCCAGAAAGCTCAGAAAAAATCTTGTGACAACTTTCTTTTCTTTGCATACATATAAAGCCCCAACTAAAGAGTATGGCAGAATATTTCTAGAATATGGCAAACTATGACTAATATAATCGATGTGTTGCTGAGCACTTAGTAACCTTTCTCACCTGATTTTATTTTTAACCTTCAAAGCTGAACAAAAAGTTTTGTTTTTTTTTAAATCAGAGGCAAAAATATTCTGCTATTGTGAGACTGCATGCTGAATCACAAACTTCCTAAAATAAACAGAACAAAAACAAGCACAAAAGAGAAGGGACAGAAAACTGCTGCCTTCATAATCATTTACTCACTTGATTGCAGTATTACAGGTGCTCTTATCTGACTTCTCTTGCACATTCTCTTCAACTGTTTGATACAAACATCTCTGAAAATAAGCCTTTTCCTTAAAGTCCTAGCTTTTTAAATGCTGCTCCAACTATAGGGAACTAGTTATGTGTAGCCTCATTAAATCAAATTTATGGTAATGTCATCCAAATGAAGTAGCAGTCATCACTGTTCACAATCATTCAGCTAAATGACTTCCCAGGGAGATGTCCCAAAATAATGCAGCTGTCACTGTTCAACATGTACCAGAAAAAAAGCTATGCAGTACTTTCATACTTAACTAAAAAAATAATTACAAATATGTCCCATATAATTCTTTTTGGTGTCAATTTGAGTGGCAAGGGTTGTTGAACTTTTTACTTTATTTTTAATACAGTTTTATTATTAATAGAGGTATATAAATATGTATCATTTGGAACTATTTGACTGCTTTACATTGGTGCATATTTGTTAAAGCAAATAACTTTGTGTTCTTTTTGATGACTTGCACAGTTATATTACTAAATGGGACAACAAATGGATAGCAAAAGACAAGGAAATAGAGAGGTATATTATATATAAAGGTATATAGAGAGGTATAAAAATATATATAAAGATATATTTATCAGCATGAAAAACAGTTACAGTATACTATTGCCAAACAGTGGTATGAAAAAATAAGGAACAGTTCTCAGAAAGGAATTGAAGAAGTACAATAAAGTGATGACTCCTGCACAACTTAGAGAGATTTTTTTTTCCTCTGAAGGGTGTCTTTTTTTATGTAACAAGCATCAAATACACATAGCTTGGTCACAGAAGAGAAGGTTCCAACAGCTGAACTGTGAAATAATGAAAATCTGAGAAACAAATTCAGCTGTTTACAGAAGAGAAAAGATCAGGCATTAGGAGGGACCGTACAAAACAGCTGCACACATGCCAAAAAATAAATCAAGTACAATTGAAACAGACTACATTAACTTTTTGATCACTACATAAATAGCTATATGCATTCAGTCATAAAAAAAAGTCCCAACACCTTCAGATGAAGTTTTATTTAAATTTTATTCACACAAGCACATATATTAAAAAGGCCTAATACACTCAAAAAAATGAGCATCTACAGAAGTCTTAAACATTGAAACAATATAGGACTAGACAATAACACTGTACCAGCACTTCAGTTCTGCTTCCTCAGGTTTTTAAAAATGGGCTGCTAGTTCAGAAATTTGATACAAGGACTTCTGTATTTTTTTTTTCTAAGATTATGCAAACATATTTGTGCATTTTGATACTCTAAAGAAAAAAATTTAAAAATCAACCAGAGAATCATCTTTTACAAGTGAAGAATACAAACAGGTAAGCACAGCCCAGTAAAAACCATGGATCCAAAAAAAAAATCTCACAAACATAGAAACAAATAAACCAAAATAACCAACAAAAATGCAAACCCCAATGATTGCCTTGAAATACTACCTTCCATATACATATACAATAATGTTTGAAACAAATGTAGTAATTTTTTTTCTATATAATTCGTTCATATATCAACATTCATTTTAAACTGTGATGTAATTATTTTATTGCAAGTTTTTAGTTAAATGCTATTTATATAAGAAGAAAATAATGTTTACCTTGATTCAAAATCTCTATCCTCTTACCTGTAAATAAGTTATTCTTCTCTGTACCAAATCTGTTAGATCTTTGGCCTCTTTTTCTCGCCAGTCTCCAGCTCCATCTGTTTGACTGAGGTAGTACAAGTCGGTCATTATTGACCTGTAAACAACAATGGAAAACAATCTTAGCGCTGCTAAATTGGAGGAAAAAATTAAATCAAAGACAAATTAAAGAGATATTTCAATTGTAGCTCCAAAATCAGTTTCTTCATGCCACCTCCTACTGCACAATCCAAACAGCAGCTAAGACAGACTGTGTCCTTCATTTAACAAATGTTCCGTATCCATTAGCAATTCAAAATTAACTATTCTAAACAGACTCGTGGCCATGCAAGTCCATACTAAAAAACATGGATTTTGAGGAACTATCAAATACTAAATTGAGATTATCTAATACATTAAAGATTCTCTTCATAGGGTTGTAACATTTCATTGGCTAAATAAGAGAATAAAGAATTCATCATCATGAAAATAAAAATGCTATATTATATTTATTTGTTAAGATTTGCAGATTAGAATTACTGATTTTGTCCAAACAGTACCACCCTGGAAATTATTTTTTTTTTTCATCTCTGTGGCTTTTGGAAAGAAATAGAAAACTAGAGACAAACTATTCAAAGTGTTTCTAGAAATGTTAATGGTTATTCCAAAAGTAAAAGGTGGTCCAATTCAGAGCCAGTTATTTCAGAGCTGGTTTCATAGATTGAGAATATTTAACATTGCTAAACATTTTTCCATAAAACAGTGCTAAAGCTGTAAGTTTGAACCACATTTATTTTGTCTGATCTTCAGATGCTGCTATTTCTTGCCTGAAATTGTTGATAAACCACAAGTTTGATCACTAGAAAGAGAAGCAACAGAACAAAGGCAGAGAAATTTGGGAGGTGACCAAAAAACAGTGCGAGGGAAAGACAAATACATTGCCTAACAACATCTGAAGTGGTCTTGTCAAGCTGTTGGCAGCACTTGTTAGCACTGGAAGCACAAACCCAATTAGCCAAGGCTACATAAGAGAGCCCTTGTACATAAGTGAGAGGAGCAGGCTGCATATCCCTACTAGGAAATTATTTCCAATGACACAATATTTAAACAGTAAGCATTGAGATAAATCAAATTAGGGCAGCCCTATCTTTATCAGCAGAGTTATCAGACAAACTTTTATTTTAATTTAATTTTCTTGCTAATTTAATAACTGGATTTACATATCTGTAGTTTTATTCTCATACACTCATTTTGGTCTTTATCCCCATGCCTCTACACAAGGTAACAGAGACACTGACTGTAGCATCTACTATTGTTGTATAAAATATTTTTCCCAAATTATTCAGCAAGAGCAATCCTTACCTTCTGTCAATCAACTGGAAGAACCTTATCTACATTCTAAACTGGAACTATATAAACTGGATTTTATTCTACGAGGTAATTGAGCTTGAAGCACTCTATTGTAGCTTTGCATAAAAATTAATTTAAAGCATCACCAGGTAACTAGTTTTAAATCAGTAACTATTAAAGACACATAATACAGTAACATGCATACAGAGTTTAAAGAGAATTAGAACAGAATTAACGATGGACTAGTTCTAATACAATGGATTATATACAGATAACTGAACAGATAAAGTTCAGTTAAACAGATAAAGTATGCTCCTCTTCAGACAGTTTCCCTATTTATAGAATACACATAGGCTAGTAGGCATACTGGATAAGGAAACCAATGCATTTTTTTGGGAGTTTAAATATATTTTTCCTCCCAGTCAGGATGTAACCAGGTCAGGTGTTTAAAGAAAAAATATGAAGTTAAGGTTAAAACATTAAAAAATGGAAAAAAAATTCCTCTATCATTAAAAGCAGCTGTGAAACCACATGGCATAGCCACATTTTTAAACCATTTTCAAATGGTCTTTCATTAGCCTTAAAGTCTTTTCTGTACCTGTGATATAAGTAATCAGTGTACTCTCCTTATACTTTATAGAAATATATTTCCATTAAACATTGAAAAAATAACTGAAAACAAAAAGTTTACCAATTATATAAAAAAAAGATTCTGTCAGCTCTTCAGTAATTTTTCCTATTTCTACAGAAAAAAAGTGTTGCCTAAATTTTATTTTTTTATATTAATGGCCATGGTGATCATAACAAAGAAAAGGCAGTAGCCTAGTTTTAATAAATCAAACTTATGGATGAAACAGAATTACTTTGATAATTTTTGAAGTAAGAGGAACGGTGAGAGTGTCCTTACACAGCCCCAGTGACTCACCACATTAGGTAAAGGCAGCTTTGCTCAGTAGAAACCATAAAAAGCATCAAATGATTTGCAGGAAATGTTATGAATTAATGAAAGAGTTTTCAGAGAGTATCCATAATCTTCTTAAAAAATATATATAAAACCCTGAAGTAAACCAGGAAGTGAAAAATTCACAGGTGTTATCACACAGAAATTATTATAAGGTAGAGCTGTTCTAAGACAGTCACAGAGACCTTTCTTTGATTGTCTCTGCTCAGAAATGTGCATTTTCTAGCTACATCTGCTAGGGTTTTTTGAGTGTGACAGATCACTGTGATAACTTATTAATACAGATTTAGAAGAGACACAAATATCAAAGACCATGGTATTTTTAACTCTCTGCATGGTCATGCTCCTTGCAGAGAGGGGTAAAAGCACAGGGAGTGGTGATCCCTGAGCCCAAGATAGCTCAGTGCAGACAAAGGATGAGCCTGCACAGGGTTACCAGAGGCTGCTGCAGGTGCTAAAATGGCAGGAAACTTCACACAGTGCCACTGCAGATTTTACTGCATCAAACTTGGTCTTTCACTGGGTTACTAACCAACAATATCAACTTGTTGCTGTTGTTGCTTCATATCATAAAATAAATCTTGGAGCTGCACTTAAAAGCATTTTTCTCCTGGAAAGCAGAACGGAGGAAAAAGTCTGGCTTGTTTCATCGGTATTTGACTGCCAAAATAAAGAGGGAAGGGTGGGTGTTTTTAACAGTCAGTCTAGACATTTATTCCAGTCATATGAAAAAATTTAAACCTCCTAAAAATTTTATATCAACAAATAAAAACTCAAAGGAAAATATGTAATTCAAAGGAAATAATGTGAAAATTTGTCCAAACATTATGCATGAAATGTTGGCCAGTTATCACAAAATCCCTGATGACAGCTATTCCTTGGGAAAAGGAATGAAACTAACCCAGTAACAGCCACCTTGCAAGCAACTTTTGTCAACACAGGAAACAACTATGACAACTAGAGGACTAATTTGCTCTTTTTTAATAACTCAGTATCAAATAGTCTTTCTAATATTAAGATGAATTTACTCTCAACAGCCCTCTTCCCTATAGCAACTTTGAGAATACAATGATGTAATTCTCAAGGAAACTCTCGTGTTGGGCAACACTGTTTCTCAAACAGAATCAGCACTGAAATACTTGACAAAAACATATGCAGGACCAGCACTCTCCAAGAGAAAATCCACACAGCTCCTAGGGCATAGCCAACAAACAGTTACTAAGGCACCCAACAAGAAGTAATATGATACGAGTAGTAAAAATTTGCTTAAGATTAACAAAGAACTCTAATACTACAAAACTACAGAAACTAAAATTTATCATCTCTTAGAAAGCAAATCTTCATCTATGACCCAGCAGGCTTTCCTCACAAACAAAACAAAATAAATATTAGCCTCTTTCCTTACATAGCTATAGCATTTTATACCCACCTCTTTGTTTTCCCACATAAGGACAGCAAGAAAAACTTCTTTAAGTACTTATATCAACACTAAATACTAATCTTTCTAACCAAACATTAGATTATAATATATATTAAAACTTCTGAGATATCTTCATGTATATTTATGTGCATGTACACATTTATAAAGTAAGTAATACCAGCTGCACTTTCAGTGTTTCATTTAGCTAAAATGTAACTTCATAAGACAGTAAAGTAAACAAAAGAGCATTTGGCAACAGTTTAATCCCTTTTAAAGAATTCAAAAAATCCAGGTATATTAAAAAAAAAAAAAAACCAAACCAACAAACAAAACAGGCAATAAGTAAAAATAAAACAATCAAAAACCTAAAAAAAACTAAAAAAAAAAAAAAAAAAAAAAAAAAAACCAACAAAACCTGTGCTTCTCAGTGTGAATGAGAACATCTGATTTGCTCACTGCAAACTTATGCTCTGTTCCTTTCAGAGAAGTGACCAGATGGACAGTGTGGAGGGAAGATGAGTGGCTCCTTCACTGGGGAGCCCCTGTGCATTGTGAGGGAAAAGAACACCCAGAGACAGCAGTGCATCAGATGCCAAAGGATGTGCACACAAAGAAATGGGAATTTCCCTGCAATTCACACAACAGGACTGAAAGATTAAAGGAAAAGAAGGAGACAGCTTGACCTCAAAGGTGCAGGAAAAAAACTTCCTCAGGACCAGAGGCAACCAAGAAGTTCATTCTGCAACACAAGATAATTCTACTGCTTGAAGGCAACATTGCAAATGCACCAGGAACACAGGCTGAATATCATAGAAACATTTTTGTATCTGTTTTTTTCTAATGAATTTCCTTTGAATTTCTATACTGTAAACACATTGTCTAGACTCAGTTTAATAAAAACTAGTTTATGGCTGTTTGATTTTAGCTTAAATGACCTTAGTCTTCTTTGAGGACTTCACCAGACAGGAAGGTCTACACAGATCTATTACTAAGACTAAACAGACTTCAGATTATTTTATATTTACCACCATGACAAATGAAAGAATGCTTGTATACAACACAAAAATTCTCAGAGGAAAAAAAAAGAGCAGTTGTGATTGCTCGCATCATATACAAACTTCTTTCAGTACCACAGTGAGATTCATCCCATAAATTCCAGAGGTCTACAGGCAGTTTTATAATTCAATTTATAATTCAATGCACCAGGAGTTTATGCACCTCAGAATGGGTTTCACCTCATCCTGAAGTATAGAGAGATATATTTCTGACACATAATGGTGTCAGAAATGCAGAAATTTGCAAATTAAGACTTATTGAATTAATAACCATTGGTGTAGAACAGAAAGGACTATGGAAAAGGACTCATCCTGGGAGGCAGCAACACAAAAACCTTCTGGCATCAAACACACACAACATTATTCAAGGTTTCACTGTGGTGACTGCCTCATCCTGGCTTTATAAACAGAGCAATAACATGCACACAAGTGACTTTGTTACCATGACAGATGTCAGAAAGTCTGATATTTGACTACTTGCTCCAGTTTTTAACAGAGATAGTTTAAAAGGTACATAAAAATCCATGACCTAAAGTTCAAGAAGCCCAGACAGAAATAACTTCTATGGAGAAGGAATATTTGTGAGAGGAGATAGTTATTGAAACAAACTGTCCAGGGAAGTGGCAGCTTCTCTGTCGGTTCACTGTTCAAGTGAAGATCTCTAGCCTTTTGGAAAATTCTGCTTCAGCCAAGCACTACTTGTATTTCAGTCAAATATGTAAAACTCCACTTGGCAGAGAACTAATTGGATGAAATTTAATCATGTCTTTCATAAAAATAATAACTCTCAATAATTGAACAGTCCCTTCTCACTTTCAGCTTAATCAATCTGTGACAAAATGGATTTTGGAATTGTGGAATATTAAATTACAAAATTTAATGGACTATACTATTTGCCCATATTAATAATCAAATTCATATTGTCTTTATGTTTTAAATAGTGTTTGCATTATTTCTCAGGAATTGAAAATTCTTATTATTTTTTTCCCTTTACTATGTTATTCTTTTCAAAGACTCTTGCTTTATTACTAATGTTCACACATGGAGATAACAGCTTTTTTCAGGGCATTGATTTAAGGTAGTATATTTAGTTAATGCAACTATTTTTGTATAACTGTTTACTGATAAGACACAAACTGTCATTGCAATCCTGGTGGGAACAGAGTTATAATATGCTTAAAAACAGATGTCACTGAATTTTTAACAGTTTCTGGATTAATTTTGCTCAGCATGAACAAAACTCATACAGAATATTTTAATATAATACAAAAGGAACTCCAACAATAAGAAGGCCTGATGATTGACAACAATGAAAAATATACTTGCCACACATCTTTGCAGAACATAATGACAGTTAAATTAAAGGTCAGAACCAACTATTGCAAGTACCTTTCCTGATGACCCAAATCAGACAGAAATTCATCAATGCGTGTCTGCAATTCACTTCCTTCTAGAGTTTTCAACTTCTTCAGTTCACTCTGGAGGAAAAACCAAAGTTCCTTAGCCCCATTTTCAATTCTCCTTCTCAGTATTTCATGGTCTTTTCCAAGGCCTTCTACTGTAAAAAAAAAGCATAAAAGTATCAGTACTTGTAGCTGAATTACTTGTTAAGAAGCCAATACATCTGTGATATGAAATACCAAAACTTGTTTTAGAAGTAAAAAAAAAAAAACTTATCTACCAACCATCTCCTGTCCGCTTCTTATAGTTTTCTATCTGTTCTTTGGCCTTTAGAAGTTGCTCCTCTAAAGCATGTACCTTTCCTGCAGCTGGCCCCTGATCATTTGGACCATCTGGAATCCTAGGATACAGAAAACAAAGAAATTGCATGATTTACAAATAGAATTATTAGGAATTCTTACCAAAAAAAAATTCTTACTAAAGTCCTGACAACTATTTTAATCCTTAAAATATGAGAAATGAGTTTAAAGTAGATGATTCTAAGCAGTAACAAAAAAACATGTCAGTAAGCATCTAGTACAGACTATCCTTCACTTATTACTATGGTAAAACTGTAAATTAAGTTATGAACACAAAATAAACACCATTATAATCCATTTAAATGGTCAGTCAAGCGAATAAACCAAGGTTTATTTCAATTCTCAAGAGTTACAAAGTGTGATGTTTGCAATCTGATAGCAAATATAAATTATCTCTTCCATAATCAACTCATCAAATAAAGATATTACTGTATAACTTTAAACATCAAAAAGATTACATTGTAGAGACAACCTGTTTCTGCTTTGTCCCTTGTTAGTAATTCAGATTTTTAAAAAATAATGCTGTGTACATAATCCATATGACTGAGGCCACTTTCTCATCACCTTCAGGTGACAGAGGCAATGACAAAGCAATGATCTCTAGCCTGGATCTCTGAAGGCAAAAAGAATCCCTTAAAAATTAATCATAGTGACATTCAATTTAGCTAGAAGAACTGCCATACTGTGTAAAATAATTGTAAAAATAGTTTTTAAAAACCCATAAATTATAAAAAACCATTCTAACCTTTTCCTATTTCCAAGATATCTAAAAGGTTACACTAATTTATCAGCAAAAGAAAAAAAGTAAGATTTCACAAGTTCACACTCAAATACTTTCTTGTTCTTTCATTTATATTCAAGTTCTTTGTATGAAGCTAGAAGGTTTATAACTAAAGTCACATTATGATTGCCTTTTCATCTTTCACTTTTTTCTCTTCCTCAAGAAGCAAACCATGTTCAATTATTAATGACCACTAGGACACACAAACAAAAAGAATACAGGTTGTCACTTCATCCTTATCAGATAAAACCTCCTCAGTAAATAAAATTGAAAGAGTCAATGTTATCTGCAAATAAAGAGCAAGCATCCCTTATCAATTTAGATCATCACAGCCCTGATCAGTACTGATTTATATCCACTGCACATCTTCCTACCCTTAACTCAGAATTGCACAAAAAAACAGTGAAAAGAGCAGAGGTGCCACCATTTAGTTCAATTATCTTCATTCTTCCCACACTGGCCTGTGCAATACCCTCAGCTTCAACTTGAGATATTTTAAATACATGAAGTAGAAAACTGTACCTTAGTATTTAAATCTTTATAAACTCAAAACTATTTTTCTATCCAAGCCCCTTTAATGCTTCCTACAGGTTTAACAGACACAAAAGCTACCCAGAGTAATTGAAAGAAATACTTTAATAGAGTTGCTTATGATTAATTGATCTTGAGTTTGGATTCTCCAACAGCCTCAGCACAAGCTACATTAAAGCAACTCTAGTGATGCTTCAAAATTAAAATCTGAGCTCTACGAATAATGTGTAGAGACACTGGTATTTGGTTTTATGTGTTTGATGTCATTTTGCCCTTTTCCACCTCTGTTCTGCTTTATAACACACGCTCCTAACTCAGAGTAAGAAACAGGTTATCATATTTATCAAAAAAATTGCAGGTTCTACAAAATGCAATATTTAAAAGACCCTAGGAAGCAAATATAGTCCAGATGTGATGTATTCATAACATGAACACAGTATGAATCCATTTAACAAGATTCTCCACTTCCCTGAGGAGAACTCTGAAATGACTGGTTCCTAAACTGCCAGGTTTATCTCCCATCAAAATACCCTAAAAGATAAAATTTGACTATACCACCCAGCAATACACAAAGAAGCATACAAATAATATGAAGCAATCATGTATTGCAAAAATAAAGAAAGCCTAGGAGAAGGATGAAGGCATACACAGCTTCCATCCAAGAAAAAGGCACATTATTAAGGTTATAATTTTAAGCTCTCCTATTTTTAAAAGCCTTGTATCATCTTTATGCAACAGGGAGTCTTTAGCAGTCATATCATAATCCTATTAGAAAGCTAAACTTTTAGGCAAAACTATTGGTTTTAGGAAACAACATTATGTAATAGTTTGATTTGATTATTAACTCCCTCTCAAGTTTCCCTTAAGTAACTACAAAAATTGTAGTAAAGATTTCCAGTTTTGCTGTGACACCTACTACACCTGTAATAACTGTCCTTGAAAGGGCTCTACAGGTATACTGGATGTAGAATATAAAACATGAACCTATAAAAAACTCAGATGTATTACTATTTTGCACTAATGAAATCTAGACCACTTCTAAAATCAACCCAGATCTGCTCACACAATATTGTTTCTAATCATATACAGACTACAGTAACTCTCCAAACTTACTATACTGCAACAGCCATGCACAAAATTTCTAAAACTAAGACAACATAAAACACCTTTAATTCCATTTATCATCTTCATCATTAATATACAGCTGTGCCTCTTTCTAGCCCACAAGCAAGGATTTTACAAAGCATCATATTGGCAAAAGAAAAACTACAGCAACTTCTCACCTCAGGCTTTTTAAATACACCATAAAAACTATGTGGTACCTGATGTAATTTCAAGCAATCAGAAGTACACCACAAAAGTGTACTCAGTTACTAAAGGAATTTATTTTTATTTCAGGCCATTTTGAAAAAGATGGGACTGTTCCAACTTGCATTCTTACAAAGGTACATCTTAGAAAATAAGTATCATAAAATGTGCTCACCAAAAATCCTTGCAAAAATATGAACTACTCTTAACCAGTATGGATAACAAATTAAAAATATTTTAAAAATCATAAATTCATAAGAACATAATATAGTTTTTAAATAAAACATACAAATATTTGCAGTGGGTGGGACATAAACCAGAATAACCCCAAAAAATATCTATCCCTGCCCTAAAACCTTAATTCTACTCCTGACAAGTTTTGTGTGAAAAGAAGCAAGGAGGAGAAAATTATAAAATCAGATATTATTTAAGTATCACAGAGCAAAAAAGGGTTAAGCAAGATTTTATAAAGCTTTCTCACAGATGTGATCTTTGTCAAGTTTTGAATGGCTGGTTTTGCATGCACTTAAGGTATGTTTCATAAGGCACATTTTCTTTTTTGTTGTTGTCTTTGGGGATGAGGAACTGCTACATGAATTGGCAGCAAAGGATTCAAATCTCGGGGTGGAAAGATCATTTCTTGTCATTGTATGTTGGCATTTATAGAGAGATGGATGGAAACAGCACAGTCCAGCTCCTGTTTTCAACCATCCCAGAAGACTGACACTTTTATCAGGTGATAGGGAAGTCAGAGAAGTCACAGAAACCCATCATAATAGGAAAGGCCAGACAATTGAAATGTACTGAAATGCATTTTACCACTTTAGCTAACAGTTAAAGATGAAATACAAATTTTCTCTAACTTCAAAATGGAAATTAAAAAACAATTTACACTTTTATTAAATTATTAATTCTTGTAACCATACCTGCCTTCTGCCCCTTCCTGCCTGCCCTAACTAGCTATTATTAATAGGATAATTATTCATTATGATAATTTTCTAACATTCATGAAACTTCTTTGCTCACTAAGGTAAATTCTGTTAACCTGGAGTTTTTTTCATGCAAAAGTTTTATTTAATAGTGCCGAAGTATTTTAACTACTACAGTTAACTAGTTTAGTTAATGAAATGTTTGTTTATTGTTCCAATTTTACAGGTAGGCACTCTCATTTCTTGCATAAACTCGTCCAGAAATAACTAAGTTCTGATTTGGAATATTCCTAATTTCAGGCATTATTTTAGCCCTGTTGCATACTGTTTTAACCACAAAATGTGCTGCTTTGTTCTCTAGATATAAAATCTTAGTGGAAAAGGGCAGCAAAACCGAGTTTTTACTTCAGGCCCTTTATGAGCTGTACTGATGTAGAGAGTGTTGTCTTATCCACTCTGATTTAACTGCCACTATCAGTAATTAGAGTTTTCAGTAAAAAACAAAAAATTCTAGCAATTAAATAATTTTCAAATAATAGTTTCAATCTTTCTGTCATTGATCAGTAAAGCCTAAAATAAATTTCGTCGTTACTTTAAGATGTAAACTGGAGCAAAAGTAATCTTTTCCATCTAATTGGATTTCTGAAGTTAAGAGGTATTTTGTTTCTATAATGCATGCTCACAGTAGCAGTGATCTCTTCCAGGACACAGATACTCAATCCATGGACTGCTGGTAAATGCCTCATTTTACAAAATGCTACAAAACTATAAATGGGGCAGTTTTAAAGCTACCAGCTATTTTCAACACATTTTTATTTTCTATATGGCAAACAAAGAAATGAGATTCTGAAATTCTGTCCCACATTATGATTTCATACTTAAACACAGGTTGATTAGGATATATCTAAAACCTATTTGTGATGTTTCTATGTAAACAGTATCATGGATTTGGCACAGGAAAAATAATGGGAAGGCCCTATATTGTCATGCATAATTTCCCTCAAAATCCAGTACTTCACTAATCTCAGACTGCTTCCAGCAAAAAACTATGCCTGATGATCTTCCAGTCTCAAGCTGGCTCTCTCCTGGAGAGCCCTGACTACTGAACCTGGACATGTGTGGCTTTTGAACTGGTATTTAAAGTCATTTAGGCTTCCTCATGCTAAAATTTCAGATTCTCCTGTGGTTATGATAGACAAACACTCTGAGGAAAAGTCTCAGAAATATTGTTAAACAACATATTTACAAAAAAGCTGAACAGAGTCCAGTCAACAGTTTTGCATCTAACTCCAGCATTAATAGAATCACAGAGAAGGATTGTTGAAATACTGTAGCATATTTAGAGTAGATATACACTGATGGTTTTAATTTTATAAATCATGGGAAATTATCAACAGTGTGAGCTACTATTTAAAACCTGCCCACCAAAAATGTAATATGTATCTGAATATAGATAAGGTTAATGAAATATAGAAAGGAATTTAGAAAAATCATCACTGCCTAAAATACAGTTTAGCCCCTACTTAGCATCTTGTGTCTCTACTGCCTCCTTCTCGAGAGGCAAACAGTACCCTGCCACCAGTAAAATCATTTACTCTCTTCTAGTCACTGTGTAATTTGAATGGGTTATATTTCAATGACTGTAATTGTAAAAAAGGAGATGATCCTACTGTTTTACAAGTATTTCTACAAGTTTAGCAGCAAGGCAAGGAAGAAAACTTAGATAAAAGAATTTGTATAATGCAGCAATCTATTGCAGATCATCTTCAGCGAGTCAGCATTTATCTTCTACAAGCTGTACAAATGTTTTCAGCAATTTTAAAATGAGCTCTTCCAATTACTGCATGCAGAAGCATAAAGAACTAGATGTTCTAATTTGTATGAATGTCATAATAACTGCACTTGTTTGAAGTTGGCATTGGGGGTGAATCACCTAGAGAACTCAGTTATTGTGACAGTAACACTTCCACACCATTAAACAATGCTTAAGTAATGATTACATTAGACCACAACTAAATATACATTATTTATTTAAAAGTTTTGCAATATTTTTTCAGCTACTTATAGCAGAGATTAAAACACTTGTATCTAAATCTAAATGTGAAATATAATTTTGCAAAAACTCCCACAAACAACCCTTACAACTTAAACCCTGATATTTCATATTTCCAACATTTTCTGAACACTTTTAAGTACTTTGAGATCCTACCTGAGAGATTCTGCCATGCGCCTTAAGTCTTCATTTTGCTGCTTTAACCGTTCAAGCTTAGCAAGGATCTTGGATAATTCCCGACTGGAGTGATCTGGGTGCTCGCTGTCTCGTACCAGGTGCCCACCAATATAAAAGAGTAAAGTTCCCCAAGCAAAGAGGATGAGCATAATCCAACGCCAGGAACCAGTCCATGGCCGCATTTTCAGAAGTTCAATTCACTCCAGAGCTGCCTCCACTCACAAAACAGCAAACATTTTCTTAGCTTATACAAAAGTGGATAATTCCAGTTCCTCTGCTTCAACACATTGTACCAGAGAAAAATTCTTTTCAGTATTTGTCTTACTGCAACTCCTTAAAGAAGATTCTTATAAGGCTGTACATGGAAAGCATTAATATTGCATCATTATTCATTTATATTCTGTGGAAATAAACAAAAATAAATCTGAAATTATAATTCTGATATGTAAAAATATAGTGGACTGCAATAAGCTAAATGTATTGTCATTAACATTCAAGAACGACAATAGACAATGTTATTACTTTCTGTCACAAAGAAAAAAGCTTTTAACTTTCCACAGAACATAATGCTGAATTCACAAATGAATGACAAAGATTATGCAATTAATCCTGGTTTTGAAATGGCCAGAAGAAATATTGCTTTTTATAAGAGAAATATTTACCATTTCATGTGTCATTTTAGACATTAAAATAGTTTAAAAGTCACTCTGTGATAAGCTTAACATTTTCCTTTACTATCAACAAATAGCTTTTATTTAATTACAAATTCATCTGCATTTTTTTCACTTTTATTAACTTTCTTCTCCATTTTTTATCATGACTGCCACTCTAAAAATGAGTTATGGGTATTTTAACAGTATATTCTGCTACTTGCAAGTATTTAAAAATCAGGCATGACTTTAGAAACACTTCTCTGCTATTTCAAAACTATCAAACCCATTTTGACAAGTTATTATTAAAACTATTTAAAAAAAGGCAAAAAAATGCTCCAAAGAGAATACCTTCTCTCATTAAAAAAAACCACCATGTCATTTGTAAAAAACGCAAAATCAACTCGTTTTCTACTTGGCAAAATATCATTTGATTGGGGAAAAATTTCCTCATCTATCTAGATCAAATTTTAACTGACAGCATGTCCAGAGTCTTCTTTAACTACTTCTCCCCTCTCTTCCTCTTTCCCAGCAATGCAACATTTCCACCTGTTTTAAAGGGCATATATATGCCATTCTGATTCACTTTTCAAAGTAACACATTTCTTGAATTTTTCAAATCTCTAAATCCACTGACATACCATCCATATCTACCTTCTCCCAAATTATTCTTTTGTTTGATCCTTCTTTCACCTCAACTCCTTTTTAATTTCATTTCGTTATTTTATTCTGTTACAACTCATTTAAGCCTAGAGCAAAATCTTCCCAAATTGCAATAACTTCCCAACTCACCCAGTTATGGAAATATGCCTGGAGCACACACTTCCAGGTACAGTAACTCTAACCTTGAAAATGCTTAGCGTTTTCAACAGCTCTGAAAATGCTGAAAAATTTCCCTAGTTATTTTGAGAAGAGAGGTATGTTTAAAAGAGGCAATCCACTTATGACTAGTAAGATGGGACACAATTGTTTATAAAACATTTTGCAAGCAAAATATTGACTTTATTTTTCCAATCTCTTTTTCATAAAATATGAGCTTAAGCAGACTCACAAATCAGGTGTCTCCTTTATCAGAGGCAGCGTTGGTCTGTCTCAAACAGCAGTGTTAGTAGATCAGACAATCAAAAATCCACAAAATTGTTATGACAAGTCATCAGGAACAGAGGTTATTCTTCCAACAGGTCTAAAGAAGTTAAAGAACGCAATAATTATTAACAGAGCTGTGCAACCTCCTACTTATTACAACTCTGTAGCAAAGGAATTCAAAATTTAAAAAGTAAACAGAATTATTTCTAAGGGCTACAGCAGGGAACCCTGCAATTACAGGCCAGGAAAAAAAAAATATATTGGCAGAAATAATAAGATGAAATAAAACTGCAGACACGAGGATGAAAGTAATCAAAGTAAAAAAGTACTAACAATACTTTTAGAAAGACAAATTGTGCCCCATAAATTTATTAAAGTTCTTCTGAAGATGTAAACAAACACACAGGCAAGACAGAACCCGTTCTAATTGTCACATAACTGATTTAGTCAATGCAGATTTTCAAATGGCGTTCAACAGGGTCCCCAAAGTTTTCCAAAAAACCTAAGCTGAATGGAAGAAGAAAGATCATCATGTGAGTCTTCACCTCAATGGAAGAGAAGAAATGTACAGTAAAATCAGGCAATCAGTTTAAGTGGAAAGAGTCACCAGGGACCTCTCTGCATCCATGACACTTCATGCAGCTTGATATATTTGTGTTTGAAAAACAAGGTGAAAAATGAGGTGAAAAACTCTGATAGCAATGAACTGGAGGTCATCAAGATGTTTAATGAGGAAAAAATAAAAAATGGGGGGAAAAAATCAGTTCATCAGTGTGGAGATGACCTTTGAGGCCCATTAGGATTGGGCTTTAGCTCTGATTAGTAATTCTACAAAATATCAGCTCAGCATTGGGCTAAACACAGCAAAGTCTACACAGGTTTTATCAGATTTCTATCAGTATCTGAAGATGTCATTGTTCTTTTCATAAGTTAGGTCACAGTAGAGTCAAATATAAAATGCAGATGCCAAACCAGCTGAACAAATAAGAAGAACATTCTGAAAAAAACATTAAGCAGCTTGTATCTCAAAAGTGGTTTATCTAATTATACAGGAGTTCCAACAACACTTGACTATCCACTTTGTACTGTCATGCGGCTTTCACATTAATTCTTTTATTTTATACTCCTCTGGGAGTGCAAAATGTCAATGTATTTGACATTTTGTCAAAGTACTTGACATTCCAGGGATGAGACATCTAGTATGCCTGGATGCCCCATCCCTGGAAGAGTTCAAAACCTGGCTGAATGGGTTTTTGAGCTACCTGATCTAGGGAGTGGCATCCCTGCTCATAGCAGGAGAGCTGGAACTAGATGATCTTTAAGGTTCCTTCCAACCAAACCATTCTATCATTCTGTGATGCATTATTTCAAAGTTCACACAAGATCTTTACATAAATCAAATTAAAGGAAAAATCATCACATTTTAAAAACTGTTCAACTTTTATAGCTTGTCTCAGGTTTCTGAAAGATCTCCACATGCAGACACATGCCACAGCTATCTGCCTGACAGAAAGCCAAGATGTAATATATAAGTCAATATTTATACTTTTTAAATTTTCTACAGCTGTTTATGAGGTTTCATACTGTAAACTAAGTTCAAGACTGAAAGTATGAGCCTTGAGTAGGAAAAAAAAACAAACCTCAGCAGCAGCCCACAAATGCAGCAATTCAAACCTGTCATGGATCATAACATAGTTATTAATACCATCTGACACTGAATGTCTAAATAAGAATCTACCAAATCTAAAAGGTGGGGCAGAGCAGTCAGTAGCAATAAATATATTTTATTAAGGAGAAGACAGAAAAATATCTAAATAGCAGTCATTAGTATTATTATAAATTTATGTTATGATTATATAGTGGAGGTCCTTTATCTAAGAATATTATGTTACTTTCATTTTACCAGAGAAAGCCATGAGTTTTAATTTAGTAGTTAGTTATCCCCTGAGATTTACCATGATTTCTTGTCTTACATTTGATTAGATTTACCCACACCCTTGTATTTTCCAGGGCATAAGCACATCAAAACACAGTATATTGGCAATTAGCTATTTTTTTCCCTTCAATTTTAGATTAGTTCTTGTTTCCTTTCTAGGGGTTCCTGAGAACGGTTGACTACATTCTTAGAATGCTACTCTCTAAAATAATGTTAAAAAAAACTCTTATCTCTTTGAAAAGGTTTACCCTAGACATATGGAATGAAAAAGAAGGTATTCCTCTATTCTCCCCAGCAGTTCTAGAGCAATCTTTCCAGCTAATTTTCTTAACAAATTTCATCGCTGCACACAGCTAAGAGGGTTTTTCCACCTGATCCCCCAGGTAAATCATCTCCCATTTATAAGAGCCCAGCTACCAACCACAGAAAGCCCAGTCACAGGTGCAAGGCATGATGGAAAGGCAAAGCTTAGTACAAGAAGCAGCTTACATCAGTATAGTAAATCAAAGCCAGCTTCAATTCCAGTATCAGTGTGGGACTGCAGATGCCAGAGTGAAATTGGCACCCTTCAGTCATTCCTGAATGTATGCTTGTAAAGATATAACTTTTAGCTGCCATGAAATAAAGAAATTTGGTATCACATTAACATTCCAAGACCTTCCACACACAAATTTAAAAGATCTCCTGGCTCCCTAAGAGAGAAGATGAACAGACTACAGATATCTATAAAATTTTCTCAACATAATGAGAAACAAACAGCACATTGATGTTGATTAAAATTAATGCTTTTTGTTTTTAAAAGTAGAAGTTCTCTACCACTCTTTACAAATTGATTTGTTACTTCAGTTACTAAAGACATCAAACCAATATCAGGAAAAAGTTTTGTAGAATAAGAATGAAGTAACATTAAAAGCAAATGCTAAGTTGAAAGTATCACGTACAGTAAGCTATTTTTCAAGTTTAATTTAATCTTGTAGGTCTATTATAAAATATCACTACAAAATGTGCAGCATTATCTAATGAAATAAAATAGGTCTTGTAAGTAGTGGCTACCATAAATCATTGAGAATACATAATGTTCAATGCATCAGCTGAATGAAAAATAACACTGTGAGAAAGGAACTCAAGTTAAAATTTATTTATTGTAAGTTCATAGCACAGAAAATGCAGTTATTGTCACAAACTTTAATTTAGAGTCCATGAAAAGGAGATAGAATATTTACCTAAAAATAAGGGTCTACTTCAAGCCTTAATTAGGAAATCAAATTGTGCATACTACACATGTAAGCCACAGCTGACTAAGAATGTGAAAATGTTTCATTGCCAAATTAACAGGAAAAATTTGGTTAAAAAATAATATTGCTTCAATGCAATGGAATGCACTGAATGACTAAGTGAAGATGACTAAATTAAATACTAAAGAGACTTGATTAAAATGATAAGTAAAAAAAGAGACTGAAGTACAGCACCAATATCTTAATGAGAAATAATGTGCATCCATGTCAAAGTTATTATGCTATAGGAAAAATGATTAATCAAAACCAAAAAGAAGTACTACCTTTCTTCATCTTACTCCCATAAAACCTTCAAGTTATTTGAAAGCTTTAAAAGGTACTTAAGAATTAGAAAATTTAATAGCCCAATACTACATAATTTCAAATTGAAGGACATCTTCTATGACTTAAATAAGGTTCTTTTTAATGCAGTATATCAAACATGCTTTCAACAGTAAATTCAATGACGCAGTGTATATTTTCTCCTTGTGTATTTTTGCTTCCTACAGAATTACAGCCCCAGAATAGCATTATGATTTTTCTTGGCAATGTACAGTTTCAAGTTATTTTAGATTAAATTCAAAGCAAACTAAGCAAGTCTACTTTTGGCTCAACTACCTACTGGCCTAGATTCAGTCAAACAAAGTGTACCTTGTGTAAGTTGAAAAAGAAAAAAATACTCATGAAGTAAAGCACACACATCAATATATCTAACATATACAGCACTATATTTAAGGCATGTACATCACCTGAAATTGTACAATGTACGAAACATGAAATTCATTCCACTCCAAGAGTTATCACAATTACTTACCACTAAATGTGAAACACTCAAAAAGCATGTTACACCAGATATACAACTTAGACTGAAATCTCACAACACTGTTAGTTTCACTAAAAAGTAAATTTAAATTAGTATTTTTAAGATTTTGTATTTTTAAGATTTTACTAACAAAAATTATCTTCTTAGGAAGGCATTCTACTCTAAATAATGTTAGCCTGTTGTGCTCTCATAAAAATGAAAATTAAAACCAACTTTCTGATTCCAGTTCCTATTTAAGTACAATGTGATGGCACAGCCTCTGACAAAGGATTAGAGCCTAAGGAAATAATCCTTTTAGGATATTAAAATAAAACTAAGGATCAAAGGACAAAAGTAACAAGTAAATCCTTCTGTAGTGTTTGATAAAAATAAGCAAACCTTACAAATATTATTCACGGTGTATGCAATGCATTCGTTATGAAGACTTACACATTAATTGGATCAGAATTCTGCATGTAACACAAGGCATTGCTGTGTTATAGAATACTTGCTTTTCTCTCTTGGACCTGCCTACAGTGATGTATCCCAAAACAGGAATTCTCCTTTCATGGCCACATTGCTCTGGCAGTCCACAAGTATTTTACAAGGACATAATACACTCAAGCCTTTTTGCAACTATCTCTCTTCAAATTTATAAGTTCCTATTTTATATACAGAAATTCTTATTTTTCATCCTTTTAACTATTTATTACATTTGTCCCATTCGACCACTGCAGTGTCCCAAGTAAAAAATTCCTGTACGTTTTGCTGACACCACAGGAACCCTCCTCTGTTTTATGACCTATATTTCATTATAAACTATTATATTTTTGTGACATTGTCACTACTGAAAACAGCCAAGATGAATAACACATGTAATCCACTGCACTAATGGGGTCTCTCCTCCAGGCTGATACTCTTCCTTGCAGCACAAGTCCCTGTCACTTCATCCCTTCAGCAACTTCCTTTTCCAACAAATTATCCTATTTTTCATCCACAATTTCTCTCACTCAATATAGAACTTTCCATGTGCCAAGAAATGCTGAAGGGGATATACACACATTATCTCCCCAACTGTGTTTCATTGGAAAATTGACTTAATTGAAACAGTTAGTAAGTAAACCCAGAATAATATGGATCAAAAAATCTTTGATAACAAACCTATGTTGAGGTTGAAATTTATCTAGTTTCCCATTTTTATCCACTTCTACTTCGTTAACCATCATTTCTTTGGAATTTGTCCCCATGCTTTGCACACTACTCTGATCAAGCCAGGACTGGTAATTATTTCTAATTCTGCCATTCACATATATCAGTCCCAGGAGACCTTTTCCCATTTAGTTGCAAACATTTTTAGAATCGTGATTGGAAAAAATTTGGAAAGCATTTCATTCATCTATAACTTTTTAATTACCTTTATTAACATACAAATTATATCTATTGTTTTCTTCTACCAGAGAACAGAAACCCATTCACAGAGCATGTATTAATGTTTGTGTTCTAAAAGTATCCAAAATGAAGTTCATTTAGTTTCCTAGTCAAGCTCACTGTTTTAGTTATATTTTTTTTCCCCCATAAAAACTATCTAGTTCCCCTTTTTTTCTGGAATAAGAACATGAAGTTCACAGTATTCCACATATATACTTAATTATTGTAGAAATTTATTTCTTTTTTCTTAACTTCTATTCACATGTATCAGAGGCCATAAGTAGGCACAATCATTAGACTTGCTCGCTGTTTACTCGTACATTCACAACTCCTTTACTACTGTTTCTTTCTGTAAAACTCTAATTTTATAACTACACTGAGCAATTTGGGTGATATTCTCTTCATACAGTCCTTCATAATTGCACACAAATAAATACAGTCCATGCATCTGATACAATCTGCAGATTATTCTCAAATTAAACATTTGAGAAGGAAGAGATGATATTGAGGGACTTCCTTAACTGTGTGAAAGCTACAGGCCCACATATTTGGTCAGAAAACAAAACCTTAACCAGCCAGAACAAGCTTTGGAGAAAGACACAATGTGATTTATCCCTCCTGAAATTTCACTGAAGAGGTTCTGTCACTGAGTGAAGAAGGCTGATGATTTTTCAGACTTACAGAGATTATGAAGAAGGTAAATTGCTAGGACTTGAGGAATTAAAACTGCAAGTATTAAAGCAAGATCAACTTGAGAAGAGTCATCTGAAGATTCATTTGGAAGCTTTAGCAGAATACACATTGTAATACAAAAAAAAAAAAAAAAAAAAACATTCAAAGCAGGGAATGTAGGGGAAGATTCTGGTATTATTTTGAAGCTTACAGCGTGTATTTGATATAAATGCTCAGCTGAGCAGCACAGAAACTATTTTCAATTTAACTGCATAGCATTTTATACCTGAAAAAAACTTTGCAAAAATTTGAAATTAAAAAATCTTCAAAACAGAAGGCAGTGAAATAAATAGACAAATACTCAAAATGACCAATTAGTAATCTTGTGCCAAATTCATTTTTGTTTTAGGAAGTCGGTATTTACTGATGCAACCAAAATAAATCAACAGGATGAGCACAGGTAGAATACAAATTGAGAGATGGTCAAAAGCTCGAGTTGCTGCATTTGCAACCAAAGTAGCATCAATAAATTCCCCAAAATGACTGACAATCAGTGAAGATGACAGAAATCACCAAACCAAGGTGGCTACTGCTTTTTTCAAGTCCATAAGGTGGTGTGTAGCAGGAAAAACTGAAGCTGAGAGAATAATAAGTGCAATTTCCCCCACAAGTCTAAGTTCAATCATGTAGGAAAGTACTTAAGGAATGTATGCAATTATTTCCTATAAGCTTCCTCCTCCTCAATCAGCAATCCCTAACTACCACAAATACCTGAGCTCTTATCAAGAATAATAATCTTTGAAGCACTGAACAAGGTCTTAGTTCTTTCAACCCAAAAGAATTTCTAATATTACTTATATTTTATTATGTTCCTTTATATTATCTCCTTGCTGTTCAAAATGGTACAAATTACTCAGGTGATTTCTGGATTTTTATCCTCCACAAGTCTAAATATCCACCATTAAGACAAAAGCAAATACAAAACAAAAATTAAGCCTAAACCAACAAAAACAAAAAAACACAAAACCAAAACCCACATATTTAGGAAGTTTCACATCAATCAATCAATCAGATGTTAATGAAAATGATTCCTCAGGAAAAAAAAAAAAAAAAAAGTGGTTATAATAAATGCAAATGTTTGATGCAAAATTTTTGAAATAGTAGAAAGCAGAAAACTTTCATTCAATATATACAGAAAAATAAAACTGCAGGACAATTGCTAGTTATTTATTCTTCATTATCAAAAAAAACAGTTCATTATTAAAAGTTCCCATGATAGCTTACTTTATACAATATGTTACACTGGATTAAATTCCTTGTATTTAGTACATCACACAGTCACACTGGTGAAAATGCAGCAAAAAGTGTCAGTGGATCTCCATCCCTGGAGGCTGGGCAAAGACCCAAGCAATGCAATCCAACCAACCCTACTTTGATCAATAGTGTTGGACTAGAAGATCCCCAAAGAAACTTTCCAAAGCCAGCTATGATGTGATTCCATGAAATAAAAGAACTTTTACATCTTTTGGTGTGTAAAAAATTATTATAAAAGGCATAACATGCAAATGTACAATGCATTTTATGGGTCACATAAACAGGGGTACATTTTAAAAAATCCTAACTCTGTAATACATATGAAGAACAGCTTACCCTCTCTGTGACAGCAGGAAGTAAACACAACTGCATCATGGAGGTTGGAGGTTAACCTGTAATCCCACTATTCCAGCAGTCAGTGAAATCAGTAACTGATTGAAAGAAAAAAATAAAAAAAAAAATTCCCTTTAATTTCACATTCTGTAGGAACAACTTCCTCTTGATTTACTCTTTATCATGACAGTGAGAAGGAATCTGATGTTTTCTTTTAAAATATCACATTTTCTACTTGTTATTTAGCTAATCACGGATTATCCACGAAGATCAATCACTCAATCAGAGTATTATTAACTACCATCTTTCATTAGATCTAGATTAGATACAATGTGAACTAGCAACTAAAGAATTAAATCAAAGAATATTTCAGGCTCTGTATTGATTTAATGAGTAAATTTTACAAGTCAGTCTCACCAGGACCCAATTTCCCTTGTTAATATTTGCCAACTTCAAAATTATGTTTGAAGTTGATTTATTAATATTTACAGATACCATCAAATTTGCAGCTGAAAGATGTTATACGTGTTGAATGAAAGACATAAATCTGCATAATCAATTAAAGCAGTTCAGCCATTTAGCAGTTTTGTCAAATAATTGTTTCCCCATCTCTAACCATGACTCCCTGTTCAAAATACCAGGCAAACCTTTGAAATATAAAAAAATTAAAAATAAAATCCAAGATAGAATATTTAACCTTAAATTTAATAAAATTAGTAGAAGAGTATTCATATATTCTTTCACATCTTTTATCATGTATGTATTTTTATCATTTATAAAAAATATGAATACGTTAAGGAAACCTTGGAAAGAATTTTCTTTTAACCAAAATTGTAAAAGTCATTAGAAAAATCACTGGAGAAATCACAGATCTGGAGATTTGGAGAAAACAAAACACAAATAAGTCAAACAGCTCCTTAAAAGTATTCCATAGCAAAAGAATACAACTTCCAAAATTTCAAAGAAATTCCTGGTATCTTCCAAAGAAACATAAGCTTTCTTCATGCAGTTCAATGCTTAAAGGCACTGAATTCACTGTGAGCAAGTAGAAGCAACAGTACACTCACAATGACAATGTGGGCAGAGAAAATCTTGTAAAAATGTTTTCCCCTTACTTCTTTCTTCCCTATTCACTGAGTTTGCAATACTTAAAGTGTTAATTATCCTAACTGTCATTCTAATAAAACTTGGCACTTTTTCAATTAAAAAACCATTTGGTTTCCTTTGAGGAGCTAATTACACAGAGAATGCCTAAGGTGAGCCACATAAAAATTATGGCCAACTCAGGGTCCTATGGCCCTGTAGTTACTAAATTTCTACTGGAAGAAAAAAAAACCCAAAGCACACACACAATAGCAAAAAACACAACAAAGCTAAGTACTAGTCCTACTTCAACTACATAGCTTCTGGTCAAAGATAAAAAGCAAACAAAACACCAAGTTAGGTACTTTTAGTATCAGAGACCAAGTATTCCCCAAAATGATGCTTTTTGAGCACCTAAATGTTCAGTTATCACAACAGCAGTGGCTCAGAGAAGTCCATATCCACAGCACTTGGGGACTTTAAAGCTAAAGCTATACATAGAACACCAACCTTGAAAGAGTTCATAAGGAGTTAAAAATCTAATCAGAAGTAATTACTTTTCTAAACTAAACAAAAGAATCAACAGTACATCAAAAGTAACAAATAAAGTTTGAAAACAAAAAGCAGTCCTTCATATTAGATACAGTAATAACTATGCACTCATAATTCTTGTAACATATTACATTTGAAAGCTTTAAAAAAGATCCATTAATTTCTTTTTTTTTTTTTAACTGGTTCTATTTTGAACAAAAGAGAGAATTGTACCTTGAAAAAAAGAGCAGCATACTAGTCAAATATATATATGATTTTCTGTCAAACAGATAAAAACTTATTAGTGATGCTTCTTTTAGAAAGATAAAAGAGTGAATTGCTGAAACAATGCACTCCTCCAAGGAAATTATATATTTGGACTCATTTTAATAAGCAATGGATAAAGAAGTCTTCACTTTTACAGCTCTTTTTAACTACTAAGATAATACATTAACCAGAAACACAGTGAAGTGAGAAGTTACCTTCATTTAATCTGAACTACTGAAACGCCTTTGTAAGACAAAAATTACCTCAGAAAATGAACAGGACAATCACATGATAGTATAGGTTTATTTTTTCTTGTTTACTTACTGTATTGACTCCATACAAGCCTATTCTAATATAACCACAGTTGATGAATAATAAAAATTCAAATCTCTAACATCAAGCATGATCTTCCTCCACAGTAGTAAATTAATAACCTACTGATAATCCTTGCAGAAGCCTCATTCTAAAAAACTTTAAAAAAAACAAAACAGGAAGGGAATGCTTGGAAGCAATGAAATAAAAGAACAGAGTATGGAAGTTAGAAGGATACAACTTACGTGTTATTTAAAAAAAAAAATGTGACATGAATTGTTTCTTACACTCACAAATAAATACATAACAAAATCTGGGCATTAGGAGTTCCGCCTGGATAAATTTGGCTCTGAGGTAGGAGAAAGTAGCTCCTAAACATCTAAGTGCAAAACAGATAAAGGAAACAGCCACTGACACTGAAACAGATGATTTCATTAAGTAACAGATTCCCAATTGCTCACTCCCCATTTAAATGAGGCACCAAAAATGCCCTCAAAAATAAACAGTAGTTAAATCAAGAAGCTGAACAAAATAGGGCTTTCTGCCCTATTAGTCATTCGAGAGTTACCAAACAGAAATGGTGCATTCCTTTCTTAACAGAACGTTTGCCTCCTGTTTCAGTCCTCATCAGGAATCAAACTACAGCAGCCTTTTCTTGGGGAAAATGCAGCTCCCTATCAGTAGAATAATCTGGATACCTTGGGAAAGGAACAGAGAAGGAGGAAAAAAAAAAAAAAAAAACAAACAAAAAAACAATGGATAACCTTAAGGTAATATTTGACTTTTACATTCTTGTTTCTGCTGAAGCACTCCACTAAACTTTCTTTCCTTTTCCACTTGCTTCCCCCTGTCATTCCTTAATGGCTGCAAACATCAGAAGCAAGATCAGAGGTAAGATCTTTTCTCTTTTGGCTGGCATCAAAGCAACATGCAAAAATCTAATAACCAGGAAACTTAACATCATTCTGTTCACAACTCAGCTGGATGTTTATAAATCAAGATGAAAAACAGGCAGATGAGAGAGCTGCTGAGTTTGTAATAGTTATGCAAAAATGCATGACACTTGGCAGCCATAAGAAAACTGAAGTGATATTTGCAACCAGGAGGTTTTGCAAAATCAAAGCATAGTGAAGGCTATATGGTATTCAGATGCTAAGGAGGAAAAAAAAAAAAAAGTCACAGAGCTGAGCTAAAAGACTTTCTTCTTATATATGGCAGGCTTGGAGACTAGGTGATTTGACAGAAGTGACGGAATGCAATTTTGAGTGGGCACATAAGGAAAACAATGTCAAATGGGATCATTAACTAAATAATCAGACTTGCTTTGTACCACCGTTTTCTAGTTCAAATTGAACCATGTTTTATGCAGTACTTTTATCAGACAAATTTTACTGGGGATTGCAAATAGTAATATTGCCACATAAAGAAGTATCTGCTTTCATTTCACTTCCACTGTGCCAAAATATGTGATTCCTAGCCTGTAAAAATTTCCCTTGGCACTCCAGATTTGTTTTACTTCGGCTACAGAACTTTACACAATAAAAAGCACCAAAAAAGGCACCTAATGAGCTAACTCAAGTATGGGAAGCAATTTCTTGCATTAGCATATAAGTTCATGCTGTCTAATTTACACTGGTTTACAGTTTTGTAGAGCTCCATGCCACGAAAAGCTGATTGCTTTCTGCATGTGATGGCTCAAGTGTACCACTGATCTAAGATCTCTTCATTTATTTAAAAGTGAAGGAAATTAACAACTCAAAGCACTTTTTACAATAGTAAGGCTATGAATAAAACAGAGCTGTGAAGTTGCAAGTCAAAACTTCACATAATGCTGCCAATGCCTTTTCCTCCTAAAATTGGTGTGACACATTATTAAGGAAAAATGACAGGTGAGTTTAAAACTTACTGACTTTAAAACACCTTTGAAAGTATTAGCTTCTTGCTTAGCTCCTTTTATGTCCTTTTAAACTTAACACTTTAGTTTACACTGTTAATCATAATACCCATTTTTATTTATAGCCACTATCACTAACTCATAAATTTGCTGTCAAACCATGGCGAGTGTTAGCAACTATCAGATCTAATGAATCAGCTATTGTCTTTTATATATAAGATGGGATTTTTGTGCCTGTGTGCCCACATATACCTAACTTTTTCTACAGCAACTAAAGCAAGCTTGATGTTTTTTACCAAGGAATACTTTATTTTATAACCTAATCATTCTAAAAATAAGATTTTATAAAGATTTTATATAAAGAATGTAATTATTAAAGAAATATTAATAGTTTACAGTAACAAAAGACATAAAAGCTAAATTTGCATATGTTCTCAAAGGTAATTCTAGTGAAATCCCATTCAAGTATTTCAAACTGATAATAAGTAACAAAAGCAGGATTTTAAATCACCATTTGAATCAATGTGGAAGTCAAGCTCTTGTAGGAAAAACCTAAATTCGTATTATTCTTACTGCTTCCTAAGCAAACCTACATAGCCACACAGCCATTTACTTCATAGAATAATTGTGTATAAACTCATTATTTGTGAGAAAAGCAGTATTTTCCTTTGTGGTGAACACATTATAATAAACATGTGACTATCATAGCCAGCAGCTCCTATGTTTAGCTGTTCTCTAGTAGTATCTCACAATTCCTTAACTTGCAAGTGAGGCTTTTTCCACCTTCTCTTTTATAACAGGTATTATATTCTTGTTCCTACTTTCAGTGTAGGCTTTTTCTAGCCCTTCAGCTTCTTTCATTTCTAAATAGCTCAGGCTAATTTTAGCAACAATAACAAGAAAAAAATCAAGGATGCCCATTATTCCCCATACTGGAATTCAAAAGAACTCTCCATGGTTCTGAGCTACCTGCTGCCAGTCACACACGCTCCACAAACTCTTTTTTTACTCAAGAGTCTGGCTAAGGCCCAAACACAGACACTAGGCTTTTGGTTTATAAATCTTTGCATTCTTTTGAAAGCAAACAACTTTGCTTTAGCAAATTGAGTCTTAGAACAGAATCTCCTAGTAATTTAAAGGAGAGTCTGGATGGCATTTAGAGTTCAGTTCCACAAGGAAGGGGGGCATAAAAGATTAACATCTCTAGCCCTTAAGTTACTCACAAAATCAAAAAGCAACAATGAAACAGGAAAATTAGTCTGCTACCCAACTTGAAATTTGCAAATGAAGATTATAACAAATGGCAGCAGAAGAGTAGAGGGCAGGAGCTAACCCATCATGCTGCACTATACACGATTATTTGCATTGAGGTAGGTGAGGAACTTAAGAAGTGAAACACTGGTTTTTGAAGTTGGTTTTGCTAAAATCAAAATATTCTAGACAGAAAAGTAGACTCATACAATCATAAAAGTTTTTAAGTTGGAAAAGATATCTAGGATGATGTAGTCCAACCATTAAGCCAGCATTGCCAAGTCCACCAGTAAACCATGTCACAAAGCGCCACATCTACACAGAAGTACACCAAACATATTTTTTTAATACTTTCAGCACTCTGGATTCTCAAGTTAAGGGAGCCTCAAGAAAATTAAGAAAAATAAATGGTCCCGTAAGTAGATGATAATAACATCCCTCTAATGCAGAGACTAACAAGGATTCTAAAGGATAAAAGGCAGGTTATACAGCAAGGTATAAAGTATCACATGTATAAGTTAATAAGCTGTTTAACACTAGTGAATGCTCTGTGGCGAAATGACCGCTGAGTATAACAATAGCATTTTACAAGAAAACTAGATGGCCTTTTAGAAAATGTTGGGAAGGAGCTAGTGACTTCAAGTCCACAATCACCTCCAGTAACAACACCAGAAGCAGCAGAAGAGAAGTCTCTGGAATACAATTTAAGCTGCTTTATAAAATGTCAGTGACCAAATTTTGCTGCCTATGACACACATAAACCAAGCAGAGAGGTGGTGATGAAGTTTAATTGGTAGATACTAAATTGACAGCCTACAGAGGTTTTGAGAAGCCAATTCTTACATGCATAAAAGCTATATCAAATAATTTTAAAGCAAAATGGAACTGAGACTGACACAGATTCCATAAGTGCAAATGATGTTTGAACTGATTATTACAGCTCATTAAATACAGGACCACAGCAGGAAAGTTAAATGAAATAAATGCATTAACAGTTACTAGACGGAACTTAAATTGATGCCTACATCGAAATGTTTATTCACAAAGAAGATGACAGAAGAATTCTTGCAGCTAGGAAACTACAATACTCATCAGAAACAACAGGAACATCAATTAATACCAGATACTGGGAAATAAAGAACATTGTTTTTGTGAGGGATGTCATGCCTCAGAAGGTGACTAAGTTTTATAAACTAAATTAGCATGGTATTAGGGAAACCTGGTTGATATCGAATATTAGGATTCTCAGAAGGCATTACTAGATTGTGAAATTCACTGTAATTAAAATGTTTGAGTTTAAAGAATTTGATGTGTTAAAGAAAGCAGATTTATATATCCTTTCTACAATAATCCATCCAGGGATATTATACTGCATCTGTCTTAGAACAACCCAAGTCCTGGAAGCTCAGAAAGTAAGAAGGGTCATAGATGCTTGCTTCCACTTCTACAGATAACTGCTACTGACATTTGAGTAGCACAGGGAGCCTTTACAGAAGAAAGTTCAGATCACATTAATTTTAAAACTGACTTTTTCTGACTGGATCTTATGTAGGCATGGTCATTGCTGAAAACCTATTCAGTAAGAGAAGGAAAAAAGTGAAAAAAATTGCAACAAAATATAGCAAACAAACAGTGCCACAGAACTCAGCACATTCCGAGAGAGCTTTGATACTATTCTTAAGAGTCTTCAAGATACCTAATATAATAAACTTGAACTTCTGAAGCATCAGAGTTAGTGAGAAAGAATTTCAAAAGCAGTTATTTGGGAGTTAGCTGGAACAGTATAGTGCACGTGTATGCATTTGGAAGTAGGCAGCAAGAGTTGAATTGTGCAGATACACAACAAACCCATACTGCTGGAGAATTTAAGGAAAACTTTTTCAAAACTAAGCCTTACCATGTCAATGTTAATACAGATTAAATATATAATAGAGAAAATAAATTCCACTTTTAAGAATACTTCCTCTCACACTCTTCTTTTTATGAAAAGCAGCAGTAAACCGTAGAAAGAAGTCACAATGTGTGACCAGTTATGGGAAAACAGAGAAAGATGAGATAACACAAGTATTTCTACAGAAGAAATGTTATGAAAGATGCTTGGATGGTAAACACGAAACACAACTTTTCACCTGTAGTTTATAAAATAATCAGTATTAGAGTTTAGAGGAAACAAACCTATTACATTCTGTCTGTAACTTTGTTCTAATCAGAACATCCCTCATAACAAATTGATTTAAAAATCCCAATAATAAGTTTCAGAAATGCAGTAATGACTATGTTCTTCTACAAACTAACAGAGCATTATTAGGACAAATACAGTAAAAGGCTCCAAAAAGCAGTCTATTAGGAAAACAAGATCAAAGAAATTTTGTAATTGTATGTGATTTTAATATCCTAATGAAATCTGTGCATATGAACAGCTTGTGTTCGTGTTTTAATTTAGGAACCTCACCATTTCATCTGTATATGAACTACTCAAAACCGAGGCAGACTGCACTTTTCAGAACAGTGTAATAAATAAAAGTGCTCACAGGGTGTCACATGCTGCTGCTGGTATAATTAAATCCTTCTGTATTCAAAGGACTTACTGTTCCTGCTTTGCACCCCAACTTAGACCTTGATCCTGCAACCAGCATTCACAGGAGCATCCATACCCATCCAAAGTGTCAGCTGCCATCAATTAACAGGAGAATTCTCAGAAACAACACAGAACCCCACACTGCCTATGTGATTTCACACGTTTTCATTTCCTGAAAACTGGTCTGCATTATTTCTACTCTTTTCAGAATGATATCCAATCATCAACTTGGAGGAAAACTATTCCTTTTTCCTTTTTTAATTTACATGCCTTTCTGCAACTGATGTCAAAAAAAATTAACTATTTACTAAATAAACTTGTTGGAGGGGAAAAGCCCATGGAATACCAGCGCTGCATTCTCAGCACCAGAGTGCCTGACCCATTTTCTAACCATATTATATAGAGGAAAAGAATGAGATTGTGAAAACATCAAAACCCAGAGGCTTCATTTAAAATATACATAATCATAAAGCATTACATTTCAAGTCAGTTAGAGGGGGGAAAAAAAAGTACATTTAGATAATATTAAAACTTGTTTTCAAGGTTCAGGGAATACTGTATGTTTGAAATTCTAAGCTATTCAGATATCCCAGAAGTGCAGTATACGGGGAAGCATGAACTGAAAATTGGACAAATAACACTGACAAAGTGGTAACTGATTTTCTCCCTATATTCCATCCATCGCCACACAATACTACCAACATAAGCACTGGAGTTCTCTCTTCAGAACAGAATCCTTATGCTCAATTGAACTTTTCAGATATACAGCTCTCCAGCAGCTTTGGTCTGCTGTATATACATATGCTTTCACAGACACTGAATCAAACAGACACAAAAATTCTGACTGCATTTTACAATTGCAAACAATTACAAATTTTAAATCTGCAAAAATCAATCTGTATTTTACATATTTAAAATCTGCATGCAATAAAACCTGTATTTTACAATCTTCTTTTTCTCAACCTCTAAAAATTGGCTTGTTCACAAAGACATAAGAATCAAAATATCATTACAGTATCTCAGATGTAATTCTAATTCTGTCTCCTCTACTCACAGTTAATTTAAATTTGATATAAACCTAAATAATCTTGTACCACATATATCTGCTGTTTTCAGACTTTTCATAAAGGTGCCAATTTGAAATATAACACTAATATGAACACATTGGTGTCCATTTTTTGAGATGCTGAGCAATAACAATAACAACACCTGAGGCTGAAAATGTTATGATAACTGGTTCCTCTGAAAAACAGTTTTATGGTCTGTTCAGCCACCTTTTCAGGTGTTGAATAACTCCCTACAAACAACTTCAAGACTGTTGGAAGCTGCCACTACATTTATTTGGAGTAAAATCTTAGCCTTTTCCTTTATGAAGTCAAATAGCTTGTATGGCAGAAGGAACGTTCATGTTGAATTTCTTTCACAAGTTCTGTAATAATTCTGCAATAACATTTCTCCTTTTTAACTTTAGAACAAAACAAAGATAAATTCCTTCAATAAACTATAACACCAGGGTTAAACAAGAATGCTGTGCTTTTTATTTTCACCTAGAGCAGCACCACTAATTACTTCTGTCATTGTTATCTTGCCTCTCAATACCAAAGTATTTGCTCAACACAAGTGAATGGTAAGTCTTTTGCTATGGTTAGAATAATTCTTTAGCAATTTAAAATATTTACAGGTCTGGTGGCAAGACATTCTATTTCACAATATAAACATCACTTTTCCAAAGCATAGTGGTGATGGAGATCAATTTCCTTATACCGGGAGGTTAAAACTGATGTAAGCTTTCTTAAGCAGATGAAAAAAAAACAAACAATAGCTACCAGAATATGACAGCAGGATTAATTTTGCTATCTACTTACTAAATACATTTCAAATCAATATTAAAGACAGCAATATTGAGGGAAAGACAGTCAAGAGTAAACAAACACTTATTAAAAATATCACAACATCCTACTACTGTACTAGCTCAAGGTGTGTTCATTAGCTAAATTAGCTAATTTTCAGAAATTTATTTTCAAATACCAGACATGTAGCAAAATATTTTTGTTTTCTTTTGAAAAACAATGGAGTGATGGGCATACAATTTATGGTTGTAAACATTTACTCATTATTTTACAGAAATATATAACATTACAAGAAGGTTTCCTAATGACATATAAAAACAACCACTACCTACTTTTATCACTTATAAATGGTCTAAATATTTCTTAATTGATTTCTTAAGACTTCCCTAAGAAAAACTCTCGATGCAATTGATGGAAGATAAATTTCATACACTGTGTTTATCTCACTGTGATTTACCCAGCTGGTTCCAGAGATAAATAAATAATTTAGATCCAAAGTTGAACCTAGAGATCATTATTCATTTCAATCATACACAAGAAGTTAAATTAAGCTTTTTAAAAACACGCATGCAATGAAATATGTATTTTAAATATACTAGTAGTATACCTTGTTTTTTACAGCAATGATGGCAGATGAAAATCTAAGATAGCATTAGGTGATAAAAAATTCAATACTGGTACTTTAAAAAAAAACACACAATTTTGATTTGCTTTCAATGGATCCAATGCTACACATACTGTACTGAGAAACACACATCATATGCTCATATCTTCATGGAATGCTACATGCACAGGTTCATTTAGTAACATTCTGAATTTTTCATTCATTACCTGAACACAGGAAGACCTCTTCCCAAATAGCAATATGTACTCACTTCTAATTCCTTCTCTCCCTATCTTTATTAGAGAAGCACACACAGACAAAAAAAAGTTAAAATGAAAACATTATGCCAAGATTATTTGGTCGTAAATATAATGCTGAAGTTTCCTATGTAGGTTCTATCCAGAAAAGCTCAAGAGACTCAATTTCCTAGACAATTTATTCTTATGATGAAGTACCCATGACCCAGCACAGGCCCTTGAGCAGGGTAAGATGAAACCTTGCATTACACTGTTACCATTATGAAAAATAACCATATATTTTGGTTTTTTTCTATTCCATTATGGGGTTACAAATTCACAAAAAAAAAACTCTCTTTTCTCCCCAAAATTTCATTTTTCTAAAAGCAATTGTTGAAAAGCCTTGCCAAAACCAGGCAATTTAATTATAGTTTATTGATCAGGTCATCTCTGCATTGGCTCTTCTTCAACATACCATACTTGAACACATATCAAATAACTTTTTTCATGGTTGTGTTTAACAGGAGTGAAACTTAGAGATCTAACTCAACTCAAAGACCATCTTTGGAATTCTTGTAAAATAAGATTCATTAAATACACCACCTCTACTGATATTGAACCAACATAAGCAACAGTTACATGAGGAAGTCAGTTCTACATACACAATTAACAGGATCTGATCCTAGTGCAGAAGCATAGTCAACTAGATTTAGGTATAACCCATGAGAAAGTCACATTTACAGGGAGCAATGTGGGCCATCATTTTGCAGTGGTGTTGAGAAAGGTTTCTCACACGCAATACAGACTTTTGGAACAGTTTGGCTAAGGTTTTTATTTTTTTGTTTTCCTTTTTTTCTCTTTTGTTAGTTTGATTGTTTGTTGGCTTGGGAAATTTTAAGTGTTGAGCTGACTCTTCTCTCCTGCCCCATTCTCTCAGATTTTCTCTGCTTAACTAAAAAAATACAGATCAAACATACTGAATTGTTGAGATACCAATAAAAAGGCATGAAATTGGACATATCATTATAATCACTCACTGCCAAAACATTCTTAATGTACAGTTCTGACATTTCCAGAAATGAGGATCATTATTTTTAAATGTTTGAGGAGACTTATTAACAAGAATACAGGGGAATAGGAATCAATTCTGACAATAAATAAAGAAAAACATTATGTTACTTCAAACACCTTTTAACCAGTTCATCCAAATCATCCCCAAATTAATATACTTGGCATTAAAAAAAAAAAAAAAAAAAACCACAAGATTTTATTAATTATCTGGTTGCTAGCTTGTTATGAAATAATTTGTCTTCCCTGTTTGCTTAGGAAAAATGCATTTTTATATTTCATTCTTTAATCTTATCTAATTAAATGACAGGTGGAGAAAGATAAAAAACATGCTTACATGGCAAAAAAATCTAGAACCCTCTCAACAATTTGACTGCATGCACTGGGCCAGAGGTACAGAGGAAAAAAAAAAGGTAAAATTCTTCTTGCCTTGAAGAACACTGAACACTCTGAGAAACAGAATTGAGAAATTTAGCAGCTGAAGAAAGATAAACAGTTCATAAACACAACAATCTTACTAGATGAAAGAAACACTTGATTACTCATCATAACAGGCCAGGAATTAGACCAAAAAAAGTTACATTCTTAAGCAGAGTATGAGGAAAAAATACTGTAGATGTGAACAAAACAGAAAACAGAAAAAAGCACTTCATACTGACTGCTAAAAAGAGCATAAATTAATTTATTTTTTTTTTATTATTTTCTGTGTGCATATGGATACATGCTCCTAACATCTCTAAAGAAATGGCACAGATTAAAATACTGTTGAAATACAAAATAGCAACAGAAGTGGTTGGCCATGACTTAGTGAGCAACTACATACATGCACAGGAGTACAGAATTGCATTAAAGTTCTGATTATCTTCTGTATCAAGCTACCAGTTAATTTTTCTCATGCTTCTTTGCAGAAGAGATTTGAGTCTCACTGCACAGAGATCTGGAGAACATCCATAGATTATTTAGGAAAGCACACAAAAAGTTCTCATTATATTTGGCATGCTGTAGGAAAAGACCCCATTCTCTCTGCCATCCACTTCATCTCTAGAGGACACGTTTACAACTGTAACAGTTACTAAATTATTCAAAAGTTGATGCAAAGGAATTAAAACAGGTGGTAAGCAATCCTTTGACAGAAGACAAATTGAAAAACCCTCAAATTCTCCCAAATTGAAGGGATTTACAGAGTTCAAGACTGAAAGATCAATGCTCCAAAAAGGCATGTGGAAGAAAAGCTGAATAAGAGGTAGAACACTGATGTTATCAAGATATTCTCTGAAGTCTTCAGAATGCATGAACTACATTCCACTAATTTGCTGAACAGAGCTCAGGTTTTCCTTTTTCTTGACCTTGCTTCAAGCTATGCTCCCTGCTCTAGTGAGACACCAAAACATTAGCCCACTCTAATATATGTTGCTGTAAAATTCTCCCAAACTCAGAGATTATTTTTCACTGGACACATCCTAACAACACTCTCTGGAATACTGCTATTGGACTAAAGGGGCAAAACTAAATATAAGCTGCTAGCTGAAAAATCTAGGGATCAGTGGAATATTTCTGATTTACTGACTTTTAACTTCAAGTGTTTGCTTTAGAATAGTAATACTTTTCAGAAATATACCATTTCAAATAAACTGTGTAGCACTGATGTAGAATGGATGATCCATTTTCAGTTTTTGCAAAATAACTTCCAAAAATATCCACATTAATTTTTCCCACCCAGTGGGGCTTAGTAACTCTGATTCATCATACAGATCACTTTCCATAAGAACACATTTTAAGATATACATATTAGTTAACAGCAACAACCATGAATTGAAAAACAGAGATTCCAAGTATATGTAAATTAGTTTTCAGGAATATATGGAACACTAGGATAAAATGTTATAAAATAATAAGAAAACATGCAGATCAGCAAACCAAAAACAACTAGATTAATTGTTTGAATTGAACCAGTGGGACAAAATTAGTGCAAGCATTTTTAATATGTATGTTCATTTAAAATAGAAATGGTTTAGTAGCAGAATAATGCAAACATCATAAAATATTTTTAGGAAAATAACTAAGAATCTACTCTAATAGTATTGCTACACTAGAAGAAGTTTTATTCCATTTATTCTTTATTCCAGAAAGTACTGCCATACTGCTGCTAAGAGCAGACCATCACAGCACACTTGTTTTCAGCCCCTGTTCACAAGATCTTGCAACCACAGGAAGGTGCACAATACAACTGACATTCCAGAGCCTTCTTTATCACTGACTATGATTAATGAACTGTTCTGCAATGCTCTGTGGGATGCTAATCACAGCATTCAGGAAATTATGAGGACTCAAGAGTCCACTTCCCACAACTTCATTAGTGGCTTTTTAGTGTCCCCTTTATGAAATACATGCGGCTCATCGAACCAGTTTTCATTCAGCCATTCTCCACAAGACACATGAAGGAGTAATACAACTGCTGCATAAGATGATGCAACATGATGCTTGAAAATGCATTTGGCTGGCAGAAAAGGAGCTGGTAATGCCTTGAGACAAGGATGGATTTCACAGATTTATATTCCTGGTACTGTGACACATTGTGTTTTACATAGTAGTTGTGACAAAAATGTTACCAGTAACATGCTAACTTGGGTAAGGGTATATTAAAAACCTTCCCCCAAGGAGAATATGGCACAGGGAATTTGAATGGGATTCCTCCACAGTAGTCTGTAATATCTTTGTTTCCTGAGCCACAACATGAGGTCTCAGCTCCATCTGCAAGCCAGTGGCAATCCTTGCTTTCTTTCCATCTAAAGTGCATATTCTGCTATACTGTCTTGCTGCACTCTAATACATCATGACTACCATCTTTGCTTTGTGATCCAATGATCACACACTTGCTCCTATTTCTTGCATCAGTACCACACATGTTCTTCAAGAAAAGACACACATTCTACTAAAATCATCCATGAGATTCAAAGACATTAAAAGAGAGAATGAGAGAGAACAAATGATTCCCAGATAAATTGTTCAACTACTTAGTTATCAAATGTCTGTTTTCAGCTCTCACCAATGCCTTTTCATATAGGATTAAAGTTCAAATCTTCAAAACTTTTCAAGTAACACTTCAACAGAATAAGCTTCTTAAATCTCTAAAATGAGATCCACTATCCCAGAACCTGCATTTTTACAGCTCTCTTCCAAACCTCTGAAGACTATTTCTGACTAATCCTAGGAAACCCAAACTAGCCATTATACACTCACCACAGCCCATTAATATAGTATAGTTAATAGAGTTAATATCACCTCCTCCACATCCCTTCTACTGATTGTGTTATTCAAAACCATTGTCCCTAATCCACAAGTGCAATCTACAATATTGGTCTCTAGACCTGGGATCACAGATTTGGCTCTACCCAAATACTTTCCAGCTCAACTTGCCAAGCAATTTAACAGTTAGTGATCTCTTTCTATCAAATTTAGACATTTATTAGGAGCAATGTATTTTTCCCAAGAGCTAAAGTCAATGACCAAGAACCTTCTGCCATGTAGCAATGAGGGACCCTTCCTTAGAGTTTGAAAGTTCCCTCCTTACTGACAGGTCTTTGGATTCATTAACCAATTTTAATACAATTAACATGAATTACGACAAATATGCTTAGGCAAAATCAATCTGATTAAAAGACAGTATCATTAGGATCAGTTTCAAGTGAATCACCCTATAATTAACCTCTGTCTTGATTAGTTTTTTTCCACACACTGGCAAGCATCTAATTTTTCTCATTCCCCTTAGACTTGGCTTATTCAACATTTGTTTAAGAACAAAAGTAACAAAAAAACCCCACCAAGAATGAATTGCTAAAACAATTAAATTAAGGTTTTCCTAGGCTAATCCTAGACATTTTAAAAAGTACAGACTAACAGTGATATTTGAAATTTGACTTTTCAGGCCCTGTAAAAATATTAATTTAGTAATTTATAGACAAATAATATCCACCAGGTTATGTCTAGTTTTGGGGTTTTTTCCAATTTTTAGTTGATGTTTTAGATTTGGACTATTTAAGTTTAAACTTAGATGCATTCAAGATAAAACATTACTTCGTCCATTGAAAGAAGCATTTAAACTAAAAAAAAATTGAAATAAAAAACACTCCAATATGCAGGAAGAGATCCTATGCTCCTTCTCAGCATCTTTTGCAAAAAGCTACTCTCCCTATGCCTCATTCACAAAAGAGATATGACAATTTAGTGGGGAAAGGATTTTGCTTCTTAATCAGCCTTTTCTTATTTCAACCTCTCCTCACAGGTCTTGGATCAAGCATTATATTGTCAATAATATTTTCTTCTGGACTCTCCAATTTGGCAAGATAATTCTGACTTCTTTGCATGCATTAAGTGCGTGGTTCCGAATTGGACACAACGACCTAGCTGACTCCATTTCTACCCTAGGTCAAGCAGAGAGATTTTCATCAGTTTTACAGTATTGAATGACAGAGCTTTAATTTACTCATCCTACTTACTACTTTTTGTGCATGATACTCTTGATTTAAAGTCAGCCCTTAACTCCCAATCTCTTTCTTCAGAACTTTCAGCCATTCCTTATCCTCGACTCACCTGTTTTCTTTAATTTAAAAGCAGTATTTTAAGTTTGCCCTTAATATCTTGAATCCCATTTTCTGCTGCTTATTCTAATTTCTTGCTTCATCTTAAATTCTCCTCCAATCTTCCAACCTCTCTGCAGTGCCTCAGCCTGGTAACATTTTTCACTGCACCAAACGTGTGTCAATGGATCCATTAGCATCCTCTTTTCTTGGAAAGGAAAACATTAAAGACTGCTGTTTGTGCCATTGCATCAGTGCAATCTTCCAAAGAAGAATCCAAGCTAAATGCCTACCAGGATAGAAAAGCACACTGAAGCCAAATGTTTGAACAAGAAACAGACTTTGCTGATCCTCAGGCAAGAGGGAAAGTAGCAAGTAAGATCACAGATACTCCAGAATGACAGAGGCACTGTCCTGATAAAATGGCAGGGCTAAATCAGCAACATACCCTCCTGAAAAGGTATTTTCCATCAAGAATCATACACTGATCTATTTAGATATGAAGAAAGAGAGAATATCTATCCGAGATTTTAGGTGCCCTTAAAATGAATAAAACTCAAGATATACAGGCCTTTTCCAGAGATTAGTTTATCTTGAAAGCCTATCACAGATTAATCTAACTTGCAGAATACCTGAGAAAGGATAAGAAAGTGTTTTAGAATGCAATAAGAAATGTTGGTTTGATCCTTATTTCTCAACAAACTACAGAACAACCGTTCATAGATGGAATGGATTAGCCTAAGTGTGAAATATGATTTGGGGGAAATAAAGGAAAGGCTACAATGGCAATGTTTTTATATCTGAAAAGAATCAGGAAAAAAATATTAAATAAGTATACGGATAATACAGTTTTCCCACGCCAGACTGTGATAGCAGGAAATAATTCCAAATGCAGCTTGTTACAAAATGTGACAAGAAGCAGGAATTCAACACAATCCATGGATTGCATAATCAAGTAATATGGGAAAGATATCATCTTTTGTGGAGTGCTCAGTTACTTGTCTCAACTCACCAGCACTACCTAGACCTTACCTAGACACTAAGCCCAAACCAGCTTCCTGCCACTGCTCAACCTCCCTCAGTGGTTGAGCAATGCATATACCAAACCACTGGCTTAACTATAGCTCCAGGCACTGCAGTTTATAGCCATGCACAAATCCTTTTAATTACCCTCCCACACAAACTAAACAGAAAAGGCAAGAAGAGGTTTCAGGCAGTTCTCAACCACTGTGCCTCTTTCTTGCTAAAAGAAGGAACACATCTCTGCTAAAGACAGTCAAGCTGTCACCACAGCTTCCGGACAAACCAAGGTAGTGTGAACACCAAACAACAGGAAGTACAGAAGTAAGTAATCACACATGCATGCATGCCTGCAAGCAGCCTCTCACAAAGAAACTAATTTAAATTTACAAAGCTTCAAGATACAAATTGTTGTATTACATAACATCATATACAAGAGACCAGCCAACTCTACAAGCGAGGTTTTGAAAAGTCATGAAAGTTCCACCTTTCATTCATTTTCAGAGCCTGGATACTACACATGAGGCTGGAGAGTTGGAGGGTGGGGTGGGGTGGGGGAAAGAGTGTTACAGATTTCCTAGTTACACACTAAGGTTTTTTTCCCTCTGAATCACTGTTTCTATTCCATATCAATAAACCATTCTGACTAACTGCAATGGCTGGGAGGGATCTGACAAAATTAGCCACTTCTAGTCTGAAGCTTCCACAGAAGCCAGCTCTCCTCCAAAGTCAAATCATGTATTCCCAGCCTAACAACTTCAAGAGCATAACCTCAAAATGCTGGGCAAATCCACTCACTGGCAGCTAAAGTGACAGGTTACAATTGTGGAAATTTAAGAAATTTTCACAACTTTCTTATCATAGTTAAGAATACTGATCATAAGAGTCTTTTCTACAGTTGCATCAAAGAAAGAATGTCACAATATGCTTGGTTTCCAAGTCCACATCCAGATTCATATTTCAGTGAAGTCTATTCTTTAAGCATTTTTCTCAAAATGAAGAGATTTACCTTTCTGCTAATTTTTATTTAATTTTTTTAAAAGTGTCCTCAAACATGACTATTATGGCACTTTGCCCAGACCTTCAAAACCATAAGAATCTGAAGCATTAACTAGCACTGGATGTGGGATATCCCAGAGCATAAAATACTTTCCAGCCACAACAGCTCAGCTGCTTAGAACTCTTGAAAAACCTCATGGAGTAGGAATTGTGCCCAGTCTCTGTAGAAGCACAGTTTATCTCTGAGAAATACATGTAATATCTGCAATACATATGGAAAGGGTGCAGAAATACTGCCAAAGAAATACAGGATTTTGTATGTAAGACAGAGGGTACATAATGAAACTACCAAAGAATTTCTCTTTTTAGAGATGAGAGAGAAAGAGGAGAAGGGAGAGGAATAGGCATAAGGAGAACCAAAAGGTGAAACAGATATCTGATTGGCCCATTTTGGCAGCGATCACTGAAAAGTGAAGGACCTGACCTCTTTTTTGCACTGTTTCCTGTTCTCAGCTGACAAAGACTTAGCAACAGAAGAGCAGTTTTCAGTTGTGAAGGCAAAACCACAAAGAATGAGAAGTACTTACTTACAAGCAATAATTATTGCTCAAATTAATACTTTGTGGGATTCTTCTTCCTTACTTTCATTTTGAAGCATAGGCAATTCTCTGAAAGTAGAAGAGGAAAAGATCATTAGTTTTTATCACACAATCATTTAGATCAGAAAAGACCTTTAAGATCATCAAGTCCAGCCACAAACCTACCACAGCCAAGTCCACCACTGAACCATGTCCTTAAGAGCCACACTTTATATATCTCTTAAATTCACCCAGGGATGGAGGCTCAACAATTTCCCTGGGCAGTCCTTTAGAGTGCTTGACTACCCTTTCAGTGAAGAAACAACTGTTTCAAACAAAATCTTATTTTGGGGTTATCAAGGCATGGAGTTAGTACATCATTTACTAACACTTGTCTCACTAATTCAGAATGGCAGCACACTAAAAGTTGATTCCTAGCCATTTAACACAAAAGCAATCAAAAGCTGAAATATCAGATTCTGAAACAGCAATTAATTGGTTGTTGAAAAAGCTTATTTGTGAACCTGACTTCAAGGAAAGGAATGAAAGCAAGAAAAAAAAAATAAACAGGAAACCAATTAAAGCAACAATAGTACCAGGAACAGGAACAAAGGAAAAAATGATAAATACTTCAGATAACTGACTTTTACTGCAATGAGAATTCTGCCAAATTAATCTTATTTTTGAATGAAAATTAAGTGATTTTCTATTTCAAAGAGAAGCTTCAGCAGCTGTGCTGTTAAATGAACAAGGTGAACTGGCAACTCTAAAGCTCTCAAAAGCAGCAACAGTGATAAAAACCAAACCTGAATTCTGTGTTTTCTTATTCATGTAATAAATTATTTAAAGTAATCAGCACCTACAAAGTTAGAGCCCATGAACTTCCAAAAATGGAAAGCCTGAGGGAAATAGCCTATTTTCACTTCTATTTGAGATTGACAGTTTGGGTATACTTTAGCTATGGCACTCAATGAAAAGGTTATAGCTTTTGCTGTGATTAAGTATCTCAGAAACTCACACAAAAAATACAACCCAGTTACTCCATGTATAAAAAGTAAAATCAGAAAAAATAAACTCGTTCTTTTATTGTAGCTCTCATCAAATCAGCTACACTGCCTGTTTCACAAAAGTGGAGAGGTGAAACTTTGAGCTGAAGGTTTCAAGACCTTCAAGAAGCCAAGCAGAACAAAATATATGTTCCAAGAGGAACACTTTAGAGCACGGTCTACTCATACTCTTACTCACACTTTTGTATCAAGAATTATGATGTAATTTCTTACAAGTTCATAATTCCAACCTCATTAATCAGTAGAAGGTAGTACATTATGTGAGCCATACATATGGAAACATAGATTGAGACAGTGTGCCTCATAGTAAACATGAAATGGAAACATTTACATTTCATATAACAAAAAGAACTATTACTAAATTTACAAGTGGATCTATTTGTAAGCAATAGAATTGCAAGCAGTACCAAAAGGCCTTCCAGTCCTACCAGACTGGGCAAATCACCATGCCCTACATTACTAAGAGTACAGAAATAAAGCTCTTTGGGTTTTTTCCCACAGTTCCATAAAAAGAATAGTCAGACACTTGACAGAAATTGTGATTATCTTAAAAGAGCCAGCCTACTCTGGAACATTCAAAACTACCAAAAAGTTTAAAATTTTACAGCCAATTTATTATTACTGCTAATAAATCCCTGATATTTGAAATCTATTCATAATATAAAAACTGAAAGTATTTTTAAAAATATTTGCATTTGTGTTTCAACCACCTCAAGAGTATTTACAAATATTGCTAATTAGACAGTGGTTCCTTCCAAATAAATCTGCCCTCTTACACAGATCTTTTTGGAAATAAAGGTCATGAAGTGATCTTATAGATAGGAAATTTTAGCTATATGCCCAATTCTGACTTTGAATTGCTGGGTGTATACAGACTAGTCCTTGCCTTTATTTTTTTTTTTTTTTTTATAAAGGAGTCAATAACATCCGCAGTGTTCAATCCAGTCTCCTGCATTACAACCAAAACTGAGTCCAAAACATTTCATCAACACTTTTCATGTAATTTCAGTTGCATTTTAAAAAGACACAAAATTTGAAAGCACAAGAGCAAGGTAATAAGAGTACAAGGATGCCATGCTTTAGTGACTGTAACTACAGAAGTGCTAGGTGAAAATACCTACATCACCTTAGGAATATAGAGGATTGCAGCAAGGAGGAAGAAAAAAAGGGGAATACTTCTCCCATTCCTTCTCCATTTGACTGGGACAAACTGATTTAATTCTGAACACAGGCACTAGACCCATATGCCAGGCCAGGACTACCTTCCCAATACCACAGGACAAATCAGACACATCACTCAAAATCCCACCTTCAGAAAACAGCAAATTGTCTCTGCTTCAGAAGAAGACAAACTATGCACTAAGAAGAGAAAAATAAAAACCATAAATATTCCCTTTGGATAAGTATAAGATACCAGTGGTAGCTGTAAGGAACAGAAGTTGTAAAACTGAAAACTTTATGAAAAATAACAATCAAATATTTCTGTATCTGCTCTTCCCTCTTTCTCGGAGATTTCTGTTATTATAGTACCAAGAAATCTCAAATGTTCATTTTTAATTTCTGAATACAGGATCAACCTTATCTTACACAGTATTCCTACATAAATATATAAAAGATCACCTTGAACCACTGAGTTTCTTTCTCCCAATTACTGAGACCTCAGCCTCTGATTTTCAAACAAGATTTGTTCTTAAATTAAAGCCTCAAATATATTTATTTTCAGATGTTTCTCTCCCATATATGCCCTCACACCCAATAAGGACTACTGTTATTTCTTCCCAGGTCTAACTTGCCAAATGCTTGCTTTCTCTTTAAGAAGGCAAGTTCTGCTTAATCACACTAGGAGCTGTGATTAAGTTCTTTCTTATCCAAATGACTTGCTCTTTTCTGAATGTGACTATGATCAGAGCTAATGCCAATCTAAATGTAAATCAACGAATGCTTTATTGGCTGGTCCTAAGAATCTGTTTTTAAAAGCTAGAAACCACTTGGTGTGGTTTGGAATCATGTTACTCTCACCAAGCCACATCATCTGAGAAGGAAGCAGATCAGGAGCTGGGTCACAGAACAGCGATCTGCCTCTGATCACCAGTCTGGCTCTATCAGGGGTTCTCATCAGAGCTCAAGTATGTGAATTTGCAATCTTTTTTTTTTTATTTATTAAACATTTTTTATTATTCCAAACACATAAATCTGTTCCTAAGGATGATAATCCTACCTTCTCTAGTACAAGCAATTTCTGAAGCACACAGACCAGCTTTTTAGTAAAGTCACCCGCATATTCCACTGCTGGGTCTGTAGTTTCAAGTTTCAAGAGAAGTGACTGAACCTCTATTAGGGAGAACATGGCATGAAAAGAATCTATTTTAAACAACTTCAAACACTTAAACACAATAAAACCACTTCAAACAAACAACAAAATCAGTAAATTGGTAAAGAAAAAGAAATGGAAAACTATTCCTTCTGTAAGCCTAGTGAAGCTCAGAACATGATTTTTCCAGTTTTAAGAGATAATGTATGTTTCTAATGGAGAGGTAAATATATAAAAGAAAAACTGAATTTCACTTTTCCTATACCCATCAACCTATCTGTCTGGTAGCACTGCTGGTTGCCAGTACTAAGCAAATTTCCTTAAACAAATATATGAAGAAAAGCATCCCATGGAGACAGAAGGAAAGCAAATAATTTTAATGTATATATTTTAAAAATCATATAGGGTTTTCTATATACACTATATATTGGTTTGAAGTTTGATTTTGTTGCATTGTTTTCCTTCAGATTCCCTACTGCTAAGAGCTAAAAAAAGCTGACATACGCAAGGTACGAAGTCAAACCATCGAATTTCTACTGCACAGAGAAGAAGCTCTCAGGAATATCTGCTTTGCAGAGGAGTGCACAGGATCCTTTCTGCAGTTCAATTTGGTATAGGAGGTTCCACTTCAAACAAGCTTTGATTACCACTGGTTTGAGAAGGACAGACAAGCTGGTCAATGAAATTCCACTTTCAATCAAGCCAGATCGGGGAGCATTATTCCTCAATGTTCATCAGAATAAGCATTAAAGACAAAGATCTCCCCACACTTGCTCTTCTTTGTCACAAAGTACTTTGCCACTTTGACCTTGTTCTAAGAGTACCCCATTTTTAACAGCACTAATAACAATTAGGAACAAAATTCAGTATCATTAAGTGCTTATCCTTAACAGAAGAAAATATGAAATAGTTGCTTTAACATACAAAGTCCCTTCATGATACTGAAATTTTGACACATAATGGTTTCTCAAGGCACAGACTCAGAACACTCTACTGATGCAGTACACAGACAGTGCACAATCCCAGCTTCTTTTATGGACATACCAAAGGGCCAAATGAAGAATTAAGTTACAAAACAACATCCCAAATACAAACACATTTTTAACCTATCCACTTGCCAGGAGGGAGATGATTGGGAAGGCAATAAGCCTATGTAAAATTGCACAGTTCTCAAGCTCTTTCATGCTCCTCTCCTTCAAGACACACTGGCCCAACCACCTGACTCATCTCTCCCTTTTATTTACATGGCCCTACCTGATACATCCCATTATTCCTGGAAGACACATCACTGTTGTTCAGTGTCTGCAGGCCTACATCTTCTACTTTACAAAGTTAAGTGTATGCTAGAGTGACATTGCTAATACATTACACTATTGCATGTGTAGTGCAAATTTGGGGAAAATTTGGAAAAACACTTCAAGCACTGGACCTCTTTTAGTTCTCTCAAATCCAGGAAAACATATGCTTCTTTTCCCCAGAGTTCCACTTTTTCTCAGCCATGTGAAGTGCCATCTGTGCCTCCCAGCCTGGCAGCTAAAACTCTGCTGTCATTCAAATCACCAGTGAGCAAATTAAAGGCAAAGACTGTCCTCTTTAATAAAATAACAAGACTTACAAATGGCAACCTAGATCAGAGCTCCAAAGGAATGAATGGCAAGTGTGGGTAGCTAAAGGGTCACAGGGAGGAGAAGGTGGCAAACAGCAGAATATCTCCAGAGCTTCCTTATAAACTTCTGCTTCTCTGCAAACTAACACAAGAACTACAGGAATAAAAACAAGGGTAGCTGGAAATCTTGGAAAGTCAGCAAAAATGTAATTCAACGGACACAACACATTTCATGAGATTCTCCATCCTGTTAGAAGGCATACTTGGCTCAGTGAGGACAGATATATAGGGTGGGGCAGGAAATTTTGTCTGGAATATCTTAATATTACTACATCTGTTCTGAAATACAGAATGCAACAGAAGCCAAGAACTCCACATAACATTAGAATGGAGAAGTTACAGTGAGCAGGAAAATGTAGACATCCTATAAAGTACCAAACCAGAAAATTTAAGTGGCTGAGGGAGTTGGGTGAAGTGCTTGAGATTGTTTCTTTTGTTTGTTTTTTTTTTTTTTTTTTGGTTGTTGGGTATGATTTGGGGTTGTTTTTTTTCTAGACAGCTACTGGAACCATTCAAAGCATAAGATTTAACATTAATGATTCACAGAACAGGCTTTTTAGGAAGATAAAACTGAGTTAATCTCTAGTTGGTAACTGGCTTAACTATTGCCTTTACAAAAGTTAACTGTAAAGGTTACATCAATATATTAATGACTAAAACTTTCCCAGACACAAAAATGCAAATCATCATGTCAGAATAAGTCCTGAAATACTTTTGATAAAGGCCAACTGCACTCTCCCAACCTCTGGGAACAATCTGAGGGCTATCACATGGCTGGGAAAGCTTCCAACAGTACTGCACACGCAGCTACCTGTTTTAAGGCTGAAAGATTAACAGAAAGGACAAATCTCAATCTGTGCCAGCTGTCCTCAGTAACAGACAATGGTCCACTTTATTAGTGATGATGCAGCCAAAAGGGATTTGAAATCAAACCAGCTTAAGGAAACTAAAATTAAGTGCAGATAAAGCCTGGAAAAGTACATAAAGAGGAGAAAGTAGTAACTATCTTTCAAGATTCAACCAAAAGAATGAGAAAATTTAAAGGAAAGAAAATCACACAGGAAAAAAACACACTCTGTAGACATAGGCTAATGAATGAAAAGACTGGGAAAAAAAGCTGTCAGGAAAACCCAACTAAGAATGTTGTTAAGTGAGAATATAGTTAAAATACAGAAGAAATAACAATCTACAAGCTGAAATGCTGGCAAAACCTGTTCATTTAAAATCAGGTCAAGAAACAAAATTTTAAAAAAATCAAACTTGGGTTTGAATTTGAGAGAGGAAATTGTTCATGCAGTACAGCCTTATGTTTATTTGTTACCAATTGCAGTAATTAGTTTCAAAAGAGAAAGTCCATCCTACCAAAAGACAATGTTTGAGAGTCACAGAAAAAAAAAAAATCAGCAAGCTTCATAGAAGAAGAAAGACAATACTTGTCACTGGAAAACAACTGTGATGTTGAAAACACAACAAAGGAACATAGCTGTAAGCCAATAAAAAAAAAGCCTTATTTGTTTCTAGTTCATATTTATATTAAAAAGCTAGAAAACCTTGCTATTAATTTTGCAGGATCATTTTAAACTGTAGAGTTTAATTCACACAATCAAAGTTCTGACATAAAGCAGGTAAAGTTTTTTTAAAAATAAAAAAAAAAATTAAAAATTAAAAAATATACATCTTATTCATGGTAAATACCAGCTACCCCTACAAATACCATTACTCAAGTCTTTTACAGTCAGAGAAAATTTATACTGAAAGAGATGTGAACAAACGAGAAATATTAATACCAACATTATTAAAATAATGTATAAATTGAAACAACTCATTTAGGAAATTTTAAAAAAAGGCACATTTTCTGTTGTGCCTTAGATGCCTCATCTTTTTCCTTCTTCATTTTTTTTCTATCTTCTGAAAAAGGTAAGTTCTTAACCTACCCACAGTGAGCACATGGTTTGATTTTGCTATGGAATTTATACTAGGAATTCATACATAATTTCATCTTTCCTTTAAAGCTTTTCAAACAAGAACCAAATAAAAATCATAGCACTTTATTCCAAAGTCTATCATCGATCAGCTTGAGTGACTCTGCTTTTATTAACTGGCTGGTCAAGCAGCAGTGCATTAACAAGATTGTGGTCAACCTCCCTGCTGTGACTCAGACCCATACCAGCAGCTGTGCAGATTTCAAAGATAGTATCAATTCTGCACTGCTGCCACTGCTCCTCTGTGGGAAGGCTAAGAACAGATGCAAGCAGCATTCAGCAAGCAGGAAGCTGAGAAAAGAAGGAACACACAACACTGCTTCCCTTGAGAGAGCAGCGCAGCTTCGCGTTTATCAGACATGGCAAATGGGCACGTTTATCAGACAGGTTCATCAAAGGTAGATCTTCAATCAAACCTTCAAAGTCAAGAAGACTATCAAATTTAAGATCCTGGCAATTAAGATCAAAGAAGTGGTCAGGGATTTTCAATAACAAAACCTGAAAGAACTTCCTGCAATGTCTGTTAGGTGCCTGATAATGAAGGAAACTGAAAATCTGTATTAAATATAATTCCATCAGTATAAATATTATCCAGAAAACCCACACAATTTATATCATTCAGTGCAACAGAAAATGCTTTTGAATATATTCCTTGATACTATATAACAAGTTTTATAGAACCTACATGCTAGGGAAATAAACATGTACTAATACTAGAGTAAATTTCATGTCAGAGAGATTTCAGGTCCTTTAAGTTGCTTGTATTTGAAAAATTTTTGATATCTTTTCCTTGAGCAGGCTTCACCACAAACAGACAAAAACAGCATGATATTAAAAGACTATTCCTTCAAATGTACACTCAGTGTACACTCAGTATTGTTCCTGAAGTCATTGTTATTTTCCTATCTCCCACTTTTACTGTCCATAAGCCAATCTTGTATAAATTTTTTATTTTTCCATGCTTAATTTATGAAGGAAATGTTTAGCAAATTATACATTTATACTTCCTACTTAGGGATAAAAAGCAAAAAAGTTACATGTTGATTTTTAATCAAGTTGAATTTAATCTTTTTTTCTCTTTCAGTTTGTAATGTATGAAGAAGAGCAGACAGACACTGAATGAATTTTCTATGGATTAAAGGCTCCACAAAAAAGTGCTTCATTCATACCCAAAGCAGGTATACTTTGGTAGTGAGTCAGGTTTCCCTACACTACCCAATGACTGTGGTACCAGCCACCAAATGTGACCAGTATAATCTGATATAATTATATAGTTTTGTAATATACATCTGTCTATAAGCATGTAATATGGATATGTTTAATATATACTATACATATTACCCAATTTTCAAACAGCGAAGAACTTTATAAATTGTACCAATCATCACCTCTGTTCTGCTTCATTTAACCACAGGTCACCCTTTGCCATCAGTCAAGAGATGCTGACAGACACCAAGCAAAGAAAACAAGGCAGTACTCAAACACCAAGAGATACAGAGTCATGAAATTGGGGTTTCTGCTAAATCCTGGTCCCAGCAACAGGACAGTAGGAAAACAGAAGGTAGTATACGAATGAACTCTGGGAAACATGAAAGAAAAGACATTGAGACAATGTTAAAAAAAAAATCATATGTAATCTTAAACCTGATATACAAGCAAAATTTGTAGCAGCTTTCACTGTGCATTTAGTTTCACAGAGATACAGTTTGACATCAGTGCTGTCCATCATTGAACTCATTAGAGAGCCGACTGGATAAAGAAGGACAAACTTGTCACTACACTTCATACATTTCCATCAGGAAATTGAAAGTCTAAAGCTGAAAAAGTGCAAGACAAAAGACAGGTGAGAGACAAAATATTTTGCTGAAGCTCAAATTGCATCCTCAAGAGCTAATGAGTCTGCCTTAAAAATATCTTTCTTCTACACACTATACATGCTGTCACCAATTACACATATGTAATTGGTGCAATTAAGGGGAGACAGACTTGTAATAGTATAAGAGTCATTAGAAATGAGGTCAAATGACAATATTCCATTTTGGTTTACCATTGTTTATTCTTAAATACTGTCACACTGTATTTTATGTTAGCACATACTAACAGCACACCTGGGACTATCCACCTTCAAAATAACAGCAGATCTTCATAGAGCATATCCAAACACAGCTGAAGAATTCTCAGATGGGAATCCACAGTTCACAGCATTTTTTATCTACAATCACATTTGACCTAATATAAGATTTTAAAAGCCCTGAGCTCTAGATACAATTCAACACCAGGTGATGACAGTTAATAAACACCATATTAATAAAATATTTTCAAGCAACAACCAAGAAAAGAGCTGTCCAAAGGAGCATTCCAAATGCTTCCATTTCATAGCACAAATGCTTTCAAAAATAACAGCTAAAGCTATGACCTTTTTTGATATGATATGCTTAAACCAGATAAATAATCAGTTTCATTTTCATAATCAGTGGTTCCTTCTACCAGGGATGGTAAGAAGCTAAACACTACACAACTGTAGAAGACTTCAAGAGAAAAGCCACTAACAAAAGGTTATCAATCTAAAGTTTCCCTACTTGCTTATGATTTCAAGGAGCTCTTGCATAACAGAATGGCACAGAGAACATTAAGTACACAAGCAGTTCTTTACTGTCCTAGAAGTCAGATCAAAGTAAATCTCTTTAAGAAACAAAAAATTGGCTAAATATGTTTGACTTGCACGTGCCAGTGAACTTTATCCACTATTTACAAACTTCTCAGCAGGAAATAATTTTCAGGAACATCCAGGTTGCACCTTTGCTATCTAACACAGTATGACCATACTGTAACATTTCACATCAGCATCACGAGGAAATATATGTAAATGAAAATTTAAGGACTATGAAAAAGTGTTTCTATATTTATATTACCTATATAAACATGAACAAAGTCAAAGGCTTGATTCAGCATGAAAGCTGATCAGAATCTGCATGCACCTTCAAGATGGCACTCTGAAATAAACAAGATACAATTCTGCCTACTATTTTTCCCACTTATTTTCAAATATAACCATGGAATTGATACCCTGTCTAACATTTCTGATGGGACACTAAACTAGTACCTCCATTTACTAGCTCAGATTTTTGAAAGCATAAAAAATTAGTCATAATCTATAAAAACAAAAAGCCAAGATTAATGACTTCATTTTCTAAACAATCTATAGCAAAACACCTCTTCTATGAGAAAAGACTGACAGAATTGGGTTTGTTCAGCCTGAAAATGAAAAGGCTTCAGGGCAACCTAATTGCTGCCTTCCAGTACCTGAAGGGAGCCTGCCAGAAAGACAGAGAAGGACTTTTGACAAGATCATGCAGTGGCAGGACAATGGGAGATGGCTTCAAACTGAGAGTAGATCTAACTCAGATAATAGGAAGAAATTGTTTCCTGTGAGGGTGGTAAGGCACTGAAACAGGTTTCCTGGAAAAGTTGTGGATGCCCCATCCCTCAAAGCATTCAGGCTGGAGGTCTGAGAAATCTGGTCTAGGGAAAGTATCCCTGACCATGACAGGGTGGTTGGAACAGAATGATCTTTAAGGTCTCTTCCTACACAAATTATTCCATGACTCCATGCCATTCAGGATATCATTCCAATGCCCCAATCACCATGGCATGACTTGAAAATACCTGAGAATCTGTACTATATTGTAACACAGTCAATTCTATGCTCATCTTCCAAATCTCTCCTCTAAGAAAAGGGCTCTCTACCAGAGAAAGCAGGATGTTATGTAAACAAGAGTAAACCTACAATCAGACAGGCCAAAGTACTGCAAAAGGGATCCCCAAAGCTAACAAATATAAAAGGAACCATCAAAGATCAGGTGGGGCATGGGAGCAATACATGTCACGTTAACAAAAACTGCAGATAAAAAGGACTTAGATTTAATCTTTTCCTAATGACAATTGATATCCATTTGACACAAAAAGTTGGATAAAAGGGTATTTTAACCACAGATGAAACCTGTAACTGGGGACATGCATGCAGTTAACCAATCCACTTAGAAGGCATGCAAATGTGACAGTTCCCCTTCTATTCTTGTGAAGAATGAGCAAGCCCACCCCAGAGCCACAGCACACAAACAGCAAACCTGAGACTGATACAGTTGGAACAGCAAATGTTCTCACAATCTAAGTAAGAACATGTGCCAACAAAAGGCAGAGTCTCAGAAGTCTTAACTGAAAATACAGTTGGTCACCAAACTGTGACTGTTCAAAGACTTTTCTCTTCAAAGCCAGGACAGCAAGATCTTTGCTGCAAGACTTCAGGAAACAGTGGATTTGAAAGTAAGCAAAAATCAATACTCTGTAAAACAGTATTTCAAACTCATTCTATGGAAAGTCTAGCATCAAAGCATCTCTGGTGAAGAGATGCCAGCATATCCTGTTACATCTCAACACATGGTTTTATGACCTTATGTCAGATTTCAATACTTGGGATATTTCCTATTCTTGTCCCAACAGCTTGAAGCAACTAGACATGTTCAGTGTGCCTAAGGATAAACTGCAAGTGATTTTGTGCACACATACAGAACAGTCTAAAGAGCAAGCAACTGAATACAGACCATGTTCTCTCAGCTCTTCTATAGACACAGAATTTGCAGAATTATTAACATTACCTATGCATGATGCTGCAGTACATTGTACAGAAAAATCAAACAAGCATTTTAAATTATGCTGATCTCTCTGTATCTCATATGTATGCCAGGCTCCTTGAGAGACCAACATTTCTTTGCTCTACTTATACAGAATTCTTCATCTGTAAGAGCACTATCTATGTACTTAAGTGAAGAAGAATAAAAGGGTTTTCTCACATGCGTTACAAGGATCCTGCTGCCATGGAAAAAAATACATTTGAAAAAAAAATAAATCAACAACTTGCTAGGGAACATCCCCTGCTCCCTAGGAAGTACATAAAGCATATATCTGCAGAATTTGAAAATATTGTCATAGGGTGTAATGTAAGCTGCCATATTACCAAAATTGCCATCCATCTTTACACCCTGCCAGAACAAACTTCAGAGTATTGATACCTAATCCAGCACCACCTCATTGACATTAAAAGACAAAAAAATATTACAAAGAGACTGTCTAGTAGTTCAATCCAAAACCCAGACTGCTGAGTAGGCATCTGCAATGAAGAATAACTCAAGGAGAACATCTTTCAATGCCACTGAATGCCTCCAGTAGGCCACATGAACAAAAAAGGTGTAATTCATGCTGTCCTAGCTGCTATAAGCAGCAGACAGATAAAAAAAACAGATGCTGTACTGTTAAAAAACAAATCCCAAGATAACTGTGAAACAGATTTAGTTATTGAACAGAAATGTGAAGACATGCATCAAGAAGATCGTAAACTGTGAACAAGTCATTCTAAACCCCAGACTACAGAGAAAGGAGGGGCAGAGACTATCTAAGCATACTGAGACATGGCAGAAAACCACAAAGGTGTCTCAGTGAAACATTCAAAAGTAAGGAAAACATTTATGTTTAGTTTTAAGTTTTTCTCCTGTATATTCAAATCCTGCCCTAAATAAGAAACAAATGCTTGCCTAGGCAGCTGAGAGAAACTAAAGACAAAAGTGCCCTGCCATGAATGGTTTTCACCACTCAGGGTAGGAGAAATCAAAAAGGAGGTGGGTGGAAAGAGTATCCATCAACACATTACATCCACATTAGATAGTTGTATTCTTGACAAGGAACAGTTTTTGCTGCTGCTGTATGAGCACTGATTGTCAAACAAAGGAAGTTGTTCAGCAAACATCCAAAAGGAGAAAAAAATGTCAGCTAAGTATAGCATATGTGGTATACTACATATTTTATCATCATAAACAGAGGCACAGAGCTAAAGACAAAGGTTCAAGGCAATTTGAAAGCTCACATTCTGAACTCGGTCAACAGAATTTTCCTTAGAGGCAAAGGGTGTTAAGGAGAAATTTTTATAACTGAATACATTAGTAATTTAAGCAAATATTTTTACAAATATGTTTTACAAACCCTTCAGTAAACAGTTTATTGGATAAATACCTACTTTAACATTATATACATGCACAAAAACACCTTCAAAAAAATAAACTCCAAAAAGCTTAACAAACATATTGGTATCCATACAAACCAGATTTACCTTGAAAAGTTACTGTGTGCAAACAAGTTATGGTGAAGTACAACATAAGTAATATAATAAATTAAAGATGAACATTGGGAGGTTATTGGAAGAGAATTCCTACTGCTTTTTCACAACACCTTTTGTAAGAGCAATGCTTTGAAGAAAGAGTTTAATTCACAGCAAGTCAAAATTGATGTCCATAAGATATTCACAGCAATGTTCTCAAGCTTCTTAAGAGTCTGTAGAATGCAAAATTAATCATGTCATGATATTTATTGCTGTTAACTGCCTCACAAAAGAAATTCTCTAACATTACAGAAAATTATTCATCATACTATAAGATTATGAAGCAAACATATAATGAATACACTCCTAAAAAGCATTTACATTCAGAATATTGCTACCACAAAGCAACTTAGCAGCACAAACTTCATCAAGTTCAAAAATGATCAACAGATTAAGTATTTATTTTTATTGTTTTATACATTCTGAAAATAAATTATGCACATTATGCTTTATAAATATCTAATATTTGAAGAAACTAAATACAATTGTTGCCTCAGGGAAACCATGCTTTGCTACAGAAATCACCATTTGTTTTAGGGAAGATACCTAAAGAGTACAGGTCAGCAAACATAAACGAAGAGGCAAAAACCTCAGAAAAAGATCATTCCTCATATAATATCTCATACTTCAATAACAAAAATGAAAAATAAATTTTAAGTACACATATACAGCCAGCCTGTTATTTCACAGTACTTTTCTGCAATAGGCAACTCTTCTGATTTGAAGACTTTTAGCCAAAAGTCTTCCAAAACAGTTACTGGGCTCCTTGCATCTTAGGACTACGTCTCTTCCTTTATTTATTTCCCACCCTGAAAATGTGGCAGGGGAGGGAGAAAAGAGCAGGAAGAAACAATAATCATGTGAGGAATTTAGTATAAAATATTTGGGGGGGGGCGGGGAATCAGAATTGATTGCAACTGATTTAACATATTGTCATAAAATCACCACCTTAAAATGATGCATTATGAGCTACATAATATGAATTTACATACTTATCATGATAAATGACTAAGAGAGATCACCAATTTTTAAGGCTGACAGATACTTCCTTATAGAAGAATCATTTTTCAGTTTAAGTTGCCAAAGGCTTTTCAAGATGACCCATTCTGTGCCAGATGTCCATGTCAAAGATGCTTCAATGTTTACATGGTATGCAAAACATATTTTTCCTCTTCCCAAGGAAAGCTACATGAAAATATACTTTCGCCTCATTACAAAAGGTTATTTTTCTTCAAAAAGTTCAATCACTTGTACACTTTAGGCTCTACAAGCATCTTTCTAAGAGACAGCAAAATGCTTACTGTGACATACAAGTGATGCTTTTGTCAAGCTCACTGTAATGTTACTGTTACTGATTTTGTTTTGATATGTTGCAGCTGAGCCACCTACATATTCTGTCTGTACTTATTCCATTCCTGTAAGGCTTCTAGGAACTAAAGCTCCACAGCTGTAGACTTACAGGGTAACAGAGTTTGGAAGGGACCTCTACATGTCCCTCAGTTCAATCTCCTGCTCAAAGTCAGATACGAAATAAGAATGGGTTGCTCAGCTTTCCTATTTGGGTCCTGAAGACCTCTAAGAGACAAGCTACACAGCTTCTCAGGGCAATCTCTTACACAGCTTCAGTACCCTCATGGAAAGAGCTTTTCCTTATATCCAGCCTGAACTTTCAATTTATGAACACTGCCTTGTGTCCTCTCCCCACACACTTCAGTGGAAGTGCCTGACTCCGTCTTCTCAGTGATGTCCTCAAAAAACAGTATGCTGGTGTTTGATCCCACTGAGATCACCTGTTTCTCCAGCTGAAACTCCTCACAAGAAGAGTGTTAAGTTCCCTAATCATCTTGGCAATCCCCCACCAACTTCAGTTCTATTTATCAATGTCCCTCCTGTGTTGAGGGCACAGCATTCCAGATGCAGACTAATGAGCACCAAGTAGAGAGGGACAACCACTTCCCTCCATCTGCTGGCTATGTTCCTTATAGAATCCAACATTTTGCTGCCCTTATTTTCTTTAGGCTGAGAGTCAGGGTTGTGGAGAGCAAGAGGGAAAGAGAAAAGAGAGAAGGCTCCTGTGAAACCTTAGAGCATTTTGTAGTACCTAAAGTGGGTCTACATAACAGCAGAAGAGGGACTTCTGACAAGGACATCCAGTGATAGGGCAAGGGGGAATTGTCTTCTCCTGAAAGAGGGGAAGTTTGATAAGAAACTAGGAAGAAATTTTTTAGTATGGAAGTGGTGGAACTCTGGACCAGGACTCCCAGCAAGGTTGTGGATGCCCCATCCCTGGAAGTGTTCAAGGCCAGGCTGGATGGGGCTCTGAGCAACCTGGTCTGCTGGAAAGTATCCCTGCCCATGGCAGGGGGGCTGGAACCGGACAATCTTTTATATTCCTTTGTATAGGGTCTGAGATAGAGTTCTTTTTTTGTTTTTTTTTCTCTTTTCCTTAGCAGCCCTCAGTGCTGTGTTTTTTGGTAGCTGGGAAGCATTTTGTGATTCTGCAGGGGCATGCTGCTGCTGATCCATGGTCAGAGTGCTGTCTGCCAGGACCCCAGGCTTCCCCAGCAGAGCTGCTTCCCAGCCTGTATCACTGCACAGTGTTCCTCTTTCCCTGCTGTAGACTTTGCAGTTGTTCTTGAATAAAGCTCCTGCTGGCCTTGTGCTCACAGAGACAAAGCTCCATCATCAAGCATAGCAACTATTTCCCCCCAGTTTGGTGTCATCTGCAAGCAGAAGACCATTCTGTCACTATTCAGGACAAACCCCTGCAGCACCCCTCTTGTTACCAGCCTCCCAGTATGACACATGAAGCACACCTGAGACCATCCATCCAACCAGTCTTTTTTATATAATCTAGTTCTCCAGCAATCTGTAATGTCCAAATCTGTATACAAGAATATTGTTAGAGACAGAGTTGAAAATCTTGCTAAAGTCCAGGAAAATTAAATTCACTGCTCTTACCTCAACCAAATATTCAGTCAGTTTACCATAGAAGGTGATCTTCCTTGTCATGCATGATTATATCTTTGATAAATCCATGCTGATTGCTCCCATTCACTTCCTTCTTGTGACCAGAAATGTGCTCCAAGAACACCCATGCCCTTTTTTTCCCAGGGACAAAAAGGTAGTTACCCATTTTGTAGCTCTTTGGGCTGTATTTTGGGCTTTTTTGGAGGGTGTAACATGTGCACTTGTTCAGCCAGTGGGAGGGTCTTCTGGTACCCAAGATGCTTCAAAGATGATGGGCAAGGACCTCACTGTGACCCTGGCCAGCTCTACCAACATTCACAGGCACAGCCCATTTGGCCCCACGCACTGGCAGCATTTGAGTTCTCTCAAGAATCCCCAACTGAATCCTCAGCCACTGCTGGCAGCTACTCTCCTCAAACCCTTGTTACCAAGCACAGAGGCCTGGGAGATCTTGCTGGCAATGACTCACTAAGGAACAGAGGGATCAGGATACCCCAGCCTTATCTGTATCCACTGTCACTATGACACATCACATTCCAAAAGAAGCTCCTGCTTTTCACTACTCAAGTACTAGAAGAAACTCTTCTTGCTGCTCTTGATCTCCCTCCCAAGTGTCCCTAGGTGAGCATTGGCTCTCTTGATGCCATCCTTACATCCCAGGCCAATTTTTCTAAATTTCTCCTTTGCAGCCTGTCCCAGTTGCCCCTGCTCATATATCCCATTTTTGCACCACAGCTCAGAAATTAGTTCCCCACAAAGTCAAGCTCCTCTCTCGACAGGCCTGCTTGCTTTCCTGACTATCAGGATGGAACAAGGGCCTCTAAATTTATTCCCAGTGATACTCCTGCTGGATCCAACAAGTATGGAAACATAAACTATCCATATAAACAAAAGGGAGGAAAAGAGAGGACCCAATAAAATTTGACTAAAGAAAGAACTGCAGCTGGGAAAAAGCTGATACAGTTGACACAGTGAACACAATCTCAAATTTGGGATACAGACCAAGTCTGAGATGGGTAGGAAGACAGATAGGAAAGGAAAAAATTCAGATGAGGGAAGCCAGGAAAAATGAAGCACAAAATTAAAGGTGGAAAACTACAGAAGCCAGTGGAAATGCATAGCACAGAGAGGTCCTTTTTATGACAGAGAACTGAATGTGAAACTGAAGGTAGTAGACAGAAACCTGAGACCAGCAAACAGGACTGTGAAAAGCTAGAAAGGATTCATATAGTGAAAGAAACTGGGATAAACAATTTATTAGTTAGAATCTCTATGCACAGCAGTACTGGATGTCAGATAAGAAGCCTTTTAGCAAGAAACAAACTGTTTACTTGGGGAAAATAGGATTGTGATAAAAATTTCAGAATAGGGCAAAGAAGATTGGGACAGGGAGATACCACACAAGGAATAAGCAGAAAAATCAGCATCCAACAGAACATGCTCGCTCCCAGAGCCTGAAATAGAACCCAAGATTCCAGAGTTTCACCTCTACTTTCAAGCACTTCAAAATCTCAGAAAATCATACACAGACAACATAATTTGCAGCAGAGCTGAATTACAAATTACTGGTATCATATTCCCAGCTAGCTCAAGCAGCACAAGTCTCATGGCAAAATAGACAAATTTCAGCATTTTTAAAGACTTATATGCTATATGCATATTAGTCATATGTGCAATCCCAGAGGGACAGAGGGTTTGCTCCTGTCCATCAGGCTTGCTGACTTTTTTTTTTAATCTAGGATGTTGAACATTTTGGTTATGTGCAAAGAATTTTGTGGAGTTTTAAAACAGTTGACTATCAAAAACCTAACCGTCGGCTCAAAAAATATAGTCATATCACAAAAATTAAAGGTTGTTTGATCTTGTTCTCTGTGCCCTTGTGTCCAAGGTATTCTTGCTGTGCTACTGAAGAAAGTGTTAGAAAAAAAAAAAAACAACATTATATTAGAAAAGGACCTTGCCATATACAATGCAAATGTTGGCAAGTGTGTTGTTAATAAGACAGGCATTGCAGGAAAGGTGAGGGAATTAAAACTGTTCTGGAAGATTTTGTTTTCTTCTTTTTTCTTGCACACAAATCATCTTTAAAAGAAAAAAAAAATATATCACAAAACCCCCACGAACTTTTAATGAGCAATCCACTCTTCATCAGAATTATGGTCTTAGTACCTTGGGGTTAACACTGCAAAAGATCTAAGTATTTAGTCTAAATCAACACATACCATACTACAAATCAATGAGGTCTTTTCTAGATATGCATTCATGGATCCTTGTTGAGGGGTTTATTAAAAACAACAAGAAAAGCGCCAGATTATTGTTAGCAAATTAGACCTTTACAAGAAAACATTTTAGAACACATAAATCATTAAAACACTGACAGATTATTTTGAAAAATCATATCATAAAGGTCTTAAATTGGATATTCAACACAAAGGAATACATAATATATCTCAGGAGACTTATGTGAAAACATTACTAGTGAAACATGAAGACACTAGGGACTGAAGGTAATGAAACAGCAAAAGAGGAAATTAAGAAAGTACAGTATGAACAGCACATAAATAGTGAGGCCACAAATTATTTGATATCAAGAAAAAGGATTCAATATTGGACACTGAACACCATCTATGCCATTCCATGCTATATACTGAAAGCAACATTGTAGGGAAAAATGTAACATTTAACCCTACATTTATAAGCCACATCACATGTCTCACAAGAATCTCTAATTCTGCCATTTCATGATTTATAAGAGCTTGATCTTGCAACTTCAAAGTTCTTTGGATACAGTTTTTGCAGCACAATAGCAAAGCACATATTCTATTTCCCTGAAAAAAATCACACATCACTTCACTAGCAGATTATTTTCATCACACAAGAGATGCATATTAATGCAATCATACATAGCATGCATCATCTATATTTGTTTTCCTTACTGTATTAGAAGCATATTCTATGACCAAATAACAAGCTTTTGAAGGAGTCCAGAAAATTAAGCCACTTTTGCTTTGACACTAGCTCCCCCTCCAGACCAGCCTAAGATTATAGTAATGACTTTTTATTTTAATTCTGACTCTGCAACAAGATATAAATACTCAAACCCAAACATTCTTCATCTTTATCCACTGAAATGTCAATGAACAGACTGATCTGATAAACTGTAAATAAAATTATAATTTATTATTTTTAATCATATACATTCTGAGCCTGGGAAAATCATTTGATTTAGAAAAGATCTGACAGATAAAGTGACAATTCCATGCAGCCACACAAAGACAGAAATGGACCAAAAATAAATTTTTTACACTATGAATGGTGTGCAATATTTGTAATACATAAGCATTCAACTATACAATCAAGTCTCTATTTGCAGTCTCAATAAAGGGATCATAAACCACAGATGTCAAACCAAAGGGAAGCTCCTGTGTGGTTTAGTACAACCTTTACTGATTCACTTAAGGTGAAGTAGCTCCATTTCTACTCCAGCAAGTATAGCTATCTTAGTTTTTTCTCATATTAGCTAGAACTAGTATCTTTTCAGTTGTTCAGCTCACGAAATCACCAAAATTTTAAACAAAGACAACGGACTAAAAGGGAAAGAAAGCTACAACTTGCAACTGACCTTCTGTATTTCCCAGTTGTCAAATGTCCTGGCAGCTACATCACTAAAAGAGTGAATTTTCCTGATTAAACACTCCGAGTTGATTCCTGCCTTCACCTCATCGTTGAACTTCTTGCTCAGAAAAATATGAGTAACTAATTATACTTCCAACTTTGAAAAAGGCTTTCTTGTTATGTGTAGTTGGGAAAATATGCAAACTTTGCAATATGTTAGTGTGCCTGCTTAAGGTACATATGCATATGAAACCCTAACAAGCATCAATAAAAATCTGGCAGTAAGCATACCTGTGATAACCAGAGAAACAGACACTACCAGAAATACATCAAAGCAGAGTCACCAACTCCTCCTAACTAGTTTTCTTTAATAATGAAAGGAATTGTAACAGTCATCTGTAAAAGCACCCCAAGCACCAGCAGCACAGGCAAGTAGGCCACTTATTTGCTTTGCAGTTCAGACTTTCCTGAAGTTTTTGATGACTCGCAGTGGAAAATTACTTGGAAAAATAAATAAGATTAATGCTACAAAATCAAGAAGCCTTTTCATGCTCACTCTTTCTCAGGTATTTACTCCATTAACTTTCAGGCCTAGGCATTAAGATCCTGTACTTCGGGACAGAAAGAGTATGTGTGTGTATATAAGTGGACATGTATACTGAAACATACAATTCTCACGTGGTGTGTATGTTTCAGTATATAAACACACAGAGAACAAGAGGTGCCAAGCGCTAATACAAGATCGCAGATAAAGCACAAGAATGCTCTGAACACAGGGCTGTTTGCCACATCCATGTACACACAGCATGTGCATCACAGCGGACCATGCGTGCGTTCAGGGCGCAAGGACAGCAGGTACTGCCCCGAGGAAGTTACAGTCTTTCAACAAACAATTTTACAGCCGATGCCTTTGCCTTCTCGGTACAACCTGCACCACGGCACTGTCGCTCCTGCCTCCTGCACCTCACCCAGGAGCTTCGGAGAGCAGAGGGTCGCAGCCTGGTCTTAGCAGCGCATCGCGAACGCGGTGCGCGCACCACCTGCACACACGTGTGGAACACCTGAGCACTCATCAAGCACTAACTCACCTAGCGGTAAATCGCCGGAGCCTTACCAGTAACACGATCCACGGCCAAAGGCAACTGTGCCGAAATACAGGGAAGGTCGCCGTGGGAAAAGCCCCAGGCAACAACCGGTGGCTCTGTACCCGCGTCAGACAAGCACTTCCTCGAGCTACCAGGCGGCCCCGGAGCGGGAGGTCCGTCCTCAAAGCCCACGTTCCCCGTGTATTCCTCGCTGCCAAAAGCAGGCGTCCCGTGGGGCGGCCGCAGTTCCCGGGACAAGGAAAGTTGGAGGCCGCCCCTCCTGCCCTGCGGCCGCGGCGGCGCTGCGGGACCCCCGCCGCGCCCGGGGCTCGCACGCATCCCCCCGCCGGGCCCGGCCCGGCCCCGCCGCCCACGGGGATGCCCCGGCCGCCCGCCGAGCCCCGGCCTCCCCCTCCCGCGCCGCGCTCCCCGGCGGCCTCAGGCCCCGCCGGCGACCCTCAGGTGAGGGAGCCCACGGGGACCCCGGCACACGGCGGGGACCGGTCCCCTCCCCGCCATCACCACCCCGGCGGCGGCGGCAGCGGTTGCTGAGCAGCGCCCGAGTCGCAAAAGCGGCGGCGCCAGGCCCGGGGGAGGGATGGGGAGCGCTGGCCGGAGCAGCCCCGTCTCGCCTCGGTACCCGCTTCCCCGCCGCCGCGGCTGCCGCGGAGCCCCCGCATCCCCTTACCGGAGTGCCGGCGCCGCCGGCGGAGCCCCCGCTGCCGCTGCCGCGGGTGCCGGGCGGGGGGGCGGCGGGGCCGGCGGGCGGGGAGCGGCGGCAGGAGACGGAAGCAGGAACCCGCCGGCGGCGGAGCGGAGCTGGCGGGGCGCGGGGCGCGGGCAGGGCGCGCGCCGAGGGCGGGGAGCGGCGCGCGGGCAGCGGTGACAGCGGCGCACGGCCCGTGCAGCGCGCGCCCCCGCCAGCGCGGTAGGAAGAGCCGCGCCGCGGGCGCGCGCCTGCCGGGGGAAGCAGCCTATGGGAGCGCGAGCCGGGCCCCGCTGCCGCGGGAGCGCCCCCGTCACGGAGCGCGCATGCGCGCCCCGGACCTGCCGGCGCCGCCGCTCCCCCGCCCCGCCGCCTCCCGCCGCGCGCCCCCGCCCCGCCAGCGGCCGGGACCGGTGGGCAGCGCCCGCACCGCCCCGCATCGCCCCGCACCGCCCCGCACCGCCCCGCACCGCCCGTACCGCCGCCGCAGACGGGCTCGGGGCCGGGACAGCCAGAGCCCGGCGATGGGCGTGAGCGCGGAGCAGCAGCGCCCGGCTGAGCCCGGCGGTCCTGCCGCCCGCGGGGGAGCGCGGCGGAGATGGGGCGCGGGGGCGGCGGTGCGGGGCACCCTGCGCGGCCGTGCGATCCCTCCGGGAAGGCCGTGGCCCTCCCCCGGTGGCCGTGTCCCCGGCGGCGGTGCCGTGCCGCGGGCAGGGCCGCCCGAGCGCTGCCGCCCGCAACAGGCTGGTCCCGTCCGCAGCGCCGGACAGCCTCAGCGGTTCTGAGCAAAGATCCCCACAAAAGACACAAATCTCGGAAATTTTCTACTGTGAGAGAAAAGGGAGTGCTCTGTGTCTGCTGAGTGACAGCAGCGCTGGGGAGAGGCCCGCTCTCATCCAAGCGCTCTTGACTGTTCCGCCTTTGTGGCTTGACAAAACCTTCCCGAAAGTGCGCGCACATGGGTGAGGTCGGATGGATGCGGGACTTTAGGGCGTTCAACGTAGCTGTAGTTTCCTAAACATTTATGTAGGAAAGCTACGTACATTTTAAAAGTTTGTGATGTGCACTGGTAATGTTTCAGTGTGCTTGAGATGAAATGGCAGGGATGGGAAGGTAGCATGTGAAGTAGAAATAGTAGTATGAGTACGTTCGGGGATAGTGTGATTTTGGTAAAAGCCAGAGCTGCTAAGGATGGCTATTTTGTAACTATCACATATCCTTCCTGCACCCCCTCCCAGACTCAGATCTGTCCTGCATATTGTTGTTCTGTCCTGTATTCCTTCACACTTGTCTTCTCTGGTTTATTTCACAAGCCCTCTTGTTGGTTTCTGATTTGTTTTGTTTTTCCCAGAACTAGTAAACATTCACAAATGTAAGGTGTGAGACATCATGCCAGTGTCTGTTGGTTTTTCTTTTTTTGACTTCATACATTCTGGATCAGCTGCGTGCTGACATGCAGCTTGGGGCACAAACACCGCAAGCATTGTCTGGGGGATGGAAAGAAGAGTTACAATATTCTGTGCCCATAGCAACCTTCCAGAGCAATCTGGAAATGCAGAAATAATTAATATATCTTTTTTCCCCCTAAGGTTTTGATTCCTAACTGACAATAATAGAGATTAGTAGAGAAATTGAGATCATAAGCAGATTGCTGATGGTTGTCAAGTGCTGAGCGCAGTTGCTAACTCCTGTGACTGTGACAGTTGTTATGTCTACTAACAATTACATTGCCTACAAATTTAGTCAAGGATTTATTTTCCAAAACTCAGTTCCATAAATCAAAAACATTTTAAAAGCCTAGGTACATGCAAAAGGACCAAAAGTATGTGCAGTGAAATATTCAATGTCAGGTTGAAAGGGTCTTTGAGCAACCTGATCTGGGTTGAAGGTGTCCCTGCTTATTGAAGGGGGCTTGGACTAGATGACTTTTAATGGCCCCTTTCCAACACAAATTATTCTGTGTTTTAAGGCTGATGATCCAGAAACCAAGGCATGGCTTTCCAAATGATACATTTAACTGTATATTGCCTTAGCTTGGAGGATATCATCCCAAAGGAGGATTCTAAAAGAAAGTAAAATTGTTCAGGAGACTTCTGAAAAATGGAGATCTTCTGATGGATCTTTCCTGTCTGGTTAGAAAATCCTATTTTATAGACATAAATCTGATTACTAATCCATATATTAGGTTGCTTTCAGATATTAGGGTGCTTTCAATGCAAACAGTTCTTAGATGCAATGTTTGCAAACTGGACAAAAATCAGGCCAAAATAGATGGGCTCTTCTATTGATACACTTGTGGTGATTTCATTTGTACTTACTGTGGTGTGAAATTAAGTTCATTTCAAATGATTGTTTAATGCAACGAGGAAACTACTGCTGGTTTACTTGCTTTTAAGCCCATGATATTCTGTTCTATGAGTATATGATTTAAATCAAAGAAAATCACACAGTACTATACCCAGTATCCACTGGAGATATCAGTGGGTAAAATGTGATCTGCACATAACTTGCAGAGTTAGGAGTTATTTTTATTTATATTGCAGTTCTAACCATGTTATAACCTACTGCTATCAGCCTCATTTTTATTTTGAGGAATTTGTGACCTGAGCTGTCCTAAGCCATGACATAATGGGAGAAATAAAATTAAATTACTAGGGAGAGACATGAAAAGCTAGTGAGGGGAGTGCTGTTACAGAGCGCTAACTTTTTGCAAATGCTATATGCAGCAGGTACATACAATTTGAAGTACATTTCCCAAATTATACTGAAAGGCCAGCAGCTAATTTTATTTTCACCACAAAAAGCTCATTTTTAGGTATAGAATGCCTCTTATGACTCCAGCAACCTCTTCATCCCATGACCAAGGGGCAGAGCCTTAGTTTGTTGGTGCTCTGAAACGCTTGGGAAGGGAAATTTACACTAGAATATGGGACAATTTTTCACTGCCATGGTTAGGAAATTAATTTTCTTCAACAATTTTAAGGTGGAGATTCTAGTTCTAGTGCTCAATCTCACAGCCTGATGAATCCCTTTTACCTGATACAGACCCAAAATCTGCTGGAGTCAGCTAATTCTTTCCACTTGGCGAGAAGGTGGTAGCACTTTTACATAGCAGGTGGAATCTCAGCAGGGCAACTCTAGTTTCACTTTGATGAGACATCCTGCCGCCTGTCTCAGAAGTTCCTCTGAGTGGCAACTTGAGTTAAAATGGAATGTAAAGGTATTTTGACTTTTTTTCCCCAAATACATGAACACATACTGAAGTCTACATTTAAACCTCCCTAGAAACAAAATTCTACTTTTGTGAACCCTTTTTTTTCAATGTTAGCAAGTTGTCTCTTACTCGTCACTATCTCTGAACTCCAGAGCCACAAAGCAGTCTAAATGGATAACATCTTCTCCAAGAAATACCTTAAGTTCTTATCCATTTATATTAAATTATTAGAAGCAAATTGCATTTTTAGCAATGATAGTAGTAAAAGTAAACTTGAAAGGAAGAATCACCAGAGCTGGAAGGGATGTTAAAAAGTACTTCTCAAATTAATTTGGTTTTTTTTAAATTAATCATCAGTTTGAGGCTTTGGTTACCTTAGGTTTTGTGGACAGTTTTTATTTATTGCAGTATAACTGTACCTTGGAAGTACTTCACTTAAAAAGACATTCAGTTCTCCAGGTGACATCAGAGTTAAACCACACACTTATCTGAATCCTCCCATATGTAGCTTGGTGCTGCAAATTGGCTTTATTTCATACCAACTCTTCTGTATTATCTGTTGCAGATCACTGTAAAATGGTAATACTCAAGGATCACTAAAACTAAAATCAGAGCAGGAGAGTGCTACAGGTATTTTTCTCTTTGCTTACTGTAAAGAATAATACAATTTCTAGCACAATTTATCCAAGCTTTGTTTTGTCATACGAAGTAGGAAGAAGACATGGGTAGGAAGAGCTCAAGGACCATTATATTCAAGAAATGAATGTAGAAATTACATTTGAAAAAAAATGCAACTGGAGTGGAAGGGTGTTATGTCTTTGTCCCTCTTAAATAAAAACTGTATATACTGAGGTGGATGAGTCGAGAAAAAAAAATCTAAAATCAGTTAATTTTTCCTCCATGTAGAAGTCAACATGCTATGAGTACCCAGACACTGCACCAGTCAGGAAACTGCCAAAATGCAACTGTAACATAAAAATTACAGAAAACATGTCACAAGGGTTAAAGGAAACTCAAGACTCAATAGGAATGAGATTACAGGAGCTGCCAGTGTTATATAAAACTTCAAAAAGAAAAATTTGAGACTACTACTAATCAGTTAATATAAAACCAAATTTCTTAAATTCTAAAGAATATGTTAAAAGATCCAACAAATGTTTCTTTTGTAGCCCCCAGAATTTTTCCTGCTTTTTCCACTGGTTTGAAATTAGGTCTTGTACTTGTTAAGTCTCAGCTTCACATAGAAAAAAAATTCAAGTATTTGAAACTGCCCCTCCCAAGTTAGCAGTGTTGTAAGAAAAGTTTTTAAAAACTTTTACTAAGACTTCTGTTTATATCTGTGTCCATTAAAGGACCTGAAGAATCCAAGAAAATCTGTATTTATTTCTGCTTTTCCAGGAAGTGCCAGCAGGTATAGCCAGTCTGTAAGTGCAGTACAAAGCAATGGTTCCTCCTCTGTGGGGGAAAAAAATAAAAAAACAACAAAACAAACAAAAAAAAAAAAAAATCTGAATTACTGAGATGTATTGCTGTTAAAAGATGTGAGATGGTGCTTCAGCATGACATAGAGAAGTACTTGCAGCTGCAAAGCAACTCAAGAAACTTTTCTATGCCATTAACCAAAACACTTTCAGTTTCCAGCTTGAAGCAGGTGAACCATAACAAACATTGCACAAGGACTGTTTATCTGTACCCAAAGCATTTGAATAAAGTGTTTATATGAATCAAGGCAAACTTATTTTTTCTTGACACTTCCACATTTACAATTCTTCACTTTGAATTCTAGCAGGACTTGATGTGGCATAGCAGTTTATTTCTGTCTATTTACTGGTTTTATTGCAAGCAAAGGCTTAAAGGTCAAAAGGAACAAAGGGCAAACACAATTAAAATGTGCTGGGTGGGTTGTGTAATCAAAAAGTCATATTGTGGATGTTCATTAAACATCAGAGATGGCTATGTGGAAAATACAGGTGCACAGTGGTATCTCTGCTGGGGGAATGAAGCAGGACAGCTTCACTACCAGCAGCAGTCTGTACATCTCAGCAGAACATGGGTGATACACACATTATTTTGGAAAGCAGTAATGTAAATGCAAAGGCAAAAGGATCCTCTCCACGTGTAAATTCTTTCTTTAAATTGAACACCAAGTAGTACAGCTGTGTAAATACAATCATTTCCCCCTGCAGATGAGTAAATAAAATACAGATTATCCAAAACTTGTGATTTGGCTTATCCAAAACTATGCACACTACTTCAGGATTAAAATCCAAGAGTGTATCTTGCATTACGAGCTGGATGTGCTGCAATGCAGACACCAACACCTGAACTTGGCCCAGCACTCCCACTTTAAGATCTCATTTCAGTTACTGACAGCAGAAATGCTTGATTTCATAAACTGTCAGCCTCTTGGACCAGCATTTTTAAAGCTCTGTCCCTTTTTTCTCAAGTGCCTTAAGTTTTGGAGTGACAGTTTCAAATTAGTCAGGATTATACTGGCAAAAAAATGTGCCCTTATTTTTTCCTTTAATAATCTAGTTCTATTTAGCCAGACTACACCTATAAGGGACAAGGGGGAGGATATTACTTTAAAAATCAAAATTTTCACACCCTCAGAACTGCTATGTAAACAAATTGAGTTTTGCAGCTGGATTTTCTCACCAAATTTTCTGAATATGCTAATGGATATGGCCTGCTCTTTCAGTGGAACCTAATCTGAAACTGAGTTTCTGATCTAGCTCTATATGGAGACAAAAAGAAGGAAGTCCTCTCTGTTTCACACCATCTCCATGCATTTCTTACATCTGGAGGAGCTAGGATAGCCTTACAGACAGAAAAAAATCATCTTTTTTTCTACTGTAAAATACTAGAAGAAGCAGCATTTCTAGAGCTGAGTAGTAATTAGAAACTTCTAAATGTGTCAGTGTGGTATTGTTAAGATGCTAATTGCCATAATATTTCAAGGTTTCATTGCTCAGATTTATTTTACAAGAAATGAATGCCAGGCATTCACAAGAGTGCCAGTGTCTACACTGTTTTCATAGTACTTTACAGCTGTATTAATTCTCTCTTCTGGACTTCTTTCCATCTATGGAGAAAATGCAGTTGTTCATCACAAACAGATATTTAGATGAAAATTTGCTATCTTTACTCAGCTCCTATTTCTGCCACAAGAGAGAAGGGGAAAGTGCTAATTTTTTTTTTTTTTTTTTTTTTTCAATGCTTGATTGTGCAAAAATGTTTCTTCAGAGTAGTTTTTGGGTTGTATACATCCAGAGGGGAATAAATAAAGCTACTAGCTTGCCAGTGATTTGGCACAACAGGTTAAGGTCTCTTGCTTTAAGATCTCAGTCCTCAAATTTGGGTTCTTGCTAATTTGCAGTAATTTATTCTGGATTGATGATTTATCTTTGCATTGGAATGGACATTAAAATTCCTTCTTGCTAATTTGTTTACTCTCTCAGATCAAGTTCCCAGCCCCAACAGATTGGTGTAAATAAATGTATCATTTCTTGTAAGAGTCTCAATATTGCGATTTAACAATAGCATGATCAGATAATTTCTAGGTATTCATGGAGAACAGGAACTTATCTGAGAGCCTCATCTGCGTGCTCACAGGGTGTGGTGATTCCATTAGCTTTCCAAACAATGGATTTCCTGGGAAGGTAAACTTACACTCAAGAACAGCCCGGTCTGGTTTACAGCCTGAAATAGAAATGTGAAACATTTTATCTGTGGCTTATAGAGAAAATACTATCGGCTTTTCAAATAATAGCCCCAGCTGTCCTCTTTCTCAGCACGGCCTTTGCAAGAGGTTTATGCACACACTGTCAAAGAATGAGCAGCCAAGGAAAGATTGCTGGAGAAGGACAGTCTGCAGCACTGGCCTGGCATCTCACGTGGAGCTCTGCTGCATTCTGGACAGAAATACTTCTGTAAACTAAAACCAGGCAAGACCAACACATTTTATTCAATTAAGCTTTCATTAGACTCAATTATTTTGTTTTCTTTTTGACTAATTTATGTGAATTTATTATTACATCAGTAGCTGCAATTGAAATAGTTCTTAAATTTCCCAAGGGCATTTCATTGTTACTGCATCTATCAGTATTTGGCACCAATGGAAAATCAGCTAATGAGCAAGCAAAATCAATTTATCGGTGCAATTTACTTATCAGCCCATTCTCACGTCACATGTCCCACATGTAACTTGAATGACCAGTTTTTCCTTCCATTAGCAAGTAGATTAAGAAAAAGGATCTACCTCCTAGCAAGTGCTGGCAAGATAAACCAGATATTGTACCCCACCTGAAAATTTAAAAGCTATATTCAGGGCCTTGACTTGAATTGCATTCCTATTTCTGGCAGCATTGACACAAAGCAAAGGTTGTGGGTAACAATTAAGTATACAGCATGGCTTTGTATCTCATCAAATAAAATAAACTCCCCACAGTAGCAGGAAAGAAATAAAGCCTTCACTTCCACCAGCTCTTCTACAATTGAAGCCAAACATCTACTTGCAGCTCTGGAAGTGGGTCTTGCTACAGTGAGAGATGAACTCAAGACTTTATTTCTAACTTATCAAACTTCATTATCCCTGGGGGGAAAAAAAACAAAACCCAAACAAACAAAAAACCAAACAAACAGACAAACAAAAAAAACTTCCAGATGGTTAAAAACACACCAGGCTCTTTGCTGGGAGTGAAAGGCTGTAGGGAATGAAGGGCTGTTGTGAGCAAGCTACTCTGGTATGCCCATCTGTGTTGTTTCTTCACCAAGTGCCAAGGTTGTTTAAGGTTTTGCTTCTAACATCCAGCATTCCCACTTGGTGGCAGCTCCCTTCGTGTCCCACTGTAATCAGAGAGCTGTCAGCTAGTGGAGAGAAACAAAGCTTTTGTCAGTAATGCTCAGAGGCACTGCACAGACATCAGGCTTTAGAATTGGCTATCTCATTTCGTAATTTTCTCTGTATTCTTTTGATAATCAATTTACTTCTAGCCTTAATGAAGGAAAATTATTCAATGTAGTTAGAAAAGCCAAATAATTAAGTCTTCTCTGGTAATTTCGAAAAATGTTATTTTGCATGATGCGAAGAATTGAAACTGTTTTCCTTGCTAACCTTTCACCTTTCTCGAATTAACACTCAAGTGATTACTTCAGAGCATCTCTAACAATCAGCCAGGGGGGTTCAATTCAGGAATATACAGGTACACTTTTTGTAAAGTCTGGTAGTCCTTAGATTAAGTATTTAAGCATTGCCTAAGGCAGCCTTCTCTCCTGGGTTGTGCCAGATTAAGCTGACCTATTGCAACATCTTTTAGCAGCACAAAAGCCAGCAGAGCAAGGCCCAGGTTAGGATCTGGTTACTACAGAAGGCAGTTACTGATCTGGCCAGTGCTGAAACAACCCACTTTTGCTTTCTGAGCAAATATGTAGTATTTGTATATGTTGGCTACTGTAGTAGTGTTTATTTGTACAATCATAAGCTATCTACTGTTTGCAAGCTTTTTTCAGTTCTGAGGTAAAATTGGATATTAATATGGTGCATGTGTGAGGTTAAAATTTATTTTATCTGAACTGGTAGCACAAAACTTTGATTTGCATGGGGAATCAAGAGAGAAGTGGTTTACTGATTTGAGAGTTATGCCCACAAGTCTGCAGCACCTAAGTGAGGATTCCTACCTTGTAAGGACTCAAAATGGATGAGCCTCCTTTTGTGCTCTTCCCATCCCCTGCATGCTGCAGATGGTAGATAGACTGAGCTAGGAACACGTTTATAATCTATCTAGTCTTATCTTAGCAAAGGTAAACCAAAATTCTTTCCTAATTCCGCCTAACTGAATTTATCTTTGCAGGGTGGCCACAGAACAACTGATAAATTGCAGCATTTTACTCCACCCTCTATGATGGCTAGTGCAGAAAGCAATCTTATAAAGCCAACGTGGTCTACATTCTTATTGTGTTCAAATAAGACTTGCTGTTTGTCTGAACTCAAAGAGTTGCCTCCAGGGAAGAGTTGAAGAAAGCTTAGCTCGTCTGTCATTGGAGACATCAAGGGTGAAAAGTTTACATAATCTTTTACAAACATATTTTAATAGAAATTATTACTTCCTTTTGATGCTTCTATTTCCTCTTGATCCTACAGCCAAGTTCATATTTGATAACAGAAATAGGAGTGCCATGAGAAAGAACTGGTAAAAACTGACATATGTAGGTATAGCTTAAACACTGAGGAGTCAAAAACACATTAATGGCAGCACAGGTCTTGGAGCAGAAAGATTTATATAGCAGGGTTCCTTCCCCTATAAAGGCTAGTCACAACCCAGAAAGCCTTCAGACCTGTTATAATTATTATATGCTAGTTTTATATTATTTTCTCTTTCACACTTGACTAACACAAAAATTTACATGGCTAAAGGAATGCAAATAGAGAATTAAATAATAAATTCTATTGTTATGAATGTGTTTTCAATTACTGCAAATATGTCAGTCAGTCAAAAACCCAAAGAGGATTTGGATGCCTAAGCAACTTAGGAGTACTTTCTAAAGGCAGAGTCCTAGAGGGTGACCAGCAGTGACTCATGGAAAGAAATGTGTGTGCCCATCTGACTGACATGTATTTTACATATCCAGGGTGAGCAAAGCAGCTTCTGTTCCCACCTAAACAAATGATGCAGGTCATGTCCTATCTGCCAATGAATTCTCTGAGTTTTTTGTGCAGTCAGCAATACCTCACTCTCATCATCAATACACCTGTAAAAATATGTCCAAAACCTTTGATCATTTCACCTCTTAAAACCGTAGAGTTGTTCTTGTTAACAAGTTTCTAAATATTCTGAATCAGAACATGCACATGTAAAATAACATTTGAAATCTCTACTGTAATAGTTTGAAATGTTTCAAAATATGCACTGGCATGAACAAAATAGATGCTATTGCCAGAAATTATTATTGGTCGCTGGAGGAGAGAAATTTTCATGCTATTCTGTTACTCTGAGTGTGGGTAGTCTCTTTCCAAGAAGAAAGAGAAATACGTGAATTGGCTGAAAGATAAACATGTGAAGTGGCTTTTGCTAGTTTTGCTGGATAATCATGCAATTCATGCAATCTGCCTTTCAGTAAGACCAACTGCTCCCTTGGGCTGAAGTACCTACGAGCTTCACCAGCACTGTTAAACTGATCTAGATTTCCTGTCTACATTTTTTTCTCCAACCCACTCCTCTCGGACCAATTCTGTCCAGATTTTAATTTTTTTTTTTTGTCTGATTTTGAAATTTTGTGCCAATAAATGGTAAAACTCTGCTCCATCACTCTGATGGGCAGGTCTGGAACTGGCATGCTGGAGTGTGTAGCTCTAGTGTAGCTGTGCTACATTAACCTGTACATCCAGCAGGGCAGCTGCACAAAATTTTGTATGCAGCAACCTGGCAGCATAAACCCACTGGTAGATAAACCTTGCAAATGTAGACAAATAGGGTTACAATAGATGAACTGGAATGAAGGTGTTTCTCTTATCAGCTCTGCTGTTGACTTTTTGTGTGAACTTTATAACTCTGTTTATCACTTTATCCATTATTACCTTTCCTGCTATCATCTGCAGAATGGTGACATAACCCTCTCAAAGGCAGCAAGCCAACAGGTGCAGAAGAGGCCTGAGGTGGCCAGGTAGAAGTGGCTCTCACAGGACAGCAATGGCATGTATCAGATACCAGTGCTGCAGTTTCTTGTAAAATAGTGTTGGACACGGGGTTTTCATCAGAATTTATTGCAAAGTTTTATTTCTCTGTTGGCATGACAAAGATGTTCTTTTATTGGTATCTTGGGAAGGGTAATTGCATTGGAGTGTTTTGTTTTAAAGTTCAAACCTTCAGTGAATGCAGGTGAGCTGCTTTTTTATCATAAGATTTCATCACACACCCTGTTCCTGGGGGAATTTTTGGCTAACAGTTAACAGTCCTATTGGTTCAAATTTTATTTCAGTAGATTTTATATTCTCTGGTATTGCCACCTCTCTTCAACTCTTGAACTCTTGCAGACACCCACCCTGTGTAGGCTCTGAATGAAGGTTTTATTGAATGGGTGAAATATTTACTGAGCTGTAATAAGCCCCATACAGTGCTCAGTAAATGACACATGTATATTGTTTTGGAAAATGCTCTGAGATCCTGCAGGGTGAGCAGTTGAAAATACTCCCTGTTACATTGATGGTTTTGCATAATGGACCTCAGGTACTAGAGTCAGTTTAGAAGCTTAAAGAGAATATAAGGCCACACTTCCCAAAATGCTGCTGCGTGCCCACCAAGGGAATGCTCCATGGCTACCAGTTTTCTAAAGGAAAATGTCAGAAATGTGGACACAGAACAATGTAGGAATAATCCCTGTGTTCATGTGAGTGTGAATAGCGTGGAGCTCCGTGCAGCCTTTTTCCACCTGGCACACTGTGTGCATTTTTAAATAAGGCTTCACAAATTAGACTATCATGTAGCACAGAAGGCAGCTCATTGCAGGAGGCTAACCAGCTTAATTCCAGCTAATGGTATGGTTTTGGCAGTAATTTCATAAGGAATCTGTCCTTTTCCTTGACATCAAGAGGAAAATATGGCCCAGAATCAACGCTGAGGGGTGTGAGTGATAAATAGTTTGAAAAAGATTTACATCCTGTGCCATGCATAATTTAGGGAAACTGGTAGAAACTATTATTATTTGATAAATCAGCTGATTGTATAAGTAACTAAGAGAGAGCAGCATAGGCACTGATGTCCCTGGCACTATGAAATAGCACAGAAGTAGTGAAATTATTCTGGAAGTGTTGGAAACAATAGAACCTCTTAATAACTTTAGTTAATGGTTTTAATTAGCTTCTAAATTAATTGTTTAATTGTAAACTATATATATATAAAAATTATATATAGTATGTTATTCTTAAATTACTCTTAGCCAGCATTTAGCAAAGTTGTCATAAGCAGCTAGTGTGAGAATAGAGCTTGGGAAAATTAATGAAACTCTAAGTTTTGCTAAGCTAACCTTGATATGCTTCAATGAGCAAGGCCTGGGAGAGAGTGATGTATTGTTGAAATTGGATACAAGAAGCACAGAATTTATGGACTACAAGGACATTTTGCAGAAACCAGAAGAGAAGAAACTAACAAAGACTCAGTATATTTGTGTGTTGAGAAGTCCCTACCTGGAAAAAAAGATACTAAAAAGACTGAAAAATATAAACTAATTAGCATGAGAAGTGAGAAATCAATAATCAATAGAAGAGAGAATACTGATTAATGAAAGACTATTATGTAATTTGGAACCAATGAACATTAATTTCTTTGCTTGCTTTGTTTGTATAAATAAGTGAACGAGTTTTGGATCTGCATTTGTGCAGAGGCCAGAATTTTATTGGCCACACACACTCCTCCAGGCTAAGAATAAAGTAATGCCTTCCTCAGTAGCACTAAAAAGACAGTGCTAGAGAGTCTTATTGAGGATTCAGCACTCAGGGCTCTGCCTCTACTGTGACTTGCTGTAGCCCCTCAGCATTCCCTGTATTTTCTGAAAACACTGCTGAGGGTTCCCTGTAAGCTGAGACTAATAGAGCAGTGGCAAAGGAAGATCTGCAATTAGCAGTTACCAAAAAACCTTCTGCCACAGCAAATGTCTCCATTCACTATTCAGTAATAAAAGGAATTTAATTAGTTAAGTGTGAGAGTCTATATCCCTAGTCAGCCTTTAATTTCACTGTTTTAGCAAAATCAGCTGGTTAAACTGGACATCTGTATCTCTGATATGGCAGCAAATTCTTCAAGCTGTCACCTTCTACCCAAAATTTACTGAGCCAAAACAGGCTAAAATCCATTCTCATAAAGGCATAAAATTTGGCTCAAAAGGCAACAAGGAGTGACAGAGTTGTTTTATATCTTAACTGTGAAATACAGTTTGTCATGTGACAGGGTTGAATGTAGAAGTTGGTTATCTGCCTTGCTTCCTGTTAAATGTTACCTGGTTCAGATATTGTCAACAAACTCTTTATGGCATTATTGCCTCCAGTATTGTTCAAACTACTGAAGAGGTGCATATATGTGGATCAAGGTTAATGTTTATGGACTGAGTTCGTGCAATAGAACTGTGACCAGATCTACAAAGCACAGCCCAGCTGTGTGCTCTGTGTGCCAGTTCCTTGGGTGGTGCTTGGGCTATTGCAACACTGCAGTGCTAATGTTCCCCAAAGCTCTTGCTGGCAGTTTTCAGGCATGATGTAACAAATCTCCTGCGGGTGGAATGCTGCCCAGCTCTGAGGTAGTTTGCTTGGTTTGGGTTTGACTTCTGCATAAACAATTTGCATGCTGATTTTTAGCATGGTCATTAAAAAGGCAGATTGTGCCTACACCTTTTCCTGTTGCTTCCACAGGCTCCTTGAATAAAGCATTTAGTCAGCTTCACTTTGCTTATTTTATGATCTTCCTTGGTTTCATTTCAGTTCAATTCACATTTAATTTAAATGCTACTGAATATTTCTTCTAAATGTGCACAATTTAAAAGACTTTTAGGCTACTCATCCATGCCAATCACTGTTGTCAGATTTGCACTGAAGTATTCACTATTGAAATATGCTGTGTTCTCATACTACCCATGGAATAAATTACATAAGGGACTTCTGTTTCCATAATCCAAATTCTCACCAGAGCAGTAATATAAGACCAAATTCAATTGGCAAGTAGGCATAAGTCCAAAAAGGAGAAAACACAACTCTACTTTGTTTTACATGCTTCTCTCTATGATTTAATTCTGTACAGAGATTATTTTGAAGATTTAGGTCATTGATTATCTTTAAGGTAGGCTACAAAAGCTGTAAAAATCTTCAAACACCTATTAAATTTACATCATCATCAATAAACAGAAAGGCAAATCCCCACTGACAGCTTCATTTGGTCTAAACAGATAGAGCTGCTTTGAAAACAGCAAATTTAAGACCTCCACCATTCCAGCATCAGACAAACATGTACACAGAAATATATAGAAGTTAAATATTTCCATGCAATAGAAGTTGTGGAGTCAGCTGTTCTAAAAGCTACCAAACAATTTCTATTATGAAAGGGCAGAAAGGTCTAATCTAGCAGTAATGCTGAAAGGCAAAAGGAAATATTTCCATTTAGAGCATGATATAAATTAGTTAGGGCTCCCAGGTCTGGAAAAGAATGGATTGGATTGGATTGGATTGGATTGGATTGGATTGGATTGGATTGGATTGGATTGGATTGGATTGGGTGGGACCTTACAGATCATCCAGAGAAGAGGCTGGCAGCATTCAGGTTGAAAGCAAACAAGAAAGGCAATATTTCATGTGACAGGTGGTGGACCTGTGCAACATCTTGCCACAACTGCAGATAGTAAAGCTACATGGGCACAAAGAGAGGTCTTCTAAGGGTTATGTAAGACTGCCAAATATCCAGCCCTAGGAAAGACAGCTGGAAACAGCTGGAGTGCAGGAATGTGTTAGGAGAAAGGTCTTTCCTGCCTGCCTTGTGCTTCTTTCCTGGGCCTCTCTGTGTGGCTGGTGCTGGACATGGGGCACTGGGCTAGCTGGGCCTCTTGTCTGACCCAGTATGCCCAGTACAGGTTCTTGGGTGAAAACATCAGTGATGCATTTCACAGCAAATGAAGCCTTACCTCCTCAACTCCATGTAATAGTAAGCTAAATCATCTCTTCCTGTTCTAGAGCAGCACACTACCAAATAAGCCTGTTTTACAATTTGTAGTAAATCAGCCCTCATAATCACAGCATGACAAAATCTGGATATGCTAATTTTTTATCAAATAAATTACCAACAAGTGCCAATTTGAAATACCAGCAAATACTAGTAGTCTGACATCCTCACACTCTGGTTAACTGATTTCTGTATAACCCCAAAGAGTTAATCATACTTTATATGATATACAGAATATATAACTGTTGGTATTAAAAGGTGTCACCACCTTGAATTTATATTGGTTATATTTTTCTTGACTGAGTTATGCAATTATTCAAACAATGACAAAAAACTTACATGGTGGTGTGGTATGAAATCATCTTCGTGTACAAACAGGAGAAAGAGCAAAGAGGGATAAATAATTAGGAAATAGTTTCCTAAATAATTATGAAAGTTTTGACTCAAATTTGATTTTTGTTCAAATTGCTTTACTTGTAAAGTGAGGTGACTCCACCATCACAAGTCCTGCTGTAGAGTGTTCTGGGGAAACCATTAACACTCTAGCAGAGACTAATGGGCTTGTCCACAAGGGGTAATCAGTGCACAGTAAAGCAAGAGATAAATCCAAAGCATCTCAGCCAGCTTGCAATAACTATTATAGTCTATTTCCACATGCAGGAAAAATTTATGTCACATTATCTTATACCTGACAACTTAGACTTATACAAAGTTGTAAGTAAGTGACAGACACTGTGAGAAGTATTATGGTCTCCCTAACTGCTAAAATCCTGTTCTATATTGTCTGAAAATCATATTTAGTCACCTGAATTCTTTCCATCTTCATGCACAGAAAACATTGTAGTTGCCCATATGAGGCACTGCACAGAGGTTATTTTAATAAGAAAATTTTGCATATAAAGAAGAAGCATTTTCTTCAAAATACACGTGCAGCTATTAGTTGTAAAGCTGGGGGGACTGTGCTGGTTTTGACTGGAAGAATGCACAGGTCTTTAAAAGTCATTGAGCTTGTTTTCCACAGATTGTTCATACAGAAGTGCCATATCCATGGAGAAGCACAGTGGTTCCTTGGTTAGTAAATCAGGGAAGAAGAATAACATCTACCAACAGCACCACACTGAATTCACAGCCTTTGAATGGGCAGAAAAATCAGATCCACAAAGTCAGTCTTGGTAGGCAGGTAGATTTTGTTAAAAGCCTCCATGAAAACCAGCTCTATATCTTTACTGTTTAGATGGGCTTGGCTTACTCTTGTTCTTGCTCAGACTGTAAAATAAAACAGGAGCTTATTGGGATGCAGTGCTATAAAACTGGGGCTTTTACTATATCCTTTTAGCAATTTTTAGTCCTAAATTATGTATAGATACTTCATCTTATTATGGATCTTTGTGGGATTATGAGAGCCCTTGTTTTGAAAGAAAAATATGGCAGGGAGGTAAGGTGAAATACTGGCTTAAATACTGATAAGTGCCATAGAGTTCAAATCATTTGGTAACATCTTTCAACAACCCTGGTTACACTGCAGTTTGTAGCAGTAGTTATTAGTTATTAATTGTTACATTTCCTACAATTCCTATAATTGATATTATATTATATTAATACAGTAGTACATGTGAAGACAAAGAAGGGCTCACTGACAAAAAAAAAAAAAAAAGATAGTGGTAGTAAGCAAGAGGAGAACTGGTCACAAACTGCTGGGTCACATACTGGGGAGGATGAAAAATCACACAAGGCAGAACTGTCCTCAAAGAGACAGAGCTGCCTATAAGAGAAAAACCTACTGTGAGGAATAACATAAAACCAGACACCCAGATAGTGTTGCTTATGGAGTCAGAAGTCCAGGAAAAGAGTTTGTATATCAAGTTTTCTTGTATGTACACCAAAATAAACCACAAGTAATTTTGTGTAGATAATTTCTGGCTTCCTCTAGCATGCATGTTAATTACTGCAAGTGTTTTTAATTAATCAGAATTTTAAATATGGCAAACATGCTTTATGCAATAGTAATGGGGTTCTACAGAAGCTTAAGCTTTCAACTACTTGAAGTTCAACATAAAAAGGTTGTGTTCCATTTTAATTTACTATTCAGGGCTTTGCTATAATTTTGTGCAAACAGGCAATGAGGGACCACTAAAATGCAACTAGTCCTGCTGGCACAGCCCTGCAATGAATTTAACATAAAGGTCTGTTTCTCTAATGCTAATTTAGTGAGGCTATAAGCTGAAAGCAGAAACAGATTAAAATGAGATAATGGCAGAGGTTTACACTGCTTTTATTTTCTTCTACGGAAGATCTGGGGAAAATATTCCACCCAAGTGGTTGCATTTCACTCAATTTCCTGGATAAATTTTATTGAATAAAGTCCCACAAATTTAAAAGGAAATGCCAGAAAATTTAAATCAACAACAAACAGAGAACTGAAGAAAAGCAAGATAAATCAAGTGAGGAAATGTTTGGCATTTAGTCCGGGGGCAAGGGAGATTCTGAGAAGACTTAAGAATAAGGCAATAAGGCAATAATGCTTCTTAGCTGTTTTCACTTAAAATAGAGAGAAGAATGAACACTGTAATATCTGAGGTACAAAATCAATGCTATTGAAATTATATTAATCAATTTACTCTTTTCTTCCAGCAGCTGATTCAGTCTGTCTGCAACGTCTGCTGGATTCCACTTGAAATGCTCATATGAAGAAGATTCTCACTGACAAAATATGTAGTCCTACTTTTATTTTTGTTTAACTATTTTTATGTGTACCCATAATTGCTTCCTCTTTCTCCTGCATGTTTCTTACAGCGTTTCCTGTAACTAAAGTAGGCACTTTTTAACTACTTGTCTGCACAGACTCTAGAAAAATAGTGACCTGAAGAATCTCTCCACATTTCACTGCAATTACATAACCATTACTATTAGCCTCAACTGCTACCCACTTCCATACACTGTTTTATCATAGACAGATAATTTCATAGTTCCCTACAAGCAGTGCATAAGAAGCAAATTGTGACTTAACAGCAAATAACTATTCGACCAAAACACTAAAATTTGATGGCAATTACATGAGTGGTAGTACATTACAAGGCTGCCAGCTATTACAAATTTAAAGCATAAACTGCTCTCTGCACAATAGGTTTTGACACATATATTAAATAATATTTTGAAAAGCCTGGCATAAAGACTAAAATCTAGGTAAAAAAAAATATCTCAGAACTCTCCACCTATTGGTCAGAACTGAGGTTATTGCCCGTCAAGTATGATGTGCCCATTTATCTCATGTTAGTGTAAGAGCTATGGTCTGATCTGATGGTACACAAGCAAGCTGCAATTTCCTTGCTCCTATTTACTTGATTTCTTTTTGCTCAATTTAGGTGTGAGTCTGGGAGCTGAACCTACTGTCACTCAGGAGCTCTTACTGGTTGTGGAAATGGAGCTATCCGTCGTAACGCTGTACCTGTAATACTTCACAGGCTGAAGTACTCAGGAAATTTTCTGCAGAAATTGCTCAGGGCAAAATCAAATTCTCACTTAGTACAGGATCTTAATTTCACTCCTATGCAGGCAGTTGTGTGTGGTCTCTGGGATTTATGAAATACAGTGATTGAAAACTCTGCTGGAGAGATTGCTCTATGTGCTCCTGGACTGAGAATGAGGAGCATCCCTCATAACCAGGCCCACTAAAGAGCATCCATTCTCTGCTGCTTCTCATTATCTGTTACTCAATTATAAAAGACTTCTGTCCTTGACTTCTTGCATCACTTATACTTTTATTTCAGGTTGTAAGTAATTCTCTCTGCAAGTATATGATTTAGGATCTTACCTCTGAAATGCTGAATTTAACTCATTGTTGGTATTTCAGAAACAATACAGATGATGTTCCAGGATGAAGGAACAATTTATCCTGCTCCCTTTTTTTCTTGTCTCTTCTTGTTGTTGTTTTTTAATAGATTTCAATGCCAAGTATTGATATTCTTCTATTCAGAAGGTCCCAACTTCATTTCCCACTATTTTAAAAAATATTAGTTACTACTGAGAAGTCACTGAGAATAAAATTAGCAAAATAAGACTTGTATGACTTGAAAGCCATACAGCCTTCTCATTGCATGAACTATAGTGCAGAATAACTTTACATGTCTCAAATAAATCTGCATCTCAACTTGTAATAAGAGAAAGATTTCTTCTGCATGAGACAGAACTGTGAACATTTCTATGAAAATTTATCAAGCCTGATAAAAGGGCAGATCAGTTTTCACTGTGGCTATGAATTAATTTACGAGGTTTCAGAAAGGTTCTATTCTTCTCTTCCAGAAAAATCAATCAAGCCTTTTTTTTTCCTTTTCTTCTTTTTTTTTTTTTTTTTTTTTTTTAGTTCTGCATTTAAAAGGCAATTTTCTCCTTACAGAGGAACAGACTATAAAGAAGGTGTTCAGACATGGTGGCAGTTATCAGCAACTACAAAACTAAGGAACTGACATTCGTGAGAAGAGTCCTCAGACAGAAAATAATAGAAGTAGAAGCATCAAGGGAGAAGACAACGTATAAAGGTGAAATTGGAGACACAAAGAGGGATACCTTGAAGAAGAAGCCAAGATGCAGAAAGAATGGGTTCACAAATGGAGGTCAAACCAGAAACCTGAGTGACTAAAAATTTGTATGAGACATTTTGATAAAACCAAGATAAAAGCAGCTAAAAGTAGATATGAAATAAAAAAAGTAAAACTTCAAAGTTAAATAATGAAACACTGCGTGAAAGAGTGAAAAAAGAGCAGTTCTGTGAGCAACAAAATTCCTGTTGTCTGATTTCTTAAAAATTTGTTTTAAAAACTTTTTTAAAAGTTTTTTTTGTTGTTGCTGGTATTGACAATTAGCAGTAATTAATAATTATACACTGGAAGAAGGAGCACATGCTGCATCCTTTCCAGCAGGAAAGACAAGTACAAACCTTTTTTCTTTACCCAGTCATCAATCTTCATGAAAACTGCAGGAAGTTGGTATTTTTAAGATCTTCACTCCACTGTTGCTGAGGTTTCAGCTTACCAATGGGTTAAAGAATGGGTCATTAGATTTAGATGCTCACATAAACACACACATAGCTGAATCAAATAAGCCTTAAGAAATAAGACAAATTGGGTGGAACAAATCCCAGTGGAAGAAGAGCTGGGGTTATTGAGTGGAAAGGAGATGAATGAGGCAAGACAAAGAGAAAACTTTGTCATGGCTCCAGGACAAATGGTGAAAGAGCAGGTAAAACATATCAAGACAGTGTTTAATAGAAAGAGACCTGAGAAGAAGGCAGAAGAGACTGATTTATTGAAAAACAGGAGAGGAAGGGATAGGATGTGGAAAGGCTGTGTCTGACTGCTTCTGAAGGAGGAAGGGGAAGCTCTGGCTCCCCAGTGACAGACAATATGGAAAAAGATGTCTGAAGGCAGAAGAGAGCTCAGTAAACTGAAGGAGGAGACAATGAGAAGAAAAGTGAGCATATGCAGCAGTGGAAAATACAGCAGTGCCACCTTACCAAAGTGACAGAAGGCAGTGGGCCCAGGCAGCCAAGGACAGAGATGCAGATATGGAGAAAAGATAGGCTGACATAAGGATGAACTGTGTGAAGACAATTGGGAAATGGGTATTAGATCACTTTTGCCTTGCAACTATGTGCCAGGGCATGAGGATGAAGACTGGAAAAGGCTGGCAGGCCTGCTCAGCTATTCTGTGTTGTGGACACTGCCAAAAGGGCAGGTGGAGCATAAATGGTAAATGCTTTGTTCATGGGAGAAATATTGAATTATGTCTGCTAATTATACAGCAAGGGAACTAATGATAATGATGTGCCTGTGTATCAGTGTCTCTGGGAGTATCAATTAATCATTTTTCCCACTCAAAGATGGTTGTGAATGCTGCAACAAGACATGGTTTCATCAGAGCAGGCTGCTATCAGCCCGGGGATGGGATCAGCATCTTTGATGAGTCATGGAGTGGGATTCCAAGGGACTGCCAGGCAGCCAGCCCCTACTAGCAAGGGAGCCAACTGGCTTGGGGGCCCAGAAACTCTGAAACTGCTTCCAGAGGGCAGACACATCCCAGCAATCCAGACCTGGGAAGGGAGCAGGCACTGAGTAAAATTAACACAATCATGAAAGTCACAGCTGCTGTTCAGGAGGTGGGCAGCACTGAGCCCAGTGAGCACCACACCAATTTCAGCCAGCAGCTGCCAGGGGTCATACTTCATTTCAGAAATCCCATGTGCTGGTATTTGCAGACTATCTTTTCAACAGAAATTCCATCTTACAGGAAACATCAGAAAATGGTGACTTTCCCAGTCTAAATAAAATATATCTATATTTCTAAGATTTGGCCAACTTTATTTGCCACATACATTTGCTGCTTGCAGGATCATAGGTTTCTGAGTCATGGTAAATCATTAAAAGGTTTTTGCACTTGGAAATTTGTGCATCATTCTTCAACAAACATCACTGATTTGATAATGGACAAAATCTGTCTGGCATGAGTCTTCTCAAATGCAGTTCATGCAAAGGGGAAGAGACTCTCTGCTGATGCTGTTCAGATCAGCAAAGGTGCAGAACAGGCAAATACAAACAGAGTCAGTAAACTGTAAACATTCATCATTGGTGCTTTGTGAGGGCATATTGGTTCCTTAACTCAAGAGAAGTTTCAAAAATTTCAACCTATGATTTACTGCACTTGTATTTCACCATCTTGTAAATAGAAAACAGGCTTCTATACTCTGAGCTGCAATCCCAGTAATTTTAGTGTGTACATAGACCAGAAGATGCCTGAGGGTCTTTTCTTGGGAACAGCATGGAGGAGATTTTTGTTGTTGTTTGGATACAGCTTCACTAAAACCCAAACTTTCTGAGCACACAAAAGATGACATGCAACTACAAAGAGTTACTTTGCTTCCAGAAGGCTTCTTCAGCTAATTTCTCCTCCTCTCACTATTTATGGTATCTCATTTCTCAAGCTCTGAGGTTGCTGCAGTGTCCTGTCCTTCACACAGTCAGAGGTTAGCCACAGTGACGTTCCAGCAGCCTGCACAAGGACGATAAAAAGCAGATTTGCTTCTCTGTCAGCCACTGCTGATACACAGACATTGGAAACTGTTTAAGATCATAGGGTTTGTTTCTTGCACTGACAAGCTGGCAGGAGCTGCTCTCCTGGTTACTTGTCAGAAAGAAGTTAGCTGCCTTTAACATGATCTCTCCTTGCTGCTGTCTTAACTGCTCTTTTGGTATCATTCTGACATAGACCAAGTCTAAAATGTCACCTTATCATGTCACATGTTGTAGTTTGGAAAGGAATATTTCTGTTACAAGAAAAAAATAGTCTTCTTTATCTGGTTTTAGGATGTAAGTATAAAAATGGAAAATATAGAAAAAATATTTAACCTCAACTATGAGTACTGTGTGTAACTGTAAGGTTATCTTGACTAGTACTATTACTGTCTCACATTTCAAGTATCTATCAGATAGAATCATCCTTCTAGATATAAACATTTTCCCTATATTATTTATGTGTTTAGTGTTATACATAGATGAGCTTTGGGACAAGGTTTTTATAGCAAGTTTCTGCTCTGTGACAAAACAAAAATAATGACCAAGCCTTTTCTGAGCAAGGAACTGTGGAATCATGGCCATCTGGAAGAGATCATTTGCTGATATGAACACATTTGTTTTCTCTCATGGGTCTCATGGTCAATTCTAATCTGCAGCTCTGGATTTCTTATATATAGGAGAGAAGTGTTTAACACTGCAAAAAAAAAAAAAAATTAAAAAAAAATCAGTATTAACCAGTGGTTAGGACAAGGAAGCACACAATGCTGGGTGCAGTCTTGACAATCTTGTTCAGAACACAGCCTTGGACAGGGTAACTTTCCAAGGAAGATGTACTGGCAGGTTAGTCCAGAATGCTCTGATGGGTATAAGTGGACTAATGATAAAGACTTCTCAACTATAATTGGAAAAAAGTGCTCCACCTGCCACTGGCTGCTGTTTTCTTCCTGTTCCCAAGCAGTGTGAATCTTGTAATCAATAAATAAATAGGACTGTACAGATCTTTTGTCTGCAAGAAGCACGTACAGCTGTGTGGGAAATGAAGCTGGAACAATATAAAACTCCCAGCTAAATACGGTGAGAACATTTTAATAAACTGGGTTGTTAAGCTCCCTGAAGAAAATCACAAGTTAACTATTAACGAGTCTGTAAAGCTGCACAGAGAATAGGAGACCACACAAGGCAGCAACCACAAAACAGTGACTAATTGTGTGCAGTAGTGACATTCAATAAACAGCAGGTTAGAAGAGGATGTGATGGCTAAATATAATATATTAGTGTCACAGCTGCCACTGTCTATATCGCTTTTCTCCTTGTTTTCAAGATGAGATTAACTGTATTATCTAAAAATAGACCAGACTGTGCAAGTCCCTTACCTACAAATAGCACAGACAGTTCTTCACAAAGCACCTTGCTCAGGCTGGTCTGAGCCAAAGGAAAGTGTGTTGTGAAATGGTGGAGAAGATGCTGGTGATGGTGGTTGCTGAGGCTGAAATCTTCCATGCAGCCACAGACCTGCACCAGCAATGGTACAAACTTCTTCCAGACTTTGCCGTCATTGTTATTTTATGTTGATCCACAGGAGATAACTCTGCAGGTGAAAGATATATCTATAAACCTTGGCATCTTATTTCCTTGGTTACCAAGTGTGACCTTGATACTACTTCTGGTTTCTATCCACTAGAAAATGCATTGCATAATCATATACCAAGACAAATGTATGCCCTTAAGTAATCAAACCTGCTGGAATAAAATGAAGTAGTTGAGAACACTGCAAGATATTTTCCAGCAGAGATAGAGAGCCACTCCCAGCAGTTGGCAAAAATCATCCACAAAAAAATAAGTGTTTATTTTTAATCTTGCACGTATCTTTTCTATCAGCACTTTCCGTGATTTTTCTGCTTAGTTGGGTCTCACAGTTCTCTCCACACAAGATCCTGTAATCATTCTCTGATAGCCATTATTGTCAAAAATCAGGAACCTCTTTAAAGCTAAGTTTCTTCCAAGCAATTTGTTCCCTTTCCCAGAATGATACAAGAGTCTCAGTTTGCATTTCATGCCTCAGAAATTACTTTCCCCTTCACCAAAACAAGAGCAACATTTGCCCTTTCTCCCACGTGAAGCAATTCAGAAATCCATCCTCCCTTCTTCTTTCCTACCCTGTTCAATCCCCATCCCATGTTACAGAAGGCTGCATTCAGAGTCCACTGGAACAAGGTGAGCAGCCCCTGGCCAGAAGCAGTCCTAGAAGAAATCCTTTTGTAGCCAACACCATGGTGAGCCAGGTTTGCTCACTCACAAACAGAAACAATCCCCATCCCTCCACACCCAGCCTTGGGGCCCAGGGAAGCTGGGCAGCACAGCCCAGACATGCAGCACATTCCTCCTGCCACAACAGCAGGCAGATGCCAAAGTTCACATGCACCTCACCAGCAAAAGACACTGGAGCTCCATCTCCCTGGCTGCTTCCTGCAGGAGGGCTGAAAGGAGCTACAGATGCATTTGTACCACTGTAAAATTCTCCCTAACCTTTGTCTGATTGGCATTATGCTGTGCTAGAAAAATGTATTTATTTTACAGTGTAATTCTAAAGGAAGTCAGGAAGAGTTTCCTGAAGAAACACAGATATTCCTTCATTTTAAAAATCTGAAAGAACAGTAAGTTGTTACTCAACAATAAGTCGAAACAAGTGCTTTTTATAGATCAAAGTGCTGTCTATTTATATTAGTAGTTTCATTATGATACAAACAGAAGATACTCTGATCTAGAAAACAGATAAAATATCTCAACCATTACAAAGTAGCAAACTCAATTCATTATTTTTGAAACAAACACAGCTCTTTTATCATCAAATATGACAGTAGTAATGTAAAACATTCACTAGTAGTTAAAACTTAGGGAATAAATACATGAAATTAAAAACATCCTATGCTAAATTGAAATACCAAAATTCTGAAATGAATTTGTCCAAAACTAGTTTTCCTTTTGTTATATTTTCCTGGGGAATATTTACTGAAATTTGGAAGTTGACAAAAAAATGTTCTTTTGAGACATTTAACTGCCAAGCTGTTTTCATTACATTTTCTAGCCGGTGCTATCCTTCTGGAATTTTACTTGACAGATCCCTATGTGAAGTGTCCCATCCTGCATGGAAGTGGAGAAATCCTCATTCAGCCTTATAGTTGCAGTGAAATCAGCTGTTCCAATCTTAGGTCAGGCATGTTGCTACAAGCTCAATAGCATTTTTGCCTCCCAAAGGCAAATGATCATCAGCAGCCCTTGTCTCATGCCAATCTCAAATCCAGGTGCTGGGAGCCTCTGCTACCTACAGACACTACTCTGGAGATGGTGAAGCTCCCAGCCCTTGCTCCTAGAGCAGCTCTGCTCTGTACTATTTGAAAAATCCATTAGCACCCATCCAAGAGGTGGATGGCTTGCACTGGAGGTAAACTGAGGCATGAAGAAATTATCCTTAGGTGGTAAACATTACCCTGAAACTACAGAAGTCTAAAATGTAAGTGTCCTCTTTGGAAGAGAGCTCTGAATTTGGTATCCCTTGCAGCTGGACTAGAGAGGCTGTCTTCATGTCTTCTCTAAAAAGTGCACACAAGGTGACCAAACAGTAAACAGGAGCCTGGATGTCAGGGCACATGGCAGACAAGGTGGAATTCAGGGGACCTGCTCTTGCCTGCTTGTGTCCATCTTCCTGCTCCTTAACACCTGGTCAGTGGGAGATGTCAGGAAAGCAAACAAGCTCCAGGTGTATCTGAGCTCTGAGGTCTGTCTGCAGCTTGAGACAGCTCATAGGACAGTCTGTCTGGCCATCCCTCCAGCAGGGCAGCACTTTCATTACAAAAACACAACATTTAAATTGAAACACTGTCACTTATTGATCAGTTCACATACACATTTTAGGCTATACAGCAATCAATGTCTGTAATCCTGGAGGCCCCCAAGTGTGCTCAGTGGTCCCAGATTCATAGGGATGGAAGCAGAAAGCTGTGCCATTACTTGTCATAGCCTGGAAAGCCTGAAGCCATGGGTCAGAGCCCACAGCTCCACATCAGTCTCACAGGGAAACCAGAGACACCCAATTCTGTGGACTCCTGGTTTATCTGCACATCCATATCAACAAGGAGTAGGGGAGCCCAGTGGCTTTAAGCCTTGGGCTATTTTAAGGGAAGGCAACCAATCTGATCAGCCTTAGCAGCAGCTGAAGAAATCTGGCATCCTTCCCTGTACCCAGAAGTGTACTGCTGTGAAGGTTTTCAGTAGCCCTGTTTCTTTGACTGGATTATGTCTCTGATTTTTTTTTTCCCCTGCATTCTGAGTAACTGTGCTGAGAAAACTAGTTTATGGCTTAAACCAAAACTGAGTCTAGAGCAGAAATACACTGAAACAACCCCAAGAGGTCAAGCAACTCATTGACTCAGTAACAGTTACCAAAGGCTTTGTTTGTGGCTGCTCTTTTATCACTTTTGGAGGGGTTTTCTTGCCTTCATAAAGATCACTGCAGCTTCTATTTAATGTAATGACCTTTAGAGACACAATAGCAGGATTTCACAAGGGCACAGAAGCACTCAGACCCTTAGCCATTTTGGGAGAGTAGTGCAAGAGACAAACTCACCAATGATAAAAGAGGATGCAAAGTCATATTAGTGCAATAGCATTCACCAGTCTGTAGTCTCAGCACCATATTAATACATTAAATAGCATTTTCACCAACTCGTGATGGGTATTGTCCCCACTGTGAGAAAAGAAAACTAGGAAGAAAACCACAAAAAGAGCTGAAAGGATCTTTTCTGCAAGAAGTCTGTGGAAAAAAAAAATACTGGATGCACTGAGTTTTTATTCTCAGGTAGTGTACCACTAGTTTTGGACTTGATGACATTTGAAATAACATTGTGTCATGTTCCACTGTGATGTCACTTGATGACATCAGTCAGGATGTGAGAGGCTCTGTGTAAATGCACAGAATTCAAACACCTTGCTCAGATCTATGAAATTTTCTTTCAGTTAATTTCTCATTCACTGGACAATCATATCTTCATGCTATTTCATGTAGGAGAACATGAAAAACAAAGGCACAAATTTAAGACCGTCAATTATTCTTTATATATCTCATCATAAGTGTACATTGAATTGAGGATCTATTACACTGCTTCCATACCTACATCATTTACCACTTACCTACTCGGGTTAAGAATTACTGACTTTCAGTTCACAACATCTCTATTGCACTCACAAGTGTAAAAAGATAAAAACATTACTGAGACCTAGGCAGCTGCTGACACTCTGAGTCTTTGCTGTGGTAGGAACAACAGTAACACACCCCCAGAGCCAGGCTGTTGGTATTCCAGGTAACCAAATCCAAATCCTGAGTCATTCTTCCTGCTGTCAGCATTGCTCATCCGCCGGGATTTGCCCCAACAAGAGTGAGACCTGGCTTTGTTACCTGACTTCCTGCTGGGAGAGAACACTGCCTGAGGAACCAGAAGTCTGCTGAGGAATGCCCTTCTAGGTGTCCCTGGCCCTGCCAGAGCTCTGCTCTTGTGCTTGTGCCCTGAGAGGCAGGAGTTGATGCAATTCATGCTGCAATCGCTTCCGCTCCTGGGTGAGGTTTCAGTGACTTGGCCTGCAATTACAGCTTATGTTGGCAGGAGCTGACTTAAACAAGGATTAAATATAGTTGTTCTTCACTGTGACTATTCACACATACAAGGAAGGTGATAAAAAAATAAATGAAGAGTGTATTATAGTTTCCTTTTTTTTTATTTTTTACATTGTAATATATTTAAAAGTTATCTCCCACTGCTGTTCTCTTTTTCCAAATTTGTCTGTAAGCTGGGACCTAATTCTCTGCTGCTTTGCATTTAATAGGGAAAAATGCTGCTATCACAAGTTAGGTTTCTGCAACTCCCAGTTTTTAAATATGTAAATACAAGGGTATCACTGAGAATCAGACCTAGACAGCAAGATTTTTAGCTGAACTCAAATAAGCTCTTCTGATTTACCCAAACTGATTACCCCAATTTGGTCTTTACTGGAAGCTTAATGTGCTTCATGTTTGAACTTCCCAAAGAAATCTGACAGTAACTGACTGACAAGCCCACAGCTGCATAACAAAGCAGCTTGCACTTTTCATTTGAAATCATATTTAGTTAAGAAAAGCAAATTCTCCATTCATGTGAGCTATCCAACAGAGGCATGGGGAAGGCAGTGCAAAGAAACTCTTTCATAGCTTTTGCCACATGTCCATTTAACTGTCACTTGAAGACAATCACTTAATAATCACTACAGTGATTACTGATTAATGATATATATTTTAATTTCAGCCTTCTGGGTGATCATGATCATCTTTTGTCAATTGTGATTAATCAGATATTTGCTCCAAAATCTTAGATACCAATGAACTCAAATGCTTCCTGTTAATAAACACCTTTCCTCCCTGCCAGTGTTCACAAATCCTACTTAAATAAAGCTTCACCACTGCATGCAAGAAAGCTCAATAATTTCTCAGATAAACAGTAGGCTTCAGTTAAACTTCACATATACTAGCATTTTTCATGGCTCTGGTTGGTCCTGTCCTACTTTATTCTCTAGCTGGGGGTGAGGTGCTCTCTGAGAACCTCCCAGTACCTCACCATGTGTTGCCTGAAAATGCAAGGTGACTACAGAATGATGCAGACTTTCTCCAAGAGATTAGAAACATGCAAATAGCATCTAAAACACTGATATCATGAAAATTCCAGACAGCTCATCTGTTTGGCAAAGACAGACTCTGTAAGCGGGGAAGTCACAGAGGTTAGGAATTTGAGTGATTTCAAATGAATGTGTCCAGCCAGCCACACTACACTTTAAAAACAAAAAGGGTATATTTAAAAAGCAAGGCTGTGTTCAACTCCAGAGCATTTTAGAAAATAAGCTCTAGTGAACAAGCAAATCAAGACAATTTGTTTTGCTGCAAGAGCTAGTATAAAACAGATTTCAAAATGTCTGATTCTAATATAAGGAAAGAGCCTGGTGAACTCAGCAAGACAATGAAATTCTTAAAAATGAAGGAGACTTGAACAAAATGGATGTGCTCATAAATGCTGCATAATGTTTGAGATACAGTCATCTCCCTGATTATAAGAACACTTCTTTCTGGTGACAGAAGGCTTGCTGATCATCAGCTTGTCACAAAGAGGCAATTTTAAAACTTAAACAAAATATGGAATTTTTTTAAATCCAGAGTCTTATAGACCTCCCTCTTGAATGCAAATGGAAGAGTTTAAAATGCTGCTATTGAGGATTGTGCACAGAAATACTTACAAGGGTGAAGCAGCAGCCAAAAGGCTTTATAAAAGAAGGAGCTCTTTGGTATATATAAATACAATAATGTAAAAGAGGGTTTCTCCATATGGAATAGCCTGCCCAGAATATGAAGAAGAAAACTTTAACATTTTAGCTATCAATGGTAAGTGCGTCATATTTTGGAGAAATTATCTCGTGATTCATTTTCAAATGGATCAAAATTATCTACAGAAATCATCTGCCTTATCCTGGAGGGAAAAAGTTGAAAAACTAAACAAAAATCGTTGTGTATAAATTAAGACATCAATTAGAGCCCTGTGTGGTAGTTCAAGCAGGCAAAATTATCTGGTAAAACTCAGAAACTTCTTGCCCCTCTTTCACTAAAACAAGCAAAGAAAGCCAAAAGCCCAAAGAAATATTTCAGAAGAGATTCCAACGCCCAAGATTAAAACACAGTCACTGAAAATATCTTTCAAACATGTTAGGGCCATGAGCATGGGAACCTTTGGAGGATGCTGCATTAGAAGGCAATTATGACTCGATCATAAAATGACAAACTAACTCTCATTATAGCAGTTACAAGATTTTCCCCCCAAAACTCTGGCACCCATGAAATATCACTGGTAAGTAAAACTTTATTTACTAATTGGTCACATAAGGGACAAGCTATAGAGTAAAAAAAAAAAGCAAATCTGAACTCAGAAATTTCTCTCAATCAGAAGGAAAATAAAAATTCTTTCATATCTTCATTAAAAGAAATTGTAGCAAACAGATGATTTCTTACCAGAAGGAAGGAAGGAAGAAAGGGGAAGAGAAAGGGGGCTATTCAATATAAATGTATACTGTTTTCTTATGTTATTTATAATATTTCCAGACAAGAGACAAACTAGGCTAGCTTCATTAGAAAGTATAATGCAAAGGCTGAAGTTTCCATGATCAAGATTATGTCTAGAATATATGATTCATAGCTGGTTTTAAAAGACAAACTGCATAAAAACTATTAAGTTATTTAGCCTAGGCTGTAAATATGAAATAACAGCAGAAGACTGAGATGAGATCATGCACATGATAAATACTTGCTCCAAAACTAACTGTCAGGCAGGATTCAGTACAATCTAGTTTACAGAATGTGTATTTCCCTATTGTTATCTCACAAAATACATAATATTGCCCCAGATGAAATGCAAAGCAGTCTGGTTTTCCTTCATACATATAATATGGGAATACTAGGTGGTAAAAATATTTTGAAAATCCATCTTGAAAGCAATAAAAAATTGTTAGAGACAGAACTTGAACAGGACTTATAGACATGTGCCTTGGGATTTGGTCCATTCAGAAGATTTAAGGTGGGCATGAGGAAGCTACTCTTGCTGCAGCTCTTTGTAGGAAAAAAAAAAGAAAAAAGAAAAGAAAAGCAATCTAAAAACCATGGACCCAAGGAACAGCTCCCATTATATATCACCGGGAAAAAATGGTTAGTGCAGTATCTAATAATGGAAGACTTGACATATTCTGTGAGAGTAGTGCCACAAAAATTCTCAAAATTGGACAAAAGGGGTGGTGTACCTTGCAAAGAAAAAATGACACAGCAGAAGAACTGAGCTTATGGAGAAACTTTGATACAAATACTGCAATCTTGTAAAAAAAAAAGAAGCAAAGAACATCCCAAGGAAAAAACAATTGAATTGAGTATTTCTCCTTTAATCTCCTTTACTGCCTTCCTCCCAAAGCATTTTCACCTCCTCCATATTAGCAAATATTCAGCTCCACAGTAAAAGCTACTGGAAAAGGTTAACTATTCATGAAATTTAAAAACAGAGGACAGCTACACTCAATAGGCAGTTATGTATTCTTAGTCATGCAGAAAGCTGTCTTAATGCCTTACCACAGTAACTGCAATGGAAATGTTTTTATTACAAATGGATTAAAATAAATATTCCTAATTTTGAAGACATTGTTTTAAATTCTTTTACAAAAACACTCTTTTATTGGTTTCTCTGTTTCTTTCTCCTGCTCAAGTGCTTTAATTTACAGAGGACTGCAAAGAGTTGCAAAGGAAAATTAGTTTAGTGGGACAGATCAAAACCAACTTCTTTCCTTTAGCATCTTGGCTACTCAGATTACTTGAGAACTGTTACCACAAGGGTGGAATGGTTCAGAGGCACAACATCCTTCTGTATCCTGATGCTTGAAGGTGAAAATTGCAGCTGCATATATGCATTCAGAGCATTAAAGTGCAGATCAAGTCAGTGAAGCTCTTTAATTATTTAAGAAATGGAGATGATAGATGAAAATAAGGAAGCAAATACATCCTGGTCACAAAGCCAGACACATGTCAGGAAAAGAAGACTCCAATTTCTGTCACTGGAATAAGAGCAGACATGAGCAGAAGCTGTTTGTACCACATCTAGACTCTCTACCTGTAAAATTGCTTTGCAGAGGGTTGAAGAGGAATTAAAACAGGTGAGGGAGGAACCCTTGCACTGCAGCTCTGGTCCTTGCTAAATGTCATGCCATTACTGCAAAATCTTGTCATCAGTGAAACAGGGAATGGAGAGTTTAGCCTTCTACACAAGAATGAGCTGCACTGGGAATGACACAATTCCAATCAATATCGATGTACCTTTCCAAACATCTCCTGGTTTTACAGTCTACAAATCAAGCATCAATGCCAGCTTGCAGATGTCTCTTTTCACACCTAAAGAAACCAAGAAGTAAAAAGAATAGTGACACAGTGTGGGTCTAGATAACAAAACATTTACCAACTTCAGACTGTTTCCATGTCTTGAAGCATTTTTTGTTTCAAAGCAAGGGTGAAGAAGCAGTATTAATGGTAAGACAGAATTTCATAGTTCTGTCCAATAAAGAGTTCAAAATTAAATGGGAAATAGTTTGTATTCTCTCTTTTGCAGTTTCATTCTGTACAGACAAGGCTAAATAACCTTGACATTAAGACTCCAAGCTATATTAGTGAGATCAAGTTTCCATTCCCAGCATCTGCTGAAGAGCTGCTGTATCATCTCAAGGCAGGCTTTTTCCCTCTTTGTGGCCCCAATTTCTGTCAGTACAAAAGGGGTACTATGGCAGCCACACTCAGCTTTGTTCAATTTATTACATTCTAAATTGTAAGGCAGACAGTGAATCTTGCTGCTTGTTCATGTAGACACAAAAACAATCCTATTTTTGTCTTGCAGCTATTCAAAGGGTTTTGTTGTTCCTGTGCCTCTGCATTTGTGCTCAGAATTTACACTGCAAGTGCTGATATATCAGGATGCAAGGTGATCTCATATCCTGCATAGAACCAGGTGACATCCAGTCATATGGAAAAACTCTGCCCCTCTCACACACATGCACACTAAGCCACCTGTCTGCACTGGTCTGGCAGTCAAAAGAAGTTCCAAGAAGCTGCTGAGAAATTATTTCAGTATTATCTGTACTCTATCCTGTGAAAGATTTGTTTCAATAATTTTATTACAAGCACAAGGAGTTATGAGTGCATGAACTGCAAGTTGCCTACCCCACAGCCTCTCAAAAACAGGAAAAAAAGGAATTAAAAACATTAATGACATCACTGTTCTGCAGTTGTAGTGCATTCCTCACCTGAGCACAGAACTGGTTTACTTCAAGCAATGAAAAACATGCTCCAGAGTCATGGAAATTGCATGTCTTCCATGAAAGGGATCCAAATAAGAAAAGTGGCTGTAGAAAATTGCTGCAAACACCAGCCCAGCCTCTTTTCTTCATATGTTGTATTCCGGGGCATAACACTGCAAATATGCTTTGAAGAACAAATCTGCCCTGCCAGTACCTTTCCTGTCCAGCTCTACTATTTTACTAATCAGTGACAGAATCTAGTGTCATTATCACCCTTCCACTGTGTCATGCTCAGCTCTTGGACTAAAGATCAACCATTAGTATCCTTCAAAAAAAAAGCCACCAGTAGTGCTGTTCTACCCATGTTCTTGATGTGTGATTTTCTACAGAGATGAACCAAAGTCTTAGAAATATCTAGAATAATCTCTAATATAATGAATTCAGCACTGACCTCCCAGCTGTTCTCTGATGCACAGTTAAGAATAGAAGACATTTTCACAGCACTGCTTCCAGACAATTGTTTGACAGGAGGCTGTTTTTAGGACTGTTATTAGACCTAATATTAAAGATGAAGGTGAAAAATATCTTTTGTCCAATAAATGGTCAAAAATAAAGCAGAAAACATTTTATATTCTTTTTTCCTGCAGTTCCTTTCTATTCAGAAAAGGCTGAATGACCTTGACAGCAAGACTTCAGACCATACTTGTGAGATCAGATTTCCATTCCCAGCCCCTGTTGAAGAATTGTAAGACTTAAGAAGCCTCTGCTGTTGCACAAAGATTGAATTTCATTAACATGAAACAAACAACCCAGGGTTCAGAATGCTGCAAAGTAGATCAAAAGGTTAATTCTTCCTTTGATGGAACAAGAAAGAGCTTTTAATACTTCAGCATGCCCACAATGCTGACAGTAATAGGGATTGTGAGTTTGTCAGTCTCAGGCTGAAAGGTGATAGCATTAGTCACTTAGGGGAGATCTGGGCCTGAGTCCTGCCAGGTGACAAACATGTGACAAAGCACTTTCACTGACAAACAGCAGAATGCATGAAACACATGAAGATTTCATTGCCAGAGCACAGCATTCTCTGATGGAAACAATAGCCCTCTGAAAGCAGCTTTGTTCTCAGGAAAACAGCCCCACTGGGTTTTGGTTACTATGCTGGTGCTCCATCAGTGTCTGCAAGATTTCATCCCATGCAGACAAAACCTGATTACAGCCTTCTTTTTCCTTGTACCTCTTTACATTTTTCCCTGTACCTCTTTTTCCCTTTTTTGGGTGGGAGAGGGGGTGCAAAGTTGCAAGATTTTTTTTTTCTATGATCTTAGTTCTAGATATTTTCCCAACGTGCTTTTTTCCAAGTTGCAGAAACACTTTCTGAAACTGAAAGACCTTCAGCACATGTCTTATCCATAAGGCAACATAACAGTCTCCTACTGGAATAAAGGCTGGACAAAGCATTCTTTTCTCTTTGGGTCATTTTCTACCAACATACTGGGGTTTGGGTTTTTTCTTGGGTAACTGGGACTTTCAGAATTGTCAGACTAATGATATTTCTGCTTTTTTTTTTTCCCCTTAAAGATGAAAATACTAAAGGTTTCAGTGTTCCCAGAGAGAAATCTTAGTTTCCAATACAAGAAGCTGAAGCAGAGTATTTTGCTGTGTCTCAGCACACTGTGGAACCACAGCTCCCTAGACTGGCATATGCTTCATGCCCACACTCTCCCCTGGAGGCTGAGCTCTCCTCCAGCTCACACCTTCTGCGAGGCACAGTGACCTCTCTTCTTGCTCTTTTCCATAGTGCAGGTACCATCAAGTTTGAGACACAAATCCAGGGACTGAAAATAGCTCTCTAAATCCATTTTATTGCTTGAAAATAAGTTCAACCCTTTGATTTTTTTTCCCCCCTCAATGAAAGCTGTCTGCAAAAAGAAATTCTTAGCGAATCTGTTCAGCTGAAACCTCTTTCTCCATCAGGTGTTTCCTTTAGATTTGTATGTGAGCCCTAGATTTATTTTTTTTTTGTTCCTAGTAAATTTTTTTTTTTTTAATTTCTACCCTATTTAGATGTGAGCCTTTACTGCTAAGGTGTCATAACAGCTGGGGAACAGAAGAAAACAGGACAGGACAGGACAGGAGAGAAAGGGAATTCTGCTTTACCAATGCATCAAGCCATTTTCACACAGAATATTTAGATCTCACTTCCTAGTTTGGAAACCAGCTTGTCAGCTTCCACTGGGAGTTATGGAAAAAAATGTTTCTGTGCCTAATGCCTGGTACACATGACTGCTCCTCCTCCACTACACTCCAGAGATCCTCCACCTGAACATGTGTGTGATATCACAGACTGGGAACTGTAGTCTTTGCAAACTGTCCTTCATAAACACAATGTGGCCATCTGCTTTATTTTTTAAAAGCACTAATTCTTGCAAAGTAAAGTATTAGTGCACCTGCTGTCCACCAGTCTGGAAAAGGGTAGAGAGGAGGGAAGTTCTTAGATAATAGCTTCCCACACCATCATTTTTTGAGTCTTTAAATGGCTGGTACTATCATACAAAGAGAGATGATATCTGCATTCATCTTCAGATACATGTGAATGATCTTCACCTATAAAATGAGACAAAGATTTCCATTATTTAAGCTGTTGGCAAAACCAGCTCCAGCATTTACTGTAACAAAAATCCAAGCTTTTTTCAGCTTCCTGATAACACTGTAACAGATATGCTGCTTCTGAAAGAACTGTTATCTTCAGGATGAGATTCCCATTCATTGCAGAATCTGGTTTGTAGGAGACACTAGCACAACATTTTGAAAACACATCCAGTCCTTTATGGAAAAAGACTGAGTCGATCTCCATCTTTTACCATCAGCTTAGAGGGATTTTCCTTCTCTTTCAGTATAACCTAATCAGATACTTTATCTCAGCTCTCAGTTCAGATTCAAAGAGAGGAAAACAACTAGAACTACCTCACTGCAGAAATGCTGTACACCAAAGAATACACTGACTTGTATTAGGAAGAAAGGGATCTGGAAAAGAGGATTGTGGGTTTGTTTCATTGGTAGCAGATGCCAGTTTTCATTCAACCTGATGTTTTAAAACATATAAAACAACAAGCTATCCCCCATCAAAATAATTTTTTAGCAATTACATCAACCCACTGGGTCCTTTAAATCATCTAGTGGGAAAATGCAATTTAGGAATAACCCAACTCTAGCTGAGGATACATCTATAGCCAAGTACAGGCAAAGAGAGGCTTTGCCATTTTAGACGAAATATTGACTCAGCAGGTGCTGCTCTGCACAAAATAGGACCTGGATATGAAATTAAAGGCTCTGTCTGGTGCATGAGCTTTTACTTTGGCAGGGGAATCAAAGGTAGATAATACCCCTTTCTAGCTTTTAACTCTGGAGTGAGCAGAGGTCAGCTTCTGTTCAAAAAGCTTCAGGGCTTTCAGTCCACAGATTCCTTTTAAACCATTCTTCTAACCTGGGACTGATGGACTGCATTGGGTCCTAGCTTCCCCACCACTACCTTCAATATATCCCTCAAGAAGCAATCAGAAAGTAAGTCCATTGTGCTCATTCAAGCAATGGCAGCACAAGAACTGGGTGTGAGGCTGGTGTGGAGGGCATATATCCATGTCACTCCTCCCATTCAAAGAGATTTTGCTGGGGACTGAAAATCTGGCCCTTTATTTTCAGGTGCAATTCACTTTTGAAATACAGCATTTCCCAGTGGAAAGATTTCTTACCTAGAACAGCTTTCAACTCCTGGCAGCAAACAAAAGGGGATCAGCAGAGCTTCTTACCATGAGAAGGGCTTAGCTCAAGCACAGTGTCACATCATCACATCATCACAGCCCCAGACTGTGCTGACACCTCACAGCACTGACCCTGTGCCCCAGGGGCTTCAGCTGCTCACCACATCAGCTACAGAAAAGAGGCATAAAGCAGTGGGGGAAAAAATAAAACAGGAAACAACAGGAATCCAAGAGCAACACATCAGATGGGATGTGGGCACAGCAGGGCTCGTTGTTCCTAATGAACCACAACAGAGCTCAGGTTGCCTCCTGTTTGTGGGAGCTTCTGTTCTGGTGGAGAGATGTGAGCATGACGAGTGACAAGGGGAAGGTGCTCTTGCCATGCTGGGTACACAGCCATCCCACTGACTGCTCCATGGCACAGAGATGTGCCATGTTTAAAATTAGCTACGCTGGGTACAGTGTGCAACATTGATCCCACGGAGTGCAGGTCGGGATGGGAGAAAATCCAGCTAAGGAGCTGAAGAAAATGAGTTCGTGCTGGGGCTCTGTGCTGCACTGAACCAATGGCAAAATGAGGCAGTGCAAACCTAGCTAGGATGCAACTCTGAACATGCCACAAGTTTGAGGGCAGTGAAGACATATCCTGGCTGAGGTACACCTAATGGACAAAGAGACTTCACCTCCTCCCCCTCTCACACACAGATGCACATGAGATTTGACAAATTTCCATCTTCTTTCCACAGCTCCTCCTGAGGCAGTCCACACCACTTGTCCCACAAGGTAGAGCTCTGGCAGAAGTATGACTAAAAAATTCTTTTCTTTCTGGAGAGGTCTCTTTGGAACTGTTGGGTCTTGTGCGTTGGTTTTGTTTTGTTTGTTTGGTTTTTTTTTTTCATTTTAGCACATTTTATTAGGTAGAGAACAAACTTGTACTTCTTCCAGTTCCAGAGCTGGTGCAGTTATTGCTGTCAGCCAGGGATCTCTGCATCACAGTCTGTTGAGGGGTAAGTACATACCCTTCCCTTATTAAAGGGGATCTCACATAACACACAGTGTAGTATTATTCTTGGAGAGTTTATTTGTTCAAGGAGAGTCATCATCAAGAGAAGAAACCCTTAATGCCTGGAAACTTCTAATGCCCCTGGGTTCTCCAAGCCAAGGTAGCAGGTTATTTCTCCAACCCTAAATACATACAATGGCAAATATTCAAGTAATTTCATCATTAATCTGAGTGGGCTGTGGGAAAAAATTTCTTGTGCCAACACCTAGGTACATAGTGTCAGCCATCAAATCTGCTTGAAAGGCTTCTACACAAAAATAACCACATTTCCATGAAGCAGAATTTTCAAAATTTGAATGTAAGATGCTCAGCAACAGTTTCTGGCTTGAAAAATATTGACCTCAGATTGGAAACTCAGAGGCAGAATGAAAAGCATGAGTACAGTATTCACAACTTGCTGATGAAGCATTCACATCTGGGTATTCTCTCCTGGCTACAGCACACACAGAAAAAAATGTTCTCTAAGACTCCCAAGCAATAAGACTACAGGCCCATTAAACCTGCAGGGGTTTGAAGGACAATGTCAAAGAATCATAAAAAATTCCAAGCCCTATTAATTAACATCCTGCCTATATGTCTGCCGAAGAAGGGATTATTTTCTTTGAGGCATCCAGTTTTAAAATGGATGAGGAGATCCCATTTTATTGCACAGGAGCTCTAATTAATGTTCATTTACAGCTCTGGGGAGTTAATTCCAATTCTGAGCTGCATCTACAGCATTGCAGCCATAACCCAAAACCAGCAAAAGATAACTGAGCTCAAGAGCAGCTATGTCTCTTTCTGTGATATTCCCCTGTTTTACTCTTTGTCCTTCCTTTCTGATACTATCTATAAGAAAACAGGATTTATTTAGCAGTTCATCTGCTTCTGCTGCATAATCCTCTGCAGCACACTGCTGGCAGTTGCAGGGATAATTATTTGACCAGGAAGGTTCTGGCAGTGGGTAGCACCCAGTGGCAGCAATGAATGAATTTGAAAATATTAGCTTATTTCCATGAAGAGTCCTTTGAAAAAGACAGAGGAATGCTGAGAAATCAGTAGGAAGGGATGTCTTTCCAATAAAACCACAGAATTTTCAGGCAGTACCCCAAGTCTGTCTACCCAGCACTGTCACTGCACTTTGACCAAGGGTGCTCAGTTTCCATCTCAAGACAGGGCTTGCAAGTTGGGCATTGCTAAAATATTTTCAGATTCCTGGAACTAGGTTTAAATGTTATTAAACACAGAAAACAGTTGAATTCCTTAACAGAATGGGCTGTCAACAGGGCTCAGTATTTTCTTAGAGGGTTTTTGTATGGTAATGTGACATTTCATAGCCTACATGTAGGCAATTATCTTTGAAAGAAAAATGACCATTTTTTTTTATTCTTTTGAGAAGAGCCTTTGATTAAAACACATTTCTTAGGGAGCTGATATGCAAGGACAGAATGCAGATACAAATCTGATTCAAGATCTGGAGCAGTTACTAAAGGTACTAGAATTAAGGGGCTTGAGGAGGCTTTAGCAGGGGGCATTGAAGCAACATCAGGCTCTGGCACCAGCTGGAACCAGTGTAGTCTGTTGTGCCTCTAAATTATTTTGCAGTATCTCCCAGGCCTTCCACAACTATATTACTGTGCTCTAACAAGATTCCAAATTAATGACAGAAAAAAAAAACCCAAATTAAAATGCTTGCTGTTGCTATTTAGCATCTCAAAATTGTTTGGACTGTTGTGTAAACAGGACATGCAGAATGAAACATAATACCTGCTTGTATTGGTTTGAGTGCAAATTCAAGAATAATTCTTTTTGTACCCAGAAGGCATTATTCCTTGCTCCTACAGCAATGAAATCAGTGGAGTTTTTACCACAGTTATACTGGCAACAGGAAGAGGCCTTATGGAAAGAGGCAAAGAAACTGCAGTCTAAAACAGATATATCATCTCCATCCACACAGCACCTCTGCTGTGTCAGCAGAAATGTTTCTTGTGCTTTTGCTCACAAGCAGCACCAAAAGTTTCCCTGGCTGTGGTGCATGCAGCATTTCTGTGCCCTGTGCCTGGTGTCATCACCTGCTCAGGAGATCAGTACATTCCCAAATCCCAAGCACCTGACTGAACAAGATTCAGGATGCTTGGCAATCCACAAGCCACGAACATGCAGCCTGTGTTCCCAACCATTCCCACCAAGGCCATTTGGTTTTCCACCTACATTCTTTCTGTTACAATTTGAAATTCATCTGCAGTTCCTACCTTCCACACTTACACCAACAAAAGAATAAATTTAGGTCCCTTCAAACACTTCTTTTAACCACTCCTTCCTTCCATACTCTCTCTCACATATGACAGTCATGCATTTATGAGTTTATGGTTGAAAGTGCTCACCAGAGGGATAAATAACGAGGCAGGAAGAAAGGTTGGGCAGCAAACTGAAAAACCACAAATGTAAATGTCTTTAGGATTCAACATTTCACTGTCTGTGATAGATGTCAGTACTTTTGAAGTAATGTTTTATCCATCTGCTTCCCTTGGTATATAGTCCAGGAGATCTGAAAAATAAGAGACTTTGTTTAACAGCAGAAAAATGACATTGTGGGGTTTAGCTAGGACTATATAAACATAAATTGCAACCAGTCCTATGTAAATTAGAGGGGACAAAGACAAGGAAAATAACAAAATCATTTCTTTAAAAGGAGTTATTTTCCGTTCATACTGAAAATACAACCAGATTTTGGGCAGCTTCACTCACAAGAATTTGCCTGTAAGTAATAAATTGAGTCAATTACAGAAACTTATTAATTTCTTCTTCTTCTTCTTCTTCTTCTTCTACATTGTATTTCCTGGATTTTGTCTTTCTTAGGCCCGAAGATAAAATATGAGCCAGAGAACAAAGAGTACCACTCCTCCTCTGTCACAAAAGTAATCTATTCATCTTTGTTATGGAATAATTTGCTTCTTCCTGTGTATCTGAAGAGCAACCAGGTTGACAGAACAAGGACTCCAGCAGGGAGCAGTAGGCTGCTTACACAGTTTCCTATTACCAGAGAGTCTGTCAAAGCACTGAGGTGTTTATTCTACTGGAAAGCAAGTTGGGTGTGATGTTGCTTAAGCCTTCCAGCTGAATCACTTCTAACATAAGAAATGTATTCTCTCAACAGTTTTGGGGTTCTGGTCTGTTTTTTGAAAGAAATGAGGTATGTAGCCTTCATAGTGTTACACATCTCTTCCAAAAACCTGTTAGCCAGTTTGATCATCAAAGGGGATAGATTCCTCACTAATGTTGTGGAACTAGGCAGGCAGGTAGGAAAATGCAGGAATGTCCTTGCTGGGGTATGGGAAGCAAGTAGCCTCTCTTCAAACATCAAATAATCTACTACAGGACAGCCCTACCCCAGGACAAAATCCCCTGGGAAACCAGGATTTATTGGTTCAGCTGCTGCTGGAAACATTTATTTGAGTTTTTAATGTCAAGTGAGAGGAAAAAAAAGGCTGTTAATGATTCCTGTTATTACAAGAAACCTATAATATAGTCTTCCCTTAAACTGATCACAGTGTGTTGTAAAACCACTTGTGTTGTTTTTCTCACAATTTTACTTAAAAGGCTGTCCCAGAATGTCACTGCTCTGACTGTCAGTAGTCTGGAAATTAGAAGGAAGTTCAGTATTTCTTGGCTCTACTCAAAAGCCAACATTGCCCTTCAGCTGGAAAAATCACTTCTTCTCTCCCACCTGCCTCCCCCAGGCTCCACTGTGAATTTCCAGAACCTCTGCCCTCTTACCCTTGGATTACCAAGGCTAAACCAGCCAAATTAAGTTAATTCCCTTTGTATTAAAAACTCTCCATTCCCATCATCATCTGTTCTGCTTTAGTTCTCATTTCCCAAACATGCTTACTCAGATGCCCACGAGCAATGTTTTGTGTCTTACTGTTAGTACTTTATTTCTTCTTTCACTTGCTTGAGAAAAGTTCTAAGATTGCAGTTGCATGTTTATGGCTGTTTTACACTGATATTCCACAGATATTCTGCATCTTTCTCCACCTTAGTAATTTTTAACTCATAAACTCTGAGTATGTCCCAATTCTATGCATAATCTTAATACTTTGAAATATTAAAAATCAACCTGTCCCTCAGACTCAGATTCTTAAGGTCATTTGGTTCTTTACGTACCACATCCCAGTTTGTCATCTGATGGTATCTCCCTACTTTGGGCCAGACATAATTTCATCAGCATAATTTTGGTTTTGTGTCAATATTTAAAAAAAAAAACATAAATTGGATTGGTCTCAGAACAGATCCTTCAGAAGCCTCATCACTAATTTCCCTCTAAGATGGTTCTTTCATCAACAATAACTTTTTATCACAATTTTAATGGAAATACAGTTCAGTTAATCAGTCTCCTCAACTTGCAAATTTTTGCATATTCATAAATTTCTGGCCTTTTCAGACTTTCCATTTCATTCCATGACAAATTACTCCTATATATTAACATTTACAATAATTCCAGTCAGTATCTCAGTCCTAAATCACTCACACTGGCCAGTTTAACATTAATAGGACCCAGCACAACCTTCTTGCCAGCCACAGATGATAATTAACATTTTTCACCTCCACAGCTGCTGATTGTGCAGTACAGGTGAAGTGGACCCTAAGGCTTGCATTCAATGGGAGTGATTGCTATTGGGAAGGAACATTTCCATTTGACCATTTTTTCTCCATGGTTTCATTACTGCCTTATCTAACTTCCAGCCCTCTCTTCAGGGCAGCTGAAAACTGTGAGATCCTGATGGTTTCAATTAATATTTGGCAGCCTAGAATGCAGGGGCATCCAAAGAATTCTGGGTTTTAGATTCTCACCACCTTTCCTGAAGTCCCCATGCACACTCTGGCAGAGAAGCTGAGCTTTCAGGTTACATGTATGAAAAGAGAGAAAATGTTTACTGGTTAGAAATCCAGTCAGTAGCACAGCTCTGTTCCTATGGGATCTGAGAAAGAATGGGCAGGGAACAGAACACAGGGAACATATCTGACTATCCAAGAAATCAAATGTGAACTTGAACATATGCAAAGGAGAGGAATTATAAACCAAATAAAATAAAAGAATAAAAGCAGTATTACTTCCAACCTTTTCCAGTATAATTCAGTTTGGAGTGGCCTACTGCTGATTGTTGATTCAGCCTCTTAAACACAATAGTAATTTTTGAGGTCATGATGCCTTCCAGCCATAAGATCAATTATCTTGCTGAGAATGCAGGTGTCCTTCTCAAAATTTCCCAAGATAAGGGTCAGACTTCTTTTGATAGCATTATCTTCTAACTAAACACATACCAGCTATTGGAGAGCATCCAAAGGAAGGCCAGGAGGATGGTGAAGGGTTGGGAGGGAAAACCAAATGAGGAGCAGCTGAGGTCACTTGGTCTGTTCATCCTGGAGCAGAGGAGACTGAGGGGAGACCTCATTGTGGTCTGCAACTTCCTCGTGGGGGGAAGAGGAGGGGCCAGCACCAATCTCTTCATCTCATGACCAGGAACAAAAGTAGAGGGAATAGCAGGAAGCTGAGTCAGGGGAAGTTTGGGTTGCATTTCGGGAAAAATCTTTTCGCAGAGAGGTGGACCACTCTCAGGCACATGGTGCTTCTTGGGGTTGTCCTGTGCAGAGCCAGGTGTTATACTTGATGGTCCTTGGGGGTCCCTTCCAGATGAGGATACTCTATGATTCTGTGATTCCTCTCTCATTAGTTCTTTTTGGGAATTCACACAAAAAGTAAATTCATAAAAACTGTCATTATTACTTTTGGAGACTGAGATTGCAAGACACCCTTTTCCAAAAGCCAGTATCCACCAATCTCCCCAAAAATGCTCTCAGCATCCAGTGTCTATTTCAAACCACAGAAAGTGGCTACTATCACTATATATTGGGAGTTCTATGTGCATTCAAGAATTAAAGAAGAACATTCCAATAAACTCCCATTTATGCAGGTTTTCAATGATCCATTCATTTGTGATCACAATTAAAAATGTGTTTTCCAAAATAGAAAAGCACAAAAAGCCGCTCAGCTATTGTACCAAACTTAGTTCTCTAATTAGAAGAAAGACATAAAGATTTTTTTTTTCTAATTTATCACTGTAATCCATGTGTTTTATTCAGTTGCCTACTGCCTCCAACCTCATTGGCCTTGAGTTTTGGCCCAAGTAACACTTGATTGTGACCCACGGTTGAAGACAAGATATTGATCTATATTGTGTATTGGTCTGATCAGGTGTGACTGGGTTTATATTGTTAGACTTACAATATCAGACTCAACACTTTATACTCAGACACAGCAGGCTCTATCCCAGTGGAGCAGGAGTAACACTGATGCTCACAAATTGTAATGTACTACATCAGCAAAAATCCTCTTTGAGATGAAAGAGGGTGGCCTCACAAACCACGTTTGGTCATGTTGACAGAGGTACACTGATTGTCTGAGAAATTAACAGGCTCACAACTTCAATAAAACCCTCCAACTCATGTTCTGTAGAAAGCCTGTTTAATGTTTTATGGTTTATTACCATTCTTTTGGTAAATTATTCAAAGGAGTAGCTCGGCAAAGCACACGGGAAGTCCACAGTGTCAGGTCAATTAGTTGTTTAAGCATTATGTAGAATTTCAAGTGTTTCTTTGCAATTACACAAAAAATGTTTTGATTTGACAACAAGAAGAAATGAGGTACTTTAGATATATCCCCTTATTTAAAAATCTGCTTAAATATTTAAGATTAATGCCCCAAGAGTTACACCTTTCCCTGTCACTACAGTTCTTATAACAATGGTAGCTCTGAAGCAAAAACCCATGTTGCTTTGTGCTTGCTGAGAAATATCAGATATGTAAGGGAGAATTTAATTTTTGTATGCCTTTATCATGATTAAGTGAGCAAACTGACTAGCTACAGAGGCAACCACTCTATTAGGGATCGTTTAACAATCCCATCCAAAATTTGTGGGCAGTTTGCAATTTGAGAAAGGGAGAAAACAGTCATTAGCTGATGCATTCCATCCTCCTGTTACTGTGAGATTGTTCTCTACTGTACATTTCCAATTGATCCCTCCAGGCCACTAAAGCTTTTTAAGTCCCAGATATAAGAAGCCATGCCTCCCTTCGAAGGCTCCTCTCAGCACAGCAGAGCTCATCAGGAAAGACAGCCAGCCCAAGTATTACTCTTCTTAATTGAGTCTCCTGTATGTCTCTCCCACTCTGGAAATTGTTCTAGTCTTTTGAGCTGTATATACATACCACTCTGGTGTGTAAACACCCCCAACATGCTCTTAATTACTGCACCAGCTTAGCAGTGATGCTGGGGTTTCCAATTTAAGGGCACTAAATGTTTCAGCATTTCATGGGCCAGATGATCTCTGATTATTCACAGTTTTCCTTAACAACTGTTGTGGTAGTCCCCTCATTTTTCTTCAGTCCTAGATTACAAGACAAAAAGAAAAGGAGTGCTCTTAGGGCTCTTAGTGGAACCTGTGTATTTTGCCTTTGTTTTCAGAGGAGTTTGATAAGCCATGCATCCTTTGGCAGATTGCTTTCTGTTTAGCACCACAGTGAAAGAAGTACATTAGTACCAGCTCCTATAGTATCAGTTTTACAAACTCTTGGTGAGGGAACTGAAACTCTGCCAGATTGTTTCCACCTGCCAGTTGGTGATAAATTTATACAATAAGAGACAGCAGAAACCTCCAGGAAGAAGTCAGATTTCAATCTCTTCTGACTACCCGTGCAGAAAATGATATCCCTGATGGTTCTGATGAGGTGGATTGTGGGTTTCCTTTATTCTTTTGCCTGGCTCTGCAGGAAATTCGAGCCCTTTCAGATAATTTAATAATAATGTTTAGTACTTTGAAGGATTATCTATTAATCTTTTTGGCACATGTAAGGGAGCCAACCTTCCCAACATGGCAGTTTTAGCAGCTTGACTGCTGTTAGACACCTATCTTTCACATTTCCTGCCTTACTGCCTCTGGTACACACGACAGCTTCTTATGTGAAACTCTTCTTAAGCCACAGAGGAGCATGAAACATCCTGGTTGCAGGAGGCAGAGAACCAACAGGTACAGAGCCAAGCCTTTACCTTTGCCATAACAGAGCTGCTGCAGCGTGCACTGAGTGTGCAGGGCCAGCTGCAGCACCCTGCACTGCTCAGGAACCTCCCTGTGCCAGAAATGCAGCATGCACTGCTGCTCAGCATCCTCTGCAAACGCTGCAGAGGACCATGACACCTTTGACAGGACTTCCTCTCATTCCCAAAGAGAAGGACACACCTTCTCTGATGTACTTTCTCACATTAACATTCTCATTTCTGATTCCTCTACCCTATACAAAAATAGATGTCATGTTTTTAGGAGATCCCTGCGTTTTTCTCGACAGTGACTCACTGCAGCTCTACAGGGATACACATTTTTTCCCCCACAGAGTCAGAGCATGCTTCACACATAATTTAAAAGGAAGAAATCTTAAGTGTAAATAGGGACAGCACAAGGAGACTCGTGTACTGGAAAAATAATTTGTTGATTTAATCTTACTCTTCTTTAATTCTGCTTAGCTTTGCAACTCTAAAATTATTTTTCATTGAAAACTGACATCAAAACAATGACTGCATATGAACAGATCTCCTCATGATACCATACCAAAGCATGATAGCAGAGGAAAAAAATGTAAATTAAAGGGACCAAAACCAAACTGTAATTTTAAAATAGTTTACAAAAAATTTTGAGGGCACTGATGCAAAGGAACTCAGCTTCAAATTTTCACATGGTTTTCATTTCACAAAAAAATTAAAACTAATTATGGTTCTGCAAAGCCAAACCCACAGTATCCTCTCTAACACAAAGATTTTCTAGCATTTCTCCATGCCATTAAAGGGAAACTATCATCCTAGCCTCCAGTGAACTTCATGTGGAAGACCAGAACATTTCAGCTATTTCACTGGTTTCTCAGTCTCCTTCTCCAGCTTCTGACTTTACTGTCATCTCTTCCCTACCTTTGAAAGGTTCACACAAATTAAAAGGCAATGGCTTTTTTGAGTCATAAAGACAAATGACTGTAGAGGCCAAAGAGTAGGGATAATAATATTTTAGGTGTTAGCAAACTACAAGAGGAAAAGATAACTAGTAATCTCTTGGTCAGCTGGTTCATTATTTTAGCATAAGGTGAATTGTTCCGGTAGAATTGTACAGCCAAATGGTTTTGCAATGGGAAACTGCAGATCACTTTTCTTCTATACAATAGGAAAAAAAACCCAAATGAGCAGCCCTTTCAGTGTCATACAAGATGTGTATGTGAGGAAATATCATACAGACAACACCTTGGTATCTCCCTGCCAGCACTTCCCATCAGGTTGGCATCACCAGCATGTCACTGGCAAAGCACTCCACAGATTCTTGCACTCAAGTTTCTTATCCTATAAATTCCTCCTGGGGCATTTGCCATCATATTCTCTATATGACCAAAATGCTATATATATACATACATACATACATCTGTTAAGGACTTTCTCTGACAGGTAGCCTGAGCAGTTTGGTTTTTAGCTCCAGGCTACTGCTAGTTGTTCCTCCAAGTTCAGGGACTGTGGGCAGCTCACTTGCATCTGTTCTTATGCCTTATCCTGTACATGTCACTTTAAGCATACATGACAGTTTAGAAAAAATTAATGCAATCCTTTCTCCAGAGTTACAGAACACATGTGAAATTATCATTCAGAGATAAATTAATGTATTACAAAGGAAGTGAAGGGAGTAGTGGAGCCTTCACCTTAGGGGCAAGATGTCAATTTAAGGAAAAATTGAAAAGGAGATCATACTTAATATATGCATATGATAATACATAAATATAAAAAATACAATAATGTGTAATATATACACAGATGTTTATCACAGATGTTGGGAGCCTGGAGGTGGAGAGGAATCCCAGCACAAAATTCTGAGTGGGAGAGACACAAAAGGAGCAGTTGAGAGACAATATTGGCAAAAACAGCATGTGAATTTGTGGGCAGAAAGTTGTGTGGGCAGGGTTGTTTACAGCCTTGAAAACAAGGACGGGAAATACGAGTTTAATGTGGATTTTCTATAAAATACATTGAAATTTTTTTATAATTACTTGATTAGCCGTTCTAGACTTCTCTACCTTCTAATCTAGATTGCTTCTTCTAAGAATCTCCTAAGTCCTTTAGCTTGCAGAAGTCAGGGCAAGGGACAGATCCAGTATTGTGATGGGAAGCTTAAATGCCCAATATATGGAAAACTCCATAAAAGAAGTCAGCAGAGATTTTCCAAGAATATGTATCAGTCCACATGTTCTCTGGTTTGCTCAAATTACAATTTTCTTGCAGAAATGTCTGGATACTTTTGGTTTTAGTCATGTAATGGTCAGGTGTCAGGAGGGTGCATGACAGCTTTTGCACCCTTAGGAAACATATTTCATAAGTTCAGCAAATAATGGCATCCATTTTTGTCAAAATGGGTAAAAGACATGCTGTTGACACATGGACATGAGAAAATGTCAGGGAAAGAAATTATGGCACTCCTGTTGCTTGACTCACCTGTGGACAGTAAATATATTGCAAAATTATGCTGTGTATCTTCAGCACATTAAATCCCTGCATCAGAAGGGTGCCATGGGCAATCTTTTCACTGTACATGCTGCCTTTGAGACATCAAGTAGGTACAAAATCTCACAGATAGATTTCTGTCCTAATTGAGAACAAGGGCAGTGAATTAATCTGTGTCTCTGAGGAATCATGGTATCATGCTTCTCTAAATTTTCTCTCCTGAAACTTGGAATGGATGGAAAGTGTTACTCTTACATCCTTGGGATCTGCTGACAGCTGCAGTTTATCTTGGGTGGTACCACAATGATGGGTAGAAAAGGAAACCACAAAAATGCTTTCTATGTCAGAAGTCTCCATAATCAGTGTAAGCCTGGCTTGAAGAATCTCCAAAACCCTTGACCTAGGATGGCAGGCAGAATGTGCACAAGGAGAGGGAATATAGTATTGCAGTAATTCCCTGTTCCTACAGGCCTGCAGGGAGCTTAGTGTGGGGGACAGCAGCCCCAAAACAGAGTTTATTTACATCTGTGGAAGTGTGTGGTTTAACCCCAGCCAGGAGCCACTCCCACACTGCCACTTGTTCACACACACCTACCTCAGTGGGATGGGAGAGAGAATCAGAAGTGAGAAAACTGGTAGGCTGAGATAAAGACAGCTCACTAGGTAAAGCAAGAGCCATGCACACAAGCAAAGTCAAACAAGGGATTCATTCACTGCTTGCCACCCACAGGCAGGTGTTCAGCCATCTCCAGCAAAGCAGGGCTCCATCACACACAGCAGTTACTCAGGAGGACAAAATGCCATGGCTCCAAACATCCCTGCCTCTCTTCCTCTTCACCCACTTTTACATGCTGAGCCTGTTTCCATGTGGTGGGGACATCCCTCTGGTCAGCTGGGCTCAGCTGTCCTGGCTGTGCCCCCTCCCACCCACCTTGCCCACCCCTGCCCTCCTCACTGGGGATGGGTGAGCAGAAAAGCCTTGGCTCTGTGTGAGCACTGCTCAGCAGTAACAAAGCCATCCCTGTTATCAACCCTGTGTTTAGCACAAATCCAAACACAGCCCATACCAGCTTCTGGGGAGAAAATTAACTCTATCCCAGCCTAAGCCAGCACAGAAGATAAAGTCCTGTGCCCATACAGAGCAAGCTCATTGCAATCAACAATACAGGAATAAAATAATTGAGATTGCAGGCTTCTAGTCACAGCAGGAAGTACAGGAGGCTAAATTTGCCCCCCTCAGAGAACCTCACCTGTCATTTGACATAAGTAGTTTCAGAGGCAAGAAAGCAATTCACTCTCCACAGTGCCTCACAGACTTTGCATTTTTGAGATAATTCTAAAAATTGGACTAAATTGTCACATGTGGAAGACATGAATGTTCATCAGTGTAGGCTCAAACGAGGCCATAATCTACTTGTTATCTTTGGAGGGACATTTTGTGCCCAAGCAGTGCAATAGTGGAGACACACAAGTTTTTACAGCCAATAGCACAGAAGGGACAGTTTTAGCTACCAGCTTGTCCAGTCACCTTCGATTTCCCCTTCTCCCCCACAAATGACTAAATATGTGCCTGCAGCTCAACTAGAAGAAAAGCTGAAACCCAAAGACAAATGTAGAGTTAAACTACATATACAGAGACAAGATGCCTTAAGTGTTTCATGTCTGTTTGCTGGAACAGATAGTGAAATTACTGTAGCCTCTACCAATGGGCATTAATATAAAGCTCCCCCATCTTTGGCTAAAAGGCAATCTTCCCACAGCATGGATGTCTACAGCCCACTGAGCACAATTCAGACATAGCCCATTCACATGGCCAGCACCCACATCCTTGTCCTTTTGTGTTTGTGCCAAGTGGGTGCACATCTCCATAAGGTGGGGCAAGGAGTCCTCAGGAAAGAAATGTAAGGGATGAAGTTTCCAGCAAAGTAAATTGTGCTGACAGGCTGGATCTGTGTTGTAAATCACCAATTGCCTGGTTTTTGCCAACACAGGGCTAAGCATGTTTTTGCTTGTCTGCACCAATCAGCTGCACAGCGCTGGCAATCAAACCTTCAGCTCGGTCAGGAGGCAATTTCTGCTTTGTGCCACAACACTGCCACATTTCCCTCTCAGCAGGAAAACAGCAGAAAACAGATGACAATTATTTTTTTTACAGAAACCCATTTAGTAAGAAGTAACTACCTCTCCTATACTCATTATTTGGAACTACTCTCTCACTGGGCCTCATTTTATTCACAGATTTGCAATAACCCAATCAAGTCCAAAATCTCTAGCCACTCTTGGCCATTCAGAGAACTTATTTCTTTGCACAACTTATTATAGCACACTTCTATTATCATCATAGCTGGGGAGAGGTGCCTGCCACACTGAATCATCAGAGCTTGTTTAATGCTGACCCAGTGCACTCAGCAGCAGCCAGGACAGCCTGTTTAGCTGGACACAGCTCTCCTGCTACAAGAGCTGCAGGAGCAAGGACACTATTTTGGTCACACTGTCTCAGGGCTAACAGTGAAAAGTAATGTCCTCAGAATCTCTGAAGTGAAAATCCTGGTTCCCAGAAGTAACCTGCAAGCCACTCATCAAAGGCACAAGTGTGGCCAGGCGTGCCTGGTTTCAGGCTTTCCTCAGACTGCTGCTCCAGGAGCCTTGCAGAGAGGGGAGAAACAGCACTGAAATTTTGTCTGCTTCTGTTATGTCCATCCCTCTCTTTCACCCTGCTCTAATTTTTGATTTTATTGTTGTTTCCGGACTGCAAGGGGAATGTTGATCTGCTGGAGGATAGCAAGGCTCTGCAGAGGGATCTGGACAGGCTGGATCAAGGGCCAATTGCATGAGGTTCAAAGAAGTGAATATCCTGCCCCTGGGTCTCAAAAACCCTGTGCAGTGCTACAGGGAAGAGTGGCTGGAAAACTGCCAAGCAGAAAGCAATCTGGGGATGCTGACTGACAGCAGCTGAACATGATCCAGCAGTGAACAAGGGGCCAAGAAGTTCCTGAGGAACAGTGGCCAGCAGGGTCAGGGCAGTGACTGTCCCTCTGCACCTGGCACTGGTGAGGCCACACCTCAAATCCTGTGTCCAGTTTTGGGGGCCTCGCTACAGTAAAGACACTGAGGGGCTGGAGCAGGTCCAGAGAAGGGCAATGGAGGTGGTGAAGGCTCTGGAACACAACCCAGTCCTCCTTCCAAGGACTGGCTGAGGGAGCTCAGGTTCTTTAGTCTGGAGAAAAAGGAGGCTCAGGAGGGACCTCACTGCTCTCTCCAGCCTGAAAGGAGGTTTTAGCCAGGTTGGGATTGGTGTCTTGTCTCAGACAACCAGCAATGGGACAAGAGGAAATAGCCTCAAGTTGTGCCAAGGGAGGTTCAGGTTGGATATTAGGGAAAAATTCTTCACTGAAAGAGTGGTTAAGCATTGGAACAGGCTCCCCAGGAGAGTAGTGGAATCACCATCCATAGAAGTGTTCAAAAAATGAGTGAATGTGGCACTTTGAGGTATGGATTAGTGGGCATGGTGGTGTTCATTCAAAGATTGCACTTGATGTTCTTGGAGGTCTTTTCCAAGCTCAGTGATTCTACGCTTAACACCTCATGATATTTCATTTATAGATTAATCATTCTTTGTAAAACATGGGAATGAAAAGTACCTGCATCACTCAAGCAGTTTTCAAAGCAGTTTGCATTCACTACATATAACACAGAGTAGGTTTTCCCTCATCCCATGGTGCCTGTCATCTGTATGTTTCTCTGGAGAAGACAGGCAATGATTTACTAACACCTGTGCAATTGCAACATCAAAATCCAGCTCCTGAAATACAAGGCTTAGCTCTGTGATATATGGCAAGACATCCAAAAGTACATACATCTCCTCAACAAGATCTGCCTGTGACCAGTCCTTTATCAACTCAGGTATCAGGGTCCTTCAATAATGCAAACTATTACTGGCTGAAGATTTTAATACCAATATCTCTCCACTGTACAATGTTAACTAGTTGTGAACTTCTTTATGTTTACAGGTGATACACCTGGTAGATCCTGATTTTTTTTTTTTTTTTTTTTTTTTTTTTTTTTTTTTTTTGAGGGAGGAACTCAGTAACAATAGAAAATAATTTTTCAGTTAAATAAAAAAAGAAACCGAATCAGCTGTTAAAGATTCACAAGTACTGATCTGTGGGCAGAAAAACTGTAAATTATTAACATGATATTTGACATCCTGAAAATTCATTTAAGTTGAAACAGCCCACCACATAGCTGAAAGTTAAACAACATAAAATCTATTTATTGGAACAAGTTCTTGGTCAGTCTGGCAAAGTTATGAAAGGGTGATAAGATGATGCATGCATCCCACTACAAAATTTCTTAAATTTCTGTAGGAGTAACAGCCAAGACATTAACTGATTCTGTTAAACTCCTTCTGTCCTGCTCTGCCTGTTCCTCCAAGCAATACCTGCAAGGACTGAAGATTCATAGTCAACATTTTTCAGTAATGTCCTTGAAGTGAAAAATGATCTTTGGCAAGCATGCAAAAAGACAAACACAAGCCATTGGCACTTATTGCTTTTCATATCGTTATGCAGTTATATAGTAAGCATTTTCACTGCTGTTCCTACAAGCTGTTCCAAGAATCTGGGGAATTTGCAAAGTGGGTTGTTGGGTTTTTCCTGCAGTCAGGAATCTGAAGAATCAATTCTTATTCCCTGGGTGCCTAATAATCCTTGACATTCTTAATTAACAACAGGAACAATAGCTGACATTACAATATTTATGATAATCTGAGATTTTTTTCAACTCCTTCCCTAAGCTGTTTCTTTGCTTTTTAACCCATCTCCCACCAATTATTACATAAGGTGGGACTCAGTTTTGGTATCATCTAAATTTTAAAATATGGTGGAGGTATTAAGGGTAATTACCTTTCTATGTGTTTTGTGCTAGGCAGGTGAAACCCAAGGGAGAGGCAGGAGAGCTGAACAGTTGTACATTCTGTTTGTCAGCAAATGGCTCAAAGTCAGCCAGTCTCTGAACAGACACAGACCTTGGGGACATCCAGGCCTATTGCAGCACTCAGGGGTGCAAATCATACAGATCCATGAGAAATTAGACTTACCCTACTTATTCTGCACCTCATGGAAAAACTCATTCTAATTCTGTGTTTTACTTAAGGTTTGGTGTATCTGCAAGATAAGATTTTTGTGTCTTCTTTTTCTCATTTTTATGTTCACATTTAGTATTTGGAGGCCTCTTGCAAAGTAAAAATCTTCCTTCATCTTGCAGATCTACACAGTACTAAATCTGAATTTCATATTGCCATGTCTAGTTCTCTTTTAGTAGCATTCCTCTCTGCTTTCTCATTATTATTAGGTTACCTCAACAAGGAAAGCCTGTGCTAGAGCTGCCAGATTTTGCTGCATGTCTAAAAGTCTGCCTGAGAGCTGGTACTCACTGTCAGTCCTCAGAATTTTCCAGTTCTGCTGCACTGCAAACTTTGATTTTTATCTCAGAAGTCAGCATTCAGTAGCTTTGACAGCTTCATGACTTTTGAATATAATTTGATTAACCATAGATACTTTTCTTTGTCATGCTCAAAATAAAGCTCCTCCTCCCATTCCCCTCCCTGACCCCCAACTTTGCTTTGATTTGTGCAGGTATTCATTACTATAGATCAGTTCTATGTTTATTCTCTTCAGAAGCAATTATGTGTATCATATTGAATTGCCCTGTATCTTATCTAAATGTTCCTTCCAAGTGGAACCAAATGCTGCTTCTCATTTGGTTACATTTTTCTTTTCCTAGATGGCTAGTTTATATGCCAGCAATACTTCTTTCTCTGTGCTACTGGGATAATCACTCACTCTTCTATTAGTAAAGTGCCCATCTTAATAAATTCCTTCCTAAAGTGCTGACACTGTGCTCTAAATCTCTGCTTTCTTCCAACCATCCTTGTACAATTCTGGCTTATGCTAAAAAAAAAAAACCTATGTAAGTTCCAGTGTAAAATTCTGTTAATTTTGGAATTATAAAAGGAGCATGCTTCACTACATAAGTTCCATACCCATCAATATCTTTTTCATGTAGTATTGATCTGTTTATCACCCTACACAAGAAATCCATATTTCCTCCCTTATTTATATTCTACAGAAAATTCTTGTCCCTGTAGCTTCAGGATCAGATGTACAACTTTAGCTGGTAGTAAACAGAAAAGTTTCTACAATGTGAGCAAATCTGGAACTCTTGCAGGCTTGATAGGTACACTTCAAACACCCTTATTGGAACCAGTTCTAATTAATGAATTTTTAAAATTGAAGTATTTCTGCCAAGCAAAGGAGATCTCAGGGAATATACAAGTGACTGTTTTGAGGACCTTCAGGTCTCTATTTCTCTCTGTACTGAAAATTAACTTGTCAGGAGCAGATCCTTTGCATTTACCATTTGCCTGTATTAGGTAAATCTTACATTTGATTCTCAGAATCAACAAAGCTCCTAATACAGTATGAGATGACTTCATTCTATACAAGAAAATGAAGAATTAATTTATTAAATGTGCTTTTGAAAATATAGTTCAGAAGATGGGTCAGGTAAGTCATCTCACCCTTCCAGTACGCTATGGGAGGGCAAACATATATTCTTAGCAGGGAAAAAAACTGTGAAGGAAGAGTTGCTCAGCACTTCCATCACTGGTTTAAATGCATGTGAGACTGTTACTTTTGCTAAAGTTACAGAAAGCCCTGTATGGACAAACCTGTTTTCACATTTCTGTTGTGAGGGGGTTTTTATTTTCACAAGCAGAAGTTTTTGAGTACTAGGGGGTTGAATTGCTAACCAAATACACAGATGTCTTTTAAGGTACTTTACTTCCCTGGATTCCATGGGCACTCAAGTGACTATCCTTGAATGGAGGTGATTCAAAACAGTTTCTGTGGTGTTCTCCTTGTGGTGGGAAGCAACTCAGTAACAAAAATGTCAAGGCCAGCTGCAGGACAGGCAAGGTAGAAAGTGAGCAGAAGTACAAAATTAACAAACCACAGGAAAAGATTCCTCTTATCTGCAGCTCTCTGTTATTTTTCCTTCACAGCAAGCAAAGATCAGCCAGCACATCTAAGAGAAAAGATGCTGCTCCAGGCAGCCCCTGATACAGCCAGCCCTAGATCAAATCTGTATCTGTAACACCAGTCTTTATCCCATCCTTTTCTTAAGATCAGAAATGTATTTCAACATTTAATGAGCCATTTGTAACAGCCCAAAGCTCACAGGTGTTATTGCCACTTGGTTTACTTGTCTGGATAAACACCTGCCACACAGCCAAGTTGCTGCCCAAGGTTTAACCTCTGCAAGCCAGATTAAAAGTATAATTAATACCAACATGGATTAAGGCAGAGATTATTCTGAATGAGATACAAGCTTGTCCTCAGTAGCATCTAAAGAAACAGGAACGTCTTATGCAGACACTCAGTCTCATGATTCAGACCCATATATGAAATCAAAGAGAATTTTATAATATATTTCACTTTATCTTTGTTTTCTTTCCTTGTGTACAATAAAAAAATAGCTACAGGCAGCTAGCTGCACTATTTAGGTGATAATTTAAACCTCAATTTTCTGGTAGAACACCAATTCTTTGGTTCTGTAAAATCCAAAATATATGGAATAGTCTTTGGGAACTAACCCTTACTCTGTAATTCCACTGAGAATGTGATGTGAATATAATTTTTTGCTGTGTTTGCAGCCTATTCAAAGTGGTCTTGTTCTAATGCAAAAAAATCTTAAGCAGAAGTGGAACTTACTGGTCTGTTTTCAGTATGGATGCCCCAAACTGAGTGATAAGCCAAACACTGCTCCTGATGAGAAATAAATAATTTTCATTCTTTCAGTAGTAGATGGTAACTTTAACATTTTACTATGCTTTTATAATAGTTTAATTAAGAAAGTAAATGTGTCCATAAATATATGCAGAAAAAAATAAATGGCCCCATATTTCTGGGTGAGCAGGAAGTAAGAAGAAAAAAATAAACAGGAAGAGGTTGATCTGTACCATTTTGTTAAGTTGCTACATGGTGGAGGAAAAGGAAAGGGGATGGTGTACATTGTAGTGCATGCATTTATATCAAACCCCTTGGATAAATAATGCTTGCAAAAGAGTTTGTTGAACTAGATCCTTGTAGATCTGGGGCTTTAGTCCTTGGTGGAAGTAAATAAACTCATTTGATGTGAGAGGAATGTTTGACAAGGATGGAAAGAATAAAAGGGCTTTTTGAGTAATCAGGGTTTCAGTAATCAGCTTACAGGAAGCAAATGTCAACATGCTAGAGGTCACTTCACCTTCATATGACAGGATTCATCATGGAGGAGTCACAGCCTAAGCTGGGGACAGTGACTGCTGTAAGGGAACAGAGGGCTCCTTCCACTAAGCAGAACTCCAAGAATAATCCAATTGGCAATGCAGAGCTTGGCAAACAGAGGTGGTTTGCATCTAACTAGGCATCTAAAGGCTTTGTGAGAGATCAGTTAGAGCTTGGAATTGGAAATAAAATATAAATGAAAGTAAACCTCCACATCATTATCACAACAGAACTGGTGATGTATTTATCATAACAGAACTGGTGGTGAGCTCTCCAGAAGTCCAATGTAGAAGTTTTGCTGATGCTCCTCCTTGTCTCACCAAATATTGAAAACTCTATTATTTCATGGTCACTGTACCCCAGACAGCCTCCAACCCCCACATTTGCCACTAGCCCTTCTCTGCTTGTAAACAGCAGGTCTGTAGCATGATACAGCATGGACTTCCCATCTCCTCCAAAGGACAGAGAAGCATCTGGGAGATTCCTGTCTCACCATGTCAAAACAGCACCTACAAATCTTGAAATAAGTACTGAAGTCTTCTGAATAGTCCCTGCCACCCTGGTGTTGAGAAGGTGTCCAATGTCTTCTGAGTTCCAAGGTAAGAAAATGGCATAATGAAATTTTAAGCAAGGATCTCCCAGTTCCCTAAGATTGTTCTGGATGCTCCTATTTGAATCTCAGGTTGGTGCATGTAGTTTCACTGAATATGCCTGACCAGTTTCCCCCAGGTTATTCTCTTTGGCCCTTGGATGGGAAGTCCCCACATCAGTCTTACTCAGCTTTTGCATTGATCTGGAAATGATGAATTTCAATTTAGAATTTGGGCATGACTTTTTTAAATACTGAGGTGCAAGTATTTAACAGAATTTTATCAGTCCTTTCTCTCTTGCATTTGTCTGTCCATGTGGTTTTCCTGGCCCACTCAGAGAAAGTGAACTGATCTGCCATAACCTATAATTATTGGAGGAAGAGCAGGCAGCATTCTGAAACCTCAGAAAGTTATAGGAACAATTGAAATCATCAACAGGTTCAGTTACACCCTGGCATATGCAGCTGAAAACACAAAAACTTTCTGTGATATGCCATCATTATCCTCCTCTGATGGTGGTATTAAATTGTGCACAATGGCAAGAAAAGCAAAGAGCCCAAACCGACTGACTGCTGGGTTAAGAGAGAAAATCCTGAAGCGAACAGGACTGCAGTGGGATTGTGACATTTTAATGATAGTTTAGAAATACAAAAATGTCTGAAGGGGAGATAGTCAGTCTTCTATTCATTCTCTTTCTCTTTGAAAAGCAGTCACCTGATGGAAGCATGAGGTAAAATTTATCCTCTAGATTTTCAGTTTTGTAGAAAGAGATTTAAGAAATTATTTTAAGTCAAATACTTTTGTCTGAAAATAATGTAGTGTGTTTTAGTTTTGCTTCTACAAAGTTCTGTGTATAATCTTGCTTTCTTCCTTTTTTTTCCCTCAATGCTCACAGGAACAGAGCCATATTTAATGACTCATGAACCCCAAAATAATATCTTCCTAAATTTTTTGGTTTTTCCAATAGATTTCATGATATAAGGCTGGAAATGCTGTCAGTCTGACATGAAATGTTATTATAGGCTGTTCAATACAAAATTGTAGCTATCAGGCTAAATTAGTAACTGTTGTTTTGCAACTGAAAGTGATGGAACTCTGAAGGTGGATTAAGGTGGGGAGAGACAGAGAGTGCCTGAGTATAGGTAAGGAAGCTTTAGGATGGAGACAGAGATCACTGCTATACTAAGGAATGAGTCCTCTTAAAAATGTGATGTTTCAGTCAGTGCAGCCTGCAGGCTGCCTCCAGGACTCATTAAAAACAGTTTCCATCACTTCCACTAGGGCTTTGGGAAGCTAAGAGTTTTGAAAAGCTTTTTAAAAATATGTCTTCTATCCAGGCAAAATGTAGTTTTGAGAAAGCAGTGGAAGAAGAAAGTGTAGAGTAGAAAGTATTTCACACAGTGTCAAAGGAAGGAAATTAAATATGTATATATGAGGTTTGGGGAGGATCCAAAGCATAAAAAGGCCTAATTGTGGAACACTGTATTTGCCTTACACCCAAGCACAACACAAGAGTTCTTGGTTTAGTTGAGGAAACAAAAGGGATTGAAATATCTGTTTGCTTGCTATATCTGCATAAAATAGTAAAACTGAGATAACAGTACCCAGTCTGTAATTATTAGAAGGCATCAGACAACTGGCACTAAGCCTACAAATAGTTAGCACATGGTCAGGCCAAAGTGGGCTGGCTTCTGCCTGTGAGAGGAAATAACCCTCTGGATCACATTCACCCCAGCCCATGCTGAAGGCTCACAAACAGCACTTACACACCAGGGTCTAGTGGTCAGGATGAGATGTCCTCTCTACTTCCAGCCTTCCTCAGGGAATCATAGAATGGTTTGGGTTGGAAGGGACCTTAAAGATCCTTTAGTTCCCATCTTTTTCCATGTCTACCGCCCTGACTGTAAAGAATTTCTTTCTAATATCTGATCTAAACCTATTCCCTTTCAGTCTAATACCATTATCTCTTGTGCTATCCCTGGACTCCCCAATAAGCAATTCCTTCCTATCTTTGTAGACCCACTTTAGGTGCTAGAGGGCTTCTGTATGGCTTTCCTGAAGTCCTCTCTTCTCCAGGATAAACAATCCCAACTCTCTCTTCATAGCAGAGATACTTCAACCCTCTGTTCATTTTTGGGACACCCCCTTTGAACCCCCCCCAACAGGTCCATATCCTTGTTATGCTGGAGACCACAGTACTCAGGTGGTGTCTCCCTTACCCTGCTGGCCACTGCTTTTGGTGCAGCCCAGGACATGGTTGGCTTTCTGAACAGCAAGTGCTCATTGCTGGCTCATGTGGAGCTTCTCATTCACCAACCCCCTTGCTTCTTCTCCTCAGGACTGCTCTCAATCCATTCTTCTCCCTGTGGACAAACCTGTGTCTGTAATTGGGATTGCTGCAGCCCACATGCAGAACTTTGCACTTGGCTGTGTTGAAGTTCATGAGGTTCACAGACTCACCTCTCAAGCCTGCCAAGGTCACTCTGGATGTCATCCCTTCCCTCCAGAGTGTCAATCACAGCACACAGCCTTGCTGAGGGTGCCCTCAGTCCCACTGTCCATGTCACCAACAAAGGTGTTCAGCAGTGCCAATGCCAAACCCCTGGGGAGCACATCAAACAGCTCTCAATCCTGAAAAATAAGCATCTCTAATCTTGAAAAATAAGAACCAAGGCAGTGGCCCCCAAGCCAAAACAGCATCAGATTCACAGTCTGAAGACTCATCTAACAAGTTTGATATGTTTATAAGTGCTTGGACTTTAGCTGTCTGCAGGTGAACAGCTTAGTTGGAATTCTGAGACTTCACAGTGTCTCAGTTCCACAGGTGCTCCCATCACAATGGCCTCAGTTACATTCCCCTTGCAGTAGATCCAATGTGAGCCATGGTGAGGTTTTTATGGAGATGGATCCCATATTTGAACAGACCACAGGGGAATAGTTTTATAATTTTCTTGAGTTTGAGGGATAAGCACTAGAGTTTGCAAGCCAGAGAGGTGTACATCTTCATCAGAACAGAGAAGTGAAGAGCTGAGAGAAGCCCCTCTAACCAGTGCCTGCCTGTACAACTCAGTGTACCAGGCAGTGGCCAGCAGCTTCCTGAGCTGACAAGTCATTTAAAAATTAATCAGAGCTTAATAGAACAGTACACATGACTGTCACTGATAACACATCCCAAAAGAAATACCATACTATGTACCACAGCCTTTTGAGGTCTGCCTTCAGTTCTACTTCACTGTACCATGTTGTTATCAACTCTACATCCAGTCACTCCCTCCTCTTCCAAATTTGCCTCTTTCTCTTGCTAAAGCTAATTCTGCAAATGATACATTGCTGAAGCAATAAATTTATTGTAAGGGATTTAAATAAAAGGCCTCTTTCCACACCCAGTAAGGTTAGAAGAAGACTAATGATGGCTTCAAATATTCATATTTTGTTGCCATTTACCTTGATGAAATATATTACTTCTTTATAGGATATGAATGAGAACAGGTACTTTGTATGCCAGAGAGAACATTAATGAATTATACTTCTGCCTTCAGCAGCTGAAAAACAAAAAAACCAAAACAGTACCAGGATTCTGGTTGGGAAACATGCAATCCAGGGTTTTTCAGTTCATCATGGAGATTTAGCAGGCTCAGCCTAAGATGAGTACTGTTAGCTTCTCAAGTGTTTTACTGACACCAGTTTGCTCTGGTGCACTGTTGAAAATATGCCAGCTGCTAGATGTACCTAACTACACTTTCTGTAAGGGTCTGGGACCATATTTGCATTTCACTGGCTCACTAGAAAAGATCCTTACTTAAGAAGTGGCTCCAGTGACCTGGTGTGAGGAGCAGAGGAGAGCAAGGCAAGGTGGGCTGGGAGCCCAGGGTGACAGCAGGGCAGCAGGGCAGTGCCCCCACAACAAGGGTGAAGTCCCACCCTACCTGAGCAGCTCTGGTGACACTGCACAGGGTCAGAGGACAATCCAGTGCTTGCCAGACAAGGCCTCAGGGATGTAACAGATCAAAGGCAGCCCAGGCACTGAGATCAGGGGATCTGGCTCAGGAAGGAACATGGCCAGACTGCAGAACAGCAGCATAGCTCAGGCAGGGCTCTGGCACAGTCCATAAGATGATGCCTCCCAGCAGCCCAGCCTCACAGAGTCCTGGCACAGCAGCCTCTCTCCTGGTTACAGGTGCAGGAACCAGTGCTGGCCATGGCACAGCAGCCAAAGCCCTCACAGCAGGGAAAAACTCTGCCCAGGGCTCTGACAGCTGAAGCTCAGGAAGGGCTGACAGAGAGGGTTTGCTTATCTACAAAGGTTGCAAGTATGTTTAGTAGAGGTCAAAATTGTTTTGAGTGCCTCATTCACATTAAACCAGATTAATCAGTTAAACCTGCATTGACAAATTTACAGTAACAGTGATCCACTTTGATGGGAATGTTTTTTTAATCACAGAAAAAAGTTGTGGTGGTAGTTCTTCCTTTTAGCCAGATGTTTATGAGTCATACCTGAGATAATTGATAATCCAGACAGTGATAGCTGGAAATAGTGCTGCTACAGGACTTCCAGATTCAGTTAAAGTAACAACACTTGCCTGGTTCCACATTTGCACAATTAGCTGTCTGTTCTCTGATACCTTAAAGCCATATGCTTCATTTCCTCCAGCCTCACAGGACAGGCAGCAGTCACACAGGAGCTGTAAGTGCTGAGACATACTCCTATAGGAGGGGAGGCTTGGCTGCAGAACCCCATTTCTTCTCCCATGGAAATTCAATCTTTAAACCCCTGATTTCTGCAAGCACAAGCTGACATGTTCAGCTGGTTGCACAAAGAGCACACACACTCAAACAGACATTTCTCTCAGGAAGCAGAGATAGGCTGGACCATGCTGAATTCAAAGAAGAATTCTCATAATGCTTGCTTATGTTTCTGTGCTAGGTGCCTTTGCATTGTAGGATGTAGTGAGCAACTAATTCTGAAAACAAAATACTCTGTCCTTCATAGTTAAAATTTAGCTCAGCACTTAAAAAATATATATTAAATATTTCATAAGGAATCTTGATGGAGAGTCAAAGTAATATTTTTTATTATTAAACTTGGGAGGAGTAATTTAGGGAGGAGGGGACATCCTTGCAACTGAATATTTGAACCTATGCTTGTTTCAATTAATTCTGATATGGGTTTTATTTCCTTTATTTTTTTTAATGCCTCAAGCATGTTCCTGTTCTGTTGTTTGTAGTATGACTGATGTATTCAAATGCAAATAACATGGAAGTAAATATTTCACATGTCACAGAAACAGAACCTAAAGTGTAATTTAAGTTAAGAAATGTATGGAAGTTGTCTAGTAAATCTCAGAGCTCATCAAAAAAACCTGAAATATCAACACAATTTTGAAAGACTAATTGTTTAATAATACAAGTTACATTATAAAGAAATAAACCTTAGAACAGGAGAAATATTATGTGTATTAATAATGTCCATAAATGTAAAAAGGCTGCTCTAAAATTCTTTTAAATTAAACATGAGAATCTAACAAAGATAAGTCTGATCAACTTAGTTACTTCTACAAAAATTGCATCGAAATTTTTTTATTGGCTCCTGCCATCTACTGCATGGTGTAGGGAATGCAGCACAGAAATGTGAAAACCTTGCAAAATGTATTTGCTGACAGTTCCATGTAACAGATATAGTCCCAAATTTCTAACACTTTCAAAGCTTAAATGTCCTGCATGACTTGTTTTCCTCATCTCTTAGTATTCAGAAAATCGTTTTCCAGTGTATCCTTCATCCAGTGCATCAGTCACCCTGGTACTCTGATGTGAGTTGCAGCTGAGTGAAACCCTGTAAAGGCTGACAAAGGGTAAAAAACTGCCCACAGCCTGCACCAGTCCTGGGGAGAACAGCAGTCACCTTGGATTGTGCTCGTGGATCAAAGCTTTGCAGACTGATTGCACCTGATCTGCACCCCACTGTGGCTGATGGTGAAGTCTGGACAAAGCTGTCCTGAAGGCAGAGCACAGAGAGCCTTAGGGGTGCTGAGGCTGCTTACAGCCACATCTCTTCTCTTTGGCACTGAAGGCAGGGAGCACACAGGTGGAGTCTGCTCCTTTTGTTCAGCAAGCTGATGAAGTTTAATTTCAGAATTATTGCTCAAAGCAAGCTCCATGTCTTAGAAATGCATCAGCCACTAAGGGAAGCACCTGCAGGATCACTTAGCACTGTTTAGCTCAGAAACCATTGCCCCAGTGAATTTTATTTTCAGTAAAGAAGGCAACACCTGTGTACTATTTAGACTCACACTATTAAAAAAAGGGTGTTTGCCTTAGGCAACCAGATTTTATTTTAACAACTTTTTGTCATCTGGTTAATGGGAATCCAAGCCTAAATTTTCATCCTTGTGGGCAGCCTTTCTATAACTGTCCTATGTGACCCCTGCCCACCTTCAACCAGCTTTAATTGAGAGCTGTTGTGAAAGTCAGAGGATGATTTCCAAGGCTGGGTCCTGACTAGACTCTGTTGAAGGCTCCATTTTTTTTCCTGGCTCTGGTAAAATGAGATTCCTGTGTGCATAGGACACAAAAGGACTTAGGGTCCATCAAACCTTAGCTATTGCTCATGACCTTGTCAGGAAATCCAAGGAACAAAGTACAGTTTTCTGAAGACTAAGAAATATGAAAATATTAGAATTTCTTATGTCCCAGTTTCCTCTACATTTTGAATTCTCTTCACCATGAAACTGCATTTCAGAATAAATTTTAGATAGTAGGTTACCAGCAGACTTCTGCTAATTAAATGAGTTACTAAGTGAGAAACTGAATTCTGAATAACTTCTAACATCCAAACTTGCAAGACCCTCTCCAGGTTAAAGTTTCTTAGATGAAATTTTAGTAATTATAGGTTCCCTTTTCCATAATGTTCTTAAAATGTCAGCATTTCAAGCATTTGATCAGACTATATATCCTGTAAATTCTGTAACTGCTTAAAACTAATAGCAATTCAACAAGCATGTTGAAACTTGTCTTAAGACCTATTGACTAACTTTATTTAATTGGGAAGTGGTCACTACTAGGAAAATCAATTTAAAACCCACCAGCATGATAAAAATTGTAATATAACTCAGAAGTCAGCTACTGCTTCCTTCTGATGGATGAAATTCAAACATGAACAGTGTTTGTTAATCACTATAAAAAGAGTAAATATTTGTTAATGCTGCAATAGACTGAGTATGTTTGTGCAGATCTATCTGCATGAAAGTAGTGCTGTCCTCTAATGATGGAAGTGTTTTGAAACAGGTCAAGTCTTTTATATTTGCAACCCAAGGAACTGGAGGACTGAAAAGAAAAAAAAACAAACCACAAGTTGCAAGTCAGAGGTAGCTCGTGGCATTTGTCCTGCAGTTCAAGAGGTAATCTGGTTGCTTTGGGATTTCTACATACTTTTGGATGGCAGTAAGGGCCATCAATTAAGCACAGAACATGCTTTGCAATTCTACTCTCTCCTCTGCAAAAAAAAACCAACTCTAAAATGTGAGAGAAACGCCAAGAAAATCCCTTGGCTTTCTATCTTTTTAGCAAATTGTTTAATCAGGAGCAGAAATAATGGGCCCTAGTGACCTACAGAACTGTGTCCCTAGATTTTCCTCCTTTCTTCCACTGTGTGAGTAGCTGCAGATCGATTGCTCCCCCAGTTTTACTTGCTTGGCTGAACAAAGGGCAGCATGGTTTGCTGGGTTACTGCTTTGCAATTGCATTTGTGCTGACTCTCAGCTGGGAACCTCTCTCCCTGGCCAGCTAACACCTCTTAAATGTGTCTCTCCTCACTACCAGATGATCTTGGTTGCATAAGAAAATAAAATTAAAAGACTCAAAGCAGTAACTAAGTTGGAGGCTTCTATTTGAAATTCTCCACTGTTGTGTCAAATGGAGAAACATTACTGGTCCTCTATTTTGTCCCTTTCCAGTAACTTGTAGGGAAAATCACCAGACTATTATAGATTAGGGCTGTGTTGGGGATAATTTAAATAAGGTAAGCCCTCATTTCTGTCCTTTGTAACACTCACAACCTGTGATTTGAGAAATGTTATTATGCTATCATTTGCATAAATAGGATTTGCCCCTCAAAGTCACCACAATTCTAAAAGGCAGAGGAGGAATATTGGTCTGTCAGACAGAGAATTCTCTTGAAAACCTTCCTTTTCTTTTACAGCACACTGTGTGTCATCTGGCCACAGAGTTTGAGAAGAAATACTTATCAATTTATCAATATCTTGCAAAGGATTGCAAGAATGTAAGTGTGTGAGAATCTTGGTCTTTCACTTCTAATAGGATATGAAATATTAGCCTCTGACATGCTTCTCCAGTTTCCTTATATGAAGTAAAGATGGCTCATTTCAGATTTCTGTTTTAAGATATTTCTTAGGTTTTATTCCCAGGAGAGAACCAGTGTGTAGGCACTGGAACACTAAATCATTATATATCAACTGCTCAAGGATACTTGAACTTTCTCTGAGAAATTTGAGATAGCTCATCCCAAAACAAATTGTGTATGTTTAGGCAGAGATTTGTAAAAATAAAAGATGTGAAATATTTTTTCCTTACCAGCACTGACTATTAATTTAGTGATTCAGAGCTGACCTACTTGTGTCTGTGTACCACACTTTCCCCTCAAAAGAGCTCACTTGAATATGGCTTTTTCTTACAACTTTTGATTTCTTACTTTTTAAAAATCTTTTCAGTATTTTATTAATGTCCCAGAGCTCTGTCAGTCTCCAATCACACTCCTACTCTCTACTGTTTCTTTCAGTCTACAATTGTACACCTGCATGGTGATAACAATTCTCTCACCAAAAGAAGCACTATATAGAGAATATTTCAAGAGACACTACACATCTTTTTGTACAGCTGCTCTCCCTTCCTGTTTTATTTTACACTCTTTTATTGTGCCAGATCTTCCCTGATACTTGTTTCTGGTACAGGTCTGTGTGTTTTATTAAAAAGAAAATACATCTCCATATTCAGAGAACTTACTGAGTTCCTCTTTACCAGAAAGAGGGAGCAGCAACAAAAGGAAATTACTGACCTGCTTTGTAGATGAAACTTAGTAGCTTGTAACTTAACCAAAGGGTCTTCTAAGGACTGATGTAGCAGCAAGAATTAAATTTGTATTGCCCAAGATAAGTTTTTGTAGATGACTAAATCATATTTTAAGAGGTTAAAGGCTTTGACTCTAAAAGCTTTTTGTGCCAGAAGTATTGCCTTAAGCTTTATTTTTAACTTAGTATTCTTTTTCTCTCAAAGCAAAAGAGGCTGCATATCCCTTGTGCATCCTTCTCACATTTCTGTGTTTGCTGATGGCAAGCATGAAAGTTTCTTTCTGCATCTGATGACTCATAAAGTTGTTTCTTTGGCTTGAAATGCTCAAGAATCAAGCCAAACAGGAACTTCCTGTTTACACACGAAAAGTTTCTTCCCCTTGTCTTTAACAAGTTGGTATTTCAATTGCCACAAGACTTTCCCCCTAATTGGTTTTATTCTTCTAGGAGTACATAATTCGTCCTTCTAGATGTCCACAATTATACTATTTTTCCTCTTAAGAGAAGGAATTTTCACATTCTAATCACCTATATCAGATGGAGAAAGTGATCATCTGTCTGCTTCCAAAATCTGAAATGTGATCTGTCTGACCATCATGGTTTCATTACTCATTGGCCAAAGAATGGCAATTATAGGACACCACATGCTCATGATCTTTTACATCTGCCAGAAGGACACCATTCTTTTGGACATGTTTCCATTTCTGGATGGAAAAGGCCAACAGCACTGCTCTGCAAGAATGACATTCTGTGTGTTTCATTGTACACTACCAAGAAGTCACCAAAAGCAATGATGAACTTAACTCACAGTGTTTTCCAAATAATTTTAGTCAGCTCATCTTCTGTTGTGGCATTGTACCTTACCCATCCTAGTTTTATGAAATCTACACAAGAGAGAAAAAGAGGACTAGCTATTCATACCTGCAGGCAGAATACAAAGCTCTGTTTCTCAAAGCACACATGAAATGCAGCACTGCAATATCTAAGAAAGAAACTCTCACCAAATAAATCCATTGGTTGAGTTGCCTTCTTTCTTTATAGTTCCTCCCCTTCCCCCAGGTTGGGGATTGTTATCACAGTTGGAAGCTGTTAGTTTCAGAAAGCAGGGCAAAGAGGTAAAGTCCCTTTTCATGTTTTTCCTCTCATGCTCTTTTTTACTTTCTTGGTTTGTGATATATGGCCCTGTATCACTGATCAGCTGGACTTTTCTGTTAGACAGAATGAGAAAAACAACCAAAGAAAGCAGCAATAAGTAATACTGCATTTTCCAACAAAGAATTACATTCCACTGAATCAGAAATAAAGAATCAGAAACATAACATACTGCACAAATCCTACTATAAGTCCATTTACAACTTTGGTAAAAGATGCCTTTGAAAACTCCTTCCTAAAGGACTTGTCTCCTACAAAAAGGAATAAAAGGAGAAGATGGCAAAAGAGAAATGGAAGGAGATGATGTGAGTTACTCTTTATTAAACTCAGAGTTACTCTTTATTAAACTTCATGTTGAAACCAAACTGAGAATTGGCAAAGCTTCCAGGAAAATTTAGCAAAGAAACAGCTTGCAGTAATCTACCAACCAGGGTTACTATGGCAATAGCAATACACTGTGAAATTTAGTAGATATAATTTTCCATGATTCACTGTATATTTTTAGCTATTTTTCTTTTTGTTCTCTCAGGCTAATTTCCTTTCCAAAGAAAAGGAAGGACTGAATAGTCAGGTCATGCCCTCAGAAAAGATAGAAAGGTGTCAGTTGATGCTTAAGTGAAGCTCTTGTGTTCTAGCCTCAAATAATCAACTGTCCTAAGGAAATCTTGGGGGTCTCAGCTCCTACTCCATTCATCTTATCTTGAACATTTAACACTTCTGTTCCCTGCTTCTTGAAATCCCACCATCCCTTGTTCACCTTAATTTACTTCTCTAATGATTTTTCCTGCTAGTTCACATCTGAATCACATGGATAATTTTTCTCCTTCCCTTTTTTTTTCAGCTATTATCCAAAACCTCTTTTCTAGAATACCACCTCTTTTCATTGTTGCATGTTTTCATCTTAGGGTCTCAAAATCTCCCATGTCCTCACAATACAATTGCACATCACCTGCTGACTGATGCCCAGCCCATCCCTGAGCATCAATCTGCAGGACCCCAGACAACTCTCCTCAGTTTAAACACTGACTGTGACCTTCCATGGTGTGGAATTTTCCTTAGTGCAATTCAGCTGCTCTCTCCCAGATTTTTGTGCAGCTCCTTGCCAACAGAGCCTGGGAAACTGAAAAGTCCTTGCCTTAGGGTAAGCACTGCTCAACAACAACCAAAACATCAGTGTGCTATCAACATTGTTCTCATATGAAATCCAAAACACAGCACTGCACCAGCTACCAGGAAGAAAATTATCTCTACCCCAGCTGAAACCAGGATACCTCTTACATGTCAGCATCCAACTACATCTAGGTAAATAGAAAACTACACAATCCCAAGCAAGCAGTAGAATGTGCTTGCACTATTATTACTTGACCTTCCTTGCTCTTCACCTCTGACCAATTCTTAGTTGAATGCACTTTTGGATTGTCAGTCTGCATGGTCAGAAGGACTCTGCAGAATCCCAGAAGACAATATGTATGTCTCAAACACTGATAGCTGGATGACTGTGGAGGCAACCAAGGATCACTGGCAATAAGAGACAAGGATTGCTGGCAATAACCAGGGATTGTTGGTAATGACATGCTGTGGGTGGAGAAGGTGGCCATGCAGAAGCAGGGTAGCAATTTCTGTGACAAAAGTCCTTGTTACTGGAGATAAACACAGCACAGCACAAGCACAGGAATGAGGCTGAGGAGTTGGAATAGACTGTAGGGGAGGGTTAAGACCACCAAAGATTTCTGAAGCCCCCTGACGCATTTCCCAAAAGGTCTGCTAGAACAGACTGTGCACAATAACTAATTTGAAGAGAAAGCAAAAAACTTGTTTTCAGGGTGGGAAAAACCTATCCATAAAATGGTAACTGTACCAAGCCTGGGTGCACACCCCAGCATGCTGGGCATCCCATCAGCTGGACTGATACTGGAACCAGGTGATTCTTTCCTTCCTTCCTTCCTTCCTTCCTTCCTTCCTTCCTTCCTTCCTTCCTTCCTTCCTTCCTTCCTTCCTTCCTTCCTTCCTTCCTTCCTTCCTTCCTTCCTTCCTTCCTTCCTTCCTTCCTCCTTCCTTCCTTCCTTCCTTCCTTCCTTCCTTCCTTCCTTCCTTCCTTCCTTTTCTTTCTTGTTTTAGCTGCTAATAATAGCATGCATAAGTACAAATAAACACATCAAATATAAGAAAACATTGCTAGAAATAAAAGTTAAAACCATACCAATATATTTGTGTATTCAAACTTCCTGCTGCAAGATGCAGAAAAACAAATGCACTGCAAGATGTATATTCATGAGCATTTAAAAGGACCATGGTGCTTTTTCTCAAGACACAGCTGATCAGTAGCTGGGGCTGTGGTGCAGTGTTATATAATGCAACTTTATGACTTTGTAAGATGTCGTTTTCCTTTCCACTATTTATGAGTTTCCTTCTTCCCTCTTTTCAGAAAGCAGAGTATTTCAAAGAAATACTTACTTTGTAGGGGTTTTTGACACCATGTAGGACATACTAGATGCAATCCCAGTAAAAAACACAGCAATTCTGATTGTCTTCTGTCACAGAGGATAGTAGACTAAAAATATCCTCATCTGTTCCGTGGCAACAACCCTGTGTTCCTGAAATGATGTATTTCATTCTCTGAACATCCATGAGCCCTCAAAATACAGGCATGAGGAGAAGTCAAAGGAAAAGCTTCTCAGTGCTAAGCAGCTCTCAGGGAATGCTGCATCCTTTCGAAATTTCCTGATTTCAGACGGGTGGTTAATGCCAAGAATTAATTAATAATTAACATTAATGCTGCTCTGTAGTATCAGCAGACCCTCATGGTGCAGCAGGCCCAGCCCATGCAGTCCTGCTGTGCTGCAGTGGGGCAGGCAGGCAGCACCCAGGGTGGAGCTCACGTCCAGCCCCAGCACAGCTGCACCGTCTGCTGAGAGCCCAGCACTGCCCTTGCAAAGAAACCGAGCCAGGAGTGAATTGAACAGTAACTCATCTGTGTCCTTACAGCTGGTCATGATTCTCAACATCTGCTCCTTTTGGAGAGATTTAGAACAATCACTGTAGAGTGCTGCTGATGTAATTTTTTAACAGCCTTTTCCATTCACGTGAGGTGCATCCCATTTTGCCAAATTAATGTCTGGCATCTCTTACAGCCAAGACATTCAAGACTTGGATTTCCCGCTGTGCTAAATGTTTTTCTGGCACAACTGAAATTTCATATTTCCTCTTTAAGGTGACTTGGACTGTAAATTCTTTTTTGTGTTTCATTGTAAAGATGTTCAAGTTGTTCTGTGGCTAAAATAATTAGGCCCCTCTTTGTAAATGTTACATTTGTAATTAAACACCAATATTGTATACCAATATTCTGTTCCTGCAGTTATCACACAGCACTTTCTGCTGTATGAAGCTAGGACTTTTTAGGCAGAAATCCCCGAGTTTTACTAGAGGAAAACATCACAGAAATAAAAGAAAATGTGAACTGTCCTAAAAAAGAAGGAGTCTGAATTATTCTCTCTGTTCTGCAGAATGGCTTGCCAAATACAATAGTGGTATGTGTCATTACTTAGTATTGCAGTTTCCAAACTGTATTCCCTGCACTATCCAGCAGATGATGCTAATGTATTACAAACTGTTTTCTGTTCCATTTTAGCCAGGGGAAGGATGTCCAGCTGCAAGATGTAGTCCTATCACATGCCAGGCATTTTAAAAAATTTTCAGTTTTCCTCTTTAATTCTCCTCTTTCCTACAATGTGTGTCTGTGTGTCAGCATGAGCTGTTTTTTTGAAAACTTTTTGTTACTAAAGGTTGACCTTTTCAAGTAGCTACCTACCAATCTTTCATAACCCTCTGACATTCCAATGCGTTTGATATATGCTTGACCATTTTCAGAAGTCCCTTGGCTACATTCACCATCTCTTTACTCATTTTTATGACACACAGCATATAGTTTTCTGCTGTGTCAAGCATTTATTCCTGGTTTCAGACTGCAGTAAATAAGTGAAGTCAAATCTTTGCACTAAAGAGGCAAAAACAAGAAGGGGAATTATACCATTTATGTATATGAATGAGAAAGGAGAATTGAGTTTCCATGAATCTTCCAGGATACTCAGCTTTCTAATCTAAAACCATGCTTTAATTATAGACTATTAAAGAAAGCTTAATAATCACTTCTACTTTGTGATGTATTCTGATTTTCTTACTCAGTGAGACTTGCTTCTAATTTCACAAGAAGCCTCCACAGAGGCATTTGGAATTACTTGCAGAATGAAAATGCTACTAATCATATATATCAGAGCCCAGGATTTTTCAGAGAGGCAGTGCCTGCATGGTGTTTATAGATATTGTTTAGGTTCTGCAGCTAAAAGTAACATAGGGTATAAAGAATAGATTTTCCAAGGTGGTTGCAGGAGGAAAAAAATTGAATTTTCTTTGCTTGCTCAGTCTTGACCTCATTATCTGAAGTGGTGGGATCACAGCCAGCCCTGACCAGAAGCTAGGCACTAGTGACTGGCAGACCAGCACCTGTGGTCCTTCCAGCATTGTATCCTGTTACCTGCCTGCTGAACTGCTGCACTGCTAGGAGATGGGCCAAGAGAACCATGTCTCAACTTCTGAGGAGAAAATAAAAACTATAAAAGAGGAAATTGAGATGTCTTTCTTTGGCCTATATTTCTTTCTCCTTTTTTTTTTTTTTTTTTTTTTTTTTTAACTCTGCTCCTTTGGGAAAAGTATGGGCCCCTGAGGAGAAGGAAAAAGAACCATCTTGCTTCCTGCAGTGCAGAGGGCTGATGTCTGTCCTTTCCAGACTGTGAGTCTGAGACTAATTAGACCATTTGGCTTTTTTTTATACTTTTTTTCCCCCAGGAGGGCAGAGTTATATGAGAAAGTTGAGTCTTCTCGTGTCACTCTGCAGCAGGCTCAAGGACAGGCACAACCCATTACTGATAATTGTATTGCAAGAGTTTGGCAGCATAGAGGAGATCTAAGAATAGGCTGCCCAACCATCATCTGGGGCATGAGGTAGACAGGAGGACATGCAGGATTCAAGGTGTAGGCCTTAAGGCTCCTGTGTCTAGGCTAACAACTGGGGGGAAAGTTGTTACAAGTAAATCAGCACAAAACCCTTCATCAGAAGCCTATTTAGTCCTGTAAATCATGGGGGCATAATTGTGAGGTTGGTTGTTTTATAGTCATTAAAGTGAAGGAAAACATGAAATCAGTGGGCGGGCAAAAGAACAAAGACCACACAGGAGTCACAGGAGCCTTTTCTGTTTCCCTGGCATCAATCACCAATAAACACTGTCAGCACCATGTGCAAGAAGAAGAGGAGGAAGTGAGAGAGAAAAAGAGAAAAAATAATGCTTCAGCCAATAACCTTCCTTTCCCTTGAAGAAGAACCACTTGCTTGGCCAGAAACCTGCCTGAAGTCTGGTTTTGTGATGTGAGAGTCCTGAACTTCATGCAAGTGCAGCAAAAATACTATATTAATGCTAGAGGTAAATCCCTGAAGTACAGAGTAAGTGTTGAATACTTATCTCTAACAATCTAAGAAAGCTCCTGTTAGGTAGAGAGCTGGAGGGCCTAAGAGAAGTATTTGGGTTCTGCTGTTCAGTGATTGCCTCTATGAAGCAAGAGACATAAAAAACATTTTATTGAAATCTGAAAGAAAGGGGAATGAGAAAACACAGAAGGAGGTTGCCTTCAGCCATAGAACTGGGGAGACAAATATTAAAGAACTAGATGTGTTTTCCTTTAATTTGAATTTTGATACACCTACACCCTGGAGAGGGAAAGACTTTTTGTATAACTGACAGGGATTTTAACATAGAAGTACAGCTGGATGATGGGAAAGAAGCTGCTGGTTGCTGTAGCTTAGCTTGATAGAATTCATCAAGGATGACTTTGCTTCCTGTGATGAGTAGGCACAGGAGACATTTGATTGCTACTGTGGGGACTGTTTTTAATTCACTGGATACATTTGGGTTAAGAGGATGAGCTTTATGGGCCATCATATTATAGTAATTTGGAACAATAATGTGAAGTATTACAGGGGCAGCTAGGTTTAGAGTGTGTTGATAATCAGGAAGAAACGTTGTAGTCAGCCTCCATAAAGTTGTGGTTGGAGTAGTGTGCATAGATTTGCATGTGCACTGCATTGAATGCATTAAGCTGGGTATTTTTTAGTTCAGTAGAACAATTTTACCTTAAAATTGTTTAGCTTTAGGGTATACAAACATGAATTTTTGGGCTGAATGCCTGGATCTGGATAAACCTTTAGGTATAGTAAAGACGCATCCAAAAAGGGTAGATAGTGGTAAATTAAATTAATTTCCAAACAATTAGCAGGAGTGCAGATATACAAGAGGAGTTATCTAGAATGGCCATCATGTGGAAGGATTTTCTTTCAAGGTATTAGTTATTTCTTTAGGAGAAACTGAATCTTTACTGAGAAAAAGGTTTACAAGGCTTACATTCAATAAAAAGTACTTAGCATTCAGAAGGAATAGCAGGTTCCTTTTCACTTTGAACCGTGCACAGTAAAAGTGCAAAAAACTTTCATTTCTATCACTTACCTTTGTATGTAATCTCTGCATGCCTAAATTACTTAGCAAATTGTACAGCTAGTAATCCAAGACTACATGTTGCACTTGTGGGATTTCAGGGGGATTGGAGCATACTGGGTAAGAAGTTGCACATTAGAATGTGAACATTTGGGATCTGAAGAAGAACTGTAAATTTTCTGAACAGCTTAATGCAAGGAAAGAGTATTTACAGAGTTAGAAACTACCAAATAGTAGAATTTTGATCGAATTCGCTTTTCCTATAGAGAAGCAGGGAGTGGGAGAAGAGTTGGGAAGAAAGTAGGACAAGAAGAGAGTTTCTGTCCAGTTATGTATGGTATTTAGAAGAAAATGGAATACAGTTTTGTACATGAATATTTCTGCTTCAAGGAGTAACACAAAAATTACTCATATAATAAATTAAATGTGCATTAGGTTCAAACTATAATTTCAATTAGAGACACAAATATCAGGAAAATATTTTTATTCAAACAGCAAAGCTCATTGTTTGCAGACAAAGGACCTGGCACAGGTGGAAAGACAAAAGTACCTTCTTCTGTCTGTTGAGTTATGTACACATAACCCAGATGGCAGTCTGTAGGAAATTTTTTGAAGGAAAAATACTTTTTGAGTGATAAAATCAACTTGGAGTCATCTTCCATAGCACCTGTCTCAAGAGTGACAGAGAAGGTGGTTTCCAAATGTAGAAGTTGTCTTCAAAATATATGCTGTTCATTTCTTTTTTTTTTTTAATGAGTTGAAGACACTGCTGCTCTCTAATCACTGATTCTTTTCAGAAACATACATGTAGTAAATGGCTTGGACTTTGTTATGAAGATCTGGGCTTCAATCAAAGTTGGTTTTAACAGAGAATGAAAATAGGAGGCTGCTATTTTCTAGCACTGTTGGAAATAAAAAATAGAGCAGAAATCATCACTCAAGAAATGAGACTTTATGGCTGTGTTCTGTTGAGTGGGCAGGGTAGTGTAGATGGGTGATTTATTGCAGACACTTCTGTTGTGTCATAATTCACTCAAAATAATGTGACTTATCACACATGCAGACTGGTAGCTTATTTCAACAGACGCAGTTAAGTGCTAAATTGAGAACCACAGAAGTGAAAAAAGCTATCTTGAAGAGCTGGGGTGTGTTTCTATATGATTACTGGCCTGTGCTCAGATTTAGAGAAAGGGTGATTTTGCTGATATTTAAGACAGGTGAAAGAACTACCTGAGCACAGCCAGGTTTATAAAAGCCCAGTGAAAAGACCTAACACGGTGTTTGCAGCAGGCTGTGTATGTGCCTGAGGATGCTGGTTGACAAACATTTCTTCTACTGCCTTAGGCTGTCCTTGCCCATGTCCAGTTTCTGACAGATAGTTTGTGGAAATGTGCAATGAAGAGGACCAGGAACCTCACCCAAGTGATCAATTGATTTTTCTTTTCTTCTTCGACTATTTTTCAGACATATCCATTCCCTAATGAGGATTACCACATGGCAGTCTATGTACTCATTCAGAAACATTTAAGAGCACAATTGAGGGGCAAGAAAAAAATGCAGAAGGTTAGAGGTTACTGCTCAGACCAGTGATGTTTACATTTGTTCAGTTATATTCACAGAGGTTCAGAATTTCCAAGCATGTTGTTATTGGTAAAAATAGCTTGGCAATGTGTTTGTTCTATCATTTCAACTAATAAGGAGAATTCTTAAATCATAAAAATGCCTAAAGGAGAGTTGATAGTAATAAAAATGTGTCAATTTACGGAATTTTAAAAATGTGAGAACTCATATGCACACAGAAATGAGGAATATGTTGGAATTCTGAGAATGTGCACATTTTCAAATTGAAACATTGAAGAACTTAGTTACTGAAAAGATTGATCAACCCTGTAAAGATTTTTCTCAGCTTCTTTGACACATGCTCTGATTAGTCTCTTGGAGTGAGGATGAGGGTTTAATATTCAGATTCTTAGGAACACAGCTCAAAGATGAAAAGTAATTTTAGCTGTTGTGGTTAAATGCCCACATAATTCAGAATTTAATTCAAGGAACATGCAGGAAAACCAGAAATATATAGATATAGGTGCACACTGGGGAGAGGAAGATTTCAAAATGGTTTTATTATTAGCCTAAAACAGAGAATTATATTGTCCTCATTTGGATATGAAAGATAGTTTTGTAAAAACAAATTAGTGAGTTTTAATAAGCAAATTTTATTATAGCTAAAAAAAATTTTAAACTTAGGTTTCAGCAGATACCATCTTAGTTAAAATATTTATGCATTAAGGAAATAAATGTTTATCTGCCATCTACCATCTGCAAATTTTAGGGGTTTGTTTGGGATTCTGAATGGATCCAGTTACAATGGTATTGTTAAGGTATCCTGTTTACATATGCTAACTGATCCTCATCTGCAAAAGCTGATACTGGGTCATTATTATAAAATATAGACATTAAGTCTTGCTTATGATATTCAACTTGTATCCTATTGATTTATGAATGGAATAAATATTCCAGAATATTTGTAAGGAGATAGGACAAAGACTGCAAGAGAAAGGGGAAAGCCTACACCTGTAAAGATGGTTTTTTTCTTTGGTAGCTGGACAGGAACAAACTTTTTGTTAGGCAAACTGTTTTAAAGTGATTATTGTTTGGGTTTCTTTTTGTCAGTTTGCTTGCTTGCTTGCTTGTCTCTCCTAACAGGGTGAGATAGATTTGATTGTGGTGTCAGACAATCTCTTGTTGAGTTTATACAAGACCTATATATGTGTCTGCAGATGTCCCAGTGGAATTCAGAGCTGTACATCTCCCTGACATATGTCAACGTCCTCAAATAAAAGGGAAATACTTCATGTCTTCCAGGAGAATTTTGACATTCTTTTCATGTTTGGTCATTGTGAAAGGCTTGTCAGGACTTTTAAGTTTCATGGAGTTATACTACACCTTACTTCCTACACAGGTTATGTGAACCCTCAACATTCTAGTCAGAGAATCATTCTGACATTCCTGTGTTGTCAGTTATATCAAAATTCTCTTTATCATAAAGAATTGTATTTTTTTTTCCTCAGGATCTAGGAGACAAGTGAAATATTTCTCTAAATTCTTTGACATCTTATTGTGTACCATACACTGAATTCAAAATATATTTTTTTACATTCTTCTATTGTCAATTTTTTGTGTTCCTGGCTGCTTCTCTGGTGGAAAGATCAGCATTTGTGTCTGTCAAGTGCATCAAAATTGCAGCATTCTGCCCTGTTATCACTGTGCTGTTGGCTTCACCTGTGCTTTTTTCTCATGGAGTCACCAGCAGCTATTGTTCACCTTCTTGCAAGAACTTCCATCACATATATCCTGAAATTTGCAGTTACATATTGCCAGACAACTTCCTCATAGGTGACTTGCTGGGAGTCTAATACCTATTCAGTAAGTTGAGTGTTTACCAGATTTTTTTTTCCAGTCAGTCACAAAGGTTTCAGCTTTTCTACATTTTCATTGTGCTATTTTCTCTGTGGCCCCTGCCAGTGACTCCCAACGTAGTCTTCCAAGAAATATTAATCTGTTGTTCACTCATTCACACACGTGGCACAGAACTACTCCTCTGGAGACGTGATCACAGTTGCCCTCTGATCTACCTTTCTAGATGAAGATACTCCAAACTTCAACACAAAATTTCTCTACACTTGGTGTTCTGCCATTACAACACACTCCAGACACCTGATATGATCAATGACTCTCAAGGCTCAAGCTTTAAATTCTTCTAAGGGAAATAGTACACACATCTCTCTTAAGTAGGCTATTCAGAATCATAGAAACCCAGACCACGAAAAGAAACAAACCAAAACAAAGCTCACCAAATCCCTTCATTTCCAAGAACAGTATTTTCAGGTGGGATCTTAAAAAATCATTTTAGTTATTCACCCATGATAGTCATTAATAATGTCCTTTTCTGTTGAGAGACTTCACTGTAAGTAAAGTGATAACATTTGCTAAGACCTGATCATTCCATTTCCAGGTTTGTAATAAATAAGTAAACAGCAGCAGCCTAATGAAGGATTTTTGACCCACGGACAACAGAGGTTTATTTCTTTTAGCCTTACACTGTCCCATATATGTTGGTTTACGTATTAATGAGACTTTACATACTCTTGAGGTTTTCTTTCTAATCTTTAGGCTTGTTTGAATCACTACTTACTCTGACATTTTTTATCTTTATAGTGATACAATAAAGATCAAGGCTTAAAAATACGGCACATATTTTTTAACACGGGTACAAGCAACAGCAATAAAGCAGTTAATAAGGAATATGTATACATTAGGACCAGAAGGTCTGTGCTCTGATACAGTTACATCAAAGATGGCCCATCCCTTTTCTCTCAACAGGAAGGCAGCAGTAAAGATACCCTGAATGAGAAAACAAAGACGATGGGCAGCAGCAGCCTTGCCTAAGAACTAGGGAGGACGAAAAATGCAAATCTGAGGTCATAGTCATGCCATGACATCTTGACTCCCAGGGATCATAAAATAGCTTGTCAAAATTGTGGTTTGCTGTGCCTAAGCAAGACAAACCTAAGAGGCATCCCAAGGACTCAGGAGCTACTGTCCACTGTCCTCTGTCACACACACACACATACACATACCAAGTCCTGAGCAGACCACACATGCACATCTTGGTGCTTCTGACTATGAGTGAAATAGGAGTGAATGAGTGCAAGTGACTGAAATCGGTTTAATTTAAAATAAATATAAGCATCTTCTTCCACAGTGTTGAACTTCATAACACTGATTCTTATATTTCCAAGGCTGTCATTTATTAATGAGTTATGCCATGAGAATTTTCATAATACTAACATGAAAAAAAGCATTCCAATGCACCATGGGGCTACATGTCCTTATGGGGAGGACTATCAACCACAGGGAAGGCAACAGTATGAGTTGGGACTAGAAGGTCTATTACTGCTGGCAATTTTTGGGAAGTGTGTTCCTTTCCCCCCACACAACCTCTACCTTCTCCTGCCACTTTTCTACCTTATCCACAGATAAGGTAGCTCTGCTCTGTTCTAGCACTTTTCCAAGGAGATGTAGTAAATCCACTAGCTGCTACTGGGTGGAAGCACAGTTCTCTTCTCAGCCCTCTGCCCTTCCTCAGCTGGGGCAGAGGAGGCATGCACTAGCATTGCCCCATGGAGAAAGAAAAACTGTCTGGCAGGGGCAGAACAGAGCACAGCTCATCTGGACTACACAGGACAATGCAAAATAGACATCTATTTTATAATACTGTAGTATCTTAGTACTCAGTCACTTTGACCACAGTGGCAACACAGAAATTTAGAAGGATAGTTTATCACACTGTTGATAATTACTCATCACTGCTATCATCACTAGATGATTAAAAGGAATACATTTGTCTAGTTTATGTCCAAGATGAGCATTCTCATATCCTGGGAGTCAGTGGTCCATTCATTCCTCCAGAGGCAGTGAATTGAGTGTTGAGTAATCTGTCCTTTGAAATGTGTAAAGAAGCTGTTAAGAGAGCACAAAATGTGTTTAGCCAGCAGTACCAGCTGGATGTGAGCCCATCCAGGATATACTCTGCTCAGCTGACAGCTGTTACCAGACCCACATGAGGGTTAGTCTCTAACTCTCTTATATCTCATTCTGCCTCATTCTGTCATCGATGCCTTTGTTTCACTCTGTAGGAGGGAAGGAAGAAGATGTAGCATGGGGACAATGCAGCACCTGGTGGGTACAGAGCTAGGGAGGATTTGCAGGGTGGCAGTTATTTAATATGATATGCACACCACGTTAGACAAGCCAGTGAGCAGTAGGAAGTTCTTGTTATGCCGTAAATTGCATCCTTGCACCAAAGAGTAAATTACTTTCTGGTCATTCCATCTGTCAGTCCTCTTCCTCTCAGAAGAAAGCTTTTTGTTTTCTTTTTTCTCTATTCCGTTTATTGTAAGAATCAGCCTTGTGACTGGTACATGTCTTATGTGAAAACTGATTCAAATGTGTCTGTTACTGCAACAGGAGAAAGTCCTGGTGTCTGCCACAAGAGGGTAAGTGGAGATGGAGATTGGATAGCAGAGCATGCCAACACAGGGCAGCGCTGGCTGGACAGTGCACGAGGGGAAACAGCACCAGGTGCCCCATCGGTACTATGAGTGAGGACACCGGCATTTAAATTCCTCCCACAGCAAGTGGGTGGTGGAGGGTAAAAGACCTTTAGCGTTGGACAGCCAGAACATTTTTTAAACATCTACATCTTCAAATCTTCTTTTTGGAAGCAAACATTAGATTTTACAGGGCTAACAATAAACATGCTTCACAAAACCCCAAATCTGCTCTTCAACTCAGATCAGAAATGTGAAAAGCCTACTATTTTGCTGTCAGCAAAAAATCAATGCCAGCCTTCAAAGGAACAAGTAGTAGCCTTGTTGTTGTTAGGTGATGATCTAAGGCAAGCCAAGCTTTCTAGAGAGACATACAAGCTTTTGATAGTCTATAGACATGCTTTGGGACTGACAAGTCTCCAGGGCAGAAGGTCAGACATGAACATGACCTTGGGGAGCCAACAGACTGTCGCTTCCCCCAGCGACATCCTTTGGTCTAGCTAAGACTGTTTGCTCTCCCTCTCCGGCCTGACGGGGTGGGAGCCCGGTGCCGGGAGGCTCAGCCCGGGACTGGAGGGCGGTCCGGCCGGTGCCACAGCGCTGCCCCGAGCCCAGTGCGGTCCGGCCGGTACCACAGCGCTGCCCCGAGCCCAGTGCGGTCCGGCCGGTGCCACAGCGCTGTCCTGAGCTCAGCACGGTCCGGCCGGTGCCACAGCGCTGCTCTGAGCTCAGCACGGTCCGGCCGGTACCACAGCGCTGTCCTGAGCTCAGCACGGTCCGGCCGGTGCCACAGCGCTGCCCTGAGCCCCGGGCCGTCCGGCCGGTACCACAGCGCTGCCCTGAGCCCCGGGCGGTCCGGCCGGTGCCACAGCGCTGCCCTGAGCCCCGGGCGGTCCGGCCGGTACCACAGCGCTGCCCTGAGCCCCGGGCAGTCCGGCCGGTACCACAGTGCTGTCCTGAGCTCAGCACGGTCCGGCCGGTACCACAGCGCTGCCCTGAGCCCCGGGCGGTCCGGCCGGTGCCACAGCGCTGCCCTGAGCCCCGGGCGGTCCGGCCGGTACCACAGCGCTGCCCTGAGCCCCGGGCGGTCCGGCCGGTACCACAGCGCTGCCCTGAGCCCCGGGCGGTCCGGCCGGTACCACAGCGCTGCCCTGAGCTCAGCACGGTCCGGCCGGTACCACAGCGCTGCCCTGAGCCCCGGGCGGTCCGGCCGGTACCACAGCGCTGTCCTGAGCTCAGCACGGTCCGGCCGGTACCACAGCGCTGCCCTGAGCCCCGGGCGGTCCGGCCGGTGCCACAGCGCTGCCCTGAGCCCCGGGCGGTCCGGCCGGTACCACAGCGCTGCCCTGAGCTCAGCACGGTCCGGCCGGTACCACAGCGCTGCCCTGAGCCCAGTGCGGTCCGGCCGGTGCCACAGCGCTGCCCTGAGCCCAGTGCGGTCCGGCCGGTACCACAGCGCTGCCCTGAGCCCCGGGCGGTCCGGCCGGTGCCACAGCGCTGCCCCGAGCCCCGGGCGGTCCGGCCGGTACCACAGCGCTGTCCTGAGCTCAGCACGGTCCGGCCGGTGCCACAGCGCTGCCCCGAGCCCCGGGCGGTCCGGCCGGTGCCACAGCGCTGTCCCGAGCCCAGTGCGGTCCGGCCGGTACCACAGCGCTGCCCTGAGCCCAGTGCGGTCCGGCCGGTACCACAGCGCTGCCCTGAGCCCCGGGCGGTCCGGCCGGTGCCACAGCGCTGTCCCGAGCCCCGGACGGGGAGCGGCGCCGGGAGCTGGCCCGGCTCGCTCAGCCGCCGCTGTGCTGAACGAAGGGCACCATCCCGCCCGTCCCCAGGCCCTAGCCTCCCGGGAAGGCAGCGGGCAGCCCGGCCGGCTGTCTCACAGCGCCGCATCGCTCGGTCACCCCTGTCCGTGGTGCCCACACGCCTCCCGGCCCGCAGCGCCCGCGGGCGCCGGCGCCTCCCGCAGGCCGCCCGGGCTGAGGCGGTGTCAGGGGCTCCGAGCCCCTCGCCCCGCCGCCCCCTCCCTCCCTTCCCCGCTCCCGCCCGCCCCCGGGCCCTCCTCCCGTCCCTGATTCGGCGCCGGAGCCCCGGGTGCCCGAGCCCCCCTCCCAGCCCCGGCCCCCGCCGCCGCCGCGGCTCCGAGCTGTCAGTGCGCAGGCAGCGCCGCGGCCCCGCTCCGCTCCGCGCTCCGAGCCCTCGCCGCGGAGCCGCCGCCGCGGGGCGCAGCAGGTACCGTGCCGGGGAGCCGCCGTGGGGCCGGGCCGCACCTGCGGGCCGGGCACTGGGATGGGATGCCCCGCTCGGACAGGGGCCGTGGGAGCGGGGCCGGGGCGGGCCTGGCCCCGGCGGCTCCTGAGGAGCGGCCGCCGCTGCGGAGCGGAGGCACCGTCGGGGCTCCGGCGGTCCCGGGGAAGGGAGCTGCGCTCGGGGCACCCTGCGGTCCCAGCCCCGGCCCTCGGGGCGGCGGGCAGGGCGCGGGCGGGCGGCGGGCTGCGCTCCCTCCGCTCCCACCGAGCGGCTGGACAATAGCGGGAGATGCCCGAGTTACCTCCCTCGCACCTATCGTTCCCGGTATTAAATGGCTGTAGAGTTTATGTGGGAAAGGGTATGCAATTTTGGCAGCACTTGTCATGGAGACGAGGTAGGTAAGCCTCCTAGGGGCTCGCCATGGGGAAGAGCATCCTGGCAATTTCCCACAGGAACAGCTTCTCAGGTGGGAAATAGCATTAATCTTGCATGGATCTCTGGTTTCTCGGTAGAACAAAGTCCCGAAGGTTTTTTCAAGAGGAGCATATGCAACTGATTCTGTAATGTACGGTTTTCTGTTAGATAATATGATTTAATCCTCTGTGTACTTGGTCGTCCGACTGTCATCTCCTCAACCCACTCTGTAGGAGCTCCCAGAGAAGTAGGTCAGTATCTCCAGATGATGTTTCTATTAGACACTGGTGAGTTTCTGCGCTGCCGGCTGACTAGAAGGCAGTATTGTGACCCTTCCGTTTATGCACATACTGAATGAGCCGAGCTTCAATTATTCATTCTGATGCTATTGCAACCTTCTGCAGTTTCTCTTCTCCGGGGACATGATGTGTAACAAGAGTTTGAAACACGGTGGTGAGGCTGCAATCCTATCTATCGTGGTATATGGCGAGATATGGCTTGTCTAGCCATTTTTAAGGGTTAATTTGTAGCACTAGGAGGCATGTCAAGGAAGAATGAGGATTCCCAATAGAACAGCATTACCCTATGCATTCCTTCTGTTTCCCTCTAAAAAGCTGTAATTCAAACTGCTGAATGGACTAGGCTCTACAGATGAGTTTTGTATTTTCCCTTGAAAGAAACAATGCCTTCAGAGGGCATTTGGTTACCATAAAGGAGAACCTATGGCTTTGATATAGAATTGGTTTAAATCTGATAATTTATTGGTGTTACAGACATTTGCTGTTTTGTAGGTGAAGAAACAGACACAGAAATAAAATACATTGGAACCAGAGATTTGGCGCCAAAACTAGGAACCCTGTTTGTTGTTATTTATATTTTAGTTGTTGTTATTTATATTTTACTTGTGTAATCATCTATCCATTGTGCTGTGCTCTCCATTCATAAAGTGTGAACCATTCATATTTTCCAAATGCAGAAGGCTGGGCAGGCCCATAATAGCAGCAGCTATATTGTGAAAAAACAGGATAACTATCCTGTCACCTGTAGTCATGTAGAGTATGATAGCTTTTATAGTCTCCATTTTAATAAAAAGGTGTATTTCAGGAGAGCAGCAAGGCTGTCTGTTCATCACCAGCTCTTGGAAGACTTACTATTGTATAAAATAGTAACCTAGATGAACACAGGCACAGACAAAAATTATATGTCAAACGTGTAAAGAGAGAAGACTGTTTGAACCTTCTGTGCAGATCACCCTGTAATGCAAAGACCAGAAGAAAAAGAGGTCAGTGCTTGCAGAAAGTGGACAGGCAGTGAGCCCCTGAGTGATCACTGCCATTGTGCCAGAGTTTCACCCATTCTTATGGTTAGTTATAGGCAGAAAGCACTGAAATGAACTGATACTGGTAGTGACAGCAAATTTCCAAGAAGGTAAGTACCTCTGAGAATATAATATTTTCAGCAGAGAAATGTCTCGCTCCAAGAGATACTCATCTCTACATTGACTTTTAGGCAAAAGAATAGAGAAAAAAATAGAGTTTAAAATTGCTATAGTCTTACAGATGCTGAAGTCTTGGGTTTTGTTGCCAGCATCTGAGGTCAGATGTTGGGATTTGGTGGGTTTTACTCCTGAACTCTTCAATGAAGTCACCTTTTTAAATCACCAAAGTATGAAGTATGCATTCTACTCCAAGGTGTGCAGTTAAGGAAAATGATGTTTCACTGAATTACAGTTTATTGTCTAGTCTATAGGGGTGAGGTTCTTTGTGCTGTCTTTGAAGACACATTAAGGCTTGGCGATTTGATAGTTCATCTTGCAACATTTGAAATACTGGCTCTGATTTTCACCCAGTAGAAATTGAAAGCCTCTTACTTCTCCGAAATTTTGTATAGATCCTGTTTGCCACCCAATCCAAGCAGAAGTAAAGTCAGGACTTTGTTGTTCCTTTCAGCTTTTCAGTACCCTTTGCTTTGACCTTCTCCTAGATAAGGAAATTTGTGTGATGTTCAGATGAGATAAGCCAGTACTACACAGCTGCTGAGCTCTGGTGCTCTGGGAATACCAAGTCTACCCCTGAGTTCTTTCCTGTCCCTGTAAAGCTTCTCTCTAGTTGCATGCTTCCTTCAGACAGGTTAGAGAACAAAGGAGGAATTCCTGCTGCAGCTAATCAAAGGTCTGAGGTTTCCAGCAGAGGTAACGCTGCCAGAATCAGATGATCACAAAGAAAGCAGTAAGTAACTACTCCAGGGGCTAATAATTGATTACTAGGGCACCATTGGAACACAGGGAAAATTTATAAAGCCCTATTTCTCCCTCTTTACCCTCCAGCTGGTTAATTCACACCATGCTTGCTTTCTGCTGTGCCAGAGCCTCCGCCACGGTGCCAGGAAAACTGTCCATTTTGGGTTAAGGAATCTGGGGCCACTGTGGTAATGACTGCTGGAATAAGAGTCAGGGCTGGACAAGAGAGTTAAGCCTCTGTTGTCAGGAGAAATAGCAGATGATCTTTATTCCAATGTACACAAAGGCTTTCTGTCTGCAATGTGCCTGCTTGTGACCATCGTGGCTGGCGTTTAATCTCCAAGGAAAAGATCCTGGAGTCTTTGGTCAAGGACAGATGCAAAGGAATTGTTCAGGCCATTGAAATCAACCAGCTGCCTTGGTGCTGCCCTTGAAGAGTGTGCTGCTATTGTAACTACAGTGAATGTGATAAATTAGGGCATTTCTATCATATCCCTGAATCTGTGAAGAGAAATGGTCACATCTTTCCCAATTATTTTGTCAGTATCCCAGCAGGCTCTAACAGAATTGGCTTCTGTTCAGTTTATGTATTAAAGGCTATTTGTACAATAAGAGAGATTTCATTTGAGTTCTGGGATTTTTTTTAATGTAAAAGTTGAGATTCTTGTCTATGATTGCACATTCATGCAAATATTTGTTTTGGTGAGATATGAGGCATAGCAGGTGAAGGATGCTATAAACTGGGTAAACATAATTATCTGAACAGGCAGATCATCTTTAAGTAATATCAGAAGATTCAGAGCTCATAGTCTGTATGATTTTAGTGTGTTCCAGTCCTTCAGAGATGCCACAAGCTGCTTAGCATTGACACAGTAGCTGCATTGGAGTGTCCTGGATCTGCTTTTTTCCAATGTTTTCTTAGAGGACCTGGATGGTAATATAAGGAGTGGGAATATCACATTTTCCAGGGACATAAAACTGTGACACTTGAAATATGCTGGAGAAAAATATTAGAATTCAAAAACTTTCCAATAAATTGGAAGACCTTCTAGGAAAAGAGCTGAATGAAATTCAGTAGGGATAAATACAAGGTACTGCAATAAGGCAGAAATTACCAGATAAGCACAAGCCAGAAGTAAATGACTAGGTTGCAACTCCACAGAAAAGAATCTGTTATGATAGATCACAAGCTGAACATGAGTCAATGTCATGCTGTTGCAAATAAAGGCAAACATCTTGCTGGGATATGTAAAAGACATGAAAGCCTGGAACACATGAAGCAATCCTTTTGCTCTGAGGCCAAAGCCTCAGCTTGGGGGCTCTGCAAAGTTTTGGTTGTTGCACTTGGAGACAGGTGCAATTCAATCAGAGGGAGTCCAGAGGAGGGCGGCAGGACTCATCACAGGTCAGAAAAATGTGACCTGCAAGATGATTTGAAATAACTGTAATTTTTAGATCAGAAAATTGACAGGGGAATATAACAGTCTTCAGATAAAAAATAGAGGAGGGAATGATCTTTTCTTTGGGCTCATGGTGGATGGAGCAGAAAGAAATAAGCAGCAGAAAGGATGATTATTTTAAACTACAAGAATAATTTTCTAGGACCCAGGATAATAAAAACAGTCGAATTGGGAGGTTCTGAGGACATTTTGAGAACGGGTTAGACAATCATCTGTGAAGAATCAAATAAGGCTAGTCATCCTATAATGGGAAAGCACCTTGGACTGTTCAGTGTCTTCAGTTCCCCTCTAAACCATTCTTCTATCATTTTTTGAAGGCAATCATTTCATGTGAATGAAATAAAAGAAGTCTGCTGGCCCTGTTCTGATGTTTGTCTGATATCCAGGAGTAGTACATCACCAAGGCCTCAGACCAGCTCTTTCTGAAAAGAGCCTGAAAGAAGAGTAAGGGCTTATTAGAAGGCAGTTAGAAAAGGTCTTTCTTTCTGGAAGAAAAGGTAAGGAATGGGACATTCTGATTTCCTGAGAGCAGATGCTTGATTGAGTCTATGAATGCTGAAAACAATGCTATGGAAGAAGAAAAATTAATCAAGAGTAGTAGTTTGTAAAATTATCTGAACTGAAAATACAAACTCTTCTAGTATTTTATTCCTTGAATGAAAAGGCTGTCATCCAAAAATGTTTTTTAGAGGCAAAATGAAATAAAATAATGGAATTCAGAATAGGAATAAAATAAATCATAGTCCTATGAGTTATATTTTTAGGCATTTATCCAGGGAGAGAAAATCTAGGTCCTGTAGTATTCATGGTTTAACATATATTGTTTAATATAAATGGAACAGACAGTCCCCTGTGCATGGTGAAAAATCCTGGATCTCTGTGAGGAGACAGGTAGAAAGAAAAAAGAGAGCAATGATCAACACTTTCAGATGCTGAAGTGGTGGGCTGCTCCTAAGATCCTGAATAGAACACATTCCGAGTCCAACCAAATAATTTTTTAATCCTCTAAAGGGAGAGAGATTTTTCTCTCTCCTCAGGCTTTAGACCTTTTCACTCAGACAAAAATAAAAGCTCTTAGAGAAGTTAAAGACATACTGGGAGGAGTGGAAGTGTTTTTATACCAAGCAGGCAATAGGGAATTTTTTCTGTGAACACAGATACTCTCTAGGACTGAAAGGCTGCAAAGCAACTGCTGGAAGGAATCTGTGTTGAATGAGCAAGACAAGGAGAAAATGAAGAGTTAGGCTGCACCTTTTAGTAGCATGTTTTCATGGAGCTGTTGGTCAGTGAACATATTAGCATAATAATCTCATGTAATTTAAACATTCTTGCACTGGAATTACCCATAAATTGGTGGAAATCCTAATTTTTTATTTACTCTCGGACACATGAGCATAAACCATGGCACTATATAAGCTGTAATGGATATTATCCCTCCCCCCATCTTCCATTACTGCTGGTACACTTTGGGAAAAATAATTATATGCTTAGAAATCCAGTCAGTTGATGCCCCAGATATTTCAAAGTGAATTCATATCCTTTCCACCCAAGGACTGAGCAGTGTTTGACATCAGCTTTTACCACTTTGAATTCATTTAATCATTCCTCTTCCCATCCTTGCTTTTACTGTCTTCTCAGATGAGTGTATGAAACAGTCTTTATTATTTGTGAGGCACAAAGGGTATCCAAAAGAAGGCTTACAGTGATCCAGTGCTAAAGGAAATTTGGCCTTGGGACAAGGTGGTTCTGGGAAGAGATAAAGCAAATATAGCTAATGTTAAAAAAATCCTATTTTTACGATTAGGAGGAGACGACAAGGTGAGTGGGTTATTCTCCAGAAAACTTATGAGGAAATCTGAGACAGGCTGCAGAAAAATACTGAACATGCTGGAGGGAATTCTGCAGATGGTAAATGTTTCTCCTGGTGGAAAATGTTGATAATTATCTTGAAAAGGAGAGGTGTTAGACAGAAGTAGCTACAAGGAAGGTAGGGGAATGAAAAAATTGGAATAGAGGAAGCACTGTCTTGAAATATGAACTGAATATGAATGTTTGAGTTTAGGGTGCATGACTGGAATTTCTCAGTGTGGCTGTGAGGAAATTGTGTAGGCTGTTGCAAACGGCCCTTCTTTCAGCGTGAGCTGCGTATTTAATGCGAAGTAATGATATCCAAACCTGCTTTAAACAAAGCATCTGCATAGCAGGGTTCAGAGCAGCCATATCCTTCGTGTCCTTTATATTGTGTCCACCTAGAGTCTAAAAGTCAGGTAAGACCTGCCAATGCATTACTGCAGTTGTTATTTCAGTATTTTAACAATTTATTTTTCCTATAAGCAAAATCAGAGGCATCAGCTTCAAGCTGTCAAAGGCAATTTTGCCTGGGAGAAATCTGTCTGGTCATGGAGATGAGCCGGGAATCTGTGAGCACTTGACAGGCACTGAGCACTTTCTCACTGGAATGGGGAGCTGGTGAGTGAGCAGCAGTGCCCAGCAGCGCTTTTTGATGGCAGTGCCAAAGCCTTTTACCAGCAGCTCCCCAGTGCAGATGGAGTTTTACAGAAATAGGCACACAAGCATTTCTGCTGCCATTATGAGGGGACTGACGTTTTTTAAATGCTGGAAGCAATATAAAACTAGAAAGCAGATACTGGAAAAACCTTGTAAAGGTGTATGTGTATTAAGGGCATTGTTCAGGAGTGCTTCTCTCTGTCCCTCCATCCAGGGCTGTAGATTCTGCCTTGTAGGCGGCAGCACCTCTGTGTCAGATTGTCATAGGAAGATCCAGGTTCAAAAACTCGTGAAGAATTAACTTATGCAGGGTGTTGGGGAGGAACTTCACAGTTCCCTGGTGAAAAAGATGACAAGCTGATTAAATCGATGGACCAAAATATACTCAATGTTTTGAAAGTGGAAGCAGAAACTGTGGTTTTCCTGAAGATATCAAATATCAATTCACAGCCTCGGGTTGTCTCATTTGCAGCAGCCTTCCGAGAAATAATTCCTGGTCAAATGGCTAAAAAATTGAAAGAGCTCAGGTTCAAGCTGTCTATAAATCTTTCTCAGAGAGGTCTGGTCACAAGGGATTTGGCAGGTAAGACCATTGGAAATAGGGAACTACACATGGCTGGTTGTGAAGTGTTAGCGTTAATAAGCATGGCAATTACTAACCCTGCTGATTTACTTTGCTGTTTTTAATTGTGTATCTGTAGATGTAAAAGAAAGAGTGCTAGTGGGACAAGTATTGGATAAACCTGATTCATTGATACAGTTCTTCAATACATATATAGTGACCTTCAATATCAATTGATTCAAATGTTCATCAAGAACTTCTGGTCCATTCCAGGGGAAGTCTCTATCTCAAGGTATCTCAGTGGTCTGGTGACAAAAATGAGGATAGTCCCAGGCAGCAGTTATTCTTTTGATTATTGTTTCTTGATTTGTTTTCCAATTCACTGGGTACAAAAGCAACAGGATGATCATGGATAATAGGAAGAAATTCTTTCCTGTGAGGGTGATGAAACACTGAACAGATTGTCCAGAGAGGTTGTGAATGTCCATCCTTGAAAGAGCTCAAGGCCAGGTCGGATGGGACTCTGAGCAACCTGTCTAGTGGAAGATGTCCCTGCCCATGGTAGAGGATTGGAACTAGGTGATCCTTAAGGTCTCTTCCAACCCAAATCATTCTATGATTCTATGATCCAATTGGACAGTTGGAGAACAGGACCAGAAAAAAGACTCATTATCATTTGTGGACTTTGACTGTCACCCCTTTTTTGCCACACAGAGTTTTCGTTCTGGAATAACACTGACCTCTGCTGAGTGCATGGTGCTTGTTCTCTGGCTCCAGGTCTGTGTCCTGACCCAGCAGGAGGAGGGGCAGAAATGAAAATGCCAGAGCAGAGATGAAGGATCCCTGGATCTTAATGCTTTTTATCACCTTCTTCACTAAACTAGAGCTCAGCGAATTTCCAAATTGAGATGTTGCCGCATGTTGACAGCATAGAGCAGCAGTGCAGTGCAATTCAGTGTTCTCTGAGTTTCTTTACAGTAATGAAACAGCAGGGCATGAAAAGAAATGATTATGGGTTTTTGGCTGAATGTGATGGCAGATGTTAAAAGACAGCATGTTTTCCTGACTTACCTGTCAAGACACGTTTAAAAACTCGCAAGGAAAGCAGCATTCCTGTAGGAAAATGCCCCAGTACATGGAGAGCTTTTTCAGATAGATTTGCAAAGCCTACTGTCAGAAAACAGTAGTCACTAGCACATCACATTTTCTCAAAGTATACTGTAGTGTAGCCTTGGATGGATAAAATCGCCAAAGCAATGTTTCTATTGATAAAACATAGCATTAGAAGTTGATTTATCAAGCAAAGTAAAACTAATCTCATCCTTTATGAAAGTTTTCTGTTCACTGCAGGTAGTCAGGATGGAGACCAGATTTACCCAATTTGTGAAGACTTTTGGATTGCTAAATCAGCTCATAGCAGACAGTGAGTTCAGACATAACGATGAAACAAAAATGCTTTTTGTTGTCATGGCATGTAATCCCAGCTGGCACTCAGCTATCCATTAGTTCACATAGGGGACCACTGCTGGACTCCACAGGTTTATCCTAACTTGAGATTTGATGATTAACCAGCAAGAACCAGCATATTCCCTCTGGCTTTTATTCAGGTGGGTGATGTGGCAGGTCTTAGAGAAATGACTGGAGGGCAGCATTCCAGTGAGTGGGGGAAGGGTTTGAAAACTTCTTCCGCAGGTGCGGAGTTCCAGGAAAAAATTATGATTATTTGCCCACTGAAGTGAGAAGGAAGGAGAAGGTGTGGCTATGCAGCCACAGAAAAAAAAAAAAACAAAAGAGAAAACAAAAAAGAAAAATCTAAAACTTGTTCTTTCTTTGATTAAGACCTTACATTGCAGTTAAATTAAAATCATATATTGGCTGATACAAAGTGCAGGAGCACAAATTCACTGAAGGAAAATTGAGGACATGAAACCATTACAGAGAGGACAGTGAAGAAGCCTTGAGAGCATACCACACGTTCCAGTATCTCTTGTAATATCAGCACGATTTCCAGGACAACAGTCTTCAACAGGAAGGTGCAACACAGAAGTTGCAATTCATGTAATGTATAGACAGCCAAAATTGCTTTTCTATTCGCTACATCTTTGTGGGGCTCAGGTTCCTATTAGTTTCTGGACAAATAAACCTACTTTTAACAGTTGTTTTCATTCTTAGTGAGGAAATGAGAGAAGAACATGAAAGAATCACTGCAAGATTTTGCCCAACTGATGGTGCCATGGTGTGCTGCTGGATGACTGGGAATATGAATGAAAGTGGAAGGCACAGGGAACAGGAAGGAAAGCCTGTACAGCCTGTGTTTAACTGGGATATTTACTCTTATCTTGACCTTTACTTTAAAGTCTCTAAGTATTTGTTAGAGCTAAGGATTTAAAGAACATTGGCGGATATGGCATCAACTTGAGAATAGCCCAGGAACCTCCTCTTCTGGTGAGCATGATTGGAGGATAAAAATATTCATTCAGCTGCACTGAAGCAAACTGTTGCTTAGATCCATAGAGGCAAGTGTAGTTCAAAAAAAGTCAAATATCTGCCTATACTGTAGGCATGTTTACCTATAGTAAACACCTGCTACTGATGGTCTCTGAACTGTTGCTGGACTTCCATTTGTTAGCAGAGGGAGTGGATATCTTCCTGAGAGCTAAACTTTACTTCACTGGAAGGAAGTAGTATAGAAAAACTGCTAGAAAAAGCTATGATGTGTAACAATAAAGCAGAAAGAATTAAGGGATTAGAATTTGAGTTGATTCCAGAGTACTCATTCCAGTGTCATTCTGCCTATCTAGTGTTTCCACTTTGTCACTCACAGCTTAGTTTACCCAACTGAGTTTAAAGCAGAGATTTTTCATTTTTTTTAAATGTCCCTAAGGATTTGAACTGTTCTGCAACTTCAGGAAAGCCTTAATAAGCTTGTGATCAGTGAGGCTGTTCAAACAGTTTTTCTTTCTGTATGAACCCTTTAAAGTCCCCATGCTTCATACGTTATTGGGAAAAATTATTTCTCTTTTTCCTGTACAAACTCTTACTAAAAGATTAAAATTACAATAGTAGTAATTTGGTATGCTAGGAAGCTGAGCCCATCTGCATTTTCCTTAGATTCCCAGCTTTTTTGTCCTTTGTAAGCAGTTATAAATTTTCTTCCTCATTGCCTCTTAAGAGTCTCTCATTTGTACAGTCATTGCCTTTCTCTTCACCTTCTCCTCTAGCACTGCTGTGGTTATAACTGGGTCTTACTTGTTCATTCTGATTTTGTCAGGTGATGAAATAAAACCATTTTATTTCATAGAATCATAGAATCATGTAGTGGTGTGGGTTGGAAGGGACCTTAGAGATCATTAATTTCAACCCACCCTGTCACGGGCAGGAACACATTCCACTAGACCAGGTTGCTCCAAGCCATATCCAACCTGACCTTGAACACTTCTAGGGATGTGGCATCCACAACTGTTTGGGCTACCTATTCCAGTGCTTCACCACCCTCACAGGAAAGATCTTTTTCTAAATATCTAATCTAAACATGCACTCTTTCAGTTTAAAGCCATTCCCCCTTGTCCTATCACTACATGGCCTTGAGACAAGTCCATCTTGTGCTTTCTCATAACCCTTTAGGTACTGGAAGGCTGCAGTAAGGTCACCCTGAGGCCTTCTCTTCCCTAAACTGAACAAATCCAAGTCTCTCAGCCAGTGTTCTTAGAAGAGGTGCTCCAGCCCTCTGTTTATCTTTGTAGCTCTCCTTGGGACTCACAAAAACATCTTTAATATCCACATCCATAATATTAAGTATCTTAAGCCAAGTGAGAAGTTTAAAATAAAAACCCTGTAAATAAGTCTTATTCATTTTTAGAGAATAATTTTGCATTGGAATAGCCTGAATTGTACTGCTTGTATTCAACATTCTTTCTCATAAAGTGTCTGTCACCCAGTAGGTCTGTTGCTGGTACAGTCTCTCTGGCAATGTCCTTTTGCTTCCTATGGTTTTAGCTTCACAGGCAAAAAAAAACCCCAGGACTTTTGTGGGAAAGTTCTCCTGCTACATGGCTTGTAGCCCAGCCACCTGGACCAAGGAAATGGCCCTCTACTCCATCCTCTAAGTTCTCTGAGTCCTCTCTCTCCAGAACATGGTTGCAGTGTGCGGTCTGCTTTTGGGGCCTTCCTCTCTCACTCTCTTAACTGAGATCTTTATGGTGTTTGCTGCCAAAGTGTCAGATACTTTATTCTGCCTATCAAAATACCTCTGGTAGTCCAGGCCAGACTCTTTGTTAGTCCTTTATGCCAGTGTAATTCCTACTTGGAGGGATTAAATGCTCCCATAAATCCTTATTCCACAGTCTCAACATCTCTTGTGCATACCAGAAAAAAGAAATGCACACATAAACCAGGTTAAAAAAGGAAATTATGTTTGAATGTGAGAAAAGAGATGGTTTCACTTTGGCATTACTGAAACTATAATGAGATCCATGTGAAAATCCCAACCATTGAAATGGTCTCAGTGTTTTATGTCTAAAGGTAGCAGTGTTAAATAAACACTGCACAGCAACAGACTTCTGATTTTCTCAAGCTGTGGTTTCCAGTCTCCTCTGGCCTCTGCTTTCACAGAAGCTGTTTGTCACTGAACTCCTTCCCATCAATGCCTAGGGTTTTTTTCATTGTTTATTGCTGATGTACTTCCAGTGATTGCTTATCAACAGTTGATTTAACTGCATGTGCAAAACAACTTTACAGCATCCAGCATGTTTTATGAACTACCATTTAAACTTAAATATTCTAGCAGAGTTTTCTGTTCTTCCACTTCTGGCCAGTGTCAGGGTATGTTTCTTTGCTTTGAAGTTTTAATCCTGTTTTCTTGAGCAGTGTGCATGTGGTGGAGAGTTGGATTTGTGTAATGTGTCCATTTAGAAAAGGATGTAAAAAATTATTATGTCTTAAAGCATTAGTTTGCTAGAATAACGCCTTGCCCCCATTTTTAATTTATTCAGCCATCTTGTCTACTAAGACACCATTTTGTCTAAATTAATATATTTTAAAATATAGTGATAGCCAAAAAGGCAGATGCAGTGTGTCACCCTGGCATTTCAAATGTGTATGGCAAATTTTCTTAAATGATGTTAAAGAACAAAAATCTTAATGTCAGAACTATCATGTTTTGATTGTGGTCAGTGAATTTATATAATTTCAAGAATATCATTTTAGCTTAAACAGAAATAGAAAGTTTAATCATGTTCTGAAATGCAGGGTAACAGTAGTGGTTCTGCCAAAAAAATCTCTCCATTTCCTTTTCCTGAGTATGGCGGGAGTTGAGGCACTTGAAAATAATTTTTGCCTTTCCACAGAGTACACAGAAGTTGGTTTATTATATTAAAGGACTCTCCCTTGACTCAGGGAAACATTTGAAATTAAGCACTTTCTATATTAATGCCATACATGTCTGTCATTCAGGGTGTGACATATAGTTTCCAAAATGCATCCTGAATACTTCAGACAGTGTTTTACCTCCCAGGATTGTGCCAGAGTTAAAAAAAACCCTGACATTTATCAAAAGCAAAGAAAGGCCAGAGCCATAAGTGAATCACTGATTTTGTTACTCATGTACTCTTATATAGATTTTGCTTTTGAGGATGTGCTACAATTAATTTCTCTTTGATGTTGGAAGAACTGATGCATTTGCATCATTATCTGATGCTCTTAATCTGTATTGGATGAGTGGAACAGACGGTATGTGGTATCTTGGGAGAAGAAATCTTGCTAACTATAGTCCAAGAAGGATGTTCATTACACAGGCTTTCACTGATTCAAATAATTGAAACACTTGCAGCTGTCCTTAAATATTAGGGTGAGAGCTAGGGAGAACAGGGCTTTGCTCTTGCAGCTTACAGGATTTAAAAAACCTTTTACTAACAGCTGATCCAACTGTACTGCTTCAATTTTGTTTCATATCTCATTCTTCAGTGATATTCCTGGCAAAACTCCCACAGAAATTAAAGGACTCTTGCATAAGGTAGGACTAGGGAATCTAGATAATTAATATTTTGGAATAAAAAGAAAACCCTTGTGGGTTTCACAAGTAGGTCTGTCCTGCAAGTGTAAAAATGGGGTGACCTTTCTATTGTTGAATGTCCTTTTGTAAATCCATGTGTCTCAGTAGAAGAATAAAACAAATTGTCTTTTCACTGGTGGATTGATTCTGTTCCAGGACAGAAAAAATCACCTCCAGCAAACTCAAAGCTATTAAAATTTCCTGGGTCATGCAAATGGTGAATACTGACTTTTTTTTCAAGAAAGTTTTGCAGCTCTTGTTCTACTATGTGACTCAGTATCACTGTAGCCCCTTCTTTTCAGGTCACTAATTTAATGCCAGTGTCTTTGAGAATTGTTTAGCTGCATCATGTTTTGTGCCTCCTATTCCAAAATTAGTTTCTTGATTTCTTCTCTGTGGGCTGCTATCCCTGCTGGTACTGCCTAAAGTAAAAGCAGTAGCCTACCTAGTTTATCCTTGGGGGTCTGCTTAGCTTCATTCCATGCTTCTGTGGTGTTGGGACAATAAGGAATGGCAGGGTAGGGGACAAGGGGCCCTGATTCGTGTGTAAATGTAATGCTGCCACATGCTGAAGACCCACTTTCCATCTCTAGCCTTTCACCTCACTCTCCAGTTTTAAAACTTTGATCATAGCATGAACTCAAGGCTGATGCCACAGTGTCCATGGCCAGCTTCACATCCCCAGCGCTATCTCTTCCCTACCAGAAGAAAACTATACCAGTAAAAGAGACTTGGGCACCAGAAACTATTTTTGAGGGAGGAATAGGGCATTTTGGCAGCTTTATCTGTCACAATTACTATGACAATACTCAAGTCCAAAAGCTGTCACGAATTGCCTCTGTTTATGGCACAGCACCCCTGTAGCTGGATGTGTCTTCCTAATGATTGGCAAATTATTCTTAGACTGGTTTAGTGTGAGAGGCAGTTATTAGATACTTTCTAAATTATTTTTAAAAGAACCTAAATAGTGATGAAAAGTGGTGAGTGGGAGCTGTCAAGGAAACAACTTGCTAATGGAAGTGCAGCATAATTAACTGCCTTATTTAAATAACTTGCTTTTGGAAAGAGCTGATAAATAAGGGACAGCAGCAGCAGAGGGTCTTTGCAACTGTACTGAGTGATCCAATGTTTAATAAGTGACCTTATTACAGAGAAATCAGCTTTCAAACAGAAACAAGAATAGTGGTCATTTGAAGGATCATAAGGTCAGATTCACTACACACTTTATTAAGCTTTGTCTGTTTTGTCTTTCTGTCCTTTTTGGCCAGCAGTGATGTGCTTCCAGTATCCCCCCTGACCCCTGGATATGCTGAACAAGGTCTGGAGCACAGACAGTATTTCAGAGAAGCAGGCTTGTTGCTAAAAATGCAAATGCCAAATCCTTTCCTATCGTTTGTTGTCTCAAGAGCGTGTAGCCATGTCACAGTAATCCTGGTTCTCTCCATGCAGCCACACCATGGTGATCACTGGAATAACAATGAATGGGTATGAATCAGGAACATCTAATAGCCCTAATAAGTTTGCCTTTAGGGCATGGTTTTCTGAAACTGGAATGAGCCTGCCATGCTAGATGTAGCACTCTGCAAAAATAATTCTGCTGACCCACAAGCTGAGCTCACAAGTGTGGCAGTTTGGGATTTAGTTCTTGGTGGGATATTGGGGTCTATTAGTATTGTTTAAATGGCAGCAGTAGCCAAATGCTGTACAGACCTGGGAGGAGAGGCAGTCCTTGCCCTGAGGAGCACAGAAACTACAAAGTAAGGAAAAATAGAGACAGCATGGAATCACATGCGTGACAGTTAGCTATGGATTAAATTTCATTGAAAATTCTTCAATTTGCCGGATAGGAAATAATCTGTCTGTTAGACCTGCTGTTAGCTGGTTAATTCCATGTAAGTGCCATGGCTAGGATTATTAGGGAGTGAATTTTAACTGAGAGAAGGCAGTAGCTATGGGATTCAGTTACAGAGTCAGGAATCGTGACTTAGGAAGTCTCTAGTCCGAGTTCCTGCTGAAAGCAGGGCCAACATGGAATGCAGACCAGGCTGCTCACAGCTTAATCCAGTCTTGTTTGTAAACTTCCAAGGATGGAGATTTTGCAGTCTCTGTGGGCAAACTGTTAGTTGCCTCATTATGGACTTACTTTGCTTATATCTAGTCTGAGTCTTCCCCTTTGGATTTGATGACCATTGTCTGTTATTCTTTCACCATGCTCATCAGTGCAGTACCTTGCACAGTCAGGAACCACTAAAGGCACTGGGAGGCTATGAAATCCCCCCAAAGTTTTCTCTTTTCCATGCTAAACAAGCCCAGTTCAATCAGGTGCTTCAGATCTCAGCCATCTTGGCTCCCTCTTCTGGAGTCACTCAAGTGCCAGCTAAAGAGGAATAGTCACAGTCTGTGGTTCCTGGCTGTTCTGCAGGCTGTTCCTGTTCTGTTCTGCACCCCTGAGTGCTGTAAGCCTTCAGTACCTGCCAGGCACAGCACTATCTCAGGTACAAATTTCTGTTCTCCTGAACACCTAGATCCTTTTCAGATCATTTTCAGACAGACTCCCAACTAGTCAGTCACCAGTCTGTACCAACACACTGGTTAGTCCATCCAGGTACAGTATTTTGCGTTTATCATCACTGAATTTCTTTTCAGTCCATCCGACCAGTCTGGGTCCCTCAGCACCTGTGCCTCCAAGTATATTGGTCAACCATCTGTTTTGGTCATCTGCAGTCTTGATCAGTGGCCATTCTTTCTGCTTCTCAGGACATTGATAAATAATATTGAAGAGGATATCTGAAATGAAATATTGAACACTAGTTCTCAAGCTTGATAATTGAGTCAGTTTTTCACTTTTCTAGTAGTCCACTTATCTAACATCATAATTTGAGTAGAGGAATGCTTTGGGACACTGAAACAAAAGCCTTGCTAAAATGCAGTTGACATCCACTGATCTCTTCCCACAAGAAGGCAGTTTGATTAGTCTATGCTCAATTAAATAAAGTGCTAAATTACATGTCTTTTGACTAGAAAGATGTTCTAAGAACATTCCATGATTTTCCCAGGGACCAAAGTGAAGGGCTAACTAATCAACCCCCCTGTAGTTTTGCAGGTAATGACACTTGTCCCTTCTGAAGATTTGCCTTTCTCCAGTCACCAGGGACCTCCTCTGATCTCTATCACCTTTCAAAGATGATAGAGAGTGACCTCAAAATGACATCAGTCAGCTCTCTCAGAAGCCTTCAGTGCAGCCCTTGGGGGTGTGGAGCAGCAGTCTGGGTCAGGAAAAACATTCTGAATTCAGGGACATAGGGGAAAATACTGAGATGTCACAGGCAGAGTGGGAGCTTCAGACAAAGTTTATTAGAGAAGCCCTCCCTTCACAAACAGAAGCCACAAGATACAGAAAGGACTCCCTTACTTTCTAAATTCTCTCTGAGAGAGAATCCAAGGTACAGCTGGATACAGCCTTATTCCCAGACTTGGTCAGTGGTTAATATCTAAAAAGTTACACTGATGCACTTGAGCTTTTATACAACTTCATCCTGTAGAATTAAGGATGGCAAACCAGATATATTTATATAAATAAAATTATTTATTCATTTAAATTTATTGCAATAATCATTGGGGGGGGAGGGAAGCTTAATCAGAATTATTTACCACACCATATGGATCACTATTACTACTGATTTAGTGCACTGTTTTTGAAGAAATTATATTAAAGCAATTATGTTCAAGGTAGCAGGATAATTGTTAAGAAGAGATTGATGTTACTTACCCACACCAACAACAGGGAAAATCTCTTTTGTTCAGCCTCAAGCAATAACCTTGAGGAGTGTCCCTACTGAAGGGAAGGATCTTAACACACCTTATGCTAGAAATCTTTTCTGTGCAGAAATGACACTGGCCTTTTATAGTATAAAGTGATTGACTTTAATATGCATTCGAAATAGGCATTTTTAGATTATGTGTTCTTGGGCTTACTCAGCAAAATATGCTTTCTGCTGAAAAATGTGCTGGCAGCTTTTTAATTTCTTCTCTTCTACACTTCTGACCCCCACTTCCAAATCAGGACCTGCACATCCTTGCTGCTCCCAGCCTCACTCAGGGAGCCTCAGTCTTGCATGTCCTTGTGGTGGGGGTGAGAGTTTGGTCAAGCTGGTCTCAGCATTCTCCAGCACTAAGAGCAGCAGTGTTATCCTTGCTCAGTGTTATCACTCAGTCATCCTTGCTCAGTGTTATCACTGATCAGCAGCCTGTCCTTGCTCCACTGAACAGCAAACTCTCCTTGCTCAGCCCCTCACTGGCAAACTTATAAGTCTGCTTAGGCTGAGAGCCCTGCTTCAGACGTCTGTGAGAGAAGTGATCAAAGGTAAAACTGGGGAATGGATGGGTGTTTCTTTTAGTCCTTGCTAGTGTGCCATTTTCATTTAACTGAGAATTAATTTATTCTTGGGTTCTTATGTATTAAAGCTGCACCTCAGATTTCAGTTTTATTCTCAAGTGTGAAAGAGCAAGGATCAAGCTGAATTCCTGCTGGTGAGTGATTCTAGGTATCAAATCTTGCCAAAGCAGGATCCCATTGCCACCTCACAGTCTATGTGCATTCTGTCTGCTTTACTTCTATTACTAGGCCATCTTATATGATTCAAACATTTAACCCTTTATCCTTTTTAATGCAGGATTTGTCTTCAACCCTCCCCCCAAGTTAGTTGCATGTTTTGCTTCTGTTCTGCTGGTCTGTGAATTCATTGTTTGCAGGCTGGCAAGGCACCAGTTTTGGGGTGACAGATGGAGCAGACTGCAAACCAGGCAGTTGCCTCCTAGCCTGAATGATATTTTAATAAGCACAGAGAGGTGACAGAAAAAGAAGCTTCACACTGGAATGACTGGCAGTTTTGTTTCCAGCCTGAAAGCACTAATAGATAATTTTTGGCCTCCATCCAAAAAAATAAATTCACAGAAAATAGAAGCAGAAAATCCTATTAACTCATAACTTTTTTAGGGGTCAAAGAAGTTTTTATGTCTGGTCTGTTATCCATTTAGGAAGTTGTTTCCCCATTTTTGGAATGTCAGTTCTCTCTCAGGAACTGTACACTTTAGGAGACTTTACTACCATTTTGTTTTCCTTCTTTTTTTTTATGACTTCAGTAATTTTCTCCATTGTCTTCCTTTCCTAAACAGTCCTTCTTCTTCATATTTCTTTATACTTTTCACAGGTTCATGTTGGAATAATAGGATCTAACAACTTACTTGGCTTCCAGTTTCCACATCCTGTGAAACAGCTACTGTACTGCAAGGCAATGGCATCTGCATGGGAATCTCTAGAGCATATGTCCCCTTCTCCCTGCCCTTCAGCTGTGTCTCACTTGTATAATACAGGGTTTGTGTAGGGCTTTGTTTCATCCTTGGTCTTACAAATAAAAAAAGGCACAACAAAAGGGAACTCTGGCACATCTCCAGCAGGCTCTGCAGTGTGAGCAACATGGTGTTTTGCAGACAAGCTGTAGGATAGTCAGGCTTTCAAAGGAGAAGATTATTTTTCTTTCCAGGAGTGCAGGTTTTAAAAGGTCCAGCTCTCACTAGGAAAATATAAAAGTGATCTATGGTGTGGTCCCATACACTGCTCAGAGAACACACCAGAAATTCCTCAGTATTTGGACATAGATCTTAATGTTTATTTAGCAATATTCAGGTCTGGACTTGAACTGTTGTGTGAGCTGTAAATTAATGCTATTCCTGTTAAAATATGCTTGTTTTTTTTCTTCCAGATACAATGATGACACTGAACATTCCGATCATCTTTAGCCTCCTTTGCTGCATGATTTTTCTTCCTGCAGATGGCTTCCCAGCAGACAGCAGTACTGAATTTCGCTCTGCTTTCTCTGTGGCCAGAACCAGCAGCATGGAAGGGAGCTCTGAGATGGTGATTACCTTTGACAAAGTGTATGTGAATATTGGCAATGATTTCGACCCCAAGACTGGGTTGTTCCGCTGCCGGATCCCTGGAGCCTACTACTTCTCCTTCACTGTTGGGAAATACCCCAAGAAGAACTTGTCTGTCATGCTGATGAGGAACAAGAATGAGGTGCAGGTAATTGTGTACGATGAACATCACCGCAAGGAACGGAAGGTGGCCAGCCAGAGTGCCATGCTGCAGCTTGACTACGGGGACACCGTTTGGCTGCGCTTACACGGAGATCCCAAGTACGCTCTTTACAGCAATGTGGGCCCCTATACCACTTTCAATGGCTACCTGATCTATCCAGACACTTCTGCCTTCTTCCAGAATGCTCTCAGCTCTCAAGAGCTTGGGCCACACCCTCACACAATTCAGCAACTTCCCAGGGAGCAGAATGAAGCTTCACAGCGACACGTGCTGTCTGACCAGCCAAGGGTACAAGACCCTCGCTCTGCCTTCTCTGTTGCCCGCACACAAAGTCTCCTGGGGACAGATGAGAAGCAAACCCAGCACGAGCCAATCACATTTGATACAGAGTTTGTGAATATTGGAAAAGATTTCAATTCCTCCACTGGCATCTTCACATGCCGTATACCTGGTGCATACTATTTCTCCTTCACCATTGGCAAAATGCCCTTTAAGACTATGTCAGTGAAACTGATGAAGAACCACAATGAGGTGCAGGCCATGATCTATGATGACAACCACTCCAAGAGGCGGGAGATGCAGAGCCAGAGCATCATGCTGCCTCTGCAGTATGGGGACACGGTTTGGCTCTACAGCCATCAGCACGATGGCTATGGCGCCTACAGCAACCACGGCAAGTACATCACCTTCACAGGCTTCCTCATCTATTCAGAGGCTCAGCCAAAGTGGCTCCCAGGTGCCAGCTCACCTCAAGGGTCAAACAATTAAATGCAGATGTGAAAGGAGCATAAGAAGAGCCGAGGTGCCATGAACTTGAGTATAGCTTCTCTGAATGTCATCCTGTGCTTTGAGCATGCTGTCATGTGTCCAGTGCTTTCCAGACGCTTGTGCCCTGTCTGCAGGGCCACTGCTGTGTGTGCCATTCATCCGTAGAGAGGCCTTCCAGGTTGTAGCTGTGTGTCCCGTGTTGGTGTTTGATTTAACATAAAGCATGAGGTAGTTTGGGGGCAGGGGTGGGGCAGTGTAGTGGGATGCTGAGGATCAGAGAACTATTGCAGATCTCCAGCATACAGAGAGCAAAGGGCATGGTGACTTTAATTGTTTATCCAGGGAGGGAATAAATGTAATGAAAATGAATGTAATAAAAATACAAAAGATGTGAATGTTCTCACTTTGGAATTTATGCTACTTTGTGAGATTTGTGTGCTTGTCACTGGCTGAGGTACCAGCTCAGGTGAGAGAGAAGCATGTTAGTTGTGTGAGCTCAGAATGTGTTACTGAGCCAGTCTGTCTGTATACACTCTTTTTAATCATTTGTGTGTGTGAAGGGTTGGTACCTCTTATTATTTTATTGCAAGTTTCACAGTCGTTTGTGCTTTTCTTTATCTGATGTAGATGAAGTCAAGAAGCTGTGGTTGAGAATCTCAGCTTCCATTTAATGTAAAGAATACATTTAGAAACAAACAAAAGAGCAAGCTTCTTGTAGTGAAAGATAAGGGCTCGAATCTGTGAATGGACCATGCTTTGAAAGCCTGGAAGCCAGGTAAGTAAGAAGAAAAAGAAATGTAATTTTAAATCTCTGAAGATCTGGATCAGGAGCAGGCTCATAACACTGAGTGTAAGTAGAACCACAGCATGCAGTGGCACTGCTGACTGCAGGGGCTTTTCCTTCCCCTGAAATGAGCCCCTTGGACACAGGGTGCTGCTGCCCCACCCTGTGCTGCACTGATTGCCTCCTGCGGTCAGAGGAAACACCGGGTGATGTTTCCAGCATCCAGTGGTTTCCTACGAGTTCCAGCGAGAGTCTGTCCTGTGGAGAGGCTGCTGTGGCTGCAGAGGACACTGCTGTGTTCCTGCAGTCAGACAAACGGACAGGTGCCCGGCAGGATCTGCTGAGGAGGTGGTGGAAGCACAGGAGGCTTCAGTGTAGCACCACTGGTGCTGTGTCAGCCGAGCCAAACCCTGGTTTGTATCCCAAAAATAGGTAAACTGCCAAAGGGCATCATGTTAAGCATGCACAAAGGTTCATGGCATCACTTCAGTGTACTTTATGATCTGTTCAACAGGCAGCAATGCTCTAAAACTGCTCCTAACAAAATCCTGAGTTCAAAATAGTGTGTTGGCATCTGAGTCACAAGCCAACCCACTCAGCCTTTTTCCATATATTGGCTCAGGCCTTACCTTCTCCAGCAAGACAGGATTTTCGTGCCATCTCAGCCCAGCTTTTTGATGATACTCTGCTCAAGCTGGACTTGAATGCAGCCACTCGCTGTCACTCCATACATGTCCTAGACATTAAAGACTGGGGGCATATTTGGCAAAAGGGTGAAGGGGAAAGATTGGAAGTATGTAAAAACCAGCCTAAGAATAATGGAACATTAGGTGAGACAAGTTTTACTTCAAATAAAATTCCAATTTTAATTCCTATATCCTTTGGGGTGAAAAACAAACAAAGAAACAAACGAACCCCAAAGTGCAAACCAAAATGAAACAAACACACAAAACAAAAATCTAGCAACAAACAACCTGCTTTAAATCTACTTCCTGTCATTACCCTAAGCTGACCTCTAAAACCATTGTCTGTGGCATCTTGCTTCCAGGCTTCTTGTTCCTGCCTTACCATTTCTCCTCTCCATCTGTTGGGCTGCAGTGGCTTGGAATAAGATTAACTAGGTCAGAAGCTAGCAGTTCCCACTTTGAAGGTCACACATGCCTCTTTTGTTGAACATGGAAAAATTATATTGATAGAAAGGGAATTATGGATCCCGTTGTCTAAGCACATGCAATGAATGTTCAAAATTTATAGTGGCAGCAGGGAAATCTGGTAGAAATAACAAGAACCAAAATCAAAACCCTCCTCAGGAGATAATTACATTTATTTAATTCCACACTGCAGTGTTTATGACAGACTACTGTTAATAAAGTCTTTCTATAAAATAATTCTGATTTTGAGAATAAGACTATGTATGTATTATGTTTGGCTTGTTAAATGCCACAGCTATAGGGGAAAAAAAAACTATAGAAGAGAGGCAAAATTTGCTGAAGAAATAACTAGGTCAGGATCCTTCAGAATTTAAATGAGTTTCAGGAAGTATATTCCAAATGATAACTGAAACAAAGCTGTGTGTATGTGTAAATATGATATGCAAATACTAGAAAGCTTCATGGAATGCATACTTTTTCAGGTTGCTTTTTAAAGAAAAATGAATACCTGAGATGGGAAATTGCTGTTGACTCATAAAATATGATGCCACATGAGGAGAAAAATGAAATTAAATATGTGACCTATATAATGAAACACAAAAAAACCTTAGCTTAGCTGCTTACTGGAGAAGAGAAAAGGTCTTGTATTTGTCTGAAACCACAGGGAGAATATAAGGAGAGTGAACTGAATTATCTGAAATGAAGTCAGCTATGACACCAGCATAATATCCTGGAAAAATACTTCCAAGCCATCTCTCCTGAGCATCAGTGATCAAGATAGATAAGACATCTAAATAGCACTGCCCCCTTCAGCACAGCCTGCTTATCAAAAGAATCTGGAAAGGGAGAAATGCACTTTACAGTTTTGTCCTTTTGTCATTCAAAAATAAAAGCTTGTGTATAAATCCTGAGAGGGTTGCCAGCACAGTGCAGAAAGCAGGACAAAAAGGTGTGGCACATTTACACAAAGTCCTGCACACTGTGGGAAACACTGAAAATAACCAAAGAAGCAGCTGAAGCTGGGTGTGCCCTTTCCTATAGTGGGACACCTCATTAGGTGTCTCTCTTGGTCCTGGCCAGGTTAGAGCGATAGAAATGTTTCAGGGATGCTAAATGGGAAGGCTTCTCCTTCCAAGGCCAGGAAGCCTGGAGGAGAGTGGTATTTGCTGGGCAGAACCCCTTGCACAGGTCACGAAAGATTTCATCAACCAGCTGAGAGAAAAAGCCAATCCAGAGGGTTTTATCCAGACCCTGCACGGAGCGAATCTGATAGGCACTGTAAACACTGGTGAAAAGGAGACGGTCAAACTCTGTCGTAGACAGGGGAGTGTCGGTCAGTGAATAATATCTCAGATGCTGCTCGATCTCTGCCGGTGTTTTGGGAACTTCCACCTCCAAAATCCGCAGGATCCGCCGTGCCGGGCGCAGGGAGGCCAGCTCTTCATCCCGCAGCCGGATTGTCCCGTTGGCCCGAATATCCAGCCTTCCCCAGAGCATCTGGAAGAGGGGAGCAGCGCTGTCACGGCCAGCCCAGCTCTGCTCCATCGCTCACAGATGCGCTGCAGAGCAGAGCGCTCCGCGGCGCTGCCAAGCCTCGGACCAGAGGCGGCCTCTCCCCCCTCCATTCCTTCTCTGCCAGCCCCACAGCCCGTTTGTTTCCCCTGGGACCCCTTCAGCTCTTGCCTCCCACCCTGCGGTCCCCCCGTCCCGCCCGCAGCATCTCCGCGGTGCGGCCGCTCGGGAGGGGCAGTCGCCAATCCCGGCGGGATGGTCCCTTGTCCCCCCGCGGACACCCCTGAGGTGCCGGGGCGTGGGGCAGAGCCCCCTGGGGCTGCAGCCAGCAGAGGCCGCACAAATGCCATCAGGCACGGCCGAGGCTCCTGGAACCCGCCAGGGACTAGAGCAAACAGAACGGGTGAGTTTTTACGTGCGGGCAGGTGGGAGCCTGGGCACTGCCAGTGCCTCGGCCCGGGGCCCCCAGTGCTCAGGAGACCTCTAACATGATGCCAGCGTCCTCCGGGCCGCCACGGGCTGTGCTGGTGCCGCCGTGAGGATGTTCACCTGCAAGACATCAGACACAGCTTGCTAGCACAACACCTTCCTGCTTGCTGCTTTTGCCACTGGGTTGTCAAGAATGTCTTCAACATTCCCGAGCTACCACTCAGCTTGCCAAATATGACAGATGCTGACCACGGGATTTTGATAAGCAAAACAAGCTCTGCAAGAGAAGCAGCAGTGGTTGAGGCGAGGTTTTGGATATCACGGCCCTTAGTCCTGCCAACAGAGATGAAGCTCTGTTTTACAGCAGCAGAGGCACTGCTTTGACAGGCAGCAAGGGAGCCTCTCACACTGAGCATGGATGGGGTTTGAACGGATGGGGTTTGGTTGCTTGGCAGTTTTTGCTGGAGAAAGTCGTGCTGTCCAATGAAAGGAGGGTGCTGGCAGGCTCCTCAAGCTGCTGCTAGAAACATAAATTGGTGCTTACCCTGGTTTTCTACTTCTTCCCTAAGCTTCTGCTGCTGGAGGAGTGTGAGGATAAAAGAAACCTTGTCAGATCCATTATGGCTCATTTGATGTCCAGCTAATTACTTGCTGGGACACATGACATCATGTCATCTGGGGAAAATGGATATGAGGCCAGAGGAATGGCATTTTTTGAATATTAAAGTCACATTAATCCTAAGAATTGTTTGGTTTTCATTTCCTAATACTTATAGGGCTTTAACTGGCTGCATTTATTTTATTTCTTTTTTTGTGTGTGTGAAAAAGGAGACACAAGCTGTCTTGGTCCAGGACTGTGAGAGAGAGGCTGCAACCCCTCCCTCCTCTGTGTTATCAGTGTCATGAGGTAGCCAAGACCCTCTTCTATTTCTTACAGACTCATCCTTCAGGTTAAGAAACATGAAATGGAAAAAGCTCATAGCAAATAGTAAGTTCTCTGATACATTTATGAGATTGGGTTTTTTATTTTTGAAATGGATGAAGGCTTCTTTATATTAAAAAAAAAAAAAAAAAAAAAAAAAAAAAAAAAAAAAAAGAGTGAGGATTTGCATGGAATACTCCAGAGTTAAAGTCAGGAGGTGCATATAAAAAGTAGAAAAATTATTAAGTACTATTCATGTATGATGACTGCCACCAAAAAATACTTCCAAATCTCCATTTTTGATTAGACCTTTTCAGGGAGATGTACAAGCTGCCTGGAGAAGTGTACTGCCAGCCTGCAGGCTGCAGAGGCTTGTTTCTCTGCACAGCTGCAAGCAGCTGTGATCCAAGCCAGCTGTGGCTTTGGAATGTGGGCAGGGATGTAGCTTCTCTTTCCTACTCCTCCACAGATGTATCAGCAAGGCTTTTAGCTCAGGTGAAAGCATTGTATCATCTGAAAATGTCTTTACTGGTCTTGTCTCTCGTAACTGGTCCTCTAGGTTCACAGATCCCTCTCCTGAGGATGTCTGACTGGCTGCAAAGTCAATGAATTTGTTGAATAGGTGCCAAACTGCCTCATAAATACATACAGTGGTAGTTTCTGAGCAGAGAAAAATTTAACAAACCATAACAAATAATGTATTGAAATAATAACATAAATATCCTCTGGGGAAGGGAAAATCCTTACGTATTTTATCAGTCATCAGGGTTGGGTGGGGTTTTGTTTCCCAAAAAAGCATATAGAAAATCCACAAACAGTATTGCAGGAGATTATTTAAATAAATAAAATCCTCCCTTTGCCATCAAACACAGCAGCAGGTACCAGTGCCCCACCAGCAAACCCCCAGCTGGACTCCAGCTCTCTCCCTGCCAGTGCAGCTGTGAGCCCTCGGGCCGCATTTGAGGGAGCAGCAAAGCATCACACAGAAGGCACCGCGCGGAGGGTGCGGCTGGCAGATGTGCTCCTTACCTGTCGGCCTCTGGGACGCGGCGAGCACGCAGAGGAGCAGCCAGGGGCCGAGCTGAGCCGGGGCCATGGCAGCACTGCGGGGACAGCTGCCACCCTCTCCCCGCCCGCAGCCACCGCGCTGCGCCGGGGCGTCTTCCCGGGCTGCCGCCCATCCCAGCAGCCCCGCCTGGAGCCGAGCCGTCCTTCTGTGTTTGGGTCACAGCCCTGGGAAGGGCTCGCAGTTCAACTTGCTGACCCCGAAGGATATTTTCCATCATATTTTGGAAACTTGGAAAACTTTGTTGTGATGTTTTTGGCAGAATTGTTTAAGCTTCCTTTTCAAAGACTGACTTTCCGCTGCAATGATTATAGGAAGTTGTTAGTTGCAAGAAATTCCACTACATATGTTTGCCTCTTAAGAAGAGGGGACCCCCTAGTCCCTTCCATCTCTGCACAGTGCCTCTGTCACATACTGAGACACTTCTGCTCACTCCTCGGCTTCATTTTCACTTCTCCTTTTCCCTGGGTTCAAAAACCTGAAAACAATCCTGGAATGTCACAAAGAGATAAAGCGGAGTGCAGATTCATGGAAGGGCAGTAGCAGCCAAAGCATACAAGCAGGCAGAAGAAATGTCACTGGTTCAGTTCTGGAGGGAGAACTCAGTGCAGTGACCCAACAAATGTCAAGTATCAAAGCAGTTCAGGCTTTACCACCTCATTGTCCTCTCCTGTGAGTGGACTTCTGGGTTACAATGAGCACAGTCTGCCTTAGATGTTCTAAATTACATTGACTTTACAGCAGGGATTTGTTCTCTACACATCTTTACATATTTTTTAGTGCCAAGTCCCCAGTCAAACTGTTCTGCAATTCTACTCTGTATGGTGTAGTATGTGATGCCAAGGTTATACAAATGTGCAGTAATATGTATAAATAAGGACTGATATCATCTCCCCCAGGTTAAAGGGAGAAAGAAGTCTGCCTAGGAAAGAGAGAAGGTAAAGCTGATATGCATCCTGTGCTCAGCAAGTTAAGGGACATCAGTCACCTGATAGTGTACTAAGGGCTGGGATGATGTCCTGGTTGGTAAGTTGTCTGTGTGCAAAGGACCAAACCTTCTGAAACTTTCAGGATCTGTAGCTGTACCTGGTAATACCTGGACTCACACCAGCCAGGAGAAGCAGCACATAATGGAAGAGTCACAGAGGGACCCACACTATCCAGAGCCACTCTTCCTCTCAGTTTGGATCCAAAGCAAGACCTGTGTTTCTGTCTTTGCCTCAGGTTTCTTCAAGTCGCTCTGCACTGCCTTCGTTTTTTATTATTTTTTGATGCTTACTCTTCAGTTGCATCCCTTTCTTCTTTTATTAAACTGAATCACAAGTTACCCAAGAGGCATGGCCCATCTGTGCAGTGAGATTGATGTGCCTTCTGCTTTGTGCCAGAGTCCTTTTTATGTCACAGTGTACACATGACTTTGTCTAGAAGCTGCTGTGGAAAAACTCCTGTTTTGTGGGTCATGAAACAGCCTCCCTTTAACTTGCAGCACATGACATGAAGAGGATTGCCCAACAGGATTCTGGCCAACATCTGTGAAAGCTGAACACGATTTTGTCAACAGGAGAATTTCCTAGGAACAGCTTGCAGATAAGTGCCTAGAGGAGGACAACCACATTGGTGGGAGGGAGAAGAGAGGAGACTTGGGGGCTGTGCTCAGGTGACTGACTGAGGGACCAGCATCAGTGTGGATGCTGCCTTGAGCTAGAGGAATTTTTTAGAATTACCTCACTATCCCACAAAGAAAGGCAATTTCAGAGTGATAAACATATTCCTTAGTTGTCTGTACAGCAGCAATACTTGCACAGAAACAAGGCTGGGTTTCTGACAGCTGCACAAAGTCTCTTCATGTACAACTGCAATGTTAGGCAGTGCACCTGCTCTCCTGAAGGATTTGTCCTTGCCAGGTACTCACAGCTGAGCACAGCCCTGCCACTCTGCACTCCCCTGGCCATTCCATCTGTTGTTGGAGCAGTTTCAAAATGTCACAAGCCAGGTTTATGCAGGGACACCTTGACTGGCTTCTTCTTTTTCTCCATGACCTCCTGAAGCAGGAACATGGGAAATGAGAGCAAGAGAAGAGAGGTCAAAAACTGCAGCAACTGATTGGATGCTGATTGAGGCACAAGGTGTGGCACTAGAAGAGCTTCTTTAGGAGGGAAGTTTCTTTGAAGTAGGACTTCAGGGAGATAGCCTATTCATAAAAGGGAATTTCTGCTTATAGAATTGAAGAAATTACATTCTATCATGTCACCCAGAACTTGGGTGGATTACTCCCCAGCCTGGGGCTGTCTTGCAGATGCTGAAGGAAGGAAGAAGACAGAAGAAAGAGGTGAAGGAAGAAGGATATACATGGCTCCCAGAAAAGGCAATGTTTGAGTTGCTGGAGTGGAAGAAGTAAGAAATCCTTGAGGGAAGCAGGAGTGAGGCACTGACTACAACCAGACAGGACCTCTGTAATACTGGCATTTCCCAGGTGTGGTGCTGCCAGTCCTTACAAGGATGCTTTCCTTGTCTTTTTGTTTCAGTTTGTGAGCAGCATCTACAAGTTGAAGGAGTAATGAGCTGTGTAAAAGTGACAGGGAGGGCCTCATCCCACTGCACCTACTGCACATGAGGTGGATAGACACCCTGACACTGTCAATAGCCACATCCTCAGGGAGGACAGTCTCCTTGCCTGGCTGTTAGGGAGAAATGCCAGAGTTCTGGAAAACACCAGCAAAACCTACTCAGCTGGAGAAGCTCACATGGTGACTGTGAGTCATTGCCTAAGGTCTATTGTCTCTTCAGTACCAGAAAATCTGTCTTCTGTATATATATATATATATATATATATATATGTCAGCTACACCTGGCTTACATCTCAACCCACATCCTCCTGCAGTTGGAGAATCCAACCCAGGCAAACAAACCTTGCAGAAGCTGGCAGTATTCAACAGGCATGGACAGAAGGTTTGGCAGACAGTTTTGTGCCTGGCCAAGTTGACCACAGCCTTGTCCAGCACCCAGCAAGTGTCCACCAGCCACAAGGAACCCAGAGTAAGCAGGCTCCATGAGCAAAATGGCCTCTGGAGCTCAGGAGCAGTGGAGCCAGCAGAGTGCACAAGTATTCTGTGAGGCTGGGCAACCTCTTGTGCCCTGGGATAATGAGCCTAAGTGGGTGAATTGCAGCCTTCCTGATCTCCCAGGCTTCACTAAAGGGAAGAGATTCAGGTCCACTTGCAACTATTCCATGTATTAAAGACCTGCTGGAGCCAATGCCTGTTCCCACAGGGCTGGCTACTGTACACACATTCTTGAGCAAACCTTGCATGTGGTCTAACTTGACAGGCATCATGTCTGACATTTCTTGATGTTGGTCAAATTCTCCCTCTGCACAAACATTAATTTTAAAAGGCAAATTTCCTGGTGTTCCTGCTACCATCAGTCAGATTTACTGTACTGGGAAACATGTACTTTTTATAATCTATAGAACATAAGTCTTGCTGTAGTGTCAAGCAACCTGGGGTGAAGGAGAACATGGAGAGGAAATGTGATTTATAAAGAATTTTCATGGTGATAGAAGTGGCACCAGGAACTTTTCTGTCTTGCACAATAGGCATCAGCATGCTATGAGAGCCACTGCAAAGAAAACAGCCAGCTGTGGAACATCTTGTAGGAAGAACTAAAAGTTCATTTCCTATTTAATCTGCTCAATTGAAGACAGATCCAAAATAAAGCAAAGAGTTGTGTAAACCCCAAAATTTCTGCCTATCTGTGTTCACTTCTCCTTCCCATGTGGAGCTGTGACTTTTAAGGTGAGTGGCAAATGATATTTATTTTTACCAGAGAACACATTTGAGTCACATCCCAAACACTGCTGGCCACAGAAGCTGAAACAAAATTTTAAAAATGTTTAAAAAGAAAATTAACCAGCCCATGTTTACAAGGCTGGGGTGGGAACAAATATGAAACCCAATTATTAGAATACAGTTCAGTCTTTATTCTTGAAGAGATCACATTCTAGTCACAGCAAGTAGGGTTTTTTTTTTCTTAATTGAATTTACTATTGTTTTATCCCTTCCTCTATCCCATACCCTCATACCCTACCCTCCCCCAAACCCTTATAGTGCTTTTACAATTTAAAAGCTTCAGTATCAATTCAAGGAATCTCTACAAACTGCTAGTGAATTATTTTATGAAATCTCTTATACAAGTTTTCGGATCTTAATGAAGTCAGTCAGCTTTCTGACGCAGAAGAGCATTATGCTTTTTCTGGACCAAGGACAAGGGACATTATGAATTGATGACTGCTGTAATATAATCCCATTCAAACAGGTGGTGGGTGGACTGGAACTACAGCATTCTTTCAGCATTTTTGGAAAAAGAAGTGATTTTCCACAAGAGCAAAGAAAGTGGTAATGCTATTTTATCATAGAGCTCAAAATAACTGGAATACTGACAAAAAGACACAGACTCTTGTCTATGAGACATGGGGAGGGATATATTTTTGGCTGCAGGAAAAAAACACCCACACTCTGAAGATGCTGGAGAAAATAAAGACTGCTTGATTGTGAAGAAAAAGCCAGACTGAGGGAGCGTCACATCAGAAGTTACCTGCAACTCCTGTTGAGAGAAAAGGCACTGACCTAATCCCCATGGAAACAATAGAGATTTCCATAATTGTTTTGGTCTGAACCCATATACATTTGTATTGTCGTGACAGGAACTGTATCAGAGCCATTTACATATGCTTTGCCTTTTCTTTTTGCCATATTATTACCATCTTCCCAACACTTGTCCTGGAGCTAAGAAACTGCTGTCCCATTGCTCAAAGCCCACAGCTGCTTCAGTGCAGGTGCTCAGGTTCTGACTTTCACCTGTAGGGACTGCTGGCAACAGTTATGTTCAGGAAACACTAGGCCACAGGCAATGCCTGCATTCTATTCAATTTGCAAACCAAAAAGACAAATCCCCCATTTTACAATTCAAAGCACCAGATAAACATCTACCAGTTGGATCATAAGGATTGTAAATTAGCATGCCCGGGCCTTGTGCTTTTCATCTACTTTGAAAACATTCACGAGATCACAACAGGCAAGTATCTCACATCAATTTTTATTGTTATAAATACTATATCAGAACAGAAAGGATGGTGCTGCACATCCACTTCCTTCTGCTGCTATTTGGCATCTTCTTTCTTTGCTCCTGCTTCTATTTTCAGGGGTTCTGGAGCAGGACGATAGGCAGGAAATGCCTCCCATGGGCTATTGAGATCGAACTTCCGAAATTCCTGAGCTAGCTCCACAGGCTCGGCCACCACCCGCTTGACTTCATCATCATACCGCACCTGCAACAGCACAAAGGACACAGACCAGCATTTTCAGCTGCCCCTGCAGCACATCTGCTGTGCACAGTGACCCACTCATGACCCAGACCACCCTCTGTGCAGACAACTCCTTCTTACCCACGGAAAAACCACAGGCCCGCAGGCCTCTGCCACAGCTTCAGTTCTCATCACTAAACAAGAGCTCTCCAGATGATACTGAGATCTCTGGAGTGCCCAAGAAAACACTCCTCTTTGCTTTGCTACCATGCCCCTCAGGTGTCATGACTAAGCACCTAGAACTAGGAGCACCCACCCTAACAGTCCACGTGCAGTTCATGTGCAACAACACATTTGTCATTTGACATAGGAATTCCTCCTGAGACACTGAAATAAGATGGCCCATCTTGGGCCTGTATGGCTGAGGACTGCACTCATGAATCTTTATAATACTGCATTTGTCTGGTTTTAGTTGTTCTGATTTCTAGTGTAACACTCAGAACAAGGGGAGAAAAAGAAGACAACCAGGATGGAATGCAGGTGAGTACCAGACACTTCTGATTGGCTTGCTTTATCCTCACTGTGCCAGTCCATATCTCTGAACCCCACGAGATGCTGCCTTACCCTTGCTTGCAGGATTTTGTTATTTCTACACTTCTTAAACAGCCTCTTTTTTGCAGAATTTCACTGTTTCCTTCTGAGACTCAACTCAGTCTTAACACTGCACCAAATACACCTGCTTCTGCAGGGCAGTCATTTGAAACTAGACAGATACCAAACGCTCTCATTTCACCTGTGGTTGGCATACAGAGGTAAACAATAAACAGCAAGAGCCAGTTTAATCAGAGTTTTATAATCTGGGCCTACAAACACTCAACAAAATGAAGTTCCAACTAAATCAAGAACAGTTCAGTCCTTTATCCTTCTAGACATCTCAGTTTTGCAGTGGAAACTTTCATCTTCCAGAAAACGTGCTGAAACCAGAAGCACCTTCTCTGACTGACAAGTATCTTTGGAATACAGCACATAATATTTGCCCAATTTCTCCAGCTTTAGGCTGCTTCATTACGGATGATATTTTGTGTGATAATTCAAATTTCTATGAAGATTTATACAACTCCTCTGGAATACAGACAAGTTATTGTAAAGCAGTCACATCTTTGTACTGGAACTCAGAAAAGAGCATTAGAGAGAGACCTGATAACTTTAGACATGACTGTATCTCCTACCTCCACATAACCAGAGAGTGGGAAGTCCTTCCGGAATGGATGGCCCTCAAACCCATAATCTGTGAGGATTCGCCTTAGATCAGGGTGGTTGGCAAAGAAAACACCATACATGTCCCAAACCTAAATGAAAGGGAGCCAAGTTAGTTGAATTGCATTTGAAAAAAACCCAAAAAACCATAAAATTCCAGTTATATGCCTAGCTTTGTACAGTGCCAGCAAAACTGATGCAGGAATTCATTCAAAAGCAAATCAAACACTGTTTCATCTCCTACTCTGAAAAGGCAGCCAGGGAAACACTTCTCTCTTTCTTCCCAAGGGCACTGGGGAATCCCTTTATTTGGGAAAATACAGCCTCTCTCTGCAAAGACTCTGCTCCCAAGCACAGCAGCACTCACCTCTCTTTCATACCAGTTTGCTGCCTTGTGCACAGGCACAGCTGAGTCCACAGGAGTCAGCTCATCGGTGTACGTCTTCACACGGATCCGGCTGTTGAAGCGCAGGGACAAGAGGTTGTACACAATCTGAAGCAGAGGAACAGGCAGCGTTTATGGACCTCTCTGAGCACACCACTGCCTAAGCAAGGCCACACAAGGACTATTTCAAATATTCTTTATGAGCAGATTGCATTCAGCACTTCAGAGCTGGACACTAATAGACATTCCTATGACTGAGGTCCCAACAGCTTATCACTTTGGTCCTTAGAAGTGTGACAGAAGTCAGACTTAGTCATCACGACTGATGACGAAGAAGTAAAGAGAGATACTAAATCTTAAGAGAGAGGCTACTGGAAGGATGGAAACACTTGACAATGATCTGTCTCAAAGAAAATGGCCATCAATCACTCTTGCAATTACTATCAGTGGGAGAATGCTAATAAAAAATACAGTTAATTTTCAGCAAGCAAGTTGGATACCAGAGAACATTTCCAACTTCTATGGTGATGAAGTCTAGTACAAAGGCTGTTTATGAGGATTATTATAATCTCTGGAGAGGAAATACACACTGCAAGCAAACTGATAAAAAGATCCCAAAAATTTGTAAGGAATTTTAAAGCTGTGTTTGATCCTGCCTTGGTGACTGGAAAAGATGAATAAATTAAGGTCTATATTTCTATTATCTCTATGTAGTACATTGATTTTTGAAAGAAAAATACTGAATTAAAAAATACTCCAGTTCTTCCACAACTGGAGACCTTTAACTTAAAACTCTCTAAATTTTTTTTCCCACTGCCAGAAACCAAAGAAAGTGGTGAGAGGTGCAACAGCACCCACAGCCATCAGCACTTGTGAAGCCCTCCAAGCACTGCACGTCTGAGCAGTTCCTACCTCAAAGCGGTACTGCCGAGATGGGACATCAACAGCAGTCAGGTCAGCCAAGGATTTGAACTGGGCATTGGTGTGGTCACGAAGGAAGGTCAGGACAGGAATGATCCCATCTGGATGGATCAGAAGTTCCAGCTCATTGAAACAGGTCACCTGACAAAAACACAACAGTGGGAAGAGCATGAGTATGAACACCAACAGGACTGAACAGGATGCTGATTTCAGCAGAACATTCAAACAAAGAGACACAACAGCCACAAAAAGGCATCAGATCAAGGAGCTTAACAACAGCAGTACTTTTCTCAGAATTCTGACTGTTTTTGTTCCCCAGAACATCTTCTCCGAACAGGTAACAAAAAAGTGGTGTGTTCACTGGATCCTGTCCTGCCACAAGAACAATTTCTTGAACAGCACCTACCTGTACTTGCTGGATATACTTGGGCAGAATCTCAGCCACATACTCCCCAAAAGCACACAGCTGCTTGTGTTCTACTTCATTTTTTGGTCTGACAGTAGCTAAGGAGAAAAATAGTTTCCAAGATTACGACAGAGAACACAGAAAGAAGAGTAAAGAGTCCCATTAACCAGTCTAGCTGTCTGTCAGAGACTACACTATAGCAACATACTTGTGTTATACAGAAGGTGGAACTAGGCACTTTGATAATGAAAGAAATTTGTGTCAGTGCTAAAATTTTGTCGACTCTAAAGAGCAGCACGAATTGTCGAACGAGATGATGGAGAAGTAAATAGTCAGATAAAAAAGAGGGCAGCAGACATAACAAAACAATGTGGGCTTAGGAACTGCTCACGTCATTCAACCTGGGCCTGGATTTCTGGGTTTGCTGGATGTGCAAGCTCCTCATAATCAAAACACTCTAGGAACTCACGTTGTTGGGGTGGATTTTTTTGCTGTTACGACTAAAAGCCTTCAAGAGCCCGGGTGATGAGGGGCTACGAAGCTGCTGCCCAGGCACAGCTTTGCGCAGAAAAAGCAGGTTTGGCCCTGCATCTGAGAAAGGATGCAGACAGGAACCCAGAGCAAGCCCGGCTACCAGCACAGCCACCCTCCTGCGCAGCTGGGGTTTCGGGTCACCGACACGCTCGCTACACCGCCCGAGCCTTCCGTGGGCCGGTTCGGAGCCCTCCCGCCGCTGGCAGCGCCACCACCGCCCGCCTCGCCCCCCGCCCCCGAACAGGCCCCGCACTCACGGCGAGTGTCCGCGGCGGAGCTCCCCGCCAGCCGGGCCCGTGCCGCCGCCGGTGCCGCGCCACCTGCGGAGAGAAACGGACACGTCTCACCGACCACCGACCACCGACCACCGCCAACCGCCCGGCACGGCCCGGCACAGCCCCGAGCCCCCGCGGCACAGCCTCACCTCGCAGCGCGGCCCGCGCCAGGCCCCGCGCCGCCGCCGCCCACATCCCGCCGGGACACGGACGGGCAAGGGCACGGGGCGGAAGCGGAAAGCGCCGCCGCCGCCGCGCTTCCCCCGGGGGCGGAAGCGCGCGAAGAGCTTCCCGGGAACGGCTCCGGGTCGGTGGGCGGAATCGGCGAGTGCCCGGCGGCGGCTGGCGCAGGGTGAGGGCCGGGAGCAGCCGCTGGGGCAGCCCGGGGCGGCGGCATGAAGGGAGGCGCCGCAGGTGGGTGCCGCGCGGTGCGGCGGGGGGAGCGGCGCGGCCGGCGAAGCGGGCACGGAGCGGCGAGCGCCGGGCGGTGCGGGCGCGCAGGGCGGCGGAGCCCCGCAGCCCCGGGCCGAGCCTCGCACGGCCTCAGCGCGGCCCCGGTGGGCATCTGCGTTTCTCCGAGGATCAGCCTCCCTTCCTGCCATCTCCCCGCCCCGGACCGTGGGGTCCCTGTCAGTTGTGCTCAGCGGTTCCCCCATCCCGGACGCCGCCGTGGCATCCGCGAGCCTGTCAGGAGCAAGGAAAGAAGGAAGCTGGAGCACAAATCCCATGAGAAGCGGCTGAGGGAGCTGCGTTAGTTTAGCCTGGAGAAAAGAAGGCTCGAAGATGACCTTATCACCCTCTCCAAGTGCCTGAAAGGAGAGTGTAGCCAGGTGGGGCTTGGCCTCTTCTGCCAGGCAGCCAGCGACAGGGCGAGAGAACAAGGCTTAAGCTGCACCAGGCGAGGTTTAGGCTGGACATTAGGAAGAATTTCTTCTCAGGGAGGATGATTAGGGACTGGAATGGACTGCCCGGGGAGGTGGTGGTGGTGGTGTTGCTGTCCCTGGAGATGTCAGGAAATACTGGATGTGTCACTCAGTGCCATGGTCTAGTTGACATGGTGATGTTCGGCCATAGGTTAGCCTTGATGGTCTCAGAGGACTTTTCCAACTTAAGTGATTCTGCGATTCTGTGAAGGGAGTGTACTAGGTGTTGGTGAAACCACTGTCACTGATAGCTTGGCCTATGGAGTGCATGGAGCATACTATTTGGCTTTATGGGAAGTTAACTGTCCTGCATGCCTCTTTCTTTGTAGCAGAGACACCGTGGGTGCAAAGGGGAGCTTTGTCTGGGTGTCTGCAGGGAAGATGTGAGATTTACGTAGTCTTTACTTGCTTCTTGGCATTTCTTTTGTGACCTGGCATCAGTCCTCTGGGAGTTGTGCAGGGCAGCGTGGGCAGCTGGCACAGTCCTTATCCTGGTGCTCTGTTTGGTCTGTTCTGCATTCTGGGCTGAAGCTCCTAAGCACCTTGACTGTAAGGATAAAGAGCTTTAACTGAAGTGGAAGCCAATTTGTAGGATATGCTCATGCTTCATAAAGCTGGAGAAATGCTACTGACATGTTCTATGCTGCTGCAGTTCCTCTTACAGACTAATGGATAGGTACTTTTCAGACAGACCAGAACTACTGTAAAATCGAGGTAAGAGTATAATTAAGGCAGGCTATCACCAGAGATGAGATGGACTTGTCCAGCCAATTAGGGATGTAGACACTACTTCCCGTGAACAGAATTTGAGCAAAGAATTTTGGAGCCCTCCTGACCAAGCAGAGTAATTGTAAGAAAATGCGTATTTGACAAGGTAAACTGTGGAAGAGTAACTGTGAATCTGTTTGATAAAAAAAAAATCACATCTTTGTGAAACATTGTACTTGAAATAATGTTCATTATTAATGGAAGAGATTTTTGATATCAGACATCATAGACAGCAGCTCAGTTATGAAAATGAGTCTAAAGTGAATGCAGGTAGGCAACTGTTCCTAATGCTGTCAAGAGGCATGGTAAAAAGGAGATTCTTGCTGTAGTAGTCCTTCTGTGTTTCAGAAACTTTTCTGACCCACAAACTACCTGGAGATCTGCAAACATCTGTGGTACCTACTAAGAGGCTTTTTGTTCCCTTTCCACTTGGGAAGCAGTAACTAACAACATCTAACATGTTTTGCATGCTGAAGTTGACTGGCACATTACAAACAGCATAACCATCAGTTATCTCATTTGCTGAGCTTGAAGGGCTGGTGGTTATGTCTGGCAGACATCTCATGCATCTTTTTGGTAAAAACAAGTTCACCTTGATACAGACTCATCATTGGGTTTGGACAGTGATTAACACCTCCTTATGATATGAACTGCTGCCTGTTCTCTTTTTTAGTATAATACCCTAATCCTTTTCACATCTAGTCCAGCTATGCTGCTACTGCTTTTTCTGGCTTTGCAAGTTTCCTAGGGCAGTTGCTGGACTTTCCACTTGAATAACTTGCTGCATTTCTTTGTGTCAGTGAAATGAGTGGTGAAAAGATATGCGCGTCTCCCAGCCCTGCTGGGATGTGATGCTCACTCTACTGGAAGTTTGGTATATATTATAATTTTAATTATGCCAGCTTCTCATTTGCTGTTTGAGGTTCTGAAGCTCAAGCACAAGTTTCTGGCTGTGCTATTTATGTTCAGTCTAAAATATGCTGGACTCTTACCAATATGTTTGATTTTCCCCTGTACCCTGAAGTACTGCATAATCTTGTTAGTGGTGAGAGAAAGCCATATAATTATTGTGATTTTACAGATTGCTGGAGGTCTGATTTGTGCAGCACCATGGACTCATCAGAAGAGACTGGAGGCTCCTCTGCAGAAGAAAACTACTTTGTGAACTACACCTTCACCGACCGCTCCCACTCGGGCCGCGTGGCCCAGGGTATTATGAAATTATGCTTGGAGGATGAGCTCTTTGCTGATGTTACAATATCAGTGGAAGGCAAAGAATTCCAGCTGCACCGTTTGGTCCTCTCAGCTCAGAGCTGCTTTTTTCGTTCTATGTTCACTTCCAACCTAAAGGAGGCCCACAACCGAGTGATTGAGCTGCAGGATGTTAGCGAGAGTGTCTTTCAGCTCCTTGTGGACTATATTTACCATGGAACTGTAAAGCTGAGGGCAGAGGAGTTACAGGAAACCTATGAAGTGGCAGACATGTACCAGCTGACTGCCCTTTTTGAAGAGTGCTCCCGTTTTCTGGCCCGTACAGTGCAGGTTAGAAACTGTCTGCAGGTCATGTGGTTGGCAGATCAACACAGTGACATGGAGCTCTACACAGCTGCCAAACACTGTGCAAAGTCACATTTGTCTCAGCTGCAGGAGACAGAGGAGTTCCTACACCTGCCTCTCCGCCTGCTCACAGATATCCTTACAGGTAAGGAGTTCTTGAAAATACTTAGGATGTGGGTGTAGAAAGAGACTTTCTACAGTCTGGTCAAGTAGTGAATGAAATAGATGGAAAGATACAAACTTTCATAATCACTGTCTATTCAGAGACTTAACTAAGCAAGGCAGAGCAAAACATTCTGGATACCTTTATGAGAAAAAGCCCCAAACTATTGTTACTGGACATGAAACATCTAAGCTACAGAAAAGGGACTTAACAGGATGCCGGAAATTCACAGCAGCTCCTGAGTCAACAGGTTAGAAGTGTTACACATTTTTTAAACACAACTTCCAACAATTTGTTGTAATTTTGTTTGCATTAAAAGTAAAACATAGAGGCTTTACCAGAAATACACATCTTATGAAAGGCTTTTTTATCCCTTTAGCTCATAATCATTTAACATAGTAATACAATAACTCAACATCTGTAAGAAGGCTTGAGCACATATTTTTAGACTATTTTAGTGTTATTTACAATTGTATGTAATAGTTAGGTTTACTTAGGCACTCAACTGACTGAAATAGAAGCATTGTAGCATCTTGAGTAATACAGTAATTGCCCTTCTTGTAGAGGTAATAGCCTTCCACAGTAATGGATGCCATGACTCAGAGTTGTAAAGGACATGTGAACACATAAACAACTTAGTCCAGTTTCTACCAATCTTTAAAGATCTGCTGCCCTAGTAGGTACAGTCAGTACTTGTTACCTCTCCAGGATGCTGCAGTCACAAGTCCATTCTTCTGCAGTTATGTATCATTGCTAGAGGAAGCAAGAATGCAGAAACATCTCATACATCCAAATGTGCCTCTTTCATGCTTTTAATTATTCTTTGTAACTGAGTAAGTATCTAGACTTTGTGTGTCATGTGTTTTATATGCAGTTCCAAAAATAAACCTATTATGACTGGCTTCTTTGGAACACTGGCAAACCTGTCCATAAGACCTAAACTAGCCTTTAGAGTTGATGCTATGCATTTGAGAGTCTTCACAGATATTGCATTAAATTATCTCTATTGCATCTAAAGAAATTTACAGTCAAGAACCTACTGAGTGTATGTACTGATAGCTCAAAACTGTGACAAACTTAGAGTGATTTTGATAACTATCTAGCTAAAGTTCATTTAAAAAAACCTTTAAAAATCATGAAATAAAACTGTAGAAGGTCACCTCTAATTTCCTAGGGATTCCACATAAAAAGCAGTTTTAGGACTATGGACGTTAGCACTTGTGGTCCTAAATTAAAACAATTGCTCAGTAATAACTTTTTTCCATGCATCATCTATTTTCATATGTAGAATCACATTACTCTTAAAATGGATTAAAATCTGAAGTACTTCCCTACTGCTGGTGGGAAAAATCCTTTTATTTTGCCTTTCCTGCATCTTCGTTTAGTTAATTGAGAATTAAATAGAGGAAACTTTTAGTGGCAAAAATTAAAATTATTTTCATGAAATAGTAATTTATTAAGTTTACCTTCTGTTGCACTCTAGGACCAATTTCAAAAGCTTTTTGTTTTTCTTTTTAAGCACTACATGTGACGGTTAGCTTATGAGAATCCTTTTAAACAGAGTTGAAATACCTGCTTTTGTGCCACACTTTTTCTGCTCCCTTCCACTGTAGAGAAAAGCATTGGAATTTGGCTGGTGCCTTCAGCATCATTGAGTTCAGAGTTTGTCATGAGAACAGACTACAAAATCAGAGAGTCTTTGTAGGGAAGCTTCTCAATGAACACAGGCATTATTGCTGGCTTTCAAACTGGAAGAAATACCTAAAATCTTTTAGGTAATGTACTGATGATAGTGACGCAAGACTTTGTGGCTTAACCAAAACTTGCAGTTATGTCTGGAAAGAGATTTAAATCCGATGCAGACTGTGGAGTGTTTCCTACTGTCACACAGCTAAGAAAAGCTCTAGTAGCTCATTGGGGATTTCCAAATGTTAAGAGGATAGGAGCAACACCAGATGTTCAGTCATGAGGGTCAGCTGCCTGACCGTGCTCAGACACATTTTGTACATGACTTTTGCTAGATAGGTTTCTAGGACCAGACAGAAAGAAAGGCAGGTGCTGAGATTCTCAGTAACAGAATCTTCTTGCCTAAATGATTAAATAAGAAAGTATTTACCATTGCCACACAGCATGTACGTTCTCTCTCCTGTCCTCTTTCTCTTGGACATAGATTCCTAAATAGATTGCTGAAACTCATCCAAGGTGCTTAAGATCTGGCAGCTCTGTGTTTTTATAGTTACCCAAATGAATTTCATGTAGTTGGCTGGCTGGCAGTGCTGATCATGCCTGACAAAATCTATAAACACCTGTGTCTATTTTTCCTCTCTAGAAAGTAGGGTTTGAGGTGGGAGTCAGAGGAGGCAGGCGCAGGAAAAGGGTGTTCCAGAGTACATACACCTTTGTCTAGATACCATAAATGTCTTTCTGTCCCCGAACCGCAGATGGCGTTCCATGTTCTCAGAATCCAACAGTTGCCATAGAAACCTGGATCAACTTCAACAAGGAGGAGCGAGCGGGCTTTTCAGAGACTTTGAGATCGAGTCTGAAGGTATAAAAAGACCTTATGTTCTGGGGCTCATGTAGCACTTGCTGGTTTCACACTTCTCAGGGCAGGGTATTCTGCTCACAGGTGTGACTTGGAAGTCACAAACCACAAATGTCATTGGAATTCATGGTGCTTGGGAGAGGATGCTTTCAGTGTCATAAATAGCAAGCCCACTGACAACTTTTTTCATTTAACCTGAGGCTTCTTTCACTGGTGATTGGAGCAGTGCCACAAATAACTCCTTTCACTTCAGTTAACAAATAAACTGTTCAGAAATCTGTGTTTGGCATTCCTCTTAACAACTGTACTCCATCAGTGATGTAACTGGCCCTTACCTAAACCATGAACGCTTGTGTTCAGTGACATCTGTGGCTATTTTACTGTGCCAGATATGAATGGTATCTTGAAAAGGCCTTGAGGCTGAGTCCTGAATATTCTAGGGTGGCAGGACTTGGGAAGGAGGTTATACACCTCAGGCCCACAGGTGGGTCCTAAACTGGAAAACTCAGTCTTGAGCCTCATTGATGTGTGAACAGTTCTAATTCTGCTGACGTACTTCTACTTTTGCTCAGGTGATTGGAGAAAATGTTCACATCTACCTGATTGGAAAGGAGTCATCACGTACACATTCCCTCGCCGTCTCTCTGCACTGTGCTGACGATGACTCCATCAGTGTGAGTGGCCAGAACAGCCTGTGTCACCAGATCACCGCAGCCTGCAAGCACGGTAGTGACCTGTACGTCGTTGGTGGCTCCATTCCACGACGCATGTGGAAATGCAACAACGCGACTATAGATTGGGAGTGGTGTGCTCCTCTGCCCCGGGACCGGCTCCAGCACACCCTCGTCTCCGTGCCGAGCAAGGATGCAATATATTCCCTGGGGGGGAAAACTCTACAGGACACTCTCTCTAACGCTGTCATATATTACAGAGTACGAGACAACGTCTGGACAGAGACCAGCCAGTTGGAAGTGGCAGTCTCTGGAGCTGCAGGGGTGAACCTTAATGGTGTCATTTACCTGCTGGGTGGGGAGGAAAACGACTTAGACTTCTTCACCAAGCCCTCTCGGCTCATTCAGTGCTACGATACCAACACAGAGAAATGCCACGTGAAGCCATACGTACTGCCTTTCGCAGGGCGCATGCACGCCGCCGTGCACAAGGATGTGGTGTTCATTGTGGCCGAGGGGGATTCCCTGCTCTGCTACAATCCCCTGCTGGATAGCTTCACCCGCCTGTGTCTGCCAGATGCCTGGAGCTCAGTACCATCCCTCTGGAAAATTGCCAGCTGCAATGGCAGCATCTATGTCTTTCGTGACCGGTATAAAAAAGGGGATGCAAATACTTTTAAACTTAACCCAGCCACCTCTGTTGTAACAGTCACAAGTGGCATCAAAGTGCTGCTCACTAACCTGCAGTTTGTCCTGGCCTAAACAGGCCCAGTGATAGACAGCAACAGTGTCTCAGCTCAAAGACACTTACAACCCTCAGCACCAGTCCCAATTACTACAGGCTCACATCACTCTGCAAAGACCCCATCGTCTGTACTTGTGCAGAGGAAATACAGGCTTTCTGACTGTGGGCCTATTCTTTTACATAGCACTATCAAAACCATATTGAACTGTTGTATCTTAGATTTCAGATGGACTAAATACTTTTACTTTGATTCCTTGATGATAAGTTGATTGCATTTGAGGCCCAAATGTCAGCAAATGGCTATTTTAGCCTGGAACCAATCCACCACTAAAAAATCCTGTGGCATATGGAGAACATTCTCCTTGGCCCAAACTGCTAGTTTTAACTGCCTAGGAGACTGTGTGTTTCTGCTGTGTCAGTCACAGAGTTAGATGTGCACTATGTCCCCCAGGGATGCCCCCATTTAAACATTCCTGTGTCATACTGCAGAAATGGGGTCTGGCAGACAGATTCCAGAACTGACCCCAGGACTCTTAGGTTACATTCAGCACTTCTCCTAGATGAGTGGTAACCAACTGAGTACTTGCTTACTGCTCTGTCATCACCTAGTATAAAGAGGGTGGTCAGTTTTAGAGCATTGGCTTCCTTTACTGTACAGGAAATCCCCACCTGTAATTATAACATAGTGTTGGTGAAAAGACAGAAATAAGACCATTTCCTCCTACCCCTCTCTGTTCGCACTGTAACCCTTTGGGTAATAATCTGAATAAAGTCTCTACTGAGACAAAATACTTTGTTTTTTTCTCTTTGCTTCAAATTCAAATATATTTGAACTTCCTGTGGATTGCAGTTCTGCTCAGCACTGATGTGCAGAAAAGAACTACAGGGCTCCAAGAGATGTAGGATATTAGCCATAAGGAAAGAAAGCTTTAATGAAACAGACCAATTTCCCCATTAGTGTAAAACATTCTGTGTTGATAGTCAAGAATGAAAACACTTAAGCTTTTGTTAGATCATAAAAATTTTTTTATAGCAGCTGAGATGAGGATTTTGATAGTTCTTACTAAGTTATGCAGTTCTCTCAGTGATCACGTTCCTGTGAAATTTCTCCAGGACCTGGACTTGGTGGTGTCGAATGAGGATGTGGGGACGAATCTTGGCAATGGCCTCTATTGCTTCCTGAGGTCTCCAGCGATGCAGCTGAAAAGTCAGAAACCCAGCAAGTGAAAATCTATTCCATCTTTGCACCAGTTAATGGAACCCTCCTGGAAGCTATGGGCAATAGGAGAGGTGTTAGAAAGCTTGCTGCTGCTTTGCCCCTTAGGTTTACTTGATGTTCTTCTCAGAGAGGCCTGGAAGTCACACATTCGTGAAATGAGTCCCTCAGTTAAAGAGGAATGGTAGCTGCCTGGGCCCTCCACTTTCCATCTCACTCGCTCTTCCTTCATGTTGTGATAGTTTCCTGTCCTAGTCCCACTAGAAAAGTGCAGCTTGCCTTTTAAAATTTTTTTAAACACTCTACTGGTACTCCTATTGTATTTCAGAACTCAGTGAGCAAATTTTCTCAAACACTAATGGAAAACTTTCCAGGAGTGCTTAATAATGCCAAGACAAGAATCCACAGGTGGGATTTTGTTCTTATTGCTGGCTTCCAAAGTTGGGTTGGTAGAGGAACTCAGAAAAAATCCTGAATTGTATTTATGAAAAAGTGTAGGAAGGCTCACTGAAGGAGAAAATCTGAACAACCAAAACAGATGTTTATCTGCTCAGTGAACACTCATGAGTGATTTGTTATTCCCACCTCAATCTGTTTCTCCACGGAAAGAATTAAGAAAAGCAGAATAATTCAAAATTTGTATTATTCACATTCAAAACAACAACATACGTTTGAGGCCTCTCTTAAAATGGGCGTCGAAGCTTTGTAAAATCACGGAGTATTAATCTGTACGTGCTCAGGTTTCATGAGCAAGAGTTAACACTAAAGGTTTTATTTCCATTTTTAAAATGAGAATTATCCCCATTTAGCAGAGACTCCTGACCTGAATTAAGTATGCTGCCACCATGGTGGCACTGCGGGAGCGCCCTGCCTTGCAGTGCACATAGACGCTGTTACCGCGGGCTCGGTGTCTCAGGATGAACTCCACGCCCTTCTGCAGGTTTTCCAAGGTGGGGACTCCAGTTAGATCCACAGTGCTGAGACGCAGTTGCTCCACTCCCATTGCCTCCCATTCCTGTAACACACAGCAGATTTGGTCAGTGAACTTTTGGGTTGGTTTTTTTACTGAAAGAAACTCACAACCTGTTGAGACAGTTGAGAAATTCAGAGAGACTGTAAACAGACTTTGAATGTCAATCCTTCAAATCAGATGTATGAAAACTTCAGTACTGGTCATCAAAAGGTAGTAGTTAAAGGGGACTGAAAAAATGTGTTCCAGCTAAAGGAAAAGAGGGAGGCTGGGATCTCTTCCCAACCCAAAGATATTCCAGTCTAGTGATGTACGGTGGGTTCCATGCTCCCTGTCTTTCCCTGCCACTGCAGCTGCAGTTCACTTGCTCACGTTTTACTGGCTTGTCGCATAGTTTTCAAAGTCGGCCTAGGTACGAGTAGTCCCGTCTTTGCTGCCACAGAACTTGGCGGTCGCTGCCGGGATGACGGCAGGAGGCGGCTAAAGCCTCACTTGTTCCGGGACAGACAGCGACGGGCACCAGCAATCCCGGGGCTCACCTGGGGGGAGAAACAGAGGAACCGGGTCTCGTAGTCCTCGGTGAGGGTGACCACGCCGCGCACGTTCTCCTCCGCCACCAGCTGCGGGCACAGGCACCGTCAGGGACTCCGTTCCTCCCGGCCCGGCCCGCCCCGCTGCGCCCGCCTTACCCTGCGGATGCGCCCCCGCAGCGGCAGCGCGCCGAGCAGCACGGCCTCGTCGATGCGGTGGAACCAGGGCCGGCGGGACCCGGGCAGCCGCGCCCGCGCCACCGTGTACAGCAGCGACGGGTAGAAGAGCAGCCGCGCCGCGCCGGCGCCCAGCGCCTCCACCACCCCCATGCGCGCCCGCTGCGCGCCGCGCCGGGCCGAGCTGGGCCGACGGGCAGAGGCGCGCCTTCGCGGCGCGGGCCGAGCGTCACTAGAGGGGACGGGGGCGGGCCGCGGGCGGGAGGAGCCCGGCGGGGCCGGGGCGGGGCGGGGCGGGGCCGGCGGCGCGGGGGGAGCGGGCGCTCCGCCCCGGCCCCCCCACGCCGCGCCCGCCGTGGTCTCTCCCGGAAGCGCCGCCATCTTGCAGAGCCGGCCCGAGGCGGCGCAGGGAGCGGAGCGGGGCGCGGGCGGATCCCGGGGCAGGTGAGGGCGGCGCCGCCGGGAGGAGCTCGGGCCGCGCACGGCGCGGCAGGGACGGCACTGCAGGAGCGGCGCGGGGCCGGGCCGGGCCGGCGGGAAGCGCGATCCGTCTCGCGCAGGTAACGGCTCCCTGCCCCTTCTCCCCCGTTCCCCGGCGCTCCCGCCGCCAGGCCGCTGGGGCCGGGCCGAGGCTCCCGCCCGCGGGGGAGCCGCCGCCGCCGCCCCGTGCGCGCCATCTCGGGGCGGTGCCGCCGCGCCGCGAGCCCCTGCGGGGCCCGGAGCCGCAGGCTGCCGGGTGTCGTCTGCGCTCCGAGCGCTGACAGCGCCGCGGGCGGCGGCGGTGGCGCTGCGGGTGCGAGCTCGGCCCGCGGCGGCGGCGCCATTGGGGGCGGGGGGGCTGCGGCGAGGCCGGGCGGACCCCGCGGCGGGGGAGCGGCTGCCCCGGGCTCGGCCGCCGCCAGCCTGCCGGGCGGGGCGCCCCGGGCACGAGGAGCAGCCTGGGTGCGGCTGCTGTTGTCCATGCGGCGGGGGTCTGTCCGCTGGAGCAGTGAAATGTGCGCTGCTGCACCAGGGGGTGGAGGCGGGTCAGGCGTACGAGAAGCACGAGCAGGGAAATTGGAGTTCAGCACAGCGTGAGGATCTGCAGTCCTCAAGTATGAGAGGGCGTGACGGACACTACTGGAATGAAGTAGGAAGAGGAGTATAAAAGCCAAGAGAGATGAAGCGTTAAATGGGTGATAAATACATGAAGAAGCAGTAAAGGTTGATAACAACTTGCCTTCTTAATAGGACTGTTACGAGAAGGAGGTTGAGAGGCAACCTTAGAATACATTCCTTTAAATTCCTCAGGAGTTGTGGCCCAGACATTTTCACCTTTAAGGCACAGGCATTCTCTTCTGCCAGAAGTTGTCGGGGAACATTTTTCAAGCATTGCAGCTTTCTTATATGTCCTGCTTGAGTGTGGTCGTTGGGTGTGTTTCACCAGTTCGCTGGATTTGGAAAAATGTTTGGTGGGGATTTATATCATGAAGCATGCTTGACTTCTGGCTTGCAAGAGCTTGCATTTTCTGACTATCCTGAGTTTGTGTTTTTATTTTTTGTGTATGTCTGTCCTTTCAGTCTTACTCTTTGTACCAGTGATTACAAAAATTGCTGAATTTTCTCCTAGTGTCTTTTTGTTGTCTCCTTTATTGTTTTTCTCTAGGTTAGTTCATCAGATAGATTTTACTGCACTGACATGGCATTGCACAGCCATAATAAACCTATCACTTTTTTATTATTTTTTCCATTCCCCTCGGCTATGTTCTTGGGATCTCTGCATAATATGAGATATTGTATCTTCCTGGAATTGTGTCTGGACCTGAGTCTTGAAGAAACAGCATTGTTGGAAATACTGCTGCTGTGGTAGATGTTGAAAATTAATCCAAATGTCTTTAGACTGAACTAGGAAATCTTAAGAGTGGGTACAGCTTGCATCTAGCAGCTTAGTATGTTCGGTTGCATTCCTGCTGATCAAGAGGCCCCAGGACAGAGCACAAATCTTATATCTGCTCAGAAGCATGGGTGCAAATATATATGATACTGAAATTCCTAAATAGCAATTTTTAAATACAGTGATGTAAAGAATTATTTTTTCTTTAGGTGGTTACTGTTCTCTTTCAGCCTCTGCTCACATTCAAAATTATTGCTGATACTTATTTTGGGAAGGTGTATGCTGCTGTGTATGCTTTTCTGAATGATCATTCTTGCATGGCTATGTTTTTTCTGCTTTTCCTTTCCATAAGTTTCTAGTGTTACATTGGGGAAAAATCACTGCTGGATCTTAACTGCTGGGTTACATGTTTCCCCTTTTGTATCTTTTTTTTTTTTAATAGGTAACAAAATAATTGATGGAGGCATAGGACATTCTATTTACATGCAAATAAATCAGGAACGTGGCATTCTATAGAAAAGCAGACAATTGAAAAGTGTTCTGAAGTCATGAACACTAAAACATGAGGATTTATGTGTTAGGTAGTTTTGTTTTGAAAGTAAATTACCTACAAAGCAAGAAGAACATGCCCATCTTTCACTATGAGAGATAGGCTAAAGAAATCCATGGTAGTACTACTGTGTACTTCTTACTGTATCCATGTTTCTGCTAGGCCTCAAAAACTTGATGCTCCTACAGGATTATCTTTGCATGGTAAGGGGAAGGTTCTTTTAGTTCTGCTACAAGTAGGGGTTCTGAAAAGATGCTCCTTGGCACTACTTCTCTAAAAGGGGAAGCAGGAAATGTGCCAGAATCATTGATATACAATAGTTGTCTGTCTCATTAATTATAAATCCACAGCTTGCCAAGTAACCTGTGCATCAGTTGCAGAATCATTGGTTGAAACAAGATATGATGCTTTGAAATAAGGGAAATATTTATAATGTTATGTAATTTTTTCTAATTCAATTCTGTATCCTGAATTGGTTGTATTTCATAAAAGGTAGGTGCTTAGGTGATTCTAAATATTTAGATTCACTTTGATTAAAGTAATATTCTACCTGAAATCCAGTGTCTAATTGAATTTACTGGGAAACTTGTTGTGAACAGGTTGATTCTTAGTTATTTCTTGCATATTTTTCTGAAATGTGGCTATTGATTATCAGTTACTAAATCATCTGCCACAAATCTCTTCAGAATGCCCACTCTGATTTTTCTGCTAGTGCTTATTGTAGAGTAGGTGGGAAGTGAGACAAATTCTTATAGTTTTTGAGAGTCTTTAGCACTGAGATCTATGAACCCACTGTTCCAGCTGTTGAACTGGAGACTGTTCTTAATCAAATAAGAACAGTTTTCAAAGTCATCATGTGAGTTTGGTTACTGAGGCAGCCACAATAATCAAATGGACTCAGATCTGTATTTATGCTTTCTTATTTTTCATTCTTGCCATGAATATCTGAAATATTTTATTGCAATCTGGGCATGTTTAGTATTGCTTGTCCTTCAAGACTGTGTGCAGAGTTATTCAGTGCCTTGGTAACTGCCTTCAGGCAAGAAGGTATGATTTTTATCCATTGATCAGGTATTTGGCAGGAGATAAAAGTAGTATAGAAGAAGACTAAAATATTTCAGTATTTATTAGAATGAGAATTGTAAATTGAGAAAAGTTATCTAGGGCCTCTGATGAGTATTTCTCAAAGTATCACAACACAGGATCTTGAGTATTGATCCTGTTAAAAGATTACTCTAGGCAAGAGAGATTATCTTGATTGGAAAAAGTAACTAGTAGTTTTACTGCCCTTCTTCCAGTCATCAGTGATGCTTGTTATATGAATAAATGCAAGAATGCAAGATTCCAGATTTTCTTCTGTAGTTCTCTACAACCTATTTTAGAAAGATGCCAAGACACTTTGTGTTTGGGACATAAGAATGAAAAGAGACAGCTTTAGGATTCACTTTTGAAGAGGAGATTCCCAAATGTCAACTGAACATCGTCTTGTTTTCACCTGATGTAAGACTCAAGCAAGTAGAACTAAAATATATGTTGGGTTCAAAGCTGCAGTGCCAATTTGTCTGCAAGTGCTTTGCTGTAGGGAGGAATAGCTCAAAAGTGTGAATGGTGATGGACAGAGCAGGCTTATTTGTGTGACAGCAATAGAGTGCAGCACAGTTATCACCCCAAGGAAAGGAAGTCATCCTTGACATCTTGAATAGCATCAAACTTCCAGCTGTTTTAGCTCTGTGCTAAAATTGATAGCTGAGTTCAGGATGAGCAATGAGCAACTAGATGGCTGAACTAGAAATCTTCAGTAGTTTCCAACTCTTGGTGAAGAATTTCAGTTTAGATGATGCAGTTTGTGTCACAGCTATTGTAAGTGAAAGCCTTATGCCAGAAGAGGAATCCTTGTCCACAAGCTGTCTTGTCTGTCCCATGTACCCATGTTACCATTGTATCTTCGGTATACTTAGTATACCATGGTCTTTCTTTTTGTTTTGTTTTTAGAAGAGGGGTGCTGGCTTACTGGCTGCTCTGTTAGAGGCAGAGTATTAGTGGCAAACTGATAAACTGCAAGTTTTGATAATGAGTCTTTACTGATTTAAAGTAGATTTATAACTGATTTAATGGCTTGTGGTAAAGTTCCAGGCAGATTTAAGACTATGTGAACTGGGCTTAAAACTATATGGCTCTGGGATTTTTATATTGGTTTGAGTAAATTGCTTGTAATATAGCATGGAATAACTAGCTGGAGTATTGCTGAAATCCATGCAAATGAGCAGGCAGTTTGGGTTCTTTGTCCTTTCCAGCAGCACACCTCAAGGAGATCCTGAGTGAGCATGTGGATGAGAGGATGGATGTTTGTTGAATATCTGATGTCATGCTAGTGTGCTATCTGGCAGGCTTTCCTTTGCAGAGCATTTTTTTTAATGCTTGCATGCTTTGTATTCTCTCAGGGCTGAATGCTCTCCCAATTCATATAAGAATGCAGGTGGCTTTTACTTTAAATTAGAGTTTTTCAGGACCTTGGCTTCTTTTTTTCACCACTATCAAAACTGTTCTTTCCCTTAGCTTTCATTTCTGTCTGCAGGCTGTTCTGTACAGCACCTTTCACAAAAATTATGTAGTTGTTATCCACTAGATTTCAGTATGTCACATGTCAGAGTAAAACTGTTGTCCTTCAAACATCTTATCACTTAAAATTCAGGCTTTCACTGAACCTATGCATATTCTCTGCTATTTTTGTCCCAAACTATGCAGTTTAAAAGATATTCCAATGCAGGCATGCAATCCACAAATTTTTTAGACTCTGTTGGAAAGGGAATATTCATGTCTGCTTTTTCCAAAGCAAAGGAGTTTGTAATTCAAATCAAGCACTTAGCAGACAATGTCCAAAACGATAGCATCTTTGTTAATATATAGTAGAGATTTGCAGGATGGACACCAGGCATCTTACTATCTCTGCAAAATCTTACAAGACAGAGTTTTGATAAATGTTGCTTCAGAAGGCAATGAAATATTGATCTTTCAGGAAGAAAGAATGTATTTTGAACATCATATCTAGCTTTTGCATCTTGTGTAGGCACAACAGAGTGAAAAAGTAATTTAAGTAATTCTCTAATTTAAGAAGTAAATAAGAAAAGTAATACTCTAATTTATAGTTTTGTATTCCAAAACAGAACGCCATGTGAAAATGTTTTTTGCCTACTTACCTATATTTCCTTGTTATTTGTCTTTAAAAATTTTCTGTTCTTCGCTTAAAATTCTGAATTAAAAAATACTTGGAATGACAGGTCAACTTAGTAAGAAGTTGTATTTCTCCTTGGCTTTTTGTTGGTTGTGTTTTCTTGCAGGTGATTATTTGATGACTGTACAATGTGTAGCACAATTTAACATGAGTTGAAACAGTAAAAATGCCTTGCACTGTCCTAAGTGACATTAGAAACAATACCTTTGGAAATATCAATGTGTGAAATCTTCTTGGGGAAGGAGAAGGATTGTATATTTACTTCTCTAAAGCAGCTTTGACTGCTCAGAAATCCATTATTATATGTATTAGAGACTTAGGAAAATTAAGTGGGAATATTCTGATACTTATGGACTAAAGCCACTCATGTTACAGTCTGGATTAAACATTCAGTGCCAGAATTTGATCACTATCAGAGACTAGCTGTAGGTGGTACTATCTATATTTCACAGTGTGAAAGCTGCTATAATACTAGTTATTTGATGTGGAATTTACTTTGGAATTTCTTTGGGTTTAAAATTATTTTTCCATTTACTTCAAGACTAAGTTTAGGAGGCATTTCTTGGGGAGCAAGACTAGGGCACATATTCTTCATGCTTTTTTGTGAGGAAAATAATTTAGGCTGTTTTTCGGTGCAGAGCTAATTCTGCATATGCTGTTGTCTTCCTGAATTTGCAGGGAGCCTAAAGCATTATCTCAGTAATGACAAATTTGAAAAAATACCAGGTTTGTTGGTTTGAATGCCAGCACTTTTGTATCTGTTTGCACATGACATTAATAAAACTACCTGACTGGTGTGTTTCTCTGAATTCTGAATTGGCTGCTGCAATCCTGGTATAGCTGGAAGTTGAAGCTTCCACTTGGATGAAATAATTTTCTGGTAGCTCCTGTAAGGTAGTTAGTATTACCACATAAATGTGGGATACACCAAGGAGAAGCAATAGGCAGCAGCTTGTGGTTATAAATCTCTTGTGAAAAATGATGGGTTTTTTTGTATAAATGAAGCTGCTTTTGATTTTGCAAACTGTCTTACTTGTGTACTAAAAAAAAGAAATAGACTGTACCACTTCTTTAAAGTTTTTTTCTATGAAGACCTAGGGATTTGGCTTTTCAATTACACTTACTCTGCTCTTTCCATCCAGAATGTGAAGGGGGTGGGGGGCTGCATCGTGCATTTCTTATAGTTTTTAAGAAGAATGCATAGGAAAAGTTTTAGTTAGTGTTTAAACACTGGCAAAAAGGACTACAGGGAAAGCAGACAAGATATCGTAGGTCACCATAGTAATTAGTATCAACCAATGAGAAAGGTCATGCTTCCTGGTTTAGGACAATACTTGAAAAGGGAGAAGGGTTTAAGAAGATTTCTGTAATTCAATTTGGGCTGGAGGGGGGAGAAGGTCAAACCAAGAACTTTATATATGAATGTATGTGTCCAGAAGCAGCAAGGAAGACTTTACTAGTTCAGTAGTTTTTGAAATGCTGGTGGATGTGGGGATTCCCTAGGAGGAAGATTTTTATCTTGTTTCTGAGTTGCCGCCCAGATTTTGTTGGTAAATAGTGTTAGATGTTTGTGCATTATTAAGGTGGGCACAAGCAAAGTGGAGTTGGAACTCATTTCAAAACAGTAACTCCTTTAGGTTTGTACACTTTAGTTCTCTTCTTTCCTTGCACAGTGTGACAGTGAATGAGGGTGTGTGTGTGTGTGTGTGTGTGTGTGTGTAAAGGAACTTGTCTTAGCAGTGGTCTCTTTCAGAGACCATGTATGGGTAAAGCAGTTCGGCTGGTTCAGCTCCTGCTCCTCCCTCTTGGGGAGCTGAGCAGAATCTCTTCTGCTGAGAGGGTTGTTCCACTTTCTGCTTTCTATATTTGTCCAGCAGAGCACACTGGCTCACCAGGCAGTGTGGCTGGCCCAGTGGGCATTTATTTGCTGAGCAGAATTGAGAGCCAGGGCTTACAGTCTCTGTTATGTCTGTCCATCTGTCTGTCTCTGCGTCTCAGGGGACAGCTGGTGTTCAAGTGAAAGGTGATCTGTTCGTGGATATTGTCTTTTCTGTAAAATGCAGTTCGTCCAGATTTGGGAGTCTAGGGACTGGAAATGGAGGAGTTGTCTTGCAGTGGCAGTTTGTAGTGGGTGGCAGTGGCATCAGAAAAACACAGATTTAACCTCCAAAAGAGCTCCTGTCTTCTGGGATGAGGATTTTAATCTCCCTTCCTGCTTTGGGGAGTGATTAGCCAAGGCCTGTATCCTTCCATAAAAGGTCTGTTGTCACTGTCTGCCTTGAAGATTAATGAAAGCTAGATCCTGTCCTGGAAGATCTGAGTGCTGTCTTTGCTTGTTTTGGGCAATGGGGATTAATGAGGAGCTAGATCCTGGCCTGCCTAGTTTGGAATCAGGAATTGGTGTTCCGGGATGGGGCTTGTAGGAAATACCTTGTTAGGAAGGGCTGGAAACTTGCAGCTAAGACTTCCCTGACTGTGTGCTTGGGTAAACTTTGTATTAAAGCCCTGCACACATTGGGACAACTGTTCACAATTACTTTTTTTAAATAGTAGATCACATGAACAAGTAGTGCAGAAGGTCTGTTAGCTGCTACACTATAGTGAACTGTTGATACAATCTTTTTGAGTAGCAGAAAGGTGCTCAAAATAGTGGCTGCAATTGAATCCACCGTTTAATTGTGGCAATAATTTTTTGAGAGGGAGAAAGAGGGCAATTATTTATAGGGTGCTTCTGAATGTTAAGAAAAACCGTCCCCTTAAAAATTCTGCTGTCTTTTGAATATCTATGCAAATAGGCATCAGCCTTTTGTTTCTGGAATTTGAGAGAGGAAAACATTGTTTTAGTTCTGAAATTGATATTTGAAAGAGTCTACTTTTTTTTTCTTGAGGACCATGTTCCATAAACTCCGTTTTAATTATTTTTCTTTCCTACCACTGCGGTGTCTTCTATGTATTTCCTCCTGAGAAAGGAAATTTGGAAGAAGGATGTTTTGGAGGCAAATGGGTGGATCTCAGCTGCCTGGCAATGTCTGGATTGTACTGATGTCTGTAGGCAGAGACCTGTGATCGATGTGTGACACAGGGTCATCTTGAACTGGCTGATCTCTAGGAACTTAGTTGTGTGGCTGTTTTCTGATCATTCTTTGTTTAATGAGGACACACTGCAGTAGTTTTTTCCATCTTCATGTGGGAAACCTATGGAATTTGCTGTAAATATGCAGCCTGTGGGATATTAAGCTTGTTACTTGAAGTGTCTTGATATTTTGCCTAATTCTGGCATTTCTGCTAGAATTAGGTCTTCTGCCCACCTGGCTTCCCACTTTTCCACTTGCTGACTCCCTAGCTGACAACCTTTCATTTGTATGAGTTACCAGTTAAAAGCAATTATTGGTACTACTTGGGGCCAGTGACTGGAGTTTTATGATTCCTCAGCTTTCAAGTGTTTTCTTGTGGCATACTCACCTTTTCCTCTGAGTAGTCTTGGAACAGGAATATGATTAGGCAGTTTCAAAGGCCTCTTGGAAGTACACTATTGCATGTCTAAAAATACTGTATGTTTGTTCTGTGAAAGATGTCATGATACATGGATAGAACTATGAATAAATAATGTATGTGCACAAAGGGCATTTGAGTAGTAGAATGGCACTGGGGATTTTCAGTCATACCATTTTGTTAGAATCTTCCTAAAAGCAATTTATGAGAAAGTGACATTGCTCAGAGCTAAGCCAAGCTGTCAAGACAGGAAATCTTGTTTGCCCTATATACTTTTGTCTTTAAGGGAGAATACCCAATAATCTATTCTATCTTGACTCTGTTAGCCTGTCTGCAGAAAAGATTGATCAGGGTGGCAGACAAATGGAAAATTAACTGTTATCTGACATCCTTTGAAGGTACTGAAATTGCACAGGAAGGCATAATTTTTTATTTTTTTCTTGCCCTACTGCCTTTTTTTTTTTTTTTTTTTTTTTTTTTTTTCAAAAGCAAGCCCTTTAAAAAAATAATATAATTATGCACTTGAATAATAAAGTTAGGTTAAGGGTGGACGTACGGGAAGACTACAGGAATTTTGAATTAAGTCCAGTGTGCATTTTAAATTGATGAAACTTAAAACTGCTATTGTGAAGTAATTACAGGTATTAAACTCCAGGAAGAAGAAATGAAAGTTGGAAAACATTTTGTGATTTTTGAATCATATTGTTTAATCAAGAATATATGTGATATTAGTGATATGGCTCTAATATCTAAGGCAGTCCACTGACAAAGAATTGGAACAGTGAGGATTATTATATGGAAGGACATGTACATCTTTCTTACAAGCATAGTGTTTTCTTAACAGAAGCAGTGGAGCCTTGTTTATCACTTGAGGCCTTTTAAAAGGATCAATCAGTAGAGATTTAATTGTGTGACATTCAGTACCTAAATCTGATGATCTAGTTCCATGAGTAATTTAAATGAGCATCTGCCAGTCTTGCTCTGAAAGAGGCTTTTGCCATTTTTCATGTGTTTTTCCCTTCCTTTGTGCTACCAAGAACATCTGTGTGGTTGTGCAGTAGATTGAATTTAGGAGCATGTCTGGGTTAAAACTATTAACTTCCTGCTGTTGGTGGTGAACAAGATCACACCTTGACCATTTCCTTTCCCAGGCTTGATGCACAGAGGTGGGGATGGACAGCTGGTGAGGAAAGAGTTGTTCACTATTCTTTTGGCAAAAGCACCAGCTTAAACTGGATCTGTATCAGGAGTTCCTTTCTGTTCAGTCTGTTCCTTTGTATTTCTTCCCTATTTCTGTTGAATGTTTATGGAGAGCTTGTATCCAGTCTTCTCAGTTGTATAACCTGAAAATATTAAGTGAGAGTTGTTTGCCTGTGTTGTCTGCTGGGGCACTTATAATTTGGTTCTAGACAGGGAAGTCCTAAATGTCTTAATGAATGCAATATTTGGTACACACTGTTTGATGCTGCTCTACAGAAGGCCTGCCGTTCATTTGGGAAAAAATTGGTAAACTTCTCTGATATGAGGACAGAGAAAATTATGCACCACATAATGTCACATGTAAGGTTTTGGAAGTATAAGGGGCCTGCAGAGTCTAGGCACGAGGTATAGAGAATCCAGAAAGATATTTATTTTATATTGATTCTTCATGCTCATGCAGCCAAAGTTGTATTAGAGCACTTGTTTTTGCCATAAAGGTTATGGAGTCTCTTCCTGCTAGTACTGGAAAACTGCTAGCAGGTGTCATACTGTGCTTTCCAGTACAAGTGAATGGAAATGAATTGATGGATAAGTGTGTAAGTGAAGAACATCTGAAAATACATGCATAAGACTTCAAGCAAGTACTAACCCTCTAGTTCTTGGCAAGGTGCATTGGCACTCTTGATCCTTCTCCACCCATCTAGCTGAAATCTAACATCAAGTTATGGATCCAGCTTTGTACAGCAGAGACAGTTTCTGAGTCCTTGGGAAGAAAGAGGAGGAAGCAAAGCTTGCTGTGCTGACACAGGAATCTGTGAGCATCAACTACTGCAGATGAGCAGCCTGGAGAGGGTGTGTCAGGGTCACAAATGGAGCATGAGGGTAGTTTGTGGAGTAGGAGGCTGCTGATACCAGTAGGAAAGCCATACTGTTAGTTGTATTCAAATTATTATGACTAGGAGTGAAAACTTCTTCAGACAAAATTAATTTAAAGTGTGGCATTACATTTGTGATTGGTAGTCACACACAAATGGTGCTTCATGGCATTTGTTCATGTATTCATGTGTGATCATAAATGAATGCAGTTTTTTTAAAAATACAGTTTTTCTGTATTATTTACAGTTGTACGTTTCAGATACTATATAAAGATACTGAAGAGGGGAGTAAATGTTGCAAAAAAGAAGTCAAAGTATATACAAGTAATGCTACAAATGATGACAAATGAGAAACGTTCAGAGATCTGGACTAGAAGCTTAGTAAGAACTGCTTTGCAGTGAAATTGTTACATTTTATTAAATATGTGTTTTAGAGCAAAAGTGGGACATTCTTAAGTTGATGTTCCCACAGCAATGCCAGCATTTGCGTCTGATGGAGAAAAAGAAATAATATGAAGCATTTTTTAAAGCTTCAGCTCTATACACCCAATATTAAATCTCTTCAAGTGTTAATGAAAATTATTTGCTGTTAAAAGATATTTGAATCAGTATTCACTGGTTATTAATGGAGCAGTAACTCCAATTCTTTGCAGATGTAAATGAGTGTAATTTGTATCCATTTATTCTGCAAAGGATTTACCGTGTGCCTGTTACAAAATAAAGATAAAAATAATTGAGTATATTTTTACTCTTTGGTTTGCAGGCATGGCAATGGCAGATCCTGCACGGTAGAGTTCATGGCAAGTATTTGTCTAATATAAGCCAGTCAAGACACATACAAGCTTCAGGTAATTCAGTCTTTCTTAGTTGTGCTTCTTTGAAATAAAATATATATGTTTATACTTAAACATTTTACAAATATAGAATTTCAGACCTACTCAGAATTTTGTATACAGTTCAATTCTGATCATTCAAAATTAGGACACCTCAAAATTATTTTCTTCCTGAAGCTAGCAGTAGATGCTGGAAACAGCCGTGTACACTGTGTCCTCCTTTGGCATTTTAGGTGTGGTAATACAGAATAGTGATTGCATTTGAGGATCTTTGTGAGGGACCTGCAATATGTCCTTATTCTCTATTTGCTTTTGAATCTATTCCCTTTTGTATAGAAGGTGTGTAAGTATCTTGAATTTTTAACGCAGAGCTCTGTAAGCTGTGTCTGTCTAAACATTGCACAGGGGTGGTTTCCCCACTGAGATTTTTTTATCTTGCCTTTAAAGATCGGTAAGTCGAAAGTGTTAGTGTTTGAATCTTGTGGCTGAGGTGGATGTGGTTGTTAAAGTTCAGCTGAAGGTCAGTTGCTTCTAGGAGTAGGCCTAGTGGTTAAACTGAGAATATTGTTTGTGTTCACTAAAACTCAGTCTTTTACCCAAAAGAAGACCAAACTGCTGTATGTGATAGGTTTTCCTGTGGCATGTAGAGTCTCCATAAAGCAAAACATGAATGCATGCTTTCTGCCCTTCATTCAGAAAGTAAATGAAATGTTGTTTGTACCTTCTCTATTTGCAACTCCTGGTATATTTTCAGAGTCCTTTAATACCATAACCTGGAGAGAGATAGCAAGCTAAAATCTTTTGTGGGTGAGATTATTTAAATTTTATTAACAGACAGATGTTGTGTGGATATTTTTTTCGTGAAGTTGTTTGGGAGGTTTTCAGCTGAGATGCAGCTGTAACAATATGGTGATATTCCTGACTCTGATTAAATACATTCTGTCACTAGTTTTCAAAATATCTTTTCACAAAGAAATAAGGTTATTATTTCTTTGTACATATTTGCCCATATTGTACAAATGGAAACTCTTAGGACCAAAAAGTTACTATTCAGCCACAGAGTTAACAATAGAAATTGTCTTCTAAGCCCCAGTCCCATGTTTTCAACAGTAGATCACAGGATTGGTTTGTATTTTTAAAGTGTCTTTGATGCTTTTGTTTTGGTTTGTAAGACTCAATGATCAATCTTACAGGTATTTGGGCTGTAAATGCTGACAGGACATGGAACAGACATTGCAAATATGATCAACATCCCAAGTCTTAAGTATTTTATGATGTCCTGGTTAGAGTAACTTGAAACATAACATTTTAAATGTTTTCCTATCTTTTTGTCTTTATTTGCAGTGGACCCAAAATGTTCACCTCTTCTATTTTTCATTCCGTTCTTCCTATTGCATCTGAAGTTGAAAAAACTTATATTCTTATAGTAGATTCAACTTGCTAACTGTGTAGTTTGTCTGCTACCCTGTATACCCTTTAGTATTTGTGCTGGCAGCACTGAGAAAAACAGTATTTGACAGCTCTGTCTGCCAAAATAAATTGAGCAGGCGCAGTGTCTGAGCTGTGGCCTCACATTGAACAAGTAGCTTTCGGTGCTGAGAGGTTTGGGCTGTGTAAAGATTGCAGTAGAAGGGCACTTCTCAGATAAAGTACATCTCCTTCTCTGCTAAGGTTTTTATAGCGTAGGAGTTTGCCCTTGCTATCTCTGTTGTGTTGTTGTCCCTTTAGTAAGGGTTTAGTAAGAGTAAGACTCTTTCTGTGGGTTGTGGCCTGAGCTGTGCAGTGATGGAAACTTCCTCTGCTTGGTGTAGGACTCTGAGTTTGTAATCTGTGTAGTGCACTTGCTCCATAGCTCTTTGATGCATGGTTATCTCTCCTGTACTTCTTCCAAAGAAATAGTGCTTTCTCTATTTTTAAATTTTCATTATTGGTCACACAGGTTCCTAAAAGTATGGAAATCTGCAGTGAGTCCAGATTGAATGCTGATTTATGTGAGAGACTGATGACGCCAGGATGTATCTGAGGTTGAGCTGTGTGGTCTGTTTGATATGTTGGTCTCTTTAATTGCCACTGGTAACCTTGACATCCCATAAACATTAGTTCCTGGAAAGTGTAATAAGAAATCAGAACTAACTGGTCTAGACAAAGTGCTGACTGTGAGAGTAATTTCATTGATCAGAGTCCATTAAATGATCTAGTATTCTCTTAGATGGTCCCAGGTGCTGGTGAGACAGAAGTTTTACCACTTAGTAGAAAAGCAGTATTACTGGATTTATTGGGCTCATATCCATTGTCTAGTACTTAGTGGGTAGAGCCACTTATTTTCATTACCAGCTGCAGTTCTATTTATATTGTATATCAAAAGTTGCAATTGTTTATCAGTGAGAATATATTTCGTCACCTTTAGATCTGGCAGGGCTGTTAAATCTTTGTTTTTCTACATGGAGTACTCAGGTAGTGTCAGTAGTTCCTCCCAACTTGTGTAGTAGTTGAAAGTGACAGCTGTACTCAGCTGCAACACCTTAGTCAGGGAACAACTTCAGGAAAGTTTTTATAAATGCTGAGATGTGAGATGTGAATTTACCCCATTAATTGTTTTGCTGACCACACTAAGAACACTCATGAAGCTATGAAAACAGCTTCAAATGAGCATCAAATGCTGGATGGGGAGAATCTACTTGCTCAAGAGCTTATTGTCCCATAAGTTAATTACAGAAGTGACTATGCTGCACACATGGCTAGTAGCACCCAGCTATATGTATGTATATACCTTAGTCTGAGGGATCTAAAACCCAATTTTTCTTGAGAAAAAACACAGTTATCAGATTCTTTGGCCTTTGGGCCAGGATTGTCTGATGTGTAAACTGGGATAAATTATTCAGTGTATTTATGTTCTGCATGCAATTAAATAAACCATACTAAAACAATTTATGATTTAAGTGCACTCTCCCAGGCTTTCTACGCGTGGTTGTCAGTTTTGATGCTTGGTTTTTGAAGTTTTTATTGTCTTGGATTTTGCCTTTGATTCTGTGAAGTGTATATTTTTTCCCAAAGGTATCCAAGAATTATGGGTTCCCCTGGCTATGTTAGCTGCACTTTTGGTTTCTTTGAAGTTTTTCAATTAATTCACTAGAGTGTTACAGTTACACATGCAAAGTGAAGATTTTCTTTTTAACATCAAAAAGTAGTTTATATAGATATTCTTATGCATTCACAAGATCAAGTAGCTGTGTATTTATTTTTTTTTTCTGAAAGCTGATTATCAAAGGAGTATAAATTAGCATGTAAGCAAAAAATGTGTGTTACCTGTTGTTTTGAAGACATTAGAAGTTAGGCATGATGAAGGTCTGTTAGCAGGAATCTGAGACCTTTTTTTGGCCATAAACAAATATTTTGTAATTGAACTTCAGAAAAGCAGAGGCATCTGGCTGAGGTGGGAGAAGTGTCTTAAGAAAATGTTTGTTTGCCTCAATCACTAATTGAAGCTTCATAATTCAGAATGTTGTTGTGAAACTGAAGAAAAATAAATATGTAAAGTGTTCCCTGAACCATAAACAGTTTTGAGTAATATTCTAGAAAATAAAATTCATAATTTTGAAAATATGCATTTCAGATAACTGTGTTATATTTATCAGGATTCATGTATTGGGTTTTGTTTTCAACAAATATTATAAGAAAATTTATTTTGTTCTTGTGTTTAGGATTCTTTGTTCCTTTAGAGGCTTTAGTACTTTATTAAATAAATTGAACAAATAGGAAGAATTTAAAAGAATTGAAAATTCTCAAGATATCTCCCTTTGAAAAAGAGGTCATGAGTATATGTGATAAATAACTAAGTATATTACATGGCAAGTTAGAAGAGGATGTGGCTCACTTATTCTCACGTACTAAAAAAAATACAGAAAAAGGTTAAGTAGGGGCCTGCTAAGCAGTCAAAATGTGGGAGCTCAGATAACCTTGTATAATTCTTCTCCTTGGTGGTGGGTGCAGTCTTTAGTTTGGTAACTGTAGATAAGTAAATGGATTTTCTGTAAAATACTGCTAGACTGACATGAGTGTAACAACCCAGGAGGAGGCAGAGAAGAAATTATTTCAGGCAGAAAAAAGTCAAGAAACCTCACAAAAAATCCCAAGTTTCTTTTTAAATACAGACTAGCTTGTGTTGGGAGTCACTTACTGAGTTTGCAAAAAGAGAACTCCGAATCATGAAGTAGCATCCCTAATTTATGAGGTGCTAGTACAGAAAATCTGTGTGGTTCCTGGCTGATGATTTGTTTAAGTTGTAGAAATACCATATTTTCCTTGTGTTGTTCAGTTCTGTGTTCTCTAATTCAACACTTTTTGATACATTTTCATTTATGCAGTTGTACATTAGACTTTGCCTCGGCAGCTTCCTGGTCATCTGTTAGTGCTGCAGCTGTCAAAATAATATCATATAGGAGTTTAGCATTGTGGCTACTGCTGTTGGTAGCTGCTTCTGTTGTGACAGCCAAAAGGCCAGATAGGTGGCATGAGTCCACTGAGCATTGCTGGGAAGCTCCAAGACTTCTGTTTTCAGCCATGTTGTGTCTGCAGTCCGTTTTTGTGCACCCTTTCATTAACCTGTGTATTTGAAATATGCAGCTTAAGTTTTGACTCTATTGAGAGTTGTTACCACCTCATGATGACTTCTGTTATTAGAAATATGCTTTGCTTTCTCAGTCCTCAGTGCTTTCCCAGGTAGAGTTCATGTAATGATTGTTGTTATCTGATGTTGACTCTGGAGTCCTCAATGTGTGTTTTTCCTTATCTTTCAGAGTGAAGACTGGAACTGCTGAAGGGAGGTGCATAGCTGCAGGTATGAGCCAACTAAAGTTTGTATCCCTGAGTTGCGTAGTAGAGCTTCCTTTCACAGGTTTACAGAGATGTTGTTTTTACATTCAGTGATGAAAGCAGTCATTTTCCACTGCAGTGAGCAGTGCTCCCTGAACCTTAAACTCTGCAGTTTCCTGCCTTTGTGCTGCCAAAGGGGGCTGGGAGTGTTAACAGTTCAGGACTGTGAGTACTGAGTCAATAGACATCTTTAACTCCATCTGCAATTTAATAATTTTAGAAGCACAACTGCTAGATAGATATGCATGTGTTCATAGTAATTTCTGGACCAGAACAAATCTACAGTATTCTGTAGTACATGAAACCCTAAAGGTGCGTATTAGTGGACAACACCTTCTGGGCTGAGACAAATTTAATTAGGTGCAGCAGAAGGGGACCATAGTCCAGTATGAAAATGCATGGAGTCAAATGTGAGGATCTTTTGATGCAATTTTCTTAGTGCTAGAAGTCCAGTACGGGTGTAGTTTCATGTGACAGCTGAGACAATTGCTCCTTCTCAGTTTCCAGCTGAGAGTTTAGTGCTATGTCCCTTGGCTATGTTTGGTTCTCATGGTAGCTTGCATTATAGATGGAGTCAGCTTGGCAACCCAGTAAAAAGCTCTTCTGTGATCTAGTTGTTTGTCTGGTTTAGGAAGTTGGAATGATTTACTGTGTGGTCAGAAGAGTACAAAAGAACATCTCAGACTGTTCGTACCGTGCACCTCAAGAGTTTTAGTTCACTTCTGGGACAATTGACCTGTAACTGCTGTGTTAAGTAACACTGTCAGTATCACCACAACCAAAGTTTGGTGATTTTTATTCTTCCAGGGAATCACCTCTTCTATGGCAGAAATATTCAAGATGTACTTTGGTCTGTAGACAACCAGGGAGAATTGAGTTGTTATATTGTCTTGAGGAAAGAGTTGCTTTCTGCTATGGACAGACATTTTCTACAATTTTCATAAATACATTGAGAAGGATTTAGTTATGTCCATATCAGAAAGAAAAACAAATATTTCTTTAAAGTGCAGGATATCCTGTCTCTCCATATGTTACTCATCAGGGTAGGAAGATCTAAAGTTGGTTTAAGAAATCCAGGAACACCTTCATTTTAAGAGAATTGGTGATTGACCTCTGTGTTTGGAAGTACCGGTTTGAGGGCATTTGTCTCCAGGCATTGTGTGGGCTGCAAAACACTCAACTTCTTTTCTAGTGACTGGTGCTCTCTACTTTGTGCTTCCTGCTCCTTTGCTGTCCATTTCGACCACACAGAGGATTGGAAAGAGAAAATACTGATCATTATGTTTATGGCTTTTTTATGAAGAATTTGCATCTTTTGAGACAGACTAAACTGATTAGATCTAGTTTTTCAAGCTCATGGCATTCTCCAGTTGCAAAACCCAGGTCCAGAATCGATACATTTGGGTTACTTAAGTAACAAAACAATCAGATTATTTAAATAGCAAGATAATCTCCAAGTTTCTGGTTGATGAAAGTAAGTCACTTTGATTCAGTGCAAGATCTGTGGTTTCTCATCTTAAGAGTGAAATAAAGTTGAATTCATTTGCCTAAATATGAATAAAGAAAGGTGTCCAAATGAAAGAGGATGGAGTCTTTTCTTGAATATCTAATAATGGCATGTTTCTATACATCCCAGTATGAAATGCCTCATTATGATTAGCTCTATAGAAATATATCAGAATAAAACTGGCATTCTACTTCTGGTCTGGTACAGATAATAAAAATGAGGAGGAGTCAGTTTTGCTTTTAGATAAGGAGTCAATCCTACCTCTGTATTGACTCTTGTCATATACACATTAACCATGCTGAAACATGTCTGTGTTCAAATAAAATTTCTGCAGATATGAGCCCCTTCCAAAATGGAAGTCTTTAGCGTGGAGGTAAAAATGGGCATTAAAGGTTGTAGATTGTCAAATGATAGTCATGGAATCTTTAAGGTTGGAGAAGACTCTTAAGATCATAGAGTTCAGCCATTAACACTGCCAAGTCTGTCACTAAACCTGTCCCTAAGCACCACGTCTACACATTTTTAAGTACCTCCAGATATGGAGATTTTAGCACTTCTCTGGACAGCTTGTTCCAATGTTAGACAACCCTTTCAGTGAAGAAATTCTTCCTAATGTCCAGTCCAAACTTCTTCTGGTGTGACTTGAGGCCATTTTGTCTGGTCTTGTTGCTTGAGAGAAAAGACTGACCTCCACCTCAATACAACCTCCTTTCAGGTAGTTGTAAAGAGAATGTCTCCCTTCAGCCTTGTTTTCTCCAGTCTAAACAACCCCAGCTCATTCAGGTTCTTCCCATAAGACTTGTGCTCCAGACACTTCACCAGCTCCATTGCCCTTCTCTGGACATGCTCCAGCCCCTCAATGTCCTTCTTGTAGTGAGTGGTCTAAAACTGGACACAGCACTTGAGGTGTGGCCTTCACCAGTGCTGAGTACTGGGGAACAACTGTTGACCAACCTCTTTATGTCCTTTTCTGCTGTGCAGCTTTCCAGCCCTGCTTCCCCCAGCCTGTAGCCTTTCGTGGGGTTACATGGGATTGTTCTGACCAAGGGCAGGGCCTGGCACTGGGCTTTGCTGAGATACACACAGTTGGCCACAGTCTATTGATCCAGCCTGCCCTGAGCCCTCTGCAGAGCCTTCCTACCCTGCGGCAGATCAACACTCCCTCCCAACCTGGTGTTGCCTGCATGCTGCTGAGGATGCACTTGATCCCTTCATTCAGATCATTGATAAAGAGATTAAACAGAACTGGCCCCAGTACTGAGCCCTGGGGATCACCACTGGTGACTGACCATCAGTTGGATGTAAACTCCAGTCACCACCACTCTCTGGGCCCAGCCATCCAGCCAGATTTTACCCAGCAAAGAGTATACCCATATTCACATAATGAAAAGTCACTTTTTCCAGGAGGATGCTGTGGGAAACAGCGTCAAAGGCTTTATTAAAGTTCAGGTAGACAACACCAAAAGCCATTCCCTCATCCACTCAGCAAGCCACCTTAACATAGGAGATCAGGTTGGTCAAGCAGGACCTGCCTTTCAGAAACCCCTGCTGTCTGGGCCTGATTCCTTGCTTGTTCTGTGCGTTGTGTGATGGCACTCAGGATGATCTGCTCCATGACTTTCCCCATCCCAGAGGTCAGGCTCAAGTGCCTGTGGTTCCCTAGATACTCCTTTCAATCCTTCATGTAGATGGTTTTTTTTATTTTGTTTGAAGGAGCTGGATCAGAGTAGTATTCTTCATTCTTTCTGGGCTTAGCTCCTCCTGAAGTTTCCTTAGAGTATCTAATGGTTATTTAGACCTTATTAAATAGTAAATGTTTAAATTGACATGGCTGCATTTTCTTAGTTAATTAGAAAAACTGAGATACGTATATTATACTGATTCTCTTTTGACTATAGAGATACTTTTCATAAATTTACTCTCTGGACTTTAGATTGTGGTCCTGAGTAGCTTAAAAACTAGTGGAGTTTTGCAGATGACTGCTTATCCAAAACAGGCAGCAGGAGTCCCAGCTTTGATTAGGAGACAAAAATAACAACTTAATTAATCTCATTTCTTCTGTACCAGGAGTGATCCTGGAACTTCTCATGTTGCTTCTGTTTTTACCTTGCGATGCGTGTGGTAGGTTGAACTGTTTGTCTTTTCAGGGACACCACATCCCACTTCCATTCCACTCTCCTCGTGGAACTATACTGTGTAGCCTCATGCCAAGGGGAAATGATGCCTTACTGTCTTCTAAGTTGGTGCTCAACATAAAAATTATTATTGCAGCAATTACTGTGTGTACTGTGTAATGTGCTCTCCTGGAGAGCCTCTGTCTAGGTTACATTTGAATGCAACAAAAAGCTTTCCTTTGGATAAAATGAAATGAGAGCGAAATAGTGACTTCTTTTAGTGAACTATTAACTGATATTAGTTTGTATCTGGTACTATTCATAAAAACAATTTGAGATGAAAGGACTCCTCAAAATGGCTTTTGCAACTGCTCGGATGGCTGCAAAGGACAATGAAACTTGAGACTTGTTGCTTTTAGTCCAAAAGGTCTCTTGAAACTTGGAAGAAGTAAAAAAAAGGCTATCAGAAAAAAGTTTAGATGTGTCCAGTTGCTATTCTAAGACATTTCAGTAAGGAGAATAATAATTTGTAGTTTGTTCCTTTGAGTTTAGATACCATATTACATTTCTTAAGTAAAAAAAGTGACGTGGCTCTGGCCAGTTCTTACTTTAAGGTTTTAGTTTAAAAGTGCACAGGACATGTTGCTTGCCATAAATTTAGAGGTGTTTTTGATTCAGAGGTTCTCTTCCTGCAGGTTAATAAAATAGTATAAAAATATAACAATCTTTATACATGGTGTTGTCCTGGAATTGTATAGCTGGTTCTGTTGTTCCTCTTGGGTCCAATATGTGACCACACAGCCTTCTCTATGTAAATGTGGTTGCTTTGCCTGCTGTAATGCTTTATGGCATGTTTGGCTTGAGGACAGGCAGACTGTTGAGAGCTTTCCAAGAATGATTGGATTTTCTGGTCCTTACTAGAGGAATAACTTCTGGCTGTGTTTCAGTGTCAGAAGACTGTCCTAAAATGTGTAGATGAGTCCTTAGAAATCTGGCGAATATTCTAGAGATTGCAAAACGTTTTTTTCCAGTGTATCTTTTTGACTTAAGTACAGAGCTGCAGATTTATGTCATACAGGAAAGGACAGGAAAATACAGGGATATCTGAAACCAGATTAATAGGTACTATGTTTGTATTGACAAGGTAAAAAAGTTGAAGCATATTTAGTTTTCTGTTCCATAGACTTTCTTGCAGGGTTGCTTCTTTTTTGTTGCACAAAAAGATGGTCAGAAGTTTACCTTCAGCTATTTCTATCTTAAAAAAAAAACCAAACCAAAACAAACAAACCAAACTCAGAGGCAACATTTAGGGGAGAGAAAGAGGGCAAAGACACTCTTGAGTGGGATCTGTACCTTGCCTTGAGCACAAGATTGCTTGCAAGCATTATATTCTTATTCTCTTACAGTAAAGATTTGAGCATTGTAGTGCAAGTGTGATTTGTCCTCTGTATTTCTGTGTCTTGGGGTATGAATTCAGTCAATAAACAAAAAGAGAGGGTGTAAGGGGAAAACTCAAACCTTTCTGCTGCCTTAAATGTTCCATCCTGTCCCCTGTCCTTCCCAGGGTAGAAATGTGTGTCCTCTCTTCTTACTTCCTGCTTTGTCTCCTGTGTCGTGCAGCTGCCTTCATTTCCTCTTACTATTGTTGTGACCAAGCCACTTTTCCTACTTTCTCAAGAAGTTTTTTTTGTCTGCAGTGCCAAAGTGTCTGCAGGTCTTTCCGATCTCTCTTAGGTACTTAGGGTTTCCATAGTTTTTTTGTCTGTTGCAAAGTGCAAGCATTTTTATATTCTAGCACTGTGATTATAAAAATTCAAAATGCTTCTCAAAATCAAACTGCTGGCATGTTTGCATATATTAAAAAAATAAAATTTTAAAGTGAAAGAATACCTTACCGTAGAGCTAAAGCAGTACCTAAAATAGACATTTCACATCTATTTACAAAAAAACTCAAAACAAAACATAGAGGTAAGGATAAAGAGCTTTAATTTTTCAATTGTTTCTGTTATTGTGGTCTTTAATATACTAGAACGAGGGGAAGAAACCTGTACATGTCTGCTTTAAAAGCAACTGCCCTGGAATACATCAATGCTTTTTCCTAACATCAATTATTAATTGTAAAATGTCTTGCAGAGAGGGTTAAGCATGTGATGTTAACTCCTGGTCTGTGATTTGAAAAAAATGAGTTTTTCTAGAGAACCTACATTAAGGCTTGTTGTTATCTCTTCTACTGGTGCTCTAAGGGATTGTCCTGCATTAATTGCTTCAAATTCATTATTTGGTCTTTTAGCAGTTTGTTTCCTTATATGCTTCATGTCTGATACCTTTAATTCAGTGTCTTCTCTGCTGTCTTCTTTGCATCACAGTAAGTTTTGCTGTGTCCTGTGTGTTAGCTTTAAATTCACAGCTACAATTTGCATTCACAGCTCCTTCTGCATTCCCGTAGTGTGAAAAAGACATGGAAATCTGCAAAACAAACAAAATGGATCAGGGAAAGACAGAAACATAACATAAATTTCAGATCACTATTCTGAAGGTAACAACTGAGAACTTTAATTGCAAAATTGAAGGTAGCAAAAGAAAATACAGTACAATATGATGAAAAGAAAATAATCCAGGTACCACTTCTTATATTTCCATGAATATTAATGTAAGCATGTAATATATCATTGGGGAATGGGTATGTGAAGGAGGTAAGTAAACACCAAAGAGAACATGAAGTTTCTAGGAAACTGTCTTAATTTGAAGATTTTCCTTACACGTAGGCATACTTTATCCTTATTTCACTGTGGTAATGTAGTAGCCCACTCTCCTAGTGCTGCACAAGTACTCTCCTTGAAAACAGGGTGAGTACATAGTGTGCACTTTGGAAAAATCCACATATACGAACTGAAGTTGTCTGTCACTCTGTACATACCACTGTAGCAGACTGAGATATCTGAAATTCTTTGGAGGTCTTTCCTATGTAAAACAAAAAATTAAATAGATACAGGTTCTTGGAAGAATAGTTGGTACCTCAAGGTAATGCTGTGAAAGCTGTCAGTTTTCAACAATAGGGTAATGAGAAATTTTATGGTCAGAGATGGGTGTTTTATGTCCCTGTCAGGAGATAGTCTTATGGCCAGGCTATTCCATTTTTCTCTCTTTGGTAATGCCCGTGCAAGCCTTTGCAGCATCATCACTGAAGCAGCAGACACAGCTGCAGTGGATCAAGCACTGGGTTAGCAGCCTCATGGTGCTGTGTTAGCTGACAGCTGTGCACTAAGAAAGTAAAGCTCAGGGTAGCATCGTGCAGCTGTTCTGTCCTAGTGAAGCAGATCATTGTCTGCAGAGTTGTGGGTTGCTCACAGAATTGCAATACCCACGGCCCTGTCAGGATATTCACAGCACAATCCTGCATCCCCTCTCAGGCAAGCAGATAAAGAAGCATGGTATCAGAAGATGAGAGGAAAATTGAACAAGTTTGTAGGCCACTGCCTTAAACTTTGTGGGTTTCATTCATGTGTTATAAGAGGGTCCTAAGACTTCTGAGTTCTCATTAGATATGCTGTCAGTAGCAGTTACTGCAAAGCAGGACCTAGTTGCAGTTTGGGGTGGGTTTTTTTGGCTTCTCAGATTTGAATAGATGTTGTAACCTGTTTCCTGGTACACCAGCTCTCATATTGCAGAGCTACTGTCTGCCATTTGGTGTAAGCTGTCCTCAGGGGTGAGCCAGATATCAAGTATATCACAGATTGAATTTGTTCATCAGTTATGTGGTGGCATAGTGAAAGCAACCACAGGTTCTTATATGCAGTATTTTGAGGCAGATAGCCCATTGGTTATCTGTTTTTAAAAAAATAGTTGGGATTTTTATATATGTGCAGTAAATAAAAGTGGGGGAAAATATTCCTGCATACATCCGATTTTGTTCAAGCCTTATTAAGCTTTGACGGGACTACAGAAGTCACCACCACCAAATATTTGTCTATGAATTTAGTAAGAAGTGTTCCTGCTTAACAGCTTCAGTTTGCCTTTGCTAGACTCCTGTTTTACTCCTGTGAACATAGGAAACTCCATCTGCTTTGTGAACTGTGGGGAAGGAGATTCTGTGTGAAGGGAATGTTGCATAGCAGGAAGAACAGATAAGCATATCTATTTGAGGAGGCCCATAAACAATTTGGGAGAAAAATGTACCTCTATGTGTTTCTTGTCTATCTTTTTATAAGCTTCACTGTTTAGAATTAATTAGAATAACAAATTTGTTCACTTCAATGCAAAGTTTCATCTCCTTTTTCAAGAAAAATTCCCTAACTTTTCAAAATAAATTCTATGTCATTTACTGTTACAATTTATCTTTACTATCAAAGAAAGGTATGTTTAGCTGCTGTTGTATTTTTCTCTTTCTAAGAGTAATTAGGAAGAGACAGCCTCGTCCTGTAAGCCAGAAGGCTGGGTGACTTGCTGTTTCATCTGCTGGCAGAGAGTTGGGAGTCCTGGGGATTCTTCAGTCAGACAAAAGGTCATAATTCATTCCTTTTGAGCTTTCGCAGAATTAATTGAAGTAGAAGCTACAGGACTTCATTCACAAGCTAGAGAAGCAGATCAAGAACGTATTGATGTACCTCAAAAATTTTTTCCCAGAAATATTTTGAGGAAGATTACTGGGGAAGAAGGCTTATAGTAGGATATATTTTTAGAATTAAATGTACTTACCTAATTTATAAAAATTCATCTGCATGTAGATCTTTATCTGCTCTCACGTTAACGCATAAGAGGGAGCGCTGCAAAACTTCGTTGTTTCCAAGGTAAAGGCAGTTGTCTTCCCCTCCTATCCCTTTTCTCCACCTGAGAACTTCTACCAAAGTTCTTATAAATAAAAATGCTTTTCAGTTAATTTAATCTGAATTGTAGGCAGCCCAAAAACTTCACGTATTTTGATGGCAAATTCAGTATTCTCAGTGTGTCAGATTTGTGTACCCACAGTGCAAAACAATCAAAGAGATTGGCAGAGGAAGAAACTGCAGCTTTGGCAACTAGGTAAGGGGCTTTTTGTACCCAATGAGGCATGGGGAGACAGTTTGGATTTCAACACAGGCAGAAAATATTCTGAGCACATGCTTACACGATCAACAATGAAACAACAAAATATTGACAAGCAACCGCTGTATTTTGATGCATGTAACCTAGGGGTTATCAGTTTAAAAACAAAACTGCAATTCAGCAGCACTGTAAGAATCTGGGTATGCACAGATAATACAAGGGGAAGTTTATTCTAGGACCTGTCTCCTTCAGAGCTTCACAGTGTCTGATTTCCCTATAGCCTACATCCTTTCCCATAGCTTGCTCTCACCATGCCAGTAGTCCCTCAGCTTCAGATTTGTGTATGCTGTCTGAGTACAGAATGTATAAAATAAAAGATGGTATTATCTTCAGCTTTCAGAGTTAATTGTTCATTAAAACTAGGCTTTCTTAGGAAAGAAAATATGATACCGGATATTTGGTTTTGTGGTGAATTTTTGGGATTCTTTTGCCCTAGCATGTGATGTAATTCTGTAAACTTAAAAGCAAAAAAACTTTCAGCATTTGTCCTCTGGAGTCTCTGAGGAGCACACACAATTGACACATTTTGCAGCATCATCTAGGGCTTCAGAAGTGTAAAAATTGAGATCTAATGTGTAGTATGTAGAAGTTCTTTAATGTTCGTCAGATGAGCACCACATTTAAATGTGTAGCTACAGTCCATGGAGCTTGGAATTTCAGACATTGTTTCTATTATCCTTTGAATAGAAACAGTCAAAGAATGGATCTGGAAGCCAGCAGGAATTTGACGTCTGAGCAAAAAAAATAAGTGTGTTTAGCTCCCTTATTTTTCTTTCTTTGTGAGAAATGGTTAGGATGACTTTTGGTTTTTGCTAATTTTAAAGAAACTCTTTTCCTCATTTAATTCTTCTTTCTGTGCACTAGTGAAGTGCATCTTTTTCCACTCTTTCTGATATTTTCACAAGTGAAGTCTGTAAGTCTTTTCATTCCACTAGCTTGAAGCCTTCAGCTAAATAACACTAAACCTAACCCATTTATACACTGTTTGTCACTGAAGTTGCCATTACTTCAGAAGTATGGCACCCAGAGGCACTGAGTCTTGGCTAACATATCTTCAGGTATTTATTCACCATTCTAGTATTGACTCTTCCCTTCTGACAAATTGTGCCTATAATGTTGCAGTTTTGTCTTAATGGAGCAAGAAGATAGGACTTCGATTTTGAGGAGCTGAGAAATGGGAGGAAGGGTGGGCATAGGATCAAATCATAATGATGTAGTGGTTTTCCTCAGTAAACTAATCAATCTCAGTAACATTTTAAAAACCTATTTTCTAGACTATGTGTTTCATTGAACCTACCATGAGCATGGCAGGTGGGGCTTTTTACTGGCTGCTGGAAAAAGCTAAAGATGAGTGAAAGACCAGAAGGCATGAGTTCTGGTCTTCCTGGATAGGGCCAGAGTTTACAGTGTTGGTCGAAGATGCATGTCATCTAGGAATCACACCCTATGATCTGTTTCTAATTTCTAATCTGAAAATTTTTCTCTGCCATCTCATTTTAGACATATGCATGAAATGGGCTCTAGGATCAATTTAACATTTGAATATGATGAATATAATAGGCTTTACTCAACATGGCATTTTTCAAGTGGGAAACCTGTAATATGTGTCTAAAGGTAGATAGAACAGTTTAATTTACTGAAAGCTGAAAAATTGACCTGTTGCTCCTTAATGCCTATTTGCATGTTCTTAACAATGGTGCTTAAGAGATAGCTTACATCTTTTTCTTTAAAGAGAAAGTTTACTTGCATTTATCATGTAGTAAGAGCATGCATGAAGTAGTTACTATTGAATAACTAATGTGTGAGGAATTCATGTCCTCTCTTATTTTGCAGTTTATGCATATCTCTTTGTGTTACGAGGCCAAACTCCTTTTAATTAACCTCACTGCTGGCAGAAGATTAGAAACATTCTCCTTTTAAAATTTTTTTCAGAGGTTGGAAACGTTATTTATGAAAAAAACGATTGACGTACTGTAACTGTCCAAGTTTAAATAGAGCTGTGTATACTGGCCAGTCAGAATAACTGCAAGTACATATTGCAGTCATTGACAGAGGAGAAAGACGTGATCACAGCTGCTCCAGCATGCAGTCCTTGATGCTCTGAGAGGTTATTTTGTGGTTATATTGACCATATATAAGGGTTTCTGGTCTCATGTTAGACTCCAATTAACCATTCCTCCTGGAGTGCTCCAAGATACCCAGCTGCCTCTGCAGCACTCACTCCCCACAGTCAAATATTTCTGCATTTCACAGTGTATCCAGTTTTATCCAGATTTAACAAGAAGCCTACATTGCATATACAAATGCATCTCACAGTTCCTTGATCAACGTGCTATGTCTGTTTTAATGCTGAAGCAGCTGAGGAGTTCTGATCAGTGTTCTCAAAGATTATAAAATGGTTTTTAATAATCACTGGTTTTTTTCCCTTTCTTGGTCATTTATAGACTCTGTGTATTTGGATTTTTAGACAAAGTATTGTTCCCAGAACAATGTATGTTTTGCTTCTATAAAAGTTCTGTGGTTGTTAAGGAATTTTTGAATAATCATATCTTCCTAGCTTTGATTTTTTTGGCAGGTTTGGAGAAAAATTGTAGTTGGCATTTTTTGCCATGGAAGTTGAGAGTGTCCATGGTGTAGAGTACAAGGTGAAAAGAGTGAAACCAGTTATTAATTTTTTTTATGGTGATGGAACCTCTTGATTTCACATGTTAGTATTGCTGATTTGGAAAGGGTTTGTCTGAACTTCAAGGTCTTGGTCTTCCATTTTGGGAGACAAGGAGTTAGTTGGGGGTGGAAAGACTGGAGCTTGTATTCTTTCTGCTCTGTTACCCATTGCTATCTTCATGGATCTGACACTCTGTTTATCTGACAGTGCACTCAGTACTGCTTCGCCAGGGAAAATTGCACAAAACAAGCCTAGTGCATCAGCATTTTCATTGTGTATTAAGCTGAGCCTCCCTTCACATGGTCACATCCCCTTTTTAATCTGGGATTCCATGTCCCTTTCCCAGTCCAGCCTGTTTCTGTGGTGTCTATTGCTGGTCTCCCTGAACTTCTGTTTCTGTGGTTTGAGTGTTTTTTGTGTGGCTGAGAGTTAAGACCTGCAGGACTTTTGGAAGTGGTGTTGTTTGGGGGTTAGGCAGTACATTGATTTAGTGTTAGTAGTTTGTCATAGACTGAGGTGATGGCCGCGTTCAAGTTGGATTTCCTCCCAGAGATGATGGTCGACCATTGCTCCTTGAATGCAAGCCCTGTGTAAGTATTTTCTCTTCGTGTCTAAGTTACAGCTAAAATGATAATTGGAAATGCTGCCTCAGGCCCCTGCTGTCTGTTGGGACAGAGGGGGACAGGAAGGAGAGATAGAAGAGCCTGTTTTCTTTTGTTTTCTTGAAGAAATCCTAGTGGTCATGGAAGATTGATGTTGGTTTCTAGATGGGGGAAAAATGCTCTGATAATTGTGGTGATAAGGACTAAGGAGGAATAAAGCTGCTTGATTATATTGTTTATAGTATGCTACAGGTGCTGATATTATAAAATGGATTCTTGAAATCTCTTGTGGGAAGAACTGTTTTTATTCTTCCCTGTTAATGACTCCAGACTAAACCTTTTAATTAGGGGTAAAATATTGCTTGGATACTGTTGAGGTCACGTTAAGAGTTGCCTAGTTAACAGGAGCCATGTTGTGCTCTTGAAGCTACCCATGGAAGGCAGGGCTGAAAATAATTATTGGAGAGGGTAAACGATTTCCAGTTGTTCTTAACTAAAATGAAAAGAGGTAGTTTACATCTTTATAAAAGGTAGTGTTTCCGCTGGCTGTTTGGAGAGCTGCTGACCCTTTCTGAGTGGAAAGGTGGAGAGGATGAAAGGATTTATGATGATTCCCTTCCCTTCTAGTGAGTAGCTTTGTTGTTTTTGAGGTCTGTTCATACAAGTGTAAAATTATGAGCTTTCCCTATCATCAGGTTTTCCTTAAGTTCTTAACAGCAGTGTATTGATGGGAAAAAGTACTAAACGGTACCAGGCTTGGATTTTTTTTTTTTTTTTTTTTTTTTTTTTTTTTTTTTTAAATTCTTTTTGGGCGGGGGGGGGAATATGATTTCAGATGGACAGTGAGAGGAATACTGTTTACTATCATGTGCAGTTAATAGCCATTCAAACTATCTTCAGAGGAACAAAGCAGAGATGAAGAGAACTGACTACTCTGGAAGAAGACCACCTGTATTCTTCAACAAAGAGTTTGGGGGTGGGGGGAATCATTGTGTAGTTGCTGTTCCACTCCCCATGCCCTTTCTAGATTATGCAGGGATTGGTCAGCAATTTTCACCAACTAATCACTACAGCTACAATAGGATGTCATTACAGTCAGATTCCTGCAGGGAGGGGTGCTCTGGTGTACCAGGCTGGGAGTACTGATAACAGACATCACACTGCACCTAACCAATAATGAGGACTGGATACAGTGAGCAGTGTAGGACTTGTCAGCTGGGTGGAGCATAACACAACTTTTATTAATAGGGTGCAACCTGCTCATATGTCTAGACAGAATGCCTTGAAACCTATTGAGGAATCCCATACTCAAAACTTCCTGTTGCAGTCTAAGAATGACTTTTTTTTCTGTGTTAGAATCTTGACATTATTGAACCTGATTTCAATCTGTGGCTAACTGGATTGTCCAGACCCAGCCTTTTCATGTACAATCTAAGTCTGATTTTTTGCCAATTATTGTTGAAAGCTTCAGAGTTTCACAAAGAAGTATTGCCTTGTAAACCTTTAAAGAAACTTACCATTGGATCAGTTGATTCTGTTTCTCTGTTTTAAGATGGCTCTTCACCTTGGGAAACAGTTACAATTAGTCTCATTTAAAAAGGTTGTAATAACTTTCTCTCATTTTCAGTGATTGCTGATGACTTTGGTAGTTTGTAGGTAGACTGAGCTCAGGTTCCTTACAGTTCTGGTTTCTTCTGTAAAATTTTACATGGTTGCACTTGTGATATTTTTCAGTTATCTCAGCAGATTTATATCCTGAATCCCAGATGTTGACTTCATTATGGGAACAGAGTTTTAAACAGCTGTGTAAGGGTGTGTTTGGTTTCCAAGCACACAGCTTGCCAGTGAATGTGAATGTGCTTTGGTATGCATACTGGGAATGTGCAAGAGTTTCTCTATATATGTATATTTTCATCATACACATTTATATATGTGTAGAAATTTTTTTTCTTTAATTTTGCTGTAAGCATGCTTTTGTCAAGAATCTGTAGGAAGATATAAACTATAAATTCTTTCTTATTTTTTGTAGCTCAAAGAAAATGAATGGCACACTGGATCACCCAGACCAACCTGATTTAGATGCTATCAAAATGTTTGTGGGTCAAGTCCCACGGAGCTGGTGTGAGAAGGATCTAAGAGAACTTTTTGAACAGTATGGTGCTGTCTATGAAATCAATGTCTTGCGGGACAGGAGCCAAAACCCTCCTCAAAGCAAAGGTGAGAACTTCTATATTTCTCTTGTGAGACTTGGGGTTTCAGCCACTTTCACATGGTTGCACTCCTAGCTCTGTGCTTATTCAAACAGCCCTGTAGGAACTCTGTGTGGCCAGGTGTGCATGCAAGCCCAGACTTTATGAAGTCTTTAAGTGTTTTTGTCTAATTATACTTGAACTGTGATCCAGTCATTAGCTGAGCTCAGAAAAATGATAATTTCTTTTAAAATTCAGCAGTGATGAGGATGCATGAGGAATATGGATTATAATTGCAAATCAGAACATCCAGTAATACTGTGTTGCTCCAGAACATCACTGTGACTCTGTGATATGACCAAAATGTTGCTGGATGTGACACAGTTTCAGATAAATCTGAAATTGGGATTTTAGTTGTTTAGTTAATTGAATACTTGTAAACATTAAATCCTTACTAAATTTTGTGCCTGGATTTGCAGTTCAGTTATATGCAGTATTTCCCATGAAGCTAGGTAGGGTTTTGGTACTGGGAAATAATTGAGTTTGAAAATGAAGCAGCCAACAGATGCATCTAAGTATGTTTTAATGGTGTAGTAGTGATGCTGTGTCAGTTCTAAATATATTATATTTTATTACACTTGGAAATCTTTTTTAAACTGTCACGAACAGTAGCACCTACTTGTTTCAGTGCCTAACCTCTTCTACTTATCATATATTTTGCATTGGAATGATTGAAGTGGGACTTGCAATTTCTGTACAGCACTCCAAGATTGAGTGTTCTTTCTTGGCAAACATTTTGTTTCAATTGCAGGGTGCTGTTTTGTTACATTTTATACCCGTAAAGCTGCACTTGAAGCACAGAATGCTCTTCACAACATGAAGATCCTCCCAGGGGTAAGAGCAGAGCCCTGCTTTCTTCACAACTCTGTCTTGTTTCTCTGAGCTTCAGCACCACTGAAGCACAAACACATTATAAAATAATGTGTTTAAAATAATGTTGTTAAAAACTATTCAAAATATCAGTATTATGAGATCTATATGATAACAGATCTTACAGGAATTTTGGAGTATTTAAAAGAATGATACAGCAGTGAAGTGGGTGGGCATGGCTTTTATAATACTCTGAGGAGGAATGATAGCATACGATTAGGAAAGCCTTCTTGAAATTTTTGTAGTGTTTGCCTCTCTAGAGGCAATTTAGGCTATAATTTCTTTCACAATTCTTATGGGATGTATTTCATATAGTATGAAGTGAATGTAACTGGGATTAAATAATCTTTTTACATTTTAGATGCACCATCCTATCCAGATGAAACCAGCTGACAGTGAAAAGAGTAATGGTAAGCTTTAGTAAAGTCCCAGTTTGGTGTCATTTCAGCAAGCTTGAGGATTCCCCTTTTGCTTAACAGCTTTTGATGAAGTCTTGAATTGGAGGCCTGTTTTTTAAAAGAAAAAAAGTGAAAATAGAAGGGTGTATTTTCAATAATAGGTAGTGTGAGTGATGTCTCTCAAATTCCATGACTCAGAGTATCTCCCCTGCTGCTGCTTGTGGTAGAACTATGTTGTCAGTTAGGGAAACATCCAGTGAGTTCTTCTTTGTACTAAGGTGGTTTAAATCTTTGTTGGGGACATGGACAGTGGGATTGAGTGCATCCTCAGCAAGCTTATGGGTGATGTCAAGCTGAATGCTGTGGTTGACACCCTAGAGGGAAAGGAAGCCATCCAGAGGAGTCTTGATGGGCTGGAGAGGTGGGCCTGTGCCAACCTCATGAAGTTCAGCAAGGCCAAATCCTGCAAACATGGATACAGGCTGAGTGATGCGTGGATTGAGAGCAGCCCTGAGAAGGACTTGGTGGCTGAAAAAATGAATAGAAACAGGCAGTGTGCACTTGCAGCCCAGAAAGCCTGTTATATCCTGGGCTGCTTCTGAAGGAGGCAATAACAGGTTGAGGGGGTGATTCTCCCTCTCTGCTGTCATGAGACCCCATCTGTTGTACTGCATCCAGCTCTGGAACCCCCAACATAAGACATAGATTTGCTCAAGCATGTTCAGGGAAGGGCCATTAAGATAATGAGAGGGATGGACACTTCCCCTATGAGGACAGGCTGAGAGAGTTGGGGTTGTTCCACCTGGAGAAGTGAAGGCTGCAGAGAGACCTTCTGGCATCTTTCCAGTACCTGAAGGGGGTGCCTGCAAGGAGGATGTGGAGGGATTGTTTATCTAGGAGTATAGTGATAGTCAAGGGATAACAGTATTAAACTGAAAGAGATTTGGATTAGATTTTATGAAGAAATTCTTTACTGTGAGGATGGTGAGACACTAGAACACATTACCCAGAGGAATTGTGGGTGCCCCATCCTTGGAAGTGTTCAAGATCTGTCTGGATGGGGCTTTAAGCAGCCTGGTCTAGTCAAAGGAACTAGATGATTATCAATGTCCTTTCCAAACCAAACTGTTCTATGATTTTATGAAATCTAGAAATGCTTTTTCAAGTGTTTGTCCAGTGTGAAGCAAGGCGATGTGCTGCAGCTAGGGTGGGAATCAAAAATACTTCTTGTAGAATACAAGAGAGGTTGAGCAGTCCAGTAGAGAAGAAAAACTGAATATTTCTGCACATTGGCCATTTCAGATGGATTAAGAATGTAGCATCTACCACTGGATAAATTTATTATGCACAAATCCATGCATTTCCTTGTGAGTTTATGTACATACATACATGCATGTTCAAATATGTATGTATCTGTATTGCTGCAACCTTAGCAAAGAAAGTTTTTAGCATCCTGTAGTTTCAGCCTTTTTAGGCTCAGCTGAACTTTATTTTCTTCATTTAGTAGTAGCTTGTGTTTCATCATGGAGAAGATAGTCCTGGTTTGAGAAAGCTTACCTCTTAATATAATTGAAAACAGAAGATGGAATGTATGGGTAACATACAGTAGGAGTAATTCCATCTGCAGATTCTTCAGTGGGTGTACAGGGCATGTTCCTGTGTAAATATATCTAGAAAGGAGTAATTCTTTTGACGTATTTTTGGGAGGAGAACATAGTAGGTTCTCTAAACTAAAACTGACCTTGCATTACATGCAAACACACATACAAATATCCTGGGAAAATAAATGGAAAGTGGAAAAAGTATTCAATGGAACTAAAATGGACTGCTGAATCGATTTGAAAGCAGATTTGTACTCTAAGACCAGAAAATGAATTGGGTACAGCATTAAGGTTTAAAGGCCAGTTAAAGTCAAGTCTGCTGGAAGAGTTTGGAGTCTTTCTTTCCAGCATCATAGAAGACTCAACAAATAAGTTGATTTCCCCTCACTATAGCACTGAATAGGAGAAGACTTTATTGAAGCTTCAAAATGTGCTAGAGCCTTCATCATACTATATTCATTCATTGTGATGAATGTTGTAAATCTAAACTTTTTTTATTTTCAAATGATATTCTGAATAATTCACTTCATCCTATAAAAGAAAGTGTTTCAGAGGTGATTAGCATCCTTAAATAAGTAAATCAAGAGTACAAAATTTTGCTCTGAATTCAGATTTACCCCTCTCAAGTGACTTTTAGTTGACATTAGTAACAATTAACTGAAAAGTTAAGAGAATGTCTTTCTGAGCCATTTATTTTAAAACAGTCTGCACACTGAAAGGTATTCTTCAACTCCAATGTATCTAATAGCATCAGTATTTAGAGCCAAGAAAAGGTACCACATAGTCCGTGGTTTGGTTTGAGGTGTTATTTTTGTGCTTTTGGTGCAGATCAGAATGGACATATCACTAACAGAAGTACAAGTGTTCTGTTTTAGCAACTACTGTTGCTTCCACTGTTGAGAGAGGAGCATGAAGAAGTGGGCATATCTAAATTTAGGTGATTGGCATGAAGCTAAAAAGAAGCTTTCTACAGTTAACTTGCTTGTTTATATGCAGTTAGGTATTTGTTGTTAGTCTAAAGATAGAATAAGCAGAAGAAAGACAATGAAAATAGTCCAATCAACCACATTCAAGCCTTCTCTCACCTAGAACTGAAGAAATACAGAGAAATGTTGAATCTGACATACCTTTTTCCTTTTTTTTAACATTCCTGTTGTTCACGGACATTACAAGCTAAGAATAGTCAGTAAATCATAAACATAAAATCACAAAACAGACATTTGTCGGGTTCATTGAAGTACCTCATATGCATCCTCTTAAATTGAAGACAGAGTCTAGTTTTGATAAGCTCATATCTACATACAAGGGAAATAACTGCAGTTAATGGAGAAGACCTAAGATCTAGTAAGCACATATTTGCTGGTAATACTCTGTATCTTTTGATTCCTTAGCAGTAGAAGATAGGAAGTTGTTTATTGGAATGATATCCAAGAAGTGCAATGAAAATGATATTCGAGTGATGTTCTCCCCCTTTGGGCAGATTGAAGAATGCAGGATATTACGGGGCCCGGATGGCCTGAGCCGAGGTAAGCAAAGCAAGAAGTTTTTTTGGCAGTTTGAGGATTCTGGATGCTGCTTTTTGCAACTCAACCTGGCATCTGAGCTTTTTCTCTGATTCCCACCTGCCCTTGCATTTTCATTCCTGTATTCATCCCAGTAATTGTGGAGGTAGTGAACAACCTGTTTCCTTTTTGTTCTTTCCCCAGGTTGTGCATTTGTGACTTTTACAACAAGAGCCATGGCACAAACAGCAATCAAAGCAATGCATCAAGCACAAACCATGGAGGTAAAACAAGTTACTGGCTGTCAGGAGCAGATGTAATTTGTCAGGTAGTCACTGTGGAGTTTCAGGGTCTAGAGAGCAGAGAGGACAAGTGCAGTTAGTGTTTCTTCACAAAAACTGTTCCTGGACATTTGTGTTTGTTTTGCTCTGTTTTTTGTGTTTCTATCTCAAACTTCATCTGCACAGAAAATACCACAATACAAAATAGAATTAAAAGCAAATAAGGTTTTGAACCTTTGATGAAATATGCTGTTTGAATATATATGTCTGTATGTATGCATAGAGAAGGAGGGGAATGCTTCCAATTACTGGGTCTTAATTCAGTATTTTTGTGACTGCTGGGGATAGCAAGTATATAATTGTTTGAATTGCTGTTTGCAGGGTTGCTCTTCTCCCATTGTTGTAAAATTTGCAGACACGCAGAAGGACAAAGAGCAGAAACGAATTGCTCAGCAACTTCAGCAGCAAATGCAACAGATCAGTGCTGCCTCAATATGGGGAAACCTGGCTGGTCTCAACACACTTGGACCCCAGTACTTAGCAGTGAGTTTCTGATTTGGGTTCTTTTCATCTCTTTAGGGATTGGAGTGTCTAACTGTCTTGCAGTGTTTAATATATTCATTTTTAGAGGGCTTCTGGTAGCTAGGAGCTGGGTGCTTAATCCCCATTTTGTGGATGAGAAAGCTGAAATTGTGTTACATGCTCTCATCTAGTTGGGATACTTTTATGGGAGGATTTCAGCCCTAGTCACAGTAGCCCTAATTATTGAAACCTTGGGATTTTCTCCTGCATTCTGTAGAATGTGCTTTTTCTTTATATAGTACTGCCTCAACATTTACCATGCAAATGCCCTTTTCTTGTCTATCTGATGACATAGTTCTTGTATTCCTTTATCATTTTCCTTTATTTCTGTCACCCTCTTCCAGTGAAACCTGGAACGGTACTTGGTGCTGTCCAAATAGAAAAGATTGTCAGATTGGAAGCACAGTAAATAAAACCCAAACCAAAATCAACTGAATAAAAGCACACTCTACAGAAAACAGAGAGAAGCTACTCTCTTGAGCAAAAATGATGTAACAAAGGGTAGACTGCAGTTTCATTTCAGTTGATTTTGCTGGGTCCCTAAAGGATGAACTTTTCAAAAACTGATGTGCTGTGACTCATGAGGGTTGCCAGAGTAGCTCTGACAACTGTATTCATGCAATATAAATTCTGAGAAACAGAAAAGGAAAATTTAATCTCATTCTTGGTATGGTGTATAGTTGGAGTGGGGCAATTCTCTCTACTTTTTTAGTTTTGGTAGATGATAATTCTTTTAATAACAGCTAGTTAATGGAAGAAGGAATTAGAAAACTCTAAAAACCTTCTGAGCTGAAGCTTGAAATGTCTCTTATGTCTACTGTGCATAAGGAAAGTAGAGGAGGTTCCCTCTCCTGGTGGCTCTTTGGTTTTGGTATGGCATTGCCATTTGTCCTATGCTGGCAGTGGCAGCTGTAAAGTCTTTTATGAGGTAGCATATCCTTAGGGCTGGCAATCCTACCTTAGCTGCCTGGAATAGGAATTCTCTCTCACTTCTGATTCTGCTGGTTTGTCTTGGTGTGTTGGCTCTAGTTTTCTCTCAGCATTGCTGATGTTGAGTGAGGGAAGCATCGTGCTGTTGCTGTGGCTGCAGTGTGCTGCATGGGCTTTGGGGAGCTTCACTGCTGGTGCTCTGGCTGTGTTGTTCAGGGAGTTCTCTTTACGCTTTGCTGTCATGTGGTGCATGGGCTTCAGGAGTTCATTTGTGACGGCGCTCTGGCTGTGGTGTGATGCAGTTTCTCCCAGAAGCAGAGCCAGCCCTCACTCTCACTCTTGTTTTGTTTTTTGGTGTAATGTCTAGCTTTATTTGCAGCTCCTTCAGCAGACAGCAGCTGCTTCATCTGGGAACCTGAACACACTAAGCAGCCTCCACCCAATGGGAGGTGAGTTTTCTTCCACCAGAAGATAAATTCAGTGCCAAACAAAAGAGAATATGGGTAGACAAAGTAGCCAAAAGGCTGTAAGCATTTTAATCTTAATTGAAATAAGCAGTCCTGAGTTTGCCTAGTCCTTTGAAATGACAGGAATTTTTTGATAGAAGTGTGGATGTTGCTTCTTAATCTTATTTAACTATTGTCCCCAAGGTAAGTGATGGTATCTCCCTAACCTCTGGCATTTAAAATTATCTTCCCTTATGAGTAGCAAAAAGAATGCTCTCTGTGTTTGTTTTCATCCAAACAGGTGCATATGTGAAGAACTGGATTTTGAAATAGGCACTCACTAATGCACATGTTTTCAGTGATTCTGGATTTTTAGTTTTCCCATTTTCAATGCATTTAAGAACAAAGCATTTAAGTTGGAAATACACTGTTGTTTGGAATGTGAACTATTGCTTCATTCAGATTTTTATTCGTTCATTTGAATTGCAGTTAATTATGCCGTTACTATTCGGGGAAATCAGCTTCATAGATATGAGCCAAATTCCTTATTGTGGGCTGCTACTCAGAATATTCACTGAGTATAGCAGTCTTGGGGCTGTAAATTTGTTGTCCCTTTTGTCTTCACACAGTAGGGAATAATAAAACACATGTTAGCAACTCCATTCACCGCATTCTCTAAATTCTTCTGCTGGCAGAAAAATCTATAGTTTTGATTTTAATACTGAAGACTTATTTTTTCAAGTTGCCTCCTGGAGTTTAACAGTAGTTGCCAATATCACGTGCCCTTTCTGTGCAGAAGTTCATCCAAAAGTGTCTTTGTAGATCTGACTTGCATTGGCTGGTGCATCCATCAGTGACAATTACAGGCATTTGCAAACTGTTATATTTTCATTTGTAAGAATTCTGATTTATACTGGAAGTTGATTCCAAATTCATCTTCCTGTGTTGACTTCTTTCATGTTAGATCTCTTCGGAGCTCTTAGGTCTAAGACTCTTGTAAAAAGCAATTTTTTTAAAAAACTGTTTCACTAATATCCTGTGTGGGGATGATCTATAATGGATTTTGTTATGCACAAGATCTTGCCTTTTCCTCCTTCTTGTGTCTGCTTAAAAACAAGATGCAAAAAAGAAGAAAGTACAGCAGTAAGGACGGGGGCAGAGAGAAGGGTGTAACTAGCTGAGATTGATAAGTTTCCATGGTAATTCCATCTTCACTATTTAAAACAAACAAACAAATGAACCTTAAAAATTGAGAAACTAGACATATAAGTAGTATGCTTCATGTTTTTTCCAAATCTGTGATTCTCTGCTTAAAAAGTTGTAGCATTAAGGTCTTGATTATATCTCAGCTGATCTCCTTTCTTGAAATTCATAGAAAGAAAAATTAAGTAGGTAATTAGATCCCAAGCTATATCAAACTTTGTAGACAAAATTTAATCTCGACGCTGTTTGAAAGCAGATGGGAAAACAGTGTGATGACAAGAGGACAGGTGCAGTGTGCACATGACAAACTGCTTCAGTAAGGAACAAGCTGCTCTGATCTTCATTAGCTCCAACACTTGCACCCTCTGTAGCACAGCAAAAGCAAAATAGAAAACTTTCTGATTTTAACTTCATGCTTTTGTGTTACAATACAATTTTGAGAATCTAAATAAAGGCAGAATCCACTTGTTTTGGAAACTAAATTTGCCAAAGAAAACAGATCCTGCCACAAAGAGAAAACAATTGAAAAAGTTTAAAAAACCAAACAAACTATACTAAAGGTATTAAAAGTACTTCAGAAAATAATTAGTTAATAATTAGTGTGCTTTGCTCCCAAGATCTTGCTAGGTATCCAAAAGATGAGAGAGCACCTCTGCTTAGGATGTTCTGATGTTGTTAAATGAAGGGTGATTGATTTAATTTTGTTTTTAATTATGTTGGGAATAAGTATTAGGGATTTTCTGAAGTCAGATGAAGAGAGGAGGAATTGTTAAAATAATCAAAGGTAGAGACAAAAAATGGAAAATAAGAGAAAAGTGAAGGGAGGCAGAATTGGAAGAATGGAGCTGGTCTACCAAAGGATGGTTAAAATACAGAATTCAGGAAGAGATCCATTTTAATGGATCCTCTGGCAGAAAAAGAGGTCAAAATACTGTCATTATGACCAAATGGTTTCATTCAAAAATGGTGGCTCAAAATGAAGGTGAGTCAGATAATAAATTGACTAGTGAAATTCATAAACATGGGTTCCCTTCCTCCCCCTGCAGTATTCCGTGCTCCCTACACACAACATGCCTGAGGTTTCCTGTTTTTCCTGCCAGTGTGTTTGACCAGCCTACACACACATTGGCTGATCCTGTGGTCACTAGTTGCCATTTAACAATTGTCTCACAATTGACTTGCTTATTGGCTGCCAGGGGGACTAAACAAAACACGCTGATGCTCAGCTGGTGGTGGGTTGAAGCCATGACTTTGTGGCCTCTGTGGTGTGAGCCCTTCATGAAAGAATTTTGCAGTTACTGCTGTCCCCATACAAAGAGCGTGGAGGGACCTGAGAGTGGGAGAAGTTATTGGCCTGGTGTCTAGGCAAGCTCTCTAGCTTGCACAGGAGCTCTCATACCCTGATAACTCCTACATTTTGTTGACTGGAGAGAACATTGCTTGAAAATGTCTGTACTTTGGAGTCTCCATCTGGCGTAATGACTACCTAGCTTTTTCCCGAATCACATCTATCTGGGCAAAGGAAAAGATTTTCAATTATAGCAAGGAGTTGTGATGTAGGAAAGATGGGTAACTAGTTGCTTTTAAGCTCCTTCCCGTTTGTCCCTTGTGATGAGCTCGCTGGATGTGTGACACTTGGGTGGCGGTGGCTCTGACAGGAGGAACTGGGCCTTGTTCCCTGTGTTGCAGGACTGAATGCGATGCAGTTACAGAACCTGGCCGCGTTGGCAGCTGCGGCCAGCGCAGCTCAGAACACACCGAGCGGCACCGCTGCACTCACCTCCTCCAGCAGCCCCCTGAGTGTGCTCACCAGCTCAGGTAAGAGACTGCCCGTGCTCTAGCCTGCCATGCATTGCCCTGGAAGTCCTTTCAGGACAGGTGTCACCTGTTTTGTCTGTCCCTTTTTGTCACTTTCATATTGGTCTTTAATAGAGGAACAGTTCACTAGTGGATTCTCTGGCCTCCATTTAAGGTAGATATCTTTGCCACCAGCAAAGGCTTTTTTACCTGCTGTGTCTCTTCCTCCAAATGGTCAGATTAATTCAGAGTAAAATGAATTTTTGAGGTCATCATGAACAGAAAGGTAGGTGACCTCCTTCCAGTCATGTTTTTACAATCTCATCGAATATTTGGTTTATCTGTGATTTTAGGCAGGCACTGTGGTAAATACACTCTGTTCCTCTCAATATGTCTTTAGCATGAGGTAATGCATTCTGTGCACTAGAACAGCACAGTTTATATTCCATTAATGAAGTCAAGGATATTATAACTTCCTCATAAAAGTAGAATAAACAGATACCTATTTTCCTGGAAAGTAGTTGTCTAGAATTTAGTGTATGAGTTACACATAAAAATCAGTATCTTTCCTTTGCATGGCTTTTTTGTGTTTTGTTTGTTTTGGGTTGGGTTTTTTTAACTTTAGGTTACGTGCCTTAACCAGAGATACTAGAATGTCCAAGTAGGATTCTTTGCTGCCTTATTTCTAAATGTGATCATTAAATGCAACAAGCAAAAAACTAAAAATAAATTCATTTGTGTTTATGGCAGATATACTAAGTTTTTGTCACAAACAAGGATCAGTATTCCACTCAGTTATTTCTGTCCTATTTTGAGTTATTACTAAATCCTGGCATGAGAAGGGAGACCCTGTATTTTCAGGTGTCAGTTTTCCAGCATCTCTGACTTCTGTCCTACAGAGTTGACATCCTCACCTGTGGTTGTGAGAGACCGAAGAGGGCTTGAGGGATGGGGTTTTAAACTTCCACAGGTAGATTTTGAATTGCGTAGGAGAACCAAGGAGCTGGACTAAGAGATTAGAAAGAGATTACAAAGAAAAGCTGTTTAGAAGACCTTCTGTCACATGATTGGGAGTTAAACCATGGGTGCTTTGCACAGTTTTCTACTTAAAGAAATTCCCAAGAAAGAATTAGTCCAAAGAGTGTTCTGTTGCAGGAGATTTTTAACATAAAAACTTTGTAGTCTGCAATCCTTAAAAGATTGAAATTCTAACATTTATCTTGACTCACAGCTATGTATCCTATTCTATAATTTAATAAAAAACCAAAAGAACAAAAAACTTTGAAGAGTTCAGACTACAGAAGAGCAGCATTCATAACCAACTTACTAATGCTTTTTCATCATAAAGGAAGCATGAAAGTGAATATATCTGACAATTTCTCCTATATTTCCCATTTGTCAGGTTATAATTTGTTTTGACTGGCATTTATTGGCTCTCTTGTCTGATGACTGCAGCAAGTTTGTTTTCTGTTTTGTTGAGGTGGAGAAGGGCTGGCAGGTTGTAAAGTTCAAATGTCAGATGTGCTTTCACACCCATGGAGGGGCTGGGGGTGGGAAGCAGCCTGTTTTCCAGTACTTTCTGTGCTGAATTCAAATAACCTTTTGATCATCAGTAGTATCAATAAATGGTTGTGTGTCAACAATTCAGTTATTGTGATGGGTCATTTTTATTTATATCCTATACAGATTTATCAGTTCTCTCTTCACAGGCTTGTAACATGAAGCAGGCACTATTGTATTGCTCTTTAAACCTAATTTTAAATAAGATTTTAAAGAGTAAAGATTAACTTGGTTCTAAAGAAATAAAAAGTTTTGGAGGGCATATTGTCTATAAGTAGTCACTGACATCAAATTCTAAAACAGTTCTAATGCTTTTTGTTAGAGGTATAAATATGCTTCACCTTTTAAAACTACACTCAAACTGGGATTAGGGGAAGCCTCAGTGTGTACAGACACATTCAATCCCATGATCCTTCCTGTAATTAAAAGCTTTTTAACTCTTTAGTCTTCAAGCAATCTGTGTTTTCACATAGAAGGCTGTTGGGCTCCACATAGAAAGCATCTATCCCTCCTGAACAACACCCAGACCTTGAAGAAACCCAGTATATAGCAGTTCAGTACCATGTTAATAAGTGCCTGCCTTGTCTGAAGGACATATGGCAACATCTACTGTGATAACCTCTTAAACCTAACTGCAGATGAGATGACTAACTCCTTGACTTCTCTCCATCTGTCATCCAAATGTTCACCTGATGCTTATTTGGACATCTCTGCTCAAATTGCATAATTGATGGAAAAATCCAGACAGTCCTTCTGCATAGTTGCCTTTTTGATTTTCTTTCATCTGCACTGATATCATTTGTATCTAGGGAGCCTGGAAGTCTACTCAGTGCAGTCCATGGACTATGGATGGGTTACATGTCAAAATGGTGGAATCCAGAGGCATTGTGCTGCCTTCCTACACATTTCAGACAATTTTCTTTAGATAGTTCCAAGCACAGTTGTATATTTTGATGTAGAATGGGCTGAAGTAAAACATTCAGTCTTGCTGAAGAATAGCTCTTGGAACTGAACAGTACATAACTGCTGTTATGTAGTCATTGTTGCAGAGACCATGGCAGTAAATAAATTCAAACTGCTAGCTTGTGAAAGGGACATCCAAGAAAATACTATAGAAGGTATCTCAGGATACAAGGAGTGTCTTGTCCGCCATCTTTTTTACTTGAGCACCAGTAAGAATTACCTGCTTCAGAGCAAAATTGAATGGTTGCAAAAGCTGAGGTGTGTTTCCATTTCTCTTCCTTCTAAAGGCAACCTTAAAGGTCCAACAAAGCTTTTTCTCATGATTTTGGTGTAAACTTCTGTAGAACTAACTCCACCTGGTGTAGAATTTGGTGGGCCGTGTAAGCTGCTGCTGTCCTAGATACTATACTGGTAGACTTCTCTTACTGAGTCGATATAGTTGAAGATGTTGCTGCAATAGAGGACAGACTACTTATTTTTGGATGTACATTTCAAGACTTTTCTCAGTCTTAGCCCCAGTTGTGGCAGCAGGATTTTTAATAGAAAATTATTTAATGTGTCAAAATAATCTGGGCGTGCGGTGTTCCTGTTCTGGCAGTATGGGAAAACCATATGTTCATGCTTCTTTAATGTCCCTAGTATCTATGTTGCAGGTCTTTTTCACCTTGAGTGACATTTCAAGGATAAGTGTTAATACATAGCAAGTGACTCTTACTTTAGGCAGCAGGAAACGGCATCACTGCTGGTTACCTTATGCTGAGATACAGAGTTTAGCCAACATTTGTATAGCATCTCAATCTTACATGTCTTACACTTACTGACATTATTATTGCTGTAAAGAGTAGATGTTATGATGAAGGAGAAATTTTTAAAAATGTAGGAAAGGCTTAGAATATATAAGCAGTATGATCAATCAAGTTATATGGGTTTGGGTTTTTTTTAAAGTATCCTGTGTTGCCTGAATCTGTTCCTTACTAGTTTTTTCTACTCAAATAACTTAATGAAGAAATCGAATTACCAGGACTAAAAAATATTAGTTGAAGTTTAATTGTTTTATTTTAATAGCAGGTTCCTCACCTAGTTCCAGTAGCAGCTCCTCTGTTAATCCAATGGCTTCTCTTGGAGCATTGCAGACGCTGGCAGGTGCTACAGCAGGCCTCAACGTTAGCTCTTTAGCAGGTAAGTTATGTGTAGTGGTGGCTTGGGGGAATATCTGATTATCATTCCTCAGCCTGTGATAGGTCTCTGGGGTGATTTTTTTCTGCTCCTTGCTTTTTGTAATCATGCAGAGGCTTTGAAAGGCTATTGATCTGGCTCAGTGGAAGCACTCAGTCATCTTTTATTTCTTCTTTCTTATACAGGAATGGCAGCCTTAAATGGAGGACTTGGCAGTGGTGGTCTCTCAAATGGGACAGGCAGCACAATGGAAGCCCTCACACAGGCTTATTCTGGAATCCAGCAATATGCTGCTGCTGCACTGCCCACACTCTATAACCAGAGTCTTTTAACACAGCAAAGTATTGGTGCAGCAGGAAGTCAAAAAGAAGGTAGGCAGAAAGTTGTAGAAACAACTTGAGAGGGGTTTTCAAAAGGGCAAGCTTAGCCCTTGCACCTAGCTTACCTGCAGATTTTTTATTTGGTGTCATTTTTTAGAGTCCAAGAGTTACTGAAAATAAAAAAGGTCTGTGGGATCTTTCTACTAAGGGCTGCCCAAAGTAGATTTTATACAGGACGTTTCTCATGGGGTTTGTTTCATCTTAAGTGATTCCTTAATCATACTCCTGCATGTTCTTAGAGGGTTGGAAAATAGGAGTCTACAGCCTGATACATCCCACTGTCAGAGAATCAGATGTGGTTTTATTAATTTTGTTTTCTGGGTCCTTCACCTCTTCCAGCAGCTACTTATGCTAGTCTTGTCACTCTTCAGATTCAGGTTAAATTTAATATGTAGTGTAAAGTAATGCAGAATATAGTAGTAAGTTTTCTGCAGAATGTAGCATGTTTAGAAGAGAATCTGTCAGATTACAAACAATGTGATTGTTTCTATTTTGTTTGGAAATCTACTTAGTTGCTTTGGGACCACAAGTTTTGTATAGCCATTTTTTGTTCCATCAGCATCTAGCACTCAAACTTACTGTTCAACTGTCATTACAACAAATATCTGTGAACCAGTTTTGGCACAATGTGTAAAGTGCAAACAAAAGTGGACAGAAAGAGCTAGAATTATTTCAGTGATCAGTCCCAGCAAAGCGTCATGCTCATTTATTCTGGAATCAAGTGCTCTGCAGTACTGTAAATAGCAGTTTCATTGTTTTATCTAGAAAATTTGTCTTGACTGGCTCTTTCACCTTTTCTTCTGCGGTGGGTATGTGGTATCCATGCTCATTCTGAATTTATTTTCTTTCTTTTTTTAAAGGTCCAGAAGGAGCCAATCTGTTTATCTACCATCTTCCCCAGGAGTTTGGGGATCAGGATCTGCTGCAGATGTTCATGCCATTTGGAAATGTTGTCTCTGCCAAGGTTTTCATTGACAAGCAGACCAATCTAAGCAAGTGTTTTGGTATGTTGGATCTATAGCCTCCTTACAAGAGGAAAGAGTGAGGCAGATCTCTCCTCTCTGGTGACCAATGATAGGAACCGAGATAAAGGCCAGAAGCTGACTCGGGGGAGGTTTACATTGGATATTAGGAAAAGGTGTTTCACTAGAGAGGGGCTGGGCATTGGAATAGGCTCCCCTGGGAAGTGGTCACAGCACCAGCCTGACAGTTCAAGAAGTGTTTGGAAAGTGCTCTCAGTGTAATTCTCAGGGTGGCCTGTGCAGGGACTTCAGTGATCTTTGTGGATCCATTTCAACTCAGGATATTTTGTCTTTCTATAAATCATTATCAGTAAAAAGGTGGCTTTTATAGTAATCTCTTTTTCAGTATATTGTCTAGCCTAGCTGTTAAGTAAGTAGGGAATCTCTGTATATTCAAAAAAAAAAATAAATAAACCAAACACTTCCAGCAATAAACTATATTTTCCTGATTTTCAATGTGACTTTTTGCTTTTCACAATTTCATACTACTATGCCCTGTTATAGTGTTCTGACCCTAAATAATTCTCCCTGAGATTAGCTCAGTTGGTTAAAGCAAGGTGCTAATAATGCCAAGGTTGTGGGTTCAATCCCCTTATGGGCCATTCACTTAGGAGCTTAATCTTTGTGGATCCCTTCTAACTCAAAGTTCTGTGATAATTATTGCATTTGCAGACTGTAATCCTGAGATAGTTCTTTCTCTTGCTTCTTCCCATGTTTTCAATAGTAATTTGTATATATTACTTAGTACATTATGAATTCTTTCTATTAGTATTTTTATAAATAATTGTGGATACCATATTGCATTTTTGTAGTGCCATAAACTCTCATGACTGTTTTAATAGATGGAGACTTCTTGTGACGGAATAGGAGAAATGAGCCTTTCTGTATGGTTTTGACAGCTTTGTGTCTACATAAAATCCTGAATTTTTTCCTATTTCAGCCAAAAGATATGGACAGTCTGATGCTCTGTGAGAACACAGAAATATGCCGATCATTCAGCTATAACACCTACATATTATGGACACACAGCCCTTGACTGGAGTGGGAGTTATTCTCGCTCCAGACATTGAGTAGAGTTGTTTAAAATAGGCTCCTTCAAAACACTGGAGAAATTTATTTTCAGGAAAGTCTTTTCTATCTTGAATGATATGCAGCCTCCCATCTGGGAGCAACCTAAACACAATAGTGGTACCAGTGCTACCCATCCTTGGCAGCTATTTCACTCCAAACAAATCTGCTTCCATAATGTCACGAGGATGATTTCAGTCTTGTATCTTTAATGAGCTTTTGCATCTGGATGAACATTTTCCAGGTTTGGTTTTCTCCCAGGTGTAAGTTCTTATAAATAGCAGTACTTATTATGTTGTTAGGCTAGAAAATGTTAATTTCCTGAGCTCTGTATGTCTTCTGGCCAAAGTTCCATATGTCAGCAAGCAATGCTTTGTTTGAGAGCCTTTAGAAGTTGTTATGAGGAGTCTAAAATGGTTGTGAGCTTCTGAAAATGGCACTTCATGCAAGCCTCTCTGACCTTGTGAGTGCCTGCATTTCCAGTTGTGAGTAGCCATTGTGGGCAGCTCTGGCATGGGGTGACTGTGTGTTTTTCCTCTCCTCAGGTTTTGTAAGTTACGACAATCCCGTCTCTGCACAGGCTGCCATTCAGTCAATGAACGGCTTCCAGATCGGCATGAAGCGGCTGAAAGTACAGCTCAAGCGCTCCAAGAACGACAGCAAGCCATACTGAGCACCCCTCCCCTCCGGGACTGGAGTGAGAAGGATCTTCTGGTAAGTTGGAGAGGAGCGCACTTAGTGATTCGAAGCCCTAAGGCTGTGTTTTTACAGTCCTGGAAGCTGATCCATGCCTTCTATCTGGCACATCTTCCCTTGAAGACTCTGCTGCAGCCTCTGCTGAGAATCCCGCTTCGGATGGAGGACAAGTTTGTGCTTTTGTTTCCAGTGTTTTACTTTGGAGTTTAGGTGCCATATCGCTGAGGTTTTCTTGTTTAGTTTTGTTTTTTTTTTTTTTTTTTTCCTCCCTTATTTGAAGTTTGCTGTGTTTGTAACCAGTGTGTGTTGAGAAGGACCAATGCCAGCTCCTTGGGGGTGGGGAGAGAAGGTTAAAGGGAGCAGCAGAAATTGACACCACACCGCCTTGGGGTAGAGAGAAGGGAAAGCAGAAATAACACAGAACAGCTGATGAAAACAAAGATGGGCAAGGAGAACAGAGTCCTGGGTGAGAAAGAACCAAGTCCATGTAGCCTTTGCCATGCCCCATCCGCTCTTTGAAATTTCCTTAACTGTATGCCGCGGTGGGGATTTATTAAATCATCTCTAAAGCAGGAGACTGGCTAAAAGGATGAACACATTAACAAGCCAAAGGAAAACTGCAGTGATTTTTTTTTTGTTTGTTTGCTGTATATAAACTAGTGTTTATATAGCAGTATGAATGTACACAGCACTTTATAAAACTATTAAATAATGTCTCTGCCCAGAAAATTTCACACTCTGTCTACAGTGGAATATTAATGAGATGCAGTGAATTTCTCCATGTATAAGAAAACCGATGTACTTCATCTAGGTTTTGTGGAAAGGTAGAGACAGCTTAGTCTGGATGAATATATCTGGGTCTGGAAACAAGAAACTTTAGATCCGTGGTAACCTGCAGAAATTCTTGACAATTTTTCTTCTTAACATTTGATCACAATCCCCATTTCTGTGGAATAATGTCTTTTTTTTGCAGAGATTGCTATGAATTCCTTTTCATAAGCATAGTGTAAGTGCTGATTGTTTATTGAAATGATAACTTCCTGTTTTGTTGGGGTTTTTTGTTGGTGTTTTTTAATGAACAAAACTCATGCAGTGACTTGGTCTAGTAATTAGGTGTATCTCTCTACTGCAGTTTTCCTTTAAGGTGGTGTGTACCAGTGCAAAACATGCTAAACCAGGAGCTGCAGAACCAGAGTATTGAGCCATTCAGTCTTTTTCTGCCTTTTGGTACAAGATGTTATCTTTGATATTGAAGGAGAATTGAACACACCCCTTAACTGAACACACACTTTTTCTGCATACCAGTGAAATTGCTAGTGCATTGCTAAGGGCCTTTAATATTCACTGGTTTTAGGGGGCTCAAAGGACTTTTGACACTCTGGCCTGAGCTGTTTCAAGAAATCAGTGTAGAGTTCCATTTTATAACCACCAAAATCCACCTCTGTCACAAGAGGAAGTTTACAGTTTCTGTGTCTTTAACAGAAGTTCGATTTACCTCATAATATCTCCTTTTCCTTGTTTTCTTTGTATTCCTGGGTTGTAAGGCTGTTTCCCAGGGCTCCAGCTAACACTGCAGTCTGGGAGCCAGCTGCTAAATTACGTTTGTGGGTCAGACATGGGGTCAGGACTTTGTGTTCTGCTCCAGCAGGAGGAGCACTAAACCCATCAAACCTGAGATCTCGGGTCTGAATCCCCACTTGTGTGCAGTGATCTGTTGGGCATTTCCAGGGACTGGGCCCCCTGGGATCTCAAACCTCAGAATCAGAACAAGGCCTGATATGTAACATCCAAGGGGAGCCCTTTCCATTCAAAATCAAACAGTTGATGTCAGTCTGTCCATATTGATGGCAGACAGGTAAATCTGTCAGTATTATTTAAATAATTTTGTGGTGGCAAAGTTTCAAAGGCCAGATTGCCAAATTTCCCAATTATGCTGGCATGTGGTACCCTTCTATGTTAATTATTTGAATCTCTCTAGAAAAGTAAACATACACTGAAGTGAACCATGTACACTTGAATTCTGCACCATAGGAAAGATGTGTCCTGGTTTTCTGAGAAAAGAGTGTTGGAGTGTGAAGGCCTCCAGGGTGATAATGGGATTTTTTATATATATATATAAATTATATACTTTTCAAAAAAAGGAAAAAAAAAATCATAAAAAAACATAGTTGGGAGCAACTGCTCCAAGTGCAACCTGCTGTAACCAAGAATGTTGTTTCTATTTTTATAGAAGTTTTATACCGCTCCAGGGTGGAGAATATTTATTACCTAAATTATTTCACTGGAAAAAAAAGGCCAGGGTTTTGTAGAATCCTGAATGTGATTGTTTTACACACATAATGATGTGCATGATTGCAACTACTGATTTTCAGTGGCCTGTTTGCAGCCCAACAACTGCTAAACAAGGAAGATGAATGCTGTGAACCAGTGGAGGAGAGCACTGTGCTCTGGGGTCTCTACAGTCACTCTTACCTTCTTTGCACCCTGCCCCACTGTACTATCCAAGACCTTTGTCCTGTTTTTCTTTTAACCTGATGCTCTGGCCTCTTTACTAGTCATTTCAGTTGCCCAAAATTAGATATTTTAGCTTCTTCATCCTATAGTGTGTCCTCAATACTGTAACTTACAGATCAAGCTTGGCATTGTTGCAAATAGGTGCAACTCCTATTAACTTCAGGAGATTCACCAGTTTACACTGTGGCTTAGTTTGATCAGTGACTCCTCCCAGACATAACCACCTTAAGACACCTAACTTGGGCTAGCTCTTGTGCCTTACTGGCGTAACTATAAGTATTGCCAAAAAGAAAAAAGAAATAAATCTATGCAGGTTAAATTTTAAGATGTAATCCTCAGATGGTTTGAATCAATGCAGTTCAGCTGTCTGAATGCAGTAGAGCTGCATCAGTTTTCACCAGCTGAAGATGTTGCCCTTTTTGTGTATTTGTTTCAGATTTCCCTTTTTTGGTGTATCAATGTGTATGTTGCCAAAGTTAATAAATGTATCAAGTTTGTGACTTGGGCAGATTTTTTTTCTGATAACAAAACTGATCAGATAAAGTCAACATTTCTGTGTCTGTTTGGTGGCTGCCGCTGATTGTGGGGATTTAGGCTGCTCTTGCCTTTCAGTCTTAAGCCAGCTTTCTTCCTCACTTATTGGCAGGAAAGTCTGGGATTTAGGGGACTTGGGGCCTTTAAATTTTTAGTTCATATCATGCTCTCATTTAAGTGCAAATCAAATCAGTGTCAAATGCTCTATTTCCTGGGTAGTACGATAAAACTTGGGGGAGCTCAAATAAACTGCAGAAGGTTGGCTGAAGCAGCCAACAATGGACAAAGTATGCTGTATGCTTAAAACCAAAGAACCTGATATTCTGCATGAAAAGCTAAAAGAACTGATGAAATAGAATTCCTTATTACGTGTGCCACCAGGAAATACTTTAAATATATTTAGTTTACAAAGTGGAAATGGTCTACTTCATAGATTTATTCTTTTTCTCAGGAGATACATGATTTTACTACTGTAATAAGGTGAAAGAATTATGAAATTGGTCTGATACTGCTTAGTGTCAGTACTGTAGTAAATGTAATCATCATTTCTTCAGTCCCCTAGATAATCAACAGTCCAAAATAGGATAGCTCTTTGTAGTTCAGCTTTTTTTTTTAATACATTATTAAAGATTTAATTATTTAATGCATTATTATAAACTTCCAGCTTGGAAGAATCTCACTGGCAAATGCATCTATCAGGAAAAAGCCTTTCACCTGAATACTGAAAGTCACATATTATGATAATTCTATCTTGCAACCTGAATCTAACTGAACTGGTAATGGCTGTGGATTAGGGAAGAACAACAAAACAGAATGAAGTTGTTCCTATTTTATTTGGAAATACCTAAAAACAACTTGGATAAAGCAAATTGCAAATGAAGGGTGCAACTATGAACAGGTAAAATGCTTTGAAAGCTTCTTGTTGCAGACATGTAAACCTAAAGATGATTGATATCCCTAGCATACCTGCCACAAAATATAAAACACAGAAGGCGCAATTATCACTGTTGTGAGAATAAAACAAGGACAAACTGGAATAACTTTCTCCAAGTCATTAAGATCTTGTCCAGCATCTCATGATTCTGTTTTTATAGGCCAGTCTTTCCATGGCGCTTTGATAAAACTCAGTCTTTGCCTTCAACATGCTGAGTGAAGTATTTGAAAAATCCGTATCAAGAATAATCCCAGACAAATCACACAGAGGATTTCAGTGGTGCATCCTAAGATGTCACTTGATTTCATGTTTCTCATGCCTCAGTTCATGATGAATTTGCTTTTCTGGATTAAGAGTGAAATCTTGACCTATCTGCAAATTGTCTAGAGTATTTCTTGAAATACAGAAATAAGTGCAAGAGTTGCATTATACTCTGTTTGCTGGAGTTGGTTTAAACTCTGTACTCAAGTCTTTTTCCTTTATTGGAAAGCATGAAAAGCAAATTAATCTCAGCAGTTCTAATAAGAGGAGTCTTGTTGATTTAGTAGACAATGTGTTTCTTGTTGCTTTGAAATGAGAATGCAACACTTGCTATTCTCAAATTGTTAGATAATATGCAAATTTCATCTTGTTTTAGGCTGTAACCAGAAGCTTTGAGATGTGCTGAAGATTAAGGCCACAAACAGGAGCTAAAGGGGAGTTAGGGGTGTGGGGAGGCAGAATAAGAAAACTGCCTCCTCTGCCTCCCACTCTCATCCCAAAATGTTCCTTGTCTCTTGCAGCTCACAAGCTAAGGGAAAGGGAACAGGAGTATTTATGTCACTTAATATAAGAATTATTTTTTTATAAACTCTTCAAGAAAATTTCAGGAAACACATTTTTTTCTGCTCATCAAACTGTTAACAGTGACTGTAGAGCTTCTCAGAGCCCAGAATCTCCTCCTCATGAAGCCAGGGAGCTGAGGGCTGTTACATGAAAGGTTGGGAATGGAAAATCCCTGTGCAGGTCTAATGGTATGACAAGTGCTCAGCTAGGACAAGTCTTAACATGCAGTCGAGTCTTAAGGAATTCTTCTCTGATGTGTGAGCTTTTTGTCTTGTATAATCTTTTTTTTTCCCCTTTTCCAAATTACCCCCCGTCCCTCCCAGTTACATGGGCTCCTAGGGAATGAGAAGAGACTGTAGCTAAAGGAAGTAACGTGGATTTGCTGGGCTACTACTGGCTAAGAACATCCCATGTTAGAGTGCAAGAAAAGTCTCAAATGTCAAACCACCTGTGAATCCCTTGTGTCCTCTGTCTTGTCTCTCATGGTCTCAGTCTCTGTGGGCAAGTGTTTGCCCTGGAGTCATATTTTTTGGAATCGGTCTCCTGGGGAGGGAGTTTAACTCTGTTCTAAACAGAGGCAGTAGACACACTAGGCTCAGGGCAAGGTGAATGCATGCTAACCAGTGTGTCACTAGGCTGTGGAATGCTCCACAGACTGGATGCTGAGAGGGAAATCCAGGCCTCTGCTTCCATTTGGTTTCTGGCAGTTTGATGTTTACTTGGTGTCCTTCATGTACTTTGACTTTTACTTGTCCATCGTTGGCATGTGCTGCCCTTGCCTGTCAACTCCCTTCCCCAGGAGATCTCATTGTACAGTGCCCATTCTTGTTCTCTCTCTCCGTGTTTGGATGTACTGCTCTGTGTAACTCAGTGGGTCTCCCTCTTTCTGGTTTGTTTTTTTTTCTAGATTCCTGCCGTTTGTTCATCGTTGTGCCTAAAGCATGTCGATGTGGCGTTCAAGTACATCGTCCAAATCCTTGTCTCTTCAGCTTCTCTGATGCTTGAACTCTCACCTTTGACCTTGTGTTGACCTTTGATGCTGATGTGTATTTTTATTGTTTGTTTCTTTTCTTTTTTTTTCTTTTTTTTTTTTTTTTTTTTTTTGTGCTGCCAAATTGGTTTTGCTAGAAAGACTGCTGAAGGGGAATATTTAAACTTGCATTTGAATATAAAAGAATTTCTATTTTTCTAGACCTTCGTAAGATAACCACTTGATTTTGTGAATCTGATTCTTTGTAATTTGTCTTCAGAGCAGCCTTGCTAGCATACCTTGTGGAGTATTTGTATTTCTGTGAACATACAGCCAATCACTTTCTAGGCTTAGTTTTTTCTGTGTGCTTAGTTTTAAAAACACAGTTTGAAGAAAAAGTCAGTTATATGGTGTGACTCAATCTTTCAGGAGACTTCCTAGTCACATTTTGCTGATCTGGTTTCTGTGCTTGAGGAGACAGCATGTGTTTTTATGAGTTCAAACTTGTGACTTGAAGTGGCATCAACAGAAAACACTTGAACTACGTTTTCCTCTGATTGTAGCTACATTTTTGCCCTGGCATTTACTGATTTTTTTTTAATTATTATTATTTTTATTTTTTCCCCTGCTTCCCTGTGTGATTATCAGTCTGCAGTGAAAATTTGATCAAAGTTGATGTTGTATTTTGTTAAGCTCTGGCATGCTTGGTTTTTTTGTAACTACAATCTCCTCAGCAAAATGTGATGTTTTTGTTTTAATCTTTCAAACTAAGATAGTGCCCAGAAATGTTGTGCATGTTTCCTGCTGTTTTCTTCACACCCTCGTATATATCACCTTCACCTCTCTGTTTTCTATAGTTTGTGCAAAAACTGAGCAATTTAATGGGTTTCAAAGGTATCCTTTAAATTGGTGGTTTTGGTATAACAAATATCTGATCAGAAGCCACCTGAGGGCATCTACCTGTGCACTTAGACTGTCTGCCTGACAGAGCACCTGGACCTTGCTCCATCTTCCAGTGCTGTCAGAAGCTCTGAGGGTGCTTGGTTACACTGTATCCCTAGTGGAAGTTTCAATGGAAGGGGATAGCTGGGAGCAGGAAGGTGGGAGAACTCACAGTATTTCTGTTTCCAAAGCTATCTGAAGCTAGGGCTCATTTCAAACACTGAGCATTTTGTACAACTCAGGGCACATTTCTGTGAAGTCCAGCCCCAGTCTAATACCATCAGTCAGAATTTGGTGGCAGGATTCTGGAAGAATCTAGGTTTGCTCATTAAATAAAGTGTTTAAAATTTCCCAGAGAAAGCATTTGTAACACTGGTCCTACAACTGCTGGCTCTTTTCCCAAATGACAAGCACAATACAACAGCCTCTGAAGCTGTTACCTGAACAGGGTACCGTCCCCAGCTCTCTTTTCAAGGGCCTTAGCTGGGGAAATCTCTGCGGAGATTTTTTAGTTTTTGTTTCATTTTTAATTGGGTAATGAGCTGAGCAGTTTTTCTGGCTTGCAGGATGAACTAGAACAGGTTACTGCTCTCTGGGTAGCAGGCTTCCCCTGCCCTACGTACCATCTGCACAGGTAGAAACTGGGAAGTAGCTTCTAGATGAAGGCACCTGAAGAGTGAGTGCTGTGGTGAAGTTTCAGTCAGAAACAGCAGCAAGCTAGTGTAGGTATCTTAACAGTTGAAATAATGTGAAATGGAATTCTGCGAGAAGGGTTTTTGCTGAGAAAACAAGTAGAGATTGATTGGATAGAAATCTTAATTTTGTCCAGTGTTTGGGATAATGTAAAGATGCAAAGATTGTTTTCTCTCCTACTTTTGAGCTGGTTGAGGATACTGTTTGCTCACTAGGTATTGACCAGACTTTGTAGACAGTCCTTAATCTGCTTACAAAAGAGAACAATTTGAATATGGTACATGTACCTGGGAGTGAATCGTGAGGCTGAATGAAAAAGGGTAGAGACTCGTTACTTTGGGAAGTAGGGTTGGGGGCTGGCTGCTGTTAGTCCCACAGTCTGAATGCACAGGGCTGTGTGCCAGGGGGCACTGATACCCTGCAGTGTATGGAGGAACTGCCAGTACGTTTCTGTACGTGTGCATTTGGTTCCGTAAGGAACCTTGGGGAAACCTGTGGAAAAATAATCTGAAGAAAACCAAAATGCCAAATGTTGGGTGTTTCTTTCCTTTCTTCTTTCCTTTTCTTCCTTTGGTTGTTTTAATTGTTCTGTGGTGGTTTTAATGGATTTGAGACAGTGGAGCAGCAGCTGCCTTTCTGATTTTTGGCTGCTTTTTGTGAATAATTTAAAAAGAAAATTTACATTTTGGAGACAAACCTGTGGGCTTTTTTATTGGTACAAACGTTGTATTTAACACTAGGGGTTTTGTACAGTTTTTTGCCTTTTCTACTAGAAAACAATGTAAAGTGATTCACAATGTGACGAGAAAACAAATTGCCACTATGACCAAATGTAGAGTCTGTTCTGCAGTTAACAGGATTTAATCAACTCGAAGTCGTGGTTCAGTCGTAGAAATGCTTTTCTTTACCTTGTTTGAGCTGTTCCTTTTTTTCTTGTTTTGATTTGCAAAACAAAATGTCTTTTTGTGTGAAATTGTGTTGTACTCTGTAGAGAATTACAGATTTTACTTTAATGGTTTAAAAAGCAGAGGAGCGCGTGTTGCTTTTCTGATCTGATCACAGAGTTTGTGTAGTGGATTTAAAAATGAAAAGATTTGTTACAAGTTTGGAACAAGCGAGTATGTGTTAAAGGAATTTTCTTCCTTTTGTGTGTGTGGTCTTTTTTTTTCTTTTTGTCCCAAAGGGCAACTTAAAGCTGTTTTAATTGCACAGACACACCGACAACAAGTCATTTTGTATATGCCAAGTGTGGTACCTTCCTTTGTTTATTTGCTATTAAACTGTTTGAGAAGAGTCCTTGTGTGTTGTGTTTGTGTCTTAAACATGGGGTTCTTTTTGGGGTCCAATTGTGAGAAGATGAAGAGAGAGATGAGAGAACTATTTTACAGTTTCTTAGCTGTGAGACACAGAAATATTCATGGCCCAATACCACTTGTTCTGGATGTACTGTATCACCCTGGATTTTTACTTCTGTGTAGATGAGCTGCTTTGAGTAGAAATGGAAAAGGTTTTCTGTTTGGTATACCTCCATTTTGGGTCATTTGACAGTCAAGTCTCCTGTAGATACAGAAAAGCTGAGGATCTTGGATAATGCAAATATGTGCAACACTTGGGACTGGGGAGTAGGCATATCCAGCCTCACAGAACTGGTGCCATGCAGCTACATGCCTGTCCACACACTTGTGCTTCAGGGTGTTCCAGGGGCTCAATACCTTGGGCAGAGCAGCAGCCCTCAGCTCTGCTGGGCGGCAGGGTGCGTGGTGTGGGGTTAGAGAGGCACCAGCTGATGCCACTCCCACAACCCCACACTGCCACTCCTCCTTCCCCTTCCAGGAGCACAGCCAAGCTTGCTGAATCTGTCCTGGTTCTACAGCATCAAGGTGCCTGCAGCCCCCAGTGCTCCTGGTCCTGGACATACTACACAGGGGAACTGCAAATGGGTTTGGATTACTTACTAATGATAAGCACAGGGTACCTGCTTTGCTTGTACTGCCACAAGTTTGACACGAATATTGCCTCTCTCAGAAGGAAAGTACCACAATGGCCATGATTTTGCTGCATTTCTAAAAGCTTCTAAAATTCCCTGATGTTATTTCTTCTTTCTGCTGTCCTGCATCTTGGAGACTTGCAAGCATTTGTGGGACAGCTATGTTTCTCCTCCGTGTCCTTTTCCTGTGTTATCTGGCATACTCTGTTTCACCCCATCACTTCCTACATGATTGTAAATCTGAGAGCACTTGCAAAGCATCAAGATTCAGTGCTGCATTCCTTGCCCTGAGTGCACCAATTGCAGCACGAGGCACGGAGCCACCTGTTACAGACTGTGCTGGGATCCCTGCAGTTAATTTGCAGCTGTTGAGAAGAGAGGCTGGAGGGGTTTCAGTTTAGATACAACTTGAGGCCAAGGATGGAGAGAAACAATTGAATCAGAAAAAGGTTTGTTTAGGCAGAATGGAAGATTCCAGCTTGTGCAGAAAGTTCACTCACCTTGTCTTACACAATCAAAGCTTTGTAAGCTACATCTTACAGAACTGACATTGGATCCCTCTTTGGTCAGTTGCTTTTTTATTTTTTGAAGGTTTTTTTCTTCAATTTAAAGGGCCACCACCAATCAGTACACAATCAAACTACACCTAAGAGCCAGTGTATTAATCTCTGAAAACAAAGCATTTTCCACGTGAGTTGCTATATTTATCAGCATTTGTAGGAAATACACAAATTTGTAGATGAAATCCTGATGCTGAGTGGTTTAGGAGAAACCTTTTTCCTCTCACATTCACCTCCACTTTTAACTATTTGTTTTGACTCCAGTCTTCCTGACTTTATCTGCCACATTCTGCTCTCTTCATATGGCCAGGAGTCACCAGGGACATTATGAAGAGCAGTGGGGAGGAGGAGAAGCAGGTCAGTGTGGTCTGGAGAAGTGAGTGCATGATGAGCCACACTGCATGTATGACAGGTAAGATTCCGTAATTTGATATTGCCAAGCACCATTCAGGCTCATTTGTTTGCACTTCCTGAGGAGAAACTGTGGATTTTAAACTGGACAAGCTGTACCTGAATCTTGTATGAATTACAGCTGTCTTAAGCCACAGACAGATGCCGTTGCTTTTTTTGAAGTAGCACAGGCAGTCAGTGTTGATCTTTTATCTCCTTATTTAGGCAGCTGCAGCTGGGCTCAGAGTGGTATGTTCCTTATCAGAGCATGTTTCTGGTTTTTTGAAAATGACCAGTTTGTACTTGATGGATTTAGTCCTTATTTTACTAGGGTGTTTTTATCTCAACAGGTGAGTTGCAAATTGATTCCTGAGAAACTAAGCACTGTTTCATAGTGCTCAAAAGCAAGGAGGTGAAGTGAGGTTAACAAAATGCAGGGCAGATCATCTCCTATTAGATGGTTTTTGTCAGGCTGCAAGGCACCCTCTTTTCATTTTAGCTGTGCTGTGTGGGGAAGGGAGCAGTGCTTTGCTAATGTCCAAAAGAATCTCAGGATGAGTTTGAGTCACAGGCAGCTCACTTGTGGAAGGTTAATTTTGCAAAGTAGTCTGATTTACCAAGAATTATATACTTTTTGTTTTCCCCATTCCTGAGTCCTGGCTTGATTCTCTTATGTAGCAGGCTCCAGTGGAGTTTCAGCAGCACTGAAGTGATTTTTGCAGATTAACCAGCAGTGCCTCACCGTTAGTTTTCTTCAGCTGCTGTAGATTTTTCCATAGTTTCTACTGCCAGAGTTTGAGACTGCTTATAGTCTGTGCTGAAATATCATCTAGCACAATACGTCTCTGAAAAACAAAGTTAAATAATACAAATATCATAGTGTATATGAGCTCCCAAAAGAGAATCAGTCTTATTGTAGCAAAACCCTTCTACAATTCAAAACATTTTTCTTTTTGAAATATTTTTCTGAGGCAATTTTGAATAAAGGGCAGATGTAATCTCTTAAGATATCATGACTGCTATGATATAAAGCTTCTGGGTAGACTCTCATTCTTTATTTTGTGTCCTGGTTTCCTTAAGGATATTATCTCAGGGAGGCTCCCTTGGGCTTTTGTTGGCAGACCTGGATAGTCTGATTGGTACCCTTTGAGGTGATTCTGTAGGTATTTACCTTTGTTTGGGAAAGAACTGCCACCAAGTTCACCAAAAAAACAGGCAGGCAGCTGGAGACATGACTGCTTTTGCAGGCAGGTCTGTTAAAACTTCGAATTGCTTCTCTTTGCCCAGTAAAAGGATCACAAAACTGATTCTTGGAACTTCTGCATCTGAAAAACGTTAGATAACCCTGTAGCATTCTCCACCTGCCCCCCTCCCCCAGGTTTGGTGTATCTTCTTAAGAAGGACTGAATAAATCTCTAGACCACCAAGGGGAGCCAGTCTGATTTTTTCAACAGTGTGGGAGACATAAAGCTATCTTTTAATGGGGCTAACACTTCTATCCTGCAACCAAAAAGTGCAGATATCTGTTGTTCTGTGTCTTTATTGTTATTCATAAAAGATCATCAAGTTCTGGATGCAAAACTTAAGCCGTGCCGTTGACAACTTTTGTTGGAAACTTTTGAAGGACTGCCACACTCATCTGATGGCAGGGAGCAACATTCAGTCAAGAACAAAGGTTTTCAGGATGGTTAGCTCCTTGTCCCTAAAATTAGGAAGTCAGAGGTGTATTTGCAGCAAATCTGTGACAGAGCTGACCTGTGTCCATAAAAACAGTCCATGACGAGGTCCTCAAAAGGGAGGCTGAATTTTGTGCCTAGCAAAGTATCAAGTATATTGTGGCAAGTGTAACACTGCACGTGTGTACACACTGAAGTTGCCTTGTTCACACCTGACTTTTAAGGCATATATTTTTCCTAAAGCTACTTGAGTCTGCTTCCTCCCAAGCTATCCAGCAGCAGTGTTTGTCTCGGGGGATGGCCAGGGAGGAAGGAGCCAGCCGAGGCATCCCGAGGCTGTGACTGCAGCCAATTGTCTCTCCCTGGGGTATTTATAAGCTGCATACTGGCGGGCAGGGGTGGGCAGTTGGCACCGTGACCTTGGGAGCTGGGCAGCCTGACTAGAATTCCTGGGAGCCACGTGAGCTGGACTGGCAGGAGCAGCTGCAGCCAATGGGGAGGAGACCAGCACTGGCTGTTCAGATTGAGTTTCACTCCTGTGGCTTGAGATTTTTCTCTCGCTGTCGTGCTTTTCCTCTTTGTTTACGGGATTGGACAGACGAATGCACTGATGGAGCTCTAGCAAGCAAGAGGTTTGCCTAGTGGATTTGGGATTCTGCCTTCAGTGCCGAGCAACCACTTCTTGCCATTGCCTACACAGCTCCAGCCCCCTGACATGGCTGGGCTTTTATGGCTCTGGGCCCTCTGAGCACACAACCCGCCCTCTTCTAGTGGGGCATTTTCCGTTGTGTTCTCTTGTAAGCACGTCCTTTTTGCTCTCCTTAGAGGTTAGTGTATGAGGCTTTTTAATCCATGGGAAATGGGTCAGGACCAGACAAAGCAACAGATAGAGAAAGGACTCCATCTTTACCAGTCTAATCAGACCGAAAAGGCCCTGCGAGTCTGGATGAGGGTTTTGGAGAAGTCTGCGGATCCTGCTGGCAGGTTTCGGGTTTTGGGTTGCCTCATCACTGCTCATGCAGAGATGGGCAGATACAAAGACATGCTGAAGGTAAGGTGACCTGGAGATGAATGCATGCCATTGTGTCACACCCACGATGGAAGGTGGCTGGATCAGAACCTGACGTGGGGGGTGTTTTGTGTGTGACAGAAAATACCGAGCGCATGTTCTGGGCTGCTGTAATCACTGTGCTCACCAAGAGCTCCAGCCCACAAGATACACAGAATATGATTTTTCACTGGGTCTGGTTCCTCGGGATTCCTGTTATTCCAGTTATTCATAGGAACCTCTCTTGATTATTTCCCACATACAGGCACACCATGTTATCAGGCTTCAGGAAAATGTATGAGAACAGGACCTTTGTCCACTACAAGCTGTTTACAGTATGTATGTCAGCATAAAAGAACTCCAACTGGATTCTGTAGAATAAGTATAGATCTTATGGAGACAAGTCTGTTATCTTGTTCAGCTTCTGGCTGATATCTAATATAGATTTTATATTGGGTTTTTTTAATTACAATTATTTGTTTGCCAGGGGCTGTTTAAGAGGGAAAGGAAGATGCTGTTTGGGTGAGGTAATTGAGACATCCCAGATGTCTCACAGCTGAGGTCAGAGAGCAGCATCCAGTTATCAAGACAGTATAGAAGAATGAAGGAAGGATATGGGGCCTTGATGGAAGAGTGGTTAAAAGCAGCTGAAGTTACATTTCAAGCGCATGAGGATAAACAGTTTAATTAAATGAGCAAAAAGAAGCTAGTGTGTGGATCTGAGAAGTAAGAGGATGTGTACAGAGAGCAGCAGGCAGCATTTGGGAGGGTGACTCAAGAATCTGTAAGACAAGGCAAGAGAGTGTTGTAATAGTCTTAAGAAACTATCCCAGCCTGAAATAGGGTCTTACTGAAGGGCTTTGATATTCTTGTCCCAATGTTTTGGGCTGCCTCTTACTTAGACTGGCTATCATTCAGCCTTTAGAACAAAACGTGAAAGAGGTGTCTACATCTCATTGAAAAGTTTTTGGTAGCTCGGTTTGAAATTGGAGTGGGGAGAGGGGCACATCTTACTGGTAAACCCATGCACATGTCAAAGCCCTATAATAAAACCAAATACTCAAGATGAAAAAGAAAGGAGAAGTATTAATACACTTGGAAAATATTTGAAGACAAACAATTCTGTTAAGTGGTGTGAAATTAAGTGCTGGAAAAAACAACAGACTGATTGGGGAAGAAAGAAGAGAAAAAGGGTAAGATGTAGCTACCTGAAGGAAATGCTGAAGACTTCATGGGGAAAAAAAAAAGGCAAAGGAGTGAGCTTTGTATACCTGAACATAATTCCTTACCTGAGAACAGAAAGTAGGATCAGAGTAGGTGAATTTTAGTTCTTCACAGTATTAGGAAGGAAAAATGGCTTCAGTCAAACTAAAGATTTTACACAGCAACTGGTCAAAGGATAGAGAAAGGAGAACTTTAGCAATAAGCCATTGAGAGGGGAAGTATCAGGAGAAAAAGGGTCAGAATTAAAGGCATGAAATAAAAAGTGATTTAAGAAGGGTTGTGATGCTCAACCTCTTTTGAGGGGGAAAAATTACTTCACACCAAGAAAAGAGGGTAATCAGGAAATACTGAAGAACTTGTGCAAAATTAAAGGAATGTGGGGAAGCATGAGCTGGTGCACATCACTGAGTCCTTGTAGGAGCTTTCCTAAATTGTAATGGAAGCTGAGAAGATTATTACAAACCAAACATACATACTTTATGGTTGGTGATGTTTGGGGATTTTGTTTCTTTTTGTTTGTTGGGTTTTGGTTTTTGGTTTTTTTTTTGTTTTTGTTATGTCTAAAAAATGTCAAATGTTCTAGTAGCCTAAATTATTACATGTAACCACTATATAAAAAGGAAGTAATTGATTCCCATGGAATTCACTATCCATAATCCTAACTGATAGTGTCTAATGAAAGTTGCTAGCTATTTACCTTTGCTACTGATACTAATTCAAGCCAGCAGTATGCTTTCTCCATAACAAAACATAAGAGTTACTGCTTAGAATAGTTTGCAGCCTGAAAGGGACTTCATTTCAGAGAACAGTATGCAACAAATCCTGGAGGTTATAGAACTAAAACTGTTCAGATCAAGACTGCAATTTCTTAGTAAAAAATTCATTAAAGAAGTAGCCTACTTTCTTCTATTAATAGGGTACTTTAATGACTTAGGAATTCCAGAGAAAGTGGGGTACTTTATACTGAGTGAAAGAAAACCGAACTGCATTGTGTCAGATGCTTCCTGTTTCTCCAGCTTCTCTTTAGGACTATTTAACAGCTATTTTCCCCTTACTGCCAGCCTAGCTCATCTTCCCTGCCCAGAGACTGTGTGAAGAGAGGGAGAGGTTAGTTCAGAGCCTTCATAGGCCTTTTAAACCACCAGATAACTCCTCGGTGCATACGATGCTTTCCATGTGCTGTTGGCCTTGTCTGCCCTGCTTAGAGATGAGCTTCTTCTCCAGTACAGGGCACTACTCTGTGGGTGCTTGAGCTGCATTTAGATAAACCACACACTTTTGTAAACACTATCTTATCTACTTGAAGTTTGCAGTGGTACAGATTGACACAGCACGGGAGCTGGAAGACCCAGATTTCCTTACAGAGAGCTACCTAAACCTGGCTCGCAGCAACGAGAAACTCTGCGAATTCCAGAAAACAATCTCTTACTGTAAGACGTGCCTGAACATGCAGGGTACCACGGTGAGCCTGCAGCTGAATGGCCAGGTGAGCCTCAGCATGGGCAATGCCTTCTTGGGCCTCAGCATCTTCCAGAAGGCGTTGGAGTGCTTTGAGAAAGCTTTACGCTACGCACACAACAACGATGACAAGATGCTGGAATGTCGAGTCTGCTGCAGCCTGGGCAACTTCTACACCCAGATAAAGGTACAGTAACTAAGGGACAGAAGGGTGATTGTCCTACAGGTTCAGGGAGGTTGGAAACCACCTGAACTCCAGCCTTGTCTTTCCTATAGGAAGTGGAGTACTGAGAGAGCACTGTAAGCTAAAATCCCTTTGCAAAATCCAAATGGAGTACTCTCCTCCACAGTAAGGATGGGAGGATTAGTGTCATGTTTGTACAGCACTGCAGCAGCAGCTGTGAATATGTGTGTTGAAAAGATCAAACTTAGCTTCAAAGAAGATCACATCAGAGACACAGGGCTGGCAGCCAAAACTCATGGATTCTCTATTTCTACCACTGTTGTAGGGAAAGAGCTGCCTGCAAGCAGCTGTAGGTAAAACCAGACAGGGACTGAGCACAGGGGTGATTTGCCAGTTCTAACTTCTGGTACAAACAGCAAAAAATAGGTTTTCTCACAAAGTCCCTATTTCTTCACTCATAGAAGTCTCATCCGGTGAAGTGTGGTGACCAAAAATAAAGAAACTAACATGGTGCTGAATACTTTACAGGTGTGAAATAAGAAGGGAGAAAGGAAACTTGAGAAGTTGTGGTTTCCTTTGTGCATTGTGGAGAATTAAAAAAATATGAGGAATTTTTCACTTCTGTGGTTTCATTCAACTTACTTGAGAATGGTTTTAGATATTTAGATCAGTTTTACATAATTATTGTAAAATAAGATTTACTTCTAACGTGCTTTAAATGCAAAAAATATTAAAATGTATTATGTTTAAATTAAATTAAATATTTAATACTTAATTTTAAATTAAAATTTAGTATTTAAAAATAAATGTATAATGTTTAAAAATTAAAATGCATTATTACTTATTGTGAATTTTATGAGGCCATGAGTCTTAGTTCCTCTTTCCTGCAATGATGGATAATGAGCTTCTTGGAGATCCCAACTCACATCCATTTTCATGGAGAAAATGAAGGCATCATGTAGATGTTACAAGTAGAGATGATGTAAGAGCAGAGAAAGCTTTCAGCCTTTGCTTTTAGAGGAGGGTAAGTGGTTCCTGCAGAATAAAGTTAATGGCATACTACATAAAATTCATTTGCTGGGTCATTGCCCCAGTGTCCTGAACCCAGAGAATAACATGAATTGGTATATGGCAATTCCACCTTTCACAGTTTGATATCCACCAACATAGTGCCCGTGGAAGAGGAGCAGCATGAGTTTAAAGATGTACAGAAATCTGGTAGCTGTTGCAGTGCTAGTAAATAAAAATAGTTGGGCTTTTTCCTTCTCTCCGCTTTGCTTTGTTTTTGCTGTGACTGCTGTCTGTGTGCTTGTCTGCCTTGCAGGACTATGAGAAAGCCCTGTTTTTCCCCTGCAAAGCTGCTGAACTGGTGAATGATTACGGGAAGGGCTGGAGCCTGAAGTACCGCGCCATGAGCCAGTACCACATGGCCGTGGCCTATCGCAAGCTGGGGCGCCTGGCAGATGCCATGGACTGCTGCGAGGTACGGCTGTGGGGGGCTCTGCCAGGGCCTCCTGCCACAGGGCACACACCCTGCCACTCACTCTTGGCTTTAGATCTTCCTGCTGCCTTCCAGTCCTAGAGCTGTGGTTTCTGTAGCCCAGGAGGCTTCAGAATTTGGGTGTATGAATGGCCCTCGGTTAGGAATGTGAAAAAGATTTCCCTTGCCTTAAAAGATGGTGCCACTTCTTTGGAGCTGATCAGAGTGCAAAGTCACAGCCTTGTTGTTTTGAAGCAGGAACAAGCCCTTCTACTGACCAGAGGCAATTTCTTTCAGGAGTCCATGAAGATTGCCCTGCAGCACGGTGACCGGCCGCTGCAAGCACTGTGCCTGCTCTGCTTTGCAGATATCCACCGCAGTCGCAGAGACGTGCAGGTACAGCTCCTTCCTGCCAGGAAGGAGAGAGGGAATAGCAAGAGGGCATCAAAAGCAGTTCATAGCAAAGCATGTGTTTTCCTCCCTGCTTCTGCAGACAGCCTTCCCTCGGTATGATTCTTCCATGAGCATCATGACAGAGATTGGAAACCGCCTGGGCCTGATCCAGGTGCTGCTAGGTGTGACTAAGTGCTGGATGATTCAAAAGGAGCTGGACAAGGTCAGTTATAAACTTGTTTCTACAGAAGCTGGTAGGACAAGGTTAGAGCACAGTCTTGTACTGCACTTCGGTGAGGGTACAGTTCAGAAGAGACCTGTACCCCCTTGGTTCTACCAACAGGGTCTGTGGCTTGTAGAGTTATATTTCTCTGAATGGTCTCCCTCAGCCAGAAATTTGTTACTGATGGTAGGAGCATCCATTCTGACTCAGACTGCTAAATTACAGAATTGCCTCATTAGTCAATCCTGATGACTTTAAAGCTCTATGCTGAGAAACCAGCACTGGAGGAAGGAAGCCTTATGCTCTGAAATAGATTCCCCTGCCTACTTTTTAGTTATATGACTAAGCTCATTGATGTGCTAATGATGTTTAGGCAGCTCTACAGCTCCACCATGTGCTTTGCAAGCAAATGTGGCATAAAATTCCTGGAGAAACTTTGACAGTCTATAAACTCTGATATAGAGATGTGAGAGCAGGAATTTATTGGGGGATAGACAACCAATCAATATAGAATAATGGGGTGAAGTTGCTTATTTTGAAAATGCATAGGCATTGTATGTGTTTTAAAGACCAGGCTGCACTAGATGCAGCACGTTGCACGGCAGGAACATTACTTGGCCACAGAAGGAAATGCTCAAAGGTTAGCTCTGAACAACCTGCAGTACTGCACAGTGCCACATCAAGATGCTGATGTGGCACTGTGCCAAGACTGGGTCTAAATATGATGAAAATTCACTCTTATCACTCGTATTGAGACACCAAGAATTTTAGCTCAAATGAAGCATCCCAGATATCCGTATGTCCAGTATATGTCAGAATAAACAAGTTCAGGGTGCTGTCAGCATCCAAGTGCTTCCTTCAGGGAATCAGTTGGGTGAGACACACATGCAACCTCAGTAAGTAAACACAATGTTTGTTAGCAATGGAAGAAGAAACTGTGGACTTGAAAGGTTTCTCTCAGTGTCAAAAAACAGGACAGGACACAGCAGGTAGGCCTCTGCAGGAGAGAATATTCAGGGCATTCATCAAACCCTTACACTCTCTGATTCTATCTTGAGCCACTGTCAGCCTCTGATATCAAGCAGCTCTCACAAGCACATCACATGATGAAGGCTTGCACAGAATTCTAATCTCACCAAATCCCACAGAAGAAGAAAGTGGAGGAATCTTGTATTCTATCCTAGGCATTAGAGGGAAGTCTGCCATACTGGGTCAGGGACCTTATGTCTGTTGACCAAATGTGACCTCCTTAGATGTCACAACCCTGAATATTCACCCAAGCCTGTTCTTCAACTTGCCAGGCCCAGTTTCCATTTCTCATGATACTCATCCCACTTGCAGATTCCCTGTTTCAGTCCAAGTTTGTTTGGCCAGTTAGTCCATTTCATTTGTATGTAATGTAATCAATGCTATTCCAGATCCTCCCAGGCTGCTCACATCTTGCTTGCCCTCATTCTCATATTTGTCCAAGACAAACTGTCCCCAGACTTGTCAACATATTTTCCCCTACCCCACACATTTCACTTTGATTCACTGTCATTAATTTCAGGAGTTTCCAGTACATACTCAGTCTTCCTAAGCACAGTTCTCAGTTATATTCTCCCTGCTGGTCTTCAGTTCCTGCTTCCCTCTCCTACCATTTCCTTACCCTAAGCTGTTGCTGCCACCACAAGTCTAATGCTATCTCCTTTGCATTCACACTGAATTTTTGCATCTCATCTGGTCCCCTCCTCCTACAATAGCAGTAACACCAAATTACAGGGTAACATTTTTGTAACATGCATCACAAGGGAGACCTCTTCGCCCCCTTGGACAAATAGGAAGCAGGTCTCAACGGTTCTGGAAAAGAGAGACTAATTATCAGAACAGAAAGGAACACTGTGACATCTAGGGGAAAGCAGGGACTCATTTGGTATGACAGCTGCTATGCTAAATATTTCCTTCAGATTTATAAAATGGATAGCAGAACACTCCAACATCACACCATGTGTAAGTAAGGCAAGGTCGATATATGAAGAGCAGGGAAAAAATGGATGAGTGTGGTGTATTGGTGCTGGTGATCCCTTTCCTCACCTCTGGTACAAACTGGAAATTTGAAATTGGAGTTGCCCAACAATTAGGGCCTGCAAGGTAAGATGGGGACAAGGTTTGCTTTGCTTGTGCTCCATCCCAGCCCCAAATGAGCATGTGGGACTGAGTTTAAATTAGTCTGTATTCTCTCTGTTTGGGGACCAGCCTCTGCCAACATTGACACTGAGCATCTGCAACAGAAATGTAACCCTTGAATTACTTGTGGTCTTTCAGAAACCAACCTTTTCTCATGGATTAACTTTAGGGAAGGGAGGGAAATCTGCCCTTCCAAAAAAACTTTCTTGATTCTCCAGAGTTGCAGGGATGCTTGTTTATCCAAATATTACTCTGTACCTCCTTACCTCTTTTTTAAAAATAATTCTCATAGGACATTCATACAAGCCTATCTTTTATGTATTTGACTGACAACTAACGACCAGTGCTCTCAATTCGCAGGCTCTGGAAAGCATTGAAAAGGCACAGGAGCTGGCAGAGGGACTAGGGAACAAGGTAAGATCCTACAGCTTCTTTTCAGCACACTTCACAGTCTTGTGTCAGGCAATGTAAGATATCAAACACTGAAGTATCCAGACTTCTTGTTGCTCATTAGCATTCCTATTAACCAGTGAGAGCTTGGGATTTCATTCGTCATGAAGTGTTTGGTTGTGGGAAGTTGTACAGATAATCATCAGTATGCAGGTCTGAAAAGTGAGTGAGGAGTCACAATGGATAGGCAAAGGGGAGTGGGAAGCAGCGAAAATGGGGTGTGAAACAGGCAGAGAACTAGAGGATTAGAGGTCTTTTCCTGAAAACCATTTTTGCCCTGAGTAGCTACTGAACTGTGTGCTGGCTGGAGGCAGAGGAAAGCGAAATACACTCTATGACAGGGGTAGCTCAGGGAAACCATGAGTGGAAGAGCTGCCGAGCTCTCAAATTTGGTATTATCTTTTGTGACACAAAAGAGAAGGGTTAATGGCAGGAAGTGTTGAGACCTGCAGATGTTTCTCCAGCTGGCTGAGGGGGCTGTGGCATTCCCACTCTGTTTCTGGTCTGTGTTCACCCTGTTGTTCACTTATGTTTCTGTCCTCCACGTGCAGCTCGGCTTGCTGAAGCTGCACTGCCTGTGTGAAAGGATCTACCGCACCAAGGAGCAGCAGCAAGAGCTGCGTGACCATGTAGTGAAGTTCCATGAATGTGTGGAGGAGATGGAGCTCTACTGTGGCATGTGTGGAGAGTCCATTGGGGAGAAGAACAACCAGCTCCAGGCACTACCTTGCTCCCACTTCTTCCACTTGAAGTAATTAGCTGGAAATATTATTGTATGACATTAGCCATGGGAAAGAGCAGCTTATGCCCACAGTAGTCCTATGCATGCTGTTCCCCAGGTCTTTGTCTTGATTACCTGCTCACCTTTGTCCTGATCCTGCCTTGCAGGATCCCATTGCAGTGCTAAGAGGCTTACAGCCTTGGAGGGTGAGATTTAGCCATCATATCCATCACACTCCCACTTGTCCTCTAGATGGTTATTCACTGATGTCCTTGCTTTTGTAGGTGGTCAAGCCAGTTCACAGATTATTAGATTCCTCCTGGGGAATCAGTTCTTTGCTCGCAGGGGCAGGTTGGATTTTTCCCGAGTTCCCTCACTTCCTCCCTTGGCTAGTGGCACACAGAGGTAAAGCTGTTCAGCCAATTATCAGGCTACTGCCATGAAATAAGTTAGCATTTAATTGTAGAAGAAACATGAGTGTTGCAAAACACATTAATCTGAAAACTAAGAACGTAATAACAAAGTCTCACACTGACACCAGAATTAGGACCAAACTACTGGTCAGGGAGAGATGCCCGACGAGCTCTGGAGACTTGTCTCCAGCAGTACAGGAACAAATTTTTGTAGAGGAATCTGCCGATGGGAAAGCGCTACAGTCCGTGTCCGTGGCGGGAGGGCGCAGGGAAGCAGCAATGGCCTGGGGGAGCCCCGAGCCGAGCCGAGCCGAGCCGAGCCGAGCCGAGCCGAGCCGAGCCGAGCCGAGCCGAGCCGAGCCGAGCCGACGCGCCCTCCTCCCGTTGCAGGTGCCTCCAGACCAACGGGACCCGCGGCTGCCCCAACTGCCGCCGCCTCTCGGTGAAGCCCGGCTACGTCTGAGCGCCCACGGACGGAGCCGCTCGCGGGCCCCTCGGGCTGTGCCTGGCGGGGGCGGCCCCGCCCAATCCCTCCCCTCGCTCTGTGTACGGGCACTGACTGTAATAAAGCGTTTCTCCGGGACACCGCCCCGTCTGCGTCCAGCGCCGGGCCCCGCCCCGCGATGGCGGCGCCGCCATCACTCAGCAGGTTTGGGGGCGGCACGTGACCCGGCGGCAGCTCCCGCCCCGCCGACAGATTCGGCACGGCCGCGGGCGGCGCGGGCCGCGATCGGGGCGGCGGCGGCAGCGCCGGGGGACGGGAGGGTGCGCGGAAGCCCCGGGCCGCAAGTCCCGCCCGGGGCGCTGCCCCCGCCCTGCTCCGCCGGGAAGCCGCGGTGCGGAATCTGCCGCTCCCAACCCGCCGCGCCGTGCGCGCCCCCGCGGGCCGGCGGCAAGATGGCGTCGGTGTGGGATGAGTCGGAGGTGAGGGGCCGGGGGTGACGGGGCCGGGGGCGGCGGGGCCGGGGCGAGCCGCGGGCCGGGCCGAGGGTGACGCTGCCGTTGTGCCCCGCAGGACGGCGTCGGCGAGGAGGTGCTGAAGATGTCCACGGAGGAGATCGTGCAGCGCACCCGCCTCCTCGACAGCGAGATCAAGGTAGCGGCGGGGCCGCGCCGGGCCGGGGAGCGGAGCCGGGCCGGGGAGCGCAGCCGGGCCGAGCCGCACTCCCGGGAGCTCTGTGCTGCTGTTGTTCGGGGCGGGCGGGTTAGCACAGCCACGGGAACAGCAAAAAAATAAACACGGTTATTTGAATCGAGATGGGCAGATTGAGGAATACTGAACCGCGGAGGCAGGGAAGAATCACGGGCAGAGCATGGACGTGTGGAAGCTGAGGGGCCGGCTGTTCAATGCAGCCACGGATGCTTTATCTAAATTACAGAGACCCTCCCTGCTCGTAGGCGCAGGGGAGGGGGAAGGCTGTTCTGTGGCATAAGTGTGGTAGGATCCTTGGGTAATTCAGGTTGGAAGGGACTGGAGCAGACCTCCAGGACAAACTCCTTCTCAAAGCAGGGTCAGCCATAACCCAGGCTACTCAGGGCTCTATCCTTTTGGATCTTGAAAGCCTTTAAAGACAGATATTGCACGGCTTCGCAGAGTTTTCAGTGCTACTGCTTGATAGACCTCGTGAGGATAAAGATTTGCTTTGCATACAGAGCCGCAGCTGTTTCAGTCTTTGTTATTTCATCTGCCCACTGCATACTCCTGTTCAGTCTCTTTGATACCTCCTTCCCCAGCAGTTCTGTTTTCCAGCAGAACAAACTCTCCTCCCTCAGCTGTTTCTCACAGGCCCCATGCTCCAGCCCCCAGCCATCTTGGTGGCCCTAAACTCAGTCCTGTTTATCAGTGTCTTTGCTATGTGGGCGGACACCAAAACTGGACTGAGTGCTCTAGGTAGGACCTAAAAGTATTGAATAAAGGGGACTGAACACTTCTCTCCATCTATTGCCTAAAGTCCTGATAGTACAGCCCAGGATGCAGTTTGCCACCCTTGCTGGCTCCTGTTCAGTTTATTGTCATATGGAGACCCCCAGGTCCATTCCTCAGCCTGACAGTCACCAGTATGTGCCACTGCAAGGTGCACGTCCCTCCCTGGTGCGGGGCTTTGCATGTGTCCTCATATTTTGTAAGGCTTCTGTGTGGCAGCTCTGCCCTTGAACGCAGAGACTATACCCCCCAGTTTGGTGTCATCTGCAAACATTGTGAGAAAGCAGTTCATCTTCTTGCTTGTTAATTTGTGAAGATGTTAAGTAGATAGACCTGTCTTGAGATAGACATGTTTTGCATAAAAGAGCACTTAAAAATTTAGAATGTTTGCTGCCATAGCAGCATCTCAACAGCAGAACTGAGATAAAATATTTCATAAATTCTACAGAATAACCTCATTCTATACTGCTTCAGGCCCCACAAGTAATTCTGACTTACTAATGTATTTTATTATTCTTTAGAGACAGTAAAGGTAATGCATGTCTTATTTTTAAATTGCAGAATATAGTAAGGAGTAGAAGTAGCCTTCTTCATTTTATAGTAAGAGCATTATAGTTGTAAAACGTTTCTTAGAACCCTCCATTCACATTGTTTTCCTTGAATGTTTTCTAGGCTGTTTTATTAAATAAAATATATTAAGTTTTTTGCATTTTTATTTAACAGATTCTGTATTGACTCCTGTAACAGTCTGTCCTGTGAACACAGCACAGGACTGTGTTACAGCACAGGACTTTTAAAAAGATAGTTTCTTAGTGTAGACTGGATTTCCCCATTGAACAGAATCACATACATCAATTCAGATGTGACCAGTTCTCCTGAGATCTCTCAGTGCTCAGCCACTTCAGTGGGGATCACAAAGTGTGTATTTGCACACTGTGTGACTAACCAGGAAAGGGAGAAAAGGCCTGTTGGTGTCAGCCAGACAGCACTGCAGACACCTGTGCTGGTACCTTAGTGTTGGCTGGAAATGTACTCACTCTTGTATGGGGAGTACTGAACTTTTTTTCTTAGCAGGTTTTTTTTTTTCATAACAGGTAGTAGGATCATAGAATAGTTTGGGTTGGAAGGGACCTTTAAAGGCCAACTCCTGCCATGAGCAGGGATGTCTTTAACTAGAGTAGGTTGCTCAGAGTCCTGTCCAGCCTGGTCTTGAATGTTTCCAGGGATGGGGCATCCACCATGTTTCTGGGCCACCTGTTGCAGTGTTTTACTATCCTTACTGTAAAAAGAATTCTTAGATCTAGTGTAAATTTACTCCCTTGAAGTTTAAAACCCTTACCCCTTGTCCTGTTGCAATAGGTCTTACTAAAAAGTCTGTCCTCATCTTTCTTACAAGATACCTTTAAATACAGAAAGGCACCATGAGGTCTTCCTGGAGCCCTCTCTTCTCCAGGCTGAATCATAGAGTGGTTTGGGTTGCAAAGGACTTTAAAGATCATGAAGTTCCAGCCACCTTGCAAAACATAACTAAAATAGGTGTGTATGTTTAGTTATTTCTGTATCTGGATATATTAAAAGATCAAACCAAATCACAGTTGTCATATCTGGGCCATATTGTTATATAGGTCACATTGCAACCCTCTAAGCTGTTGCACTGATTAGGTTGAGGCTACCAGGTGACACTGGGAAGAAATTATATGGGGTTATTGATTAGTTAGAGACCAGAATGGACTGTGTAGCCTTGATTCCTAACAAATTTTGGCTAGTTTGCTGGCTTTGCTTTTTTTTTTATATTAGATTTCCCTTAATTCCTCAGATTTCTGTAACTGTTTGCTTTTGAAATAATCTATTAATTTTTTCTTGCCTCAATCTTCTGACACTATTCTGTTTTCTTTCTTCTGTGTACCAATTGCAGATCATGAAGAGTGAGGTACTGAGAGTGACCCACGAGCTCCAGGCCATGAAAGACAAGATCAAAGAGAACAGTGAGAAGATCAAAGTTAACAAAACCCTGCCATACCTTGTTTCCAATGTTATTGAGGTGAGGGTGCTGGGCTCTTACATAGTGACATGAGAAGTGTGTGCAGTTTATAGTGGCAGGGAGGAAGGCAGGGAACTCATCAGGGATTCAAGACCTGAAGTATTCTCAGACTACCAATGCTGCCAGAGCCGGGACTTTCAGGTTTTTCTGTTGGTCTTATTTGTGACCTAGAAATGCATGTCTCTTGCCCACTTGTTCTCTGGGTCATTGCTTAGGCTTTGGGTCTGTGCCTAACAACCATCAGAAAGTGACACAGCCCTTCTGAGTGTAAACTTGAGCAACTGAAATTGGACACATGCTCTCTGAAACTTGTGAAATAGCAAATGAAAGGCTGTGGCTCTATTACTCCATCACATTCTTTCTGTAATTCAGTAATTTTGATGATAGGAAAAAGAATGCTGATAGTTCACTATTAAAAATGGGATTGGTGATTGGTTTGTACTACTGTTTGAAAACTTAGTGAGCTTAAACCTTAATGTGAGCTGCTGTATGGGAGAAGGAACCAGTGCCATTAGCTACTACTTTGTTCTATATTTTGTAACATCTTTCTATGCACTATTGTGTGGTGCTTCATAAGGAAAGGAAGAAATCAATTTTTACAGGAGGGTTTTAATGTGTTCAGGATTCTACTGCTGATTGATGATGGAAAGTTTTATTTCTTCCAATGCATGTCATGTTAGAAGCATTAATCCTGGGGCCATCCTGCTAGCCTGGTTACACTGTCATGAACTCTTTCACCCTGGTTTTCAGTTGCTGGATGTTGACCCAAATGACCAGGAGGAGGATGGAGCAAACATTGACTTGGATTCCCAGAGAAAGGGCAAGTGTGCTGTGATCAAGACCTCTACACGTCAGGTAAGACCCATGTGCCCAACCAGGTGTGAGGAGTGATGCAAAGGATTTTCTCCTGGTACAACTGGTTTTGCTCACTTTGATTTCTTTCTTACAGACATATTTCCTGCCTGTTATTGGGTTGGTTGATGCTGAGAAGTTGAAGCCTGGAGATCTGGTGGTGAGTGATTCTATGGTGATAGTTAGGTATGACAGTGGCCAGAAAATTGCACATTTTCTGGCAAAAGAAAGACAAATCTGTCCAGATTTCTCCAAGATCATTTCTCTACTAGAATTTTAATAGAAAGATATTATGGGTTCAATTAGATTTGTAGTAAAGAAAAGCAGTTTGGGGCATATGTCCTTTATATATACAATTAGGTGCTGAAAGTTTAGAGACCACTTAGTAAGTTTTTTAAACCCTGTCTTTCTGTTGTAAATAAACCAAACCATTCGTTTAAAATGTGGAGGGTTGACTGTGGCATTGTCCTCTCTGCCAAGCTGGGGTGATTTGATGATTGCCAGTGTCAAAGCTAGTTATTCCTGCATCCTTAAGTTCTAGTAAATCAGCTTTGATTGCATGCTTATTTAGTGCTGAGGGACCTGTTAAAAGCAAAGGACTTGTGTTTACAGGGCGTGAACAAAGACTCTTACTTGATCCTGGAGACTCTGCCTACTGAGTATGATTCACGGGTGAAAGCCATGGAGGTGGATGAGAGGCCCACAGAGCAGTACAGTGACATCGGGGGGCTGGATAAACAAATCCAAGAGGTAATACTTTTGTATGGTTTCTGGTGTGCCTGTGGACAAGTCTTTGAACTTCAACTCAAAAGCAGACAGCCTGGATCCGTGGAGAAGAATGGGCTTATGTATTAATATTTTTCTTTTGTTGTAGCTCGTGGAGGCCATTGTCCTGCCGATGAATCATAAGGAGAAATTTGAAAATTTGGGCATACAGCCACCCAAAGGAGTCCTTATGTATGGGCCTCCAGGAACAGGGAAGACACTTTTAGCTCGAGCATGTGCTGCCCAGACCAAGGTAAAAGGAACCTGTGAAAGTGTGTGCTGCTGTAGAATAGTTCCTGACAAAGAGTAAGAACACCTCCAGGGGAAGAAGGTCACACACGCAAATTGGTGTTACAAAGGCTGGGATTTTCCTGTCTATTTGCTTGCTTGCTTGCTTGTTTTAATTAAGGCTTCTTATAGTACTCAGAAGTGACCCTATTGTGAAATGATGCCTAAGATTGATTCTCTTTCACTTCCCAGGCCACGTTCCTGAAGCTGGCAGGTCCACAACTTGTGCAGATGTTCATCGGCGATGGAGCGAAGCTGGTACGCGATGCCTTTGCTCTTGCGAAGGAAAAGGCTCCTTCCATCATCTTCATTGATGAACTGGATGCCATTGGCACTAAAAGGTGAGCTGTAGTCCATGTTGTCAAGTTCTTGGGAGCTGCCTAGCAGCCTCCTTTGCCTGTGTATGTAAGCAGAACCTTTTAAAGCGTGGCTTACTTGGGCTCAGGAGCAAAGTTTGTCAGACTTGCGATCTGTCTGATAGCCTCCTGCTGCATAAAACTGTTTTCTGATCACTGCAGCAGGCACCTGGAGATTTTCACCCTTATTTACTAAATGGGCATAGATAACATAAGCCCCATTCAGCTGTAAGGACTAAATAAGTCTTAGGTGCTGCTGACAGTTATTCTAGTTGCAGTCCTCATCATGGTAGGACTGTAGTTTCAAGGAAAAATTTGGATCACCTCAGCTAAAGAGCATGAACTGCAGTCATTCTGTGTTTTGATGTGATTAAAAACATAGGGACAGGGTGGTCAGGTTCACACTGACAGTTTTACCCTTGTTTCCCCTCAGGTTTGACAGTGAGAAGGCCGGTGACCGGGAGGTGCAGAGGACCATGCTGGAGCTGCTTAATCAACTTGATGGTTTCCAGCCCAACACACAAGTCAAGGTTGGGAGCTAGCAGAGTGTGCTGCTGAGGTCCAGGGTGCACTAGCAGGGGATGGAAAACAATGTCCAGGGAAGAAGCTTGGTGAATCTTTGGGGAGAAGAGGCCTGTCTTCCAGGTGCCTCACACTGATGATCCTACTTCTACTTAGGTGATTGCTGCAACCAACCGGGTTGATATCTTGGACCCAGCTTTGCTCCGCTCTGGACGACTGGATCGGAAGATTGAGTTCCCCATGCCTAATGAAGAGGCCAGAGCCAGAATTATGCAGATTCATTCACGCAAAATGAATGTCAGGTATGGCCTTCTGGGGCTCTTTTTGTCACTCAGTGGTACCTCAGGGCTGAGAAGTGGTTGGCAGTCATTCATTGAGAGCTCACTGTAGGGCTGAGGAAGCTCCCTGCGGTGCTTATTCTATTTGGTACATGCTCTCAGACTTTTTTTCCCATTTGCTCCTATCAGCCCTGACGTGAACTATGAGGAACTGGCTCGCTGCACAGATGATTTTAATGGAGCCCAATGCAAGGCTGTGTGTGTTGAAGCGGTAAGTATTCCTCCATAGGAATGGCACTGATGGGAGGGAAATGTGAAAGGTAGCATGGAGTCATTATTTGGAACTGGTGTGGTGCTCACATTGCCTCGCTAAATACTGTCTCATTGGGCAGGGAATGATTGCCCTCCGCCGTGGAGCTACAGAGCTCACCCACGAGGACTACATGGAAGGAATCTTGGAGGTTCAAGCAAAGAAAAAAGCCAATCTGCAGTACTATGCCTGATCCCTGCCCAGTCAAGGTTGTGGCCTTGGCAGAGGACAGGAGTAGGCTGGACTGTATCACTTACTTTCTGTCTGGAAAAAATAAAACATTTCTTCCCTTTAAAAACAAATCCGTGATGTGTTGGGGCCATTGCCCTTGCTCAGTGGTTCCACATCTGTGTGAGGGAGGCTGAAAGCCTCCTGTCCACTGTTCCCATTATACTGCCTTTGAACGTCCTTCAGCTAGAACTGGATTAAACCCTGCTCTGATACTTCCTCCTGAGGACCAAGAGGCTATACTGCAGTAAGTGTACTGTGGCAGTGATGACCTGCAGCTCAGACAGCATCCCTGGTTCTTGCCTGCGCAGCCAGTGAACAGCCTTGTTAGAGTTTGAAACTTTTGAATATGCATTTTGCAAGGGTGAACACAAGTCACACATGAATGATGTTTTAACTTCATCACTTAAACTTAAAGCTTCAAGAGTTAACACCATTGCTGGTCCATGTATGTGAGGGAATCAGTCAGGTCATTAGTCAATTCAAGGTTTCATCCACTGAGCAAGTCTTTCAGTACTTTTAATGCCAGTTGAGAATTACAACTTCCATTTAAAAATTACACTTTTCATAAATACACTGACTTTAGCATTAAGTATCTTACATGCCACTGTATTGTATTTTAAATACAATGTAAACATCTCCAAATGCTGGCCATCTCATCTTTACCTGTGCAGTTTTTGGACGCTTGGGAGAGGGGCGGGGATGTGAGAAGGAAATAAAGAATAGAGGGATGAAAGAAAAATGCACTCCAAAGTACTTTGGCTGATGTTCCTGAGTTAGCCCTAGTACTTGTGCTGGTACCAAGGTCCTTAGTGTTCATTTTGAAGAGGGATCTTGTTCCAGCAGAACACGCGTGTTCTGGACACGCTGCGCTCAGGGCATTTGACATTGGAAGGGGGTGAGTGGAGAACTGAGCAGAAGCCACATGTTCCTGAGGAAAACACACTGTGGTTCCTTTGGACACTAATATTAGAGGGGGTTGTACATCTGCTATTTTAGCAGTAGTGTTATTTGAGCTCAGTGAGAAGAGTTACTCATCTCCTTTCACAGAACAGGAGTTGCACCCACAAGTTTGTTCAGAAGTGAAAGCTGATCCTGGCAGCTCAAACGATGACATTTTGAAAAATGTACCGCTGGTGGAATAGTTAAAAAGCTGCATGTTGCATACATCTCCCCATTAAAACAAGGGTATGTTAGTTAGCCAGATGAGTAACCTTCACTGTAAGAAGCTGAGAAAAACTTTGCTCTGCTTTCCCAGAGTCTGTAGAGTTTCTTGTAGTCCTGCTGCTCAGTTACAGCTAGCTCCTTTTGGAAACACTTGAGTGGTGAGTAAGTAGCTGAATCCACAGCATGGAATAGCACAGGGTTCTGATTTAAATAAATTAATACTAAGAATGGGCTAATTCTTTGGCCTAAACCTCAGCTTAGATCAAGGTTCTTTTGGGAAAGGATGGCCTGAGCCAACACTAGACATGCCTGTTGCAAAAGTGTTCAAGCCAACTTCACTTAGCTCCTTGCCCTAAATTGGGTCTGAATGACACAGACCTGCAGCAATAGAGTTGGTGCGTAAACATCCCTTACAACTGGACAATAACAGGACCATGGAGGTACAGTTCAAAAAACAGCACAAAAAAAGACACAATCTTGGACTTAATCCCTTGTAAACAGAAGAAAAACGAATTGAAAGAACTGTCCCCCTTAAACCATCAATGATCAAGTTGCCAATAATTCAAACCTGGAGTTACTTGCAATGTCCGTGTCTGCGACTGGAGGCTGCAGCAGTGTCCCATGGGCTGGCATTTCAACAGCTCTGGCACTGCTCTCCACACGCTGACATGCCACCTCTTCCTGGTGTTAACCCACAGCTCTGCCCAGGCTGCACTTTCCAGAGTCTCCTCACTCCCTCTGGGGTCACACGGCCCCATTTTCTTGTCTGGGTTTTTGTACGGATGCCCGGGAGGTGTTGAGTGATGGGGCCAATGTGCAGAGGAACCCAGCCAGCAGGGTGAGGCCCAGGCCCCCCCAGGCACAGAACATGGACCAGCCATAGCCATGACTGATGTCCTCTGGCAGCCCATAGACGTAGCGAGGATAGCGGGATAACTCAAAATTGATCCCAGCTACGCATGTGCAGAGTGAGATGATACAGCAAGTACCTGCAGGAGAAAAGCAGAGGGTTCTACACTGCCCTCAGAAAGGTTAATTACACTCTGGTTTTTCCCCTCAGTATTTGCAAAGTCATGAATTTTCAAAATCAAGAATTACCCTTGGGGTTTTTTCTGCAGTCCTACCAGTCACTTTCCTTATATGGCAGAGGAGAAAAAAAAAAGAAGGGAAAATATGTAGGACTGCAAGCCAGGATACCTTGTTTCACAAATAACCAGTATTACCTTAGCACCTTTCATTTCAATTTTGAACTCACAGTCATAGTTCATCATGCTTTGATTCTCCTGAGACTATTTCTAGTGTCTAATGTCATCAGGTTCCAGACAGTACTTGGGCAGCTTCTCCTGTGAAAGGTAACTAGCTCACTGAATCCCAGGGCTGCAAAATGCAGCACTTTTTGGTTTCCACTATGAACACCCACACTTCTGCCAGCTATACCCCAGGCCCAAAAAGCGTGCCCAGGTTTTTGTCACCTGCTACACATTCAGTGAATACCTATATAAAGGAGAAAAAAGCCTAAGAAGACAGGAGGCAGTCTAGTATGTCTAATATACACTAGTACACTAGACTCCAGGTCTATACTGCCCATTTTCAAGTTGAAAAATCAAAGTTCAGAAAAATCTTTGGTCATACAGAAAGTCTGCTCCCACCCACGGCAAACAGATGTAACACTCCTGGCAAGCACTGAGTTCACGTCCTTGTCACCGGGCCTGTGTCCTCCCAGGCTTGGCTGGTTTGGACTTTGCATTACCTGAAGATCTAAGCATCTCTCAGTACCAGAAAGGTGCTCTACATTAACTTATGTTTGTTTGTTATGATTCCTAGGGAAAACTGGGCTGAGCTGTCTGACAGGAGCCACACTGGAGCAAGCCAGAGGACTGTGCTCATTGTGCACATGGTCCCCGTGGCTACACACCAGCTCTCTGGAGCAGAAGGCTCACACACACACATTGGGGTCCACTGAGAAACATGCAATAGCCATGCAAGCACAGGTCCTGCCCAGTGCTGGAAATGGTAACTGCACTGTGCTGACAGTTTGCTGCACTAAGTAACTGCTTGTTGTGGTTGTGGGCTGAAGTTACTTTTACAAGGCAGCAATACTGAATGTGGTGACCTGAGCAGAAGTGAAAGGCTCTCACCTCCCATTAGGAAGAGCAGCCCAGCCACGTACTGCATGAGCTCCTGCTGTTTGCAGCAGCCCAGCACACCAATGATCCACCCAAACAGGATGATGGAGACTGCCATGCCAATGAAGCCAGCTGTCATCCTCCGCAGATCTGAAGGAAAAGGAGAAAACAAGACAAAAGACATGAAGATGGCAGAACCTAGAGAGAGCAGCCAGGGCAGAGTCCAGACAGATGTGGATTAACTGGTTCTAAAGTTTATACTTCAACCATGGATTTCTCCTCCTGCAGCTTCTTTGAGGTAGATAGTTTGCCCATTACACTGAAACTAAGGGAATCTATCTAAAATGGCTCTATTGTGCTGGGCACTGTGCAACTGGAGAGCACTTCTGTCCTGATCCAGAGAAGTATCAGCCAAATACTCCCCAGCATGGGACAGAACAGGTGCATCACTAACTCCTATTAGTACTGCAAGGGCTTTTTTTTCTTTTCTTTTTTTTTTTTTTTTTGGTGTGGCAACTTTCTTTGGGATAGAGAAAAGGGGAGAAAATTTTCTGCTGAAAATAGAAACAAAAGAAGCAAGAGGGGACACTGGAGAAGACTAAAGGATTAGCACATAGGAGGCACATAGTGTGAGCTGAAAAGAGACATAGTGGGAGGACAGAAGCAGACAGCAGATCAATACAATATTATGGGAACAACTCCAGCAACAAGCTCCAAGAAAAAGCTTGGGCACCAGTAACATGAACAGCATTTTCTTATCCATAGTTAAATTGCTGTTCTTGTCTCCTCCTAGCTCAGTCTCCAGCTGACCTAGGCTTTCCTTGGCACTGACTCTCACATGACAGGGGCTATGTTAAATTATGTGAGCAATAGAACAAAAAAAAACAGAGAGAAACAGGAGCAGAAAAAATGTGATTAAATCATCCTCAGTCACAGGCTACAGGTCAGTCATCTGTGTGGGAAGGACTTGGATATGAGGCAGCTTGTGGGCCAGGTGCTGGTGCAAAGACAAACTGAGACATTCCCTAAAAGAATTGGTCCAGGGGGTTGCATCAGGTCACTGGTGTGCACACAGAAAATTGCAACAGGATCTATCCAGTGATGCAGCACCATTTCTGTAAGCCAGCTAGGAAGTGTTGGTGCCCAGACCCAGAATATGATTACACCTTGCAATTCACTACACAAGTCTGTATTCCTGAATTCCCAGCTTTAAGCCCCTCCAAATCTCATGTCCCCATGCAATCACAGAGCTGGCTGCTTGCACTTCCTCACTGATCAGTCTGTATCTATGCTTAGAGCCCAGTGCCATGCTTACACGAGGTGATTCTGAGCCCCCCAGCTGACACTGCATTAAGGCATTTAGTGATCCAAACATTCCTGTGCCCTGCTCTGGGCTACTTACGGAGGGCGTGCCACTCATCCTGCCGGATGGTGTTGGTGATGTTGATGGGTAAGTTGCGAGGCAGAGAGCTGGAGGTGTAGTGGTACTTCACAGCAGTGCAGCGCTGAATGACTCCTGTAGAGAGACATCAGTGTGAGCAGCATGAATCCCCTCTGCCTTGCACTTGCTGCTGAGATGGCTGGCCCAGCAGAGCTCACACAGCCTTAACTCAGGAACAGAGCAAATGTAACCAAAAAAGAGCTGTTTAATTCAAAGGCTTTGGGATTAGGAGGGGAGAGAACCTACAAAGAAACAGTGGCAAAGCAGGTAGCAGGTGCTCTCTCCAAGAAGCAACAGCTGAAGTTAAACAGTAATGACAGTCAGGAAAAACATCTCTAAAAGCTTTCTAGAGGAACTGCTATGATCTTTTTTGGGATGTCTAGGGAGACAAGAACGTGGCCAAGTACCAACAGCTTCATCTCAAAGAAGACAGAATTGAAACACTTTGAAAATCTTGAATGAATGCTGGAAAGTGAACTGCATAGGAGAATCTTTTAAATTCACTCCAATATTCATTGGCTCTTTGCTTTACTTTCAATGAACAGCAGTACCCAGGTAGGCTTGTTTCCATTATAGCTTAAAGAAAAGTGTACCCCAGACGTAAATGTGAACCTACAAACATGCTCTTCTTGAAATGGATTTTTAATTTAGAAAATGGGGGAGAATAAACAGGGTTGGTGGAGTAGAAGAGAGCAACCAGAAAGGTAAAAAAGAGCTAAATAGTACAAAAAGTCCCTTTTAAACAATGGCTACAGGGTCATTACCACTGTTTGAATGTTGGAGCAGAAGAACCATTCAAAAACAATCAACTGGCCAGTGAGCTAATTAAGCTGGTGAACAATCACTAGCAGGGAGCTGCACATTCAGTGATCAGCTTTGCAAAAGACACTAGAAAACCCAGGAGAAGAACTGAGCTTTGTGTGGCTCCCATAGCAATGAAAAGCATGATTTTGTTCTCTAACAATGTTCACTGGGACTGTACTGACCTGGTTTCTGCAAGGACCTGCAAAGAGGAAGCCCCCATTCCACATGATCAGAAGCTGCATACAAGAGGCCCAGGCAATTCCAGCCATCAGGCCAGGGAGGGAAAGGTGATCTGAATTTCCTCCTATTTCAAGCAGGCTTCCATTCCCAGCTGTGCTTCCCAGCACCCCTTCCCTTGCTGTGGCTCCCTACCTTCTCCCCCAGCACCACAGAGCACTTCCAGCTGCACAGGATACACAGAGGTGCTGCCCTTCACCTGCAGCCAGTGGCCTCTCCTGCTGAGCAGTGCTCCCTCCTTGCACTTACCTCAGGACAAGGCTGCAGAGCCACCTGAGCCAACCATCAGCAAGACAACCCAGTGTCAGAGGGTGCCTGTTCATTTGCAAAGGCTGCAGATATCTGAGTTCAGAACTTAGGCCATATACAACATATCACAGTATCTAACCAAATTTCACCTCTAACTGCTGACTGAACTCAATTTCAATATGGACACAATTTGCATGTGTTGTTGAGAAATATGTATATAGAACAAACTAATGACATCAGATTTCAGATTATAATGCACTGCATTCATTAAAAGTATGATCTGTGCACTTATATTTCCTGATCATGAAAGTAGTACATATGAAGCAGCATTTTAAACAAGAGCGAGGATTACTATTTTTATAGCTCATTAAAGAAAAAGCAAAGACTAGAGACGTACATCCCTTATGATCAAAGCTATGGACTTCTCAGCTAAGATGTCACCAAGAAAAATACCTGCTCTTCATTATTCCAGGAATTTAATATATACACTAAAAGCTCTCCACCTTCTCTGGTTATTTAGAAAAAACCTGGTTATTTAGAAATTTTTGGTTCAATTCTGGTTTTAAAACTGTACCCCTAATCCTTTCTTCTCCAGAATTCAAAGTGCAAATTTTATATAGTAGCACATACAATAATATTAAAACAGCAAGTTTGCAAAAAAAAGTGCACAGATTTCAGAGCTTTTGCTCAGTGCTGACCTCTAATCCATAGGCTTTATAACAGCCTTTGATTACACCAGCACAAGCTGTTTTTCCAACAAGATTCCATTTTCCCGAGAGCACAGGTGGGACCCACTCTGATGTGAGCCACTTTAGGCAAAACAACTGAGGCCTCTCTCTGTAGATCTGCTAGAAAAGCTGAAATAGGCAGGCAAGAAAGTCAGGGACTTGGGGAAGCAGTGAGTGTGATCTCTCAGCTGAACATCTAAGCCACTTTCTCCCAGGAAATTTTAACAGACTCCCAGACAACCTTTAGTACCTCGATTTTGCATTTGCCATCACTAGTTGGTATTTCCCATTTTTTCAGTGAATCTCTAGGTCTCATTTGCAGAGATGCTATGCACTCAAATATGGCCAAGTACTCCACAGGACCACATTTAAAGTCATATAACACCTTGTTCTCTAAATACTCTAGAAAAAAAGTAAAAATCAAAATCAGGTTTGCAGTCCCAAAGTTACTGGTAAGTAAAAAGTGTTTCAAAGTTCCAATAAGTCCTTGGACCTGAGCCTTACATACGTGATATCACAGTCTATAAAACAGGGATAGCATGCTGCCCTCCATTTCAGAAACCTGCTAGCAAAGTGAATTCCCTTTTGTTTACAACACACTCAGACAAGCACCATAAGAAACCCTGCCAAAATTAAAATCTCTGCCTTTAGGCAAGGGCTTGAATAGAACAGAGTCGTGGTGAACAACAAGTTGAGTGTTGTCTGTTTTGGCACATGAGTACACTGGGAATACAGGACAGAAGGAGGCAAGTGCACAGGTCATTTAGCTTACCATAAAGCACACATCCAAGACAAAGGTTAGATGGACAGCCTGATCCCAGAATTTCCAAGAGCTTTAACAGAACACTGTGAGAGTCACACTGCATGTACAATTTTCTTGATTAAAAAATAAACATAAACTGCAATGAACTGCATCCAGCAGTGTCACACTGACACTTTCATGGCCCAGCTACATTCCTGTGCCTTCTCACAGCCAACATTGTTTCTAACATCTTGTCCTCAACATTTTTTTTTACCCCTCAGAACCTGCAGACAGGTTCCCCTTGGAACTCACACAGCCCTTGGAAGAGTACATGTGAGTGTCTCTGGGTGAGTCCTTTCTCCTGGCTGAACACAAAGGATGCTTGCTAGACTAGCCAGATACCCAGGCAGAGCAAAGACCCCTTGTTCCTAAGCTGCCAGAAACATGGAAACACCAACCCTGCTGTGATACACACAGTCTGTAATCCTGGGCTTAGCACACCCTGACCTTCAGTTTAGGTTTTGTCTCCAACTTTGAGACACGTGGGTTTTCTTTACATGTGCCAGAGGTTTATGAAGAAATAGAGGGGTTCATTTTCAATTCTGCTACGTGGCCCAGTATCAGAGCAGCTTGATTCTCACACAGCTGGGAGAGATCCCCTCCTGCCCATGAGCAGCCATGGCCAGTTAACAACTAAATACCATGTGAGGTCTGGCCCTCCCTCCTCATGCCCAAGGACCAAGTGGCCATTGAAGCTTCCTGATATTTTCCTACATTTCTACCCAAAATTGTGAGGAGCACCACAGCCATGCTTTCACTCTGTCCACATTGTCACCAAGGGCCACCAGATCAAATAAATCAACTTTCCTTTAAAATACCACAAGGAATCCTGTAACTCTTCCAAATTATCATCAGTCAGAAAGCATGGGAAGTATAGACACCAGGACTGAGCAGTTTTCTCTCAAAGGCCTCACTACAGCCCCAACTGATGTGTTCCTCTGCTTAAGCATCCAGTGGTTCTCCTCCCTTTCTCAGCTACATTGTGGTACCAAGAAGTATTTTCACTATCTATGAAATGTACCAGTCCCACCACAGAGACTTTTCAGAGCAAGCCTGAAAAGCAATAAAATCCCTGGTTTATCGACAGTAGTGAACCTTCTATTTTTTAATTCCTTCAGTGTAGGGATGTTAAAGTGCATGTTATTCAATGAGCCCACCAAGCTATCCTGTTAGAATGGATCTTTCCCAACTCATCATTTTCTACTGTCACCATTTTGTAAGCAACACTTTTTTACTCTACTAATAGGTAGAGAAGACCCCTAAACAAGATATAATAAATCCCTGTAGGACCTTACTACTTAAGAACAGTCCATGCAGATGGTTTTTGTTGTATCATCAGTTACTGAATGTGGAATCCACATAGCACAAGCTCTACAAGATGGCATGTAGTGCTCATGTTCTTACACTCAGAGAGTCTCTCATATATGTACAGAGATCCTCTCAGCTTCCCCACCAAATGGTTCAGTTCTTTGGCTTCTATCTCTTCCTGACTGCTAATCTCCATTATCCCCATGTGGCTTTTACATTATTTCTTCTTTTGCCTTTCAATTGTATTTTTTACATGAAACTGTGTATTTTTTCACAGTTCTGAAATAGGGATTTTGTATTTTAAGAAAAATCTCACATATCATTCCTTTCTTACATTTAAACATTTCCCACCTCTCAGTTTTGCACTACATTTTCTGACTCATTTTTTCTTTTTAAATATATGAAGTGAATATATTTTGTTTTTTAAAATATCCTAGATATATAAATGGATGCTTGTATATGCATCATTAGTACAATGCACAAGTATGCAAGTTTCCATGAAACTGCTTTGTATTAATAGCAGTAGATAAATACAGGACTAGAAACCCATGGAATTATCTATATGGGTAAGTCTATTTATGGACTTAAGTCATTTATTCAGAATTCAGGAAAGATGCAGAAAGGAAAGAAATCTTACTCCAGAGAAATTATAAAAAAAATGAAGACTATAAACCCAAACCAAAATTACCATAGAACTGTGAGAAAAAATAAAATTTACTCCTCTGTCACTAAAAGACCATAAAATTATCTAGATTTAGGAATGCTAGGAATAAAGAAAGGCATGACACATCACCAAAGAGCCAGCTAAAATCTTAATGCAAATTGAGGAGAAAGTAGGACTTCCAGCAGTGCACAGTAGTGCTCTTCAGGTCACACCAGGGGAAAAAATACCTGCTTTTCCTTTTCAGAAGCCCCAGATCTGGTATCATGCTTGAGAGAACAGCTCAGATGCAGCCACACCTGACCATCAGTCAGAAACGGCTGCTTAATCACAGCTGTCAGAGAAAAGACAGACACAGTGGGAATGAGGAAAGGCTGTTAGTAAAGCAGGTCAGGAGAAGGGATAAGAGAGTCATATCTATTTAAAGATCTGATTCTACATGAACTATTATTAATAATTTCCCTCTATAACATGACACATGAATCTTTACAGTAGCAACTGCAGACCTAATAGGCAAAGAACATAAGGGGAGCAAGGCTTTTTGTAGGGAAAGGCAAGGTCTTTTATTAGAACAGTTGTGAGAAAAAAGGAAATAAAGTAGACAGAAAACATTTGGGGTTTAGAGTCCTTCCAGTTTCACGCATCAAACACTGAAGAAGACCATTCACCACCCTGTAATGCCCTGCATGTAGAGTGGAGACTCTGGCCTCTCTGTGACTTGTTGTAGTGTTGAAAAAATACCTCAGAAAGAGAAGTATTGAGGACCAAACTAGTATTTTTTCCCACCCCTTCCCCCATCTTAGCTAATCTCAGTGGGAGCTGAAAGCATTTTGCTTGATGTGAAGCAAAAAAATAGATAAATATTTTACACGACAGCCACAATTAATAGAAAGAAATTAATGAGTTCCCTTTTAGTGAAAGGATTTCAGCATGGAAACAAAAATGAAGTCGCATAAAATGGACCCTAGGAGAATAAACAGAGAAAGAAGCTAAGCACACAGCACTAGAGTTTCAAGAAGAGTCACTGCTGTGCATTGGAAAGAAGGGACAAAGACGAGCTGAGATTCACAGTGCCAGTCTATCCAGCCTCTGCTGTGCAGGACTGGCGTCACAGTTGGAAGCCAAGCTGAAGAACTGCTCTCGCTTTCTTAAGATAGCATTTCCATTTTGTGCCTCAATGGAAGCACTTTTCCCAACTCCTACTCCCTCTGTGCTAATATGTACCTGCTGGAACACGAAGTCCTGTTATTTATCATTAACCATACATAACCCGTTGACTTCATGGGTCAGCCTGCTACGCTGTTAGTACCATCAAATGCAGGACTTTTATTTATACTTCATGGCCTGCTTGGCTTTGTACCATGTGCCACAATAGTAGAAGATCCATAGCTTTCTCTCCTGTCACCCTGGGGGCCCTGAGTGACATCTGCCACCACGAAAGCCTGGCGATCTACCGCAGCAATGAGAACTCCCTCGTGCTAGAATGGGAACAACAGGTCCCTTTCACCTTGCTGCAAAAACCACAGCGCCATAAACAACACCGCACGCTTCTCAGTACTCAATTAGAAGAAAGTGCCGGGGTCGGGAGGACGCCCACCGGCAGTCAGGGCCCGCACTGGGCCCCCGAAGGGGCTCTCTGAGGACGCGGTCCCACCCAGCACTGCAGCATTTTTAGCAGAGAGGGAGGCGCACAGACCCCGGGATGGGGTCAGGGCCGCGCTCGCCGCTCCCCGCACGCCGGGGACAGCCACGGGCTCCGTCCGTGCCCCGCTCCCGGCCGGCAGCCGCGGCGGGCCGCGCCGCCCCGAGCTCAGCACCACGGACAGCGGCGGGGCCGCCGCCGCCCCCCGCCCCCGCACCTTTCCGGATGAGCTCCTCGCTGTCCGGCTCGTAGCCCGCGCGGTGGCAGCGCCTCCAGAGCCCCGAGACGGTGGAGTTGAAGCGGCGGCCGCAGTGCGAGTCCAGCGCGGCGGAAGCGGCGGCGGCCGGCGCGGGGGCCGGGGGGCGGCCGGGCAGGAGCGCCCGCGGGGGTCGGGCGCGGAGCGGCAGGTGCGAGCTGGGCGCCGACATGGAGCCGGGCGGGTCGCTGCGCTTGTGGCCGAAGCCGCGGCAGCGCTCGCGGTGCCGCCGCGCGTCCGTCTCGTACCAGGAGTCGGTGCCGATGGCCACGGCCAGGAGGGCGAGGGCGGCGGCGGCCAGGAGCAGCCCGGTGCCGCTCAGCGCCTGAGCCGCGGCCGCCATCTTACCGCGCCGGGGGCGGCAGGGGCGGGCGCTTCCCTGCAGCCCGGCTGGGGCCGCCGCCCGCGGCACCGCCCCCGGAAGGGACCGGCCCGCGCCCCGCGCCGCGCTCGGCCCTGCCGCGCCATCCCCGGCATGCGGGCCCGACCCGCCGCGCCCGCCCTGCTCCGCCGACCCCGGGCCCTCCCGCGCCCAGGGCAGGGCGGGGGGGCCGCGGCAGCTACCGGGGATGGGTGAGCGGAGGAAGGGGTGAGCGGAGGAAGGGGTGCGCGGACCCTCCGAGCCCTTCCGCAGCCTCCTCTGGCCTGGCCCGCTGGCTCGCCCAGGGCTCAGGGGCAGAGACCAGCCCTGCTCAGGCAGTTCTTCAAATGTCCACGGAATGCAAACACCACCCGCAACATCATTTGCTGGCATTTGGATTATGACTTCTCCTCCACCCTTCAGTATCAGTTAATGGAAAATAAGGCCCGAAAAAGCTGGAAAATGTCCATCTATTTTATACAATGAGATGCAGATTAAATCCAAGCCATTAGTTAATGCAGCGTTTTATAGGGGCACAAAATCCCTTCTGATCCCGCTTGTTGTATACGATTTGTTCCTCCAGCTGCAGCACTATCAGTCAGTCCCCAAAGCTGGTTATTAGGGCATTGTCTCATCAATTCTGGCCTCCAGATAAAATGACCTAGTGATATGCTATGCCTAAACTACTAATTTCATGTGCAATTTTGAAATCCTTAGCTTTGGGGCTTTTTTGTTGTTTAATGGTTCCCAGGAGAAAATGCTCAACTGCAGGAGATTCTGATCCTTTCCCCTTGGCACCACCTCCCCCTTGTCACTTCTTTGTCTCTTGGCCACACTGAGCACAACCTAAACACCCTCCCCAGCACTTCTCCCAGCATTGCTGCCCAGAACAGAGTACTGCTTATCTCCCCTGAGCACCCTGCCAGGTGGAAACATGCAGCAGCCACAGCTAGAGCTTGTTCTAACCACATTTCTGCATGATCCTCTTCCACAGTTTGCACTGGACAGATGGGATTACCATCCATGCAGCTGCACACTAGTGCCTTCAAGGCAGACAAATTGAAAGGGCTGCTGTCAAAAGAATTTTCTTACACATACCACCTAAATTAAGTCTTCCACAGCAAGAATGAAAAATAATTTTCAAATACAATAACTGCTCCAGCTAACATGGAAAAATTCTTCAATTGTAAGAGCTCTTTCCCAGAAAGATCCAAATATTCACATTTCCTAAGTCTGTAATCCTATTATGTCACCCTACTTTCCACATGAGCTCTTCAGGTTACAGTTTCAGAAAACAGGGGATTCAACAATACTATCATCTTAAAAAGTTCCCATGAATTAAACTCTAATAGTTCTCCTTTCTGTGCTACTGCAACTGTGCCAGAGACATTCTTCCCAGACCCTGTGAAACAGATACCTGATTAATAATAATTTTGACCACTTTTGAGAAGAAAAAAGGGATGAGGGAGAGAGGCTCATCACACTAAGGGCAGGAGTACCAGCACAGGCCAAGAGCACAGTGTGGTAAAATCCAGGGACAGAGATTCCAAAATGTAGATTACTGGCAAGATCCACAGACTGTGACAAGCTATGTCCTTGATCACCTACCTGCCTTCATCTTCTTCCAGCTCGTGGCTAATGGCTTTCCTTCTTTTTACAGAAGACTTTGGGAAAGAAGCGATATAAACGCACCATTTATAGCTGAAAATCTTCCAAATGAGGATTTTCTGAGTGTCTGAATAAGACATTTTCTGAACCCATGTTTTTGAAGGGTAGAGAATTTCCTTTTAGTCTTTTCTCAGCAATTGGAACACACAACCTTGGATGACTGCACCTTTGTCCTACATGGCAGGTATGCAGCTTAGTGTTAACTGAAACCAGATAGGCCTTGAGGTTTTCTGATTTAAAAGAATAACTTACTACAGTCAAGTATGATTACAAAACTCTCTGAACAGTAAAGTTACCATGCAAGCTTCCCCTGGAAGAGGAGAAGCTTACTTGGTGATGCTTTTCAGGGAACCCAGAGCAGAGGTCAAGAATTACGATTCTACCACACTGCTCCTGGACAACAGCTCCATGGCAGCAGAAAGAAGAAACTGGAATAGAACTTTCCTTTCAACTGGGAAAGTCTGACAGCAGCCTAGAGTCCAGACTGATCTAGACTAACCCAGAGATATGTATCTGTAATTCAAATGAAATCTGAATTGAATTTTTAAATCAAAGTAGGAACTTCAAATAAAGCCCAAACCAACCAAACAAAATAACCCAATAACACAAACTGACATGGAAAACCATTTATTTCATCTCTATTGTCTCCATGCAGAGCAGACCAATACAGATGAAGGGGGAAAATGCATAAGAGCAGCTGAAAAAATAGAGCTAGAAAATACAATTCTCTCTGCATTTCCAAAAGTGACAAATGTGGTGGAGTGATGCTCCATTTCCTCCCAAGGCTCTCAGTCCTCAGCCCCAGGGCTGACACAGTAGAAATCTATCGAACCCCTCCCTCCCACAAGCCCCATGCTACCTCCTACCAGGGTATCTTCCCAAGAACCACAGACTATCCATGCCTGTGATAGCAGCCAAGAAAAACAGCTCAGAAATTCTTTCTTCAGTGTCATCCACTTCACATTCCTGAACGCTGAGTATAAAATCCTGACTGTGGTTTTCAGTCTTGGCAAGGCTCGGTGCTGATGCAACAACGCCAACTCATGGGCACTCACCTGGCAATGCCTCAACTTAAATGCCAGCCTTATTTTGGGAAAGACATCTTGAGAAACAGCAGGCACAACTTTCTGTGCAAGCCTGCTTCCTCCAGAGCCCTGTTACATGGTCTGCTTAGCTGCAGTCCCTGGGCAGGAGGAACCCCCAAAGCGAGAACCAGAGGATTGGCATGCTCCCCCAGTCCCTGCAGGCTAACGGGTTTAATCATCCTTCCAGGAAAAAAGGAAGTGGATGCTATCCTCAGACCTCATGGCAATTGAATGATGGAGAGTACTTGGCACAGGAAGGTAATTTTGTAAAGAGGAATAAACAATTGCACTATGCCTCCCTCCTTGTTGCAGTGAAACTAGTTACTGATATAAGTCCAGGGAAAGGAAAGCTGAAAAAAATTCAGACAGCAGCTCCTGGGCAGACAGAACTGCAAGCATGAGCTCTCCAGCACTCACTGAAAAGTAGGACAGGAGCTGTCATAAAAAAGAACTGTGTCAACAGTTCAGGAATCTCTTAGGGAAGTAATGCCTCTGCTGTGGGCAGCCTACCTGCCTTGCTGCTCTGACCCAAATTGCCCTCTCAAGGCACGAGCCCTCTTGGTAAGGCCCTGGGCAGACTGGAGAGCTGTACTGCTCCACAAAAGCTGTTAAAAACTGAGCTAAGTTGGTGTAAATCACACTGTGGCACCTGTTTTGTGTTCAGTGACTCTGCTAGTTCAATTAGACCTGTTTTTAAACAAATTTAAGCAAAGCAAAGTTAAGTTCTACAGAAGGGAGGATCTAGTAATTGTGCACATCTCTGTGGCAATTGAACATCCCTGTGGAATTATGGCCTGGTCAGCCCTGTGAGCTGGGATGGAGGAAAGCCCTAGAAATTTTATTTATTTTTATTGGTCTCAAAATGCCAAAAATTTTATCCCAAGCATCACATAACAGAAAACTCCTCTTAAAGCATACTTACTGTCACCCTTTCCTATCCCTTTCTCACCTTACATAAAAATATTTTCACCAGCAGTTTCAACCTTCCCATCTAAAAGCTGTCAGTATTATTTCTTATTCATTCATCCTCAACAGATGAACTCCACTGTGAGGTAAGAACTCCAGAAATAGGCTACCATCTACAGTATGCTCTTAAATAGTCTACACTGTACAGAGGAAAAACTAACCAGGAGTTATCAGTTGCTGACCAGGCTGTAGTGTTAAAGCACCTCTGTCATGACAGTCTAGGGTTGCTGTAGCATGCTGGGCAGCTCTAACATGCTACACCTCAAGAAAGCTCTGAAACACGGTGTGGGGCAGATGGTGCATGAATCAGGTCTCATGAGCAGGCTCAGAAGAGTGTTCAGCTAATGGTTATGAGGAGACGGACCTCAGTCACAACAGCTACATGGCTTTCCCTCCAGATGTGAGTGAGCTGGTAGTTGGCAATTGAAGAAATATTTACTGATCATTTATCACATAAACAGTTGGGCTGTGCTGGCTACTGGTGTGGTTAGGGCTGGACAAGTAACCTCTAAGCTGAGCCATTCAATTGTAGTGACCTACCCAAAAGTGCCTCAAGCTTTTGGCTCAATTTCACTGTAAACAAAATAGACCAAAAGAGCTGGATTGCTGAGGCCAATACTATCTTTAGGAACAAGTGGTGTTAATGAACAGCTGGATATCAAGTTGGAAAGGGTCTCTTCCCCTCTATCTCATAGCACCATCAACATCTCATGGGTAGGGGGCTCTGGCTAAAGCTGTTTATTGTTGTTTTATCATGCCTGTTCTGCCTCCAGCCCTTAAAGTGGTAGGAAAAATCCTTTATCTTCATCAGCTACAGGAATCACCTCTGTTGTTTTCATGCAAGAGCTTGGGAGGTGCAGTTCCATCGGACTGAACCGAATAAAACATCCTTCTTTCATAGTGGAGCAGTTGTTCAGTTCGTTTCTGCCCAGTGTATCTTTTGCTTCATAAAAAACAACGAAAAAAAAAAAAAAAAAAAAAAAAAGAAAAAAGAACAGAAGCCCTCGTGTGGATTTTAGCAGAACAGGGATAGGAGAGCCAGGGAATGAAGTCTTGCACAGCCAGACCTCTCTCTCACCTGCTTCTCATACTAGCAGCCAGATCTGCGCACACACACGTAGGAAGTAACATTAGTGTTCCTTATTGCTTTGTAAAGCTCAGAGCCATGTGGCGGCTCTGGGAGCATCATGAGGTCTGCGCAGAGCTCACTCCGTTGTGAGCGCGAGTAGCACCATGACTGTAATGCCCGTGCACAGGAGCAGAATTTGCTGCAGGGAATTCCTGGGAAAGAAACGGCAAAATTAGGAGGAGCCACAGACCAATCCCCACAGGCAGCTGCACAGAGCTCTCCAATGATCTGCCCTTCCAGATCTACCACGTGGAGAACACAACAGCTGTACAAAGTCACTTAGCAGAGATGAGACCTTTCCACACCCCAAGAAAAGAAGTTGTCTATAAACTGGCATGGGCTTGTTCCACTCAGCTGCAAGGCCCAACTCCAGGCTTCCAAAGCAACTGATTCAGTCATGCAGCTATTCAGATACATATTCTTGCCCTTTCCCTCACTTATGCAGCATGTGCACAGGCACTTTAGGGACTTCATCCAGCTAACAACCACAGTTCCAGAAAAAAAAAACCAAACAACAACAACAATACATTTGGCCATTCTTTTAGCACTATCTCAGGTTTTTGTTGGATTGAAGTGATTGTGTGCCTCCCACTTCTGTATATTCTGCCAACAACCTCTGCCAACACAAGAGGTTACCAACTCAAATTAACATTTCTCCACAAAAAGTTCCTACCTCCTCAGATAGAACTGTGGAGCTGCTTTTTTGAGCACTGTTTCGGTCAAAATTAACTAGATGAATGAAGGCATCTTATTTAAACTACTGAAGTTATTTGTCCAATTACAACTAAAATAGGAGGGAACATTCAGGGGCAGCTCTGCCAGCAGATATGAGAGGGCCTTTAGTGTGGAACAGCTGGATTTGGGCCTGCTACAGCCTTAATTAGACTGCAAGAAACTAAAATAATACATGAGGGAAACCCAAATATTGGAATATATACAGCAGTGCAGAATAGAGATGTCTGAGATAGAACACAATGACAGACTATAAAATGCTGAGTGATAAAGAGAAGAAACTATTAGTTTTCTACTCACACAGCAACACAGTGATACCTAATAAAAAAATCAATCAGCAAGAGTGTAAAAACCAAATAATAAGAAGCATCACTTAACACAGTAGTGTCAATCTCTGCAAACTGCTGCCAAAAGGAGGTTGCAGAGCCCCAAATTACTGGATAGGGTCAGAAAGGGATGAGAGAAGCACAAAAGGATAGATTCACATGTGGTTATCAGACATACACACCTCTGTGGGGCCCTGGTTCAGACAGTCCCTACACCAGTATGTGCTGGAAGCTGAACAGACTGGGCAGTGGTGTCCTTACTGGATATGCTTCCCAGGAACTTGCTCTAGCTGGCTCTGCTGCATACTGTGCCAGCACAATCTCTGGGACTCACCCAGGTGAAAGCTCTCATGTTACAGAGGGTATTTGTAGTCCCAGAAATGCAATAGATAGCACAGCAGTCTGTTTTGATTCCAGCCTTATTATTTGGGAAGCTGGCGTTCACACACTTCCAGAAGAGGCACAGAGAAGGGTTATATCCCTGCCCCCGGGCAGCACAAATTGCTGCAGAGGAACAGGAGTGAGCACTTACCAAGGGTTCTTTTCCTCCAGGAGATCAGGCACAACATTTACCAAGGCAATGTACAGAAATCCTCCAGAAGTGAAAGGGAGGATCCAGGCTACTGTTTCTCCTACACAAATACAGAAAGCTTTGATTATTACTGAGACAGAGCCATAGGAGATAACACAGAAGGGAAAGATACACAAAGATGACAAGCACTGCTTCTCCCCCATTTCTACAGAGGTCCCAGGGAACCATACCTGCTCCTTTTGGTGACTGAGCACATATTGCAAAGCAGGCTCCAAGAATTCCCCCCAGAGCTGTGGAAAGCTGCATCTTGGCTGCACTCCAGCGGTCAAAGCCAGCTCGAAGTAGGATTGCAAAGTCTCCAACCTAAGAAAACCAGGGGCTGACAGTTAATAAACTTGAATACTAAATTCTCAGTCACAAAGGCCATTCACAACAAGGCCAGTGCTTCAAGACTGTTCCTGGTTTTCAGTGTTGTCAGTTTTCCCAGAGGGCAGACCCAGACCCCCTCTCAGCAGATGAATCACATTGTAACCCCCCTCATGATGGCAGGATACAAAGCCCTCTCACCTCGTGTGGGATTTCATGCAGGAGAATGGCCATTGTGGTTAGGAACCCAACCTGCAGCAGAGAGAAAGTGATTAGGAAACAATCCCAGTATTCTTGGATGAATCCCATTAGATCCCACACACTTAGAGGGATCCAGGTGGAGCAGCAGATCCTACATGAGTGCAGGGTTGACTGGGAGTTTATCATTCCCACAGCCATGGTGCTCCAGCTCAGGGCAATGGGGACCCCATAGCCCATTATCAGTGTTGAAGACCAAAGCAAAAATGCAATAAACATCTCTGCCTTGTTTGTGTTCCAGTTTCTGAGGTGACCATACTCATCATGTTATTTCTGGACTGCCTTTTGAATACATGAGGGTAGATGAGCTAATCCATCCCCTAATGCCAGTACAAATGACTAACATGTCTCAAATTCAAAGAAGCTCTGCATCAGAGGATCAGGATAGAGCTGGGTTTTACTGCAGCCTGCATTTTCTCAGAAAATTCCAGCAAATAGGAAGGAACTCCAATTTTTTGGCTGTTTTGCACGTTGTATCACACTTGAGACAAGGCTTCTCCATTTCAGCACACAGCTGGGGACAGAAACCTTACCTTTCTGCTAACCAGGAAGCTGGCTGCTACTGCCAGGCCATGTGTGAAGTTATCAATGGTGTTGGCCAGCAGATTGAGGTATCCACTAATCTGCAGAGAGAAGGAAGAGCCATTGATAAAGGAAGAGATGTAAGAAGATAAAAGAAAGCACACAGCTAAGACATGGGTTATGCAGTCACAATAGGATGGGAAAGGACAGAGCACAATGCTTCTGCTGAAAATCTTAACCTATGTCCATGCTTGAGTACAAATTAAATGTAATTTTTGGTTTTAGAGTAAACTAAGTTTTAGGGTAGGCAAGTATTGTCTGAGATTAGAATTATTACTGTATGCAAATGACAAAGAGCTCTAGAAACAGAAAAAAAAAAAAAGGGAAAAGAAGAAAGCCAAAATACAAGAATATATTTAATTCTGAGTCGAACCAATTTTAGGTAACACTGACTAATTTACACAGGTGACTGGCTTCAAATATGACTTGATCTTGTTTTCAAGTCATGTACTTTAATATCCAACTGTTAAACATCTCCTCTTCAAAAGCTGGCAAGAACAATGCAACAGAACAAATGCTGCTGGAATTGCTTTCTATAACTAAATAAATCTTCAAACATTGTACCAAAAAAGTTCGTGCTTGTGGGTTTGCTTTCCCTTAACAAAGAATCAAAGAGAAGATAGTGATGACAGTCACCAAAAAACCACCTACTAGAAGGCTGGATAGCATGTATCAGCATTTGCATATAAACACATTTCTTAAAATTATAAGCATAAAGCAGCTGCCATCCTCACAAGTCCATCTCCATATTAAAATTCCCTGTCATTCTAACTAGGGTAATCTCCTGACAAAATCTGAGTATTTGAGCTGAAGTAATTTACGAGGGTACCACCCCAGCTCTTTAGGTTTTTGGGGTTTTTTCCATCACATTTAACAAAAACTACTGCATGTTCGTCCTGAGATACTGCAGTTCACTGCATGGCACTTCAGTTTAAATTATTATCAAAGCAGGTGTTAGCACAGGCTGTCTCTGGACTGCAAGAACTCCAGATACAGGGTAGTATCCACTGAGAGCAGAGACTGGAAACTGTGAAGCATTAACCTCTTACTTCACCACAGCATCAGATGCCAAAGTTCTGCTGAGCCACAAGTGCTGATGGACTTCATTAGCTCTTTTTGGTCTTGTGCTCTTCCCTGTTTCCATCAACTCTGCTTGGGGCATCTTTCTGTCATTTGCCACTGTTCAGAGCCTTCTGTCAAATCTCTCTCCAAAGCACCACCTTTCTGCAGGGCACTTTTACTGCACTGTCTTGGAGCACCTTTGTAGCCTCTAAATTTTTTAAAGTGCACTGATGATTAAATACAATAATTAAGAATTAAGGATAGCCTAGCCCACTTTTAAGTAATAATCTAAGTAACATCTCCACAATGAATGCAAAAGAAGAACCCTGCATGTTTTTAAACTAAAGGAAACCCAAACAGATGCATGCAGGCAGACCTAAAAATGCAACAGTTTTACTTCTCATTCTTCTTACTCTCATTCCTAGACAGCCAAATATGACTAAAATTCTCCTTTTCATGTTGTTTTTTTATGTGACGGAGTTTTCCCACAGGATAATAATAATTATTCACAGAAGTTTTACACAAAAATGCTTTCCCATACCACCGTATGGGGAAAAAATAGACTTCATGATTAAAACATTATGACTTTTTGTTGTCAGTGGCTTGGGCAAAAGCTGTCACTGAAAGAAGCAAAGCTTTGGAGTGCTCAGAAATAAATTGGGTTGATTTGACAGTTATGAGCCTCTGACATTTACATTCTGTGAATCCCTAATAGGATGTTCTCGTTGCTCATAAAGAGCACAGCCAGATGATGTGTTTATGTTCATGCTTCAGAATTAATGTCACTGTGTAATAAAACACACTTCCACAAATCAGCCAGGACCCCCATGTGCCACAGGGAGAAAGAAAGAATAAGCAAGGCAAAAGTGTACACAAAGTGTACACTGTACACAATCTTTTTACTTGCTGAGGGAATAAATGCTGCAATGAGGGACAGAACTGATCTATGTTTGCAGGCAAAGGAAACCTCCCACCTGCTGTTTTCAACCTAGGACAAATTCTGAAAAGCAGAAGTTCTAATATATATGTGGACAACAGCCAACTCACTACAACTTACTAATCTTTAAGTCCTGAAGGGTGACTTTGTTCATTTAAGTAGTATCTTTCTATTTTTGTTTGCTGAATAAATAGAGGTTTCTGAGTGAATAAAAGAACCAAAAAAATGCTATGGATTTCACTCTTTCCTTTGCAATTACCTACTCTCTTCACTGCCAGCAGCACCACTTCCCTGCACCTCCCTGCCCAGCACACATGGCATGGCAGCCCTGTCCCCAGGAGGCCAGGCCAGTGAGACCCCCCTGCAGCCCCCTGCCCAGCTGCAGGCAGGCACATCTGCCAGGCAGCTCGTGGCACCTGAGTTCCAGCTGCAGCTTTCAACAGGGCATCCCTTTGCACTCCTCCTCTACTGTCAGGCTGATTTTTATGGATCTTGCAGAAATCTGATCACCCTCAAGACTCCCATCCTCTCTCGAACTCGAGGGAAATTAATTATGGGTTCAAAAGTTATTGAAAATGAAGGGCAGAACAGATGGACAGACAGATGGAATGACTGCTTATGTTGTTGCCTAAGGAAACAGGCTAACAACGCAGGAGTATCTTGGTAGGTTTGGTAATTTCCACCCTACCAGGAAGACTATTAAAATATTCAGATGATAAGATCAAAAGGTAGAAAGTTAAAACTACACCCATTAAATCTTTAGATTCTAATTCATGCATATCAACAACTGTCTGTAAAACTGAACAGATGTTTTGGGATTTTAAAGCTAGGAGGGCTCTCCATGGTTGTCTAAACCTTCCATGTAACACAACTGAAAGAATTTAATTTAATTTGTGCACAAAGATCATTGTTTGTTAAGCTATCATGTACTCTGTATAGAGCAACTTAAACCACAGCTTACAGCTCAAAAGTGACAAAAAAATCTGCTATCTCTAAGGCAAGCTGGTCCATTGGCAAGTTACCCTCAGTTAGAATTGTCTCTAAGTTCTAGTCTGCTGCTGTTTGCTATAGCTGTAACTACTCAAATCTAGTCATTCCCCTAACATGAGTATTTGTATACTCTAAGTCACCCTTGGTCTGTCATGACTACAGAGCTAAACTAAGGAAAGCCAATTACTGTGTACTGCAAACTTAAAATATTATTTCATCTCTTCCCGGGCTCCTTTACAAATTATCAGTAGTATTTTGGATATTTGGAATAGCACTACTGGGAAAAATCAGATAGCTGTTTCACTACTGCTCTACAGAAAGAGGAACCTCTCCTCTTACATTTTATTTCCTACTCACCCATCCTGGCTGTAGCACCATGAGGGAAGAATGTGTTCAGACAATTTCCTACTGTAATCCTCATATGTTTTTCCAAGGCATTGACTAACTAAAACTATCCCTATCTTGTAAATATGATCTGCAGTCCTTCTTAATCCATTCCTTATAATTGCATGTGTCAAAACCTGTTAAAAATTCAGCACTTCTGATGAAGTTACTCAGTTTAGCTGCTATCACTGACTTCATGCAGTCACAATGTGCCATTTATGTAACACAGTACCTGCAAATGTGAAGATATACTGGTTTTTAAATAATTACTTAGAGAAATCATAACCCACCAGTGAACAGATTTGAGGGGGACTGCATTAAACCAGTCCCTTTTGATAACATAGGATAATTTTAGATTTTTAATACAGCTAATATTAGCAAAATCAATTAGAATGGGGGAGAAAGTTATGTTTTATATACATTTGTCATGACCTTTATTAAACAATTTTATGCCTGAATAAAAGGCAGGAAAAATGTCTGGTTGATAAGATTTTATCTTACATAAAATCATATAAATTACCATTAATTACATTATTATTTTTTATATTAGAACCATGCCCTAAGCAATTCACCTATCAGTGTTTCATTTCTACTTCAAATCAGTAGTCTATAGTTCCTTATATAAACCCTTCAAAATTAGGGCACAATGTTTCATAACCCAGTAATATTGGTGTCTTCCTTACTACCACCTCTAGAAACATCCATGTGGAACCTTGCAGTTTGTGCAGTGTTATGTACAAATTACATGAATGTGACAGATGTCAAAAATACTCAGTGACCTCAGCATAACTTTCATGTTCTGTAGAAAGAGCTATAAAGTTACAACAAAACAGATTTAAAATAGAAAGACTGAAGATCCTCTGCCTGACCACATACCCAGCTTTGGGCTAGCTCATGCAAGCACACTTTCTCTCCATAGTTAATCTCATACAATCTTGCACATTTTTATGGGCTTTCAAACTCTAATTGCAGGTCCTCCTTCACCAAAATGGTTGTTTACTCTCTCACTTATAATGTTCACCCAGAAAAGGGTTTTCCACAGTATGAAGATAGTAACATTGAACAGAAAGCAAAGCCAATTTAAAGGTTATCCACTTCCCAATGGTGCAGGACTCTTCCTCCTCCACCTCCAGTCCTATGAGCCTGCTGATCTCCCTTATCCCAGCACTACAGGCTGCCTGTCTGCATGCCAAGCTGATTCAAGAAGTTAAGTTAGGAGAGAAATAGACCAGGGGGTGGGAGGTGGATGTGTGGGTGTAGACAAGCAAATTCTTTGCCTGTTTAGCTCCCTGAATAGGCTCACTGTGAGGTCATATGAGATCCAGTGCAAAGGAAGTGATGGGAAATACAGGTTTGGAGACAGAAGTGGACAAGAACTCCTTTTCAGCAGCAGGTAAACTGATAATCCGAGTGAACTTTTAAATTCTACACTGGGTAGCTTCAACACACTTCCTAAAGGTGTCAAAACACTTCCAGAAGGTGCCTCAGAAGGAAAAGTGCAGCTCAGAATCAGTACAGTGCAGGCAGTAGAGAACAGAGAAATCATGGTGTAAAACATTAAGCAAATAAAGACATATTGACTATAAAATATAAAGTAACATAATGTGAAATTCTGTATTTTGGTATTAGAATTCAGCCAAAACACACATTATCAGACTCATACCTTTATAATAATGACTTTGCTTCTTCCACATAAGCTGCAGTGTAGATTTTCTCCAAGCCTGCTATTTCCTCCCTGCCATGACCAGGACACACTTTGACAGAGCAAAATAAAGCACAACTCAAATGTTGAGTTCCCCACTCAAGCAGAGTCTTTCCACAGGCAATTCCTGACTAAAAAGTGAAGGTGAGTTTGTGGGTCTCTTACCTTGATTCTGTTGTTTTTTGGACCAGGCTGGAGAGAGGAGCCATTACACTGAGCTCGTGCTCTTTGGGATTGAGAGGACCCCTTTGGCAGGGGGCAGCCACTTCCATTGGGAATCTTTCCAGATGGTGCTTTGGAATCACAGTCCTAAATCAGGGGAAACAAACTTGTCACTGATTTTTTTTTTCAGTGATGAATGAGAATGAATCAGGATCAGAAATCCAACCTTCACCCTTAATCCTTTTTTCCTTACAATGTGAGTCAACAGCTTTGACATCCCACTTTAATAACAACTGCCAGAAATGAGACAGATTCAGAGAGCATTGTGACATCTGCCCTGAAAGACAAGAGCTAAGACCTGCCAGTCCTCAAGAGAAACAGAAAGAGGAGGAATTGGAGTCACAGCCCCTTGGCAGGTTCCAGAAATATAAGGGACTGAGCCTGCCCCTCCTGTTAGTAGCTGTTGCCCAGAGAAACACAACTCCATCTGGGCAGGAGATGGGAGAAAAGAGTCTTGCTCTCCCCAGTGTATCAGAATAACAAAGTCTAGAGAATTATTCTATAGCTGGGATCATCATCTCCCAAACACTCCAAGATATTTATCTAGGATTTCTGGGTTCCCAGAAAATGAGTTGTGATGGGTCAGTGGAACACGCATCAGCAAGCTGTCACCCTCAAAGCTTACTTGGGCAAAAGTCTCATTTGCAGAGTGCTCCAGCTCCCAGTACCCATGAAACGGGAGCTCTCTTTCACATTTACCACATAAAGAATAAAACCAAACCAGAAGTGAGAAATCTCAGAACCACAAAACAAAAGCCTGAAGGTGAGCCCTACTCCTACAGACCAGTGGCAAAAAAGTGGCAAAAAACTCTCAAAGGGCAATACTGAGGTACTCACAGCTACAGGATAATTTCCTGATGCTGTCAGATATGGCAAATGAAGTATTTAGTACAGAGCTTCAAATAAAAGAGCACTCCCTCCCCTCAGGCTCCTAACTTACCACACCAGGATACTCCTCCTCTTTCTCTAGGAAGATTTTCTCTAGCACCAGGAAGGTCAGGAAACCAATGATCACCCAGAGACCCAGAAGCTTCTGCTGCTGAAAGCTCTGCCCTTCTCCTGAAGGACAAAAGAGAAATCTTCATGTCTCTATTAAGCACATAGTTTTTCACGCAGTTCCAAGAAAAAAAAAAAAAAAAATGACAGAGGAAAAACTCCCTGCGAGGTAGAAGGAGTAAACACATCTCAAAACAGATTAGTTTAACTTGCTCATTCTTGATCTAGCAGATATCACTATCTCAAGACACTCAAAATGAGAGCTACCATTCCTTTTTCCTGCATCAGCTCAACCCAGAATATTTCCTGACAACACTGGGAATTTCCCTGAGCTCCAGAGGCAAGTGAATATTACATCAACAAAAATCCAGCAGCTGTACCTACTGAGCAGCAAGCCTGGACATGAAGTCTGCCATTAGTGGAGTTACAAACTCACCTTCCCCTTTCTGCCACACCTCAGCAAGTTATTAAGCCCAAAGCTATAAACTTTCTTTTCAATTACAGCCAAGCTTGTGAGATAATAATCCATGCAGCCTCACTGCAGAAATAGAAATTGCATTGCAATGGAAGAACAGAACGACTCTGTAACAGGACTTACATGGGTCAAGGAAACCTTTACGCTTCAGGACAGTCTGGGAGAAGCAAACAAGCTTGAGCAGGAAGACAGAGTAATTTGGGAACCACTGTAGAAAGGGTGAAAAAAAGTACAGCAGGTTCTGCTGATAGTGCTAGAGCTGTAAGGAAGAAGAGGACTAAAGGCCTGGCAGATTTGAAACCCCAGGACATAGGTGCACAAAAGTCTGGGAAACCAGGGCATCATCTTCCCTCTCTCACATTTTCAGCAGGAAAATGACTTCTTGGTTTCTCAACAGGTGGGATGCAGCAACACTTGCCTTCTATGAAACCAGTTTGCTGAAGCAGAGAGATACAAACATTAAAAGTTTCAGCAACCCTGGCTATTTGAGGGATGATACCACAAGGTCTATACCAACTCAGTGTTCAGTTTGCTGGCAAACACAAGTTTCTTTCACCTCCATTTCCTTTTTCTTCCCCTGCCCCAGCCTCCAGTCCTAATTCTGGCTGTACAGACAATGTTCCATGATACATAAATCAAAGCATCCAACAGAGGGGCCCTACTTAATGCCAAGAAAGAGGTTCTAGGAGTTACACTGTTATAGGGGCAGATTTGTAAAAAAGGTGCACCTGATCCCCAACTAAGGTGCTGAATGTGCTCATGTACCAGACCACATACACGTCCTTAACTTCCCATCAGGTTAAAGAAGCATTTCCTTTCCTTACAGAAGGGACAAAGGAGAATCAACAGAGATTTACAGGAGTACAAGGCATGATAGGAAAAGTCAATAGACAAGAAAACTATTCCAAGTTACTAAACATAAAGAAACTGGCCAATTGAGGAAGCCTCTAAAGTCTTTGGAGGAGTGCTGAGTACAAAAATGAAGTATTATGTGTGGGGGTTTTTTTTATTCTCACATCCTTCCCTAGGCATTTGCTTTTATACATTACCTGAAAAAGGATACCAGCCTAGACCAGTTTTTGGGCTGACCCAGACTGGCTGGTATTGAGCTTTCAATGTGGAACAGATTCAGAACAGGCACAGCACAAGCTGCTTCCAGGCACCTAGGGCTCTCCTACCTGTTGTTGCACTGCATGTGTAGGCCCAGGCTTCAGGAAGCAGGTGGAGAAAAACATTTCCCAGCAGTCCACCAATTGCAAAACTCAACAACTGCTTCAAACGGTGTGACCCAGCTAAAAAAAAAAAAAAAAAAAAAAAAAGAAACAAGAAGCAAAAAAACTGATCACTACTCAGCCAGGAACCAAAACATCTCCAGCTGAGATTTTGCACAAAGAGACGCAAATCAGAAGCATCTGCAAAGCAAGCCTTCGAAGGAGAGAGCACAAAGCAAATGGAGTGCAAGAAAAAGCCCTTGCACCACTTGGCTGGGACAGCAGTGTGGGAGGGCCCTGAACCAAGCAGGGTGAAAAACAGTACTCTTTATACAAACTCCATCTAGGGCTTACATTTGTCAAAGGGCTCCCTCTCAAATTCACAGGTGTGGACTAAAGCACCGAAAACAGACTTTCTGTTTTAGAGAAGGACATTCCTGTGACCAGGTCCTGCTCAGCACTGTGCTGCTGCCACATGCCAGGACACTTGGCTTCAGTGTCACTTACCCTCTGACCGCAGCGCAGCTCCCGTCTCCAGGGGGATCACCAGCAAGGGGAAGACCCCGCTCAGCCCCACCATGAAGGAGCCGATGAGGGAACAGATCCAAGCATCCAGCCGCTCGCTGCTGAACAGGTGTCCCCAGGACTCTGCCTCCTTGTCACACACAGAGCCAGAGCCAGCAGCACCATGACTCCTGGGGAGCTGCTGAGCTTCACAGGCCGCAATCAGGAACAAGGAGAGCGTCCCATCAAGCAGCAGTTTTTGTTTTGTCATTGCTAAGCGGTCTCAGCCGGGCTGGCCAATCTCTGAAAAGAGAAGGGGAAAGCAGTCCTGAAAACATGCTCAACCCTCTGTTCCACTATCCCAGAGGAAAAGCCTTGGCCACACCAAGCCCTCCCTTCAGTGTCTTAGCACAGGTATGAATACCCATGAGGAACACCTGAAACTCTTCTTGATTTCAACACAGCACTAAAGGATGAAGAGGCTCTTTATCAATGGGTGTACGAAATGAGACATCTTGGGAAAGCATCAAGCTTTCACTATTTTCCTTCAGATGGGCTGGACAAGAACTCCAAGTACCCTTGTTCTTGCCCTTCAGTGTTCCAAGGCTCCAGGAAAAGGTATTGACCAGAGATGCTACCAGGTAAGGCTTCTCTTTGCCATGGAACAGCACCCCTGTAACAAATTAGGATGCAAGACAGGCAACATAACAGAGGTGTGTAAACTCATGGGTGGTGAAAAGATGGGAAACAGGGTAGATTATTCACCACCTCATCAGACACAAGTGGTGACATCCATCCACATGGAGCCAGTGAGGGTCAGCTCCAAAACAAACAAACAAACATGACCCTTCATCAGCACGTAACTTGTGCAGTAGTACTTCTCCTAAAATGATGAAAAATTTCACATGCACTCATCCAAAGACAGGACAAGTACTAGAAAGACAAATCTATTGATTGTTAATGGCTAAACAGCTCACATTAGACTCAGGAAATTCCCTGATATGAGAGAGCTGGAGAATGAAATGTACTTGAAAAATACCACATCTACTTGTCCTGTTTTTATCCTTTAGTAGAAGAGTAGATGGTCTCTTAGTCAAAATCAGCACAGCTGTTAGTAAGAGCTCTGCAGTCACAAGAGAACTGGAGAAGAGGGCACGTTAGAAGAGAAAAATAAAGATAATTACACTCATTGACAAAGAGGGAAGGAAGGCAAATGATGTAAAGGCTGAGATACAAATGTTCCTTCAATCTCCAGAAGAAAAAGTGAAATGTGACAAGCAAAATTAATTTGGAAATGGGAGAAAATGGTGGGTTAGAAAAAGATAGACCTAACAAATGTTCACAAAACAGCTCTTGAGAGGTAATAACAGCATTCATCTGCATGCTGAAAGCATATAAGAAACCAGTCTAATCTCTGAAGCATCAGTGACCATGTTTGAAAATTTACAGGAGTATGGGGAGGTCACAGGAAGGCTGGAGAAGCATCATGCCTCACCTACCTTTACAAAAGGAAAAAAATAAGGTGGGAGAAGTTACACACCAGTAACTTCAATCCTCTGAAGGACTCTTGATCAAATTAAATGATCAGTTTGTAGTTACCTATAAGATAAGAAATTGATAAAGATATCAAAGCATTAAGTAACAGCCAGATAGAAAGGGACCTGAAAATCTCAAGACATAATTCAGGGTGTTGGAGCCAATCTAAGGCTGTGGATGAAAAGGGCAGTGTTGCCCCTTGTCCCCCCCTCCTTCATGAAGCATCACCTCTCCACACTCACACCAGACTCCACCAGTGAGCAGCATCAGAACAAACGAGCAGGAAAATCTACTTTTCTAAACTCATGGCCCTTTGCCAATTTCAGTCCCTGTACAAAAACACCGCAGGAGGAAGGCCAAGCTGCAATCAAAAGCATCAAAAAGAAATTAAGGGACAGGGTCCCACGGCTTCTCTGAAGGAGAAGACCAATCTCCAAGCACAGTGACCACGGATTTCAGGAGCAGGGATGCAAGAAGGAATCACTGAAGGCACTGGCTTGGCTGGTTGAGCAAGGACCACTACTGCTATCACTTTTTTCTTACAACAAAAAAATAAAATCCCTCAACACAGCAAGTTCAAAGCAGCTCAGGGTTTTGGAGCATCTTACTGCAGTGTTTTGATCTGGCTGCAGGAACCCCACACCTAACTATAACCCACTACCAAAGCAACCTCAGTAGAAGATCATTACAAACCAGCACACTAAGGGTGTGGAATCAAATGGAAATGAGAGAACAGTATTTCCCACATGCCACAAAGTAAAAGCACACACTGATTGTGAATTTAATTACAAGCCAGCAGGATTATGTTGCTACAAAAAGGGTAAATGTCATCCTGGGACACAGCAGTAGTGCCACTGTAGGTGTCACAGGTGAGACTAGCCAACAGACCACATCCAGCCCCACATACTCTTCCTCATAAAACATATGCAAAAATCTGAGACACTGCAGTGGAAAGAAAAAAAAACTAGAGTGTAGAGAGCACGACCTGGAAAAATGACTGAAAGACCTGGATGTGTTTAGTCTTCAAAAGATAACACCAAAGGAACAGAACAGCCTGCATACATTAAAAGTCACAAGAAAGGGGGAAAGTGCTCAACTCTTCTGCCACATCAGTTTAAATGGCAAACAAGATTTAGCCTGAATATAAAAAAATGAATATACATAGTGTCAAAATGGGGATACACTGAAACAGGTTATCTAGGATGCAGAATCTCCAGCACTCTTTTTTGTTGGGGTTTTTTCGTTTGTTTTTTTGTTTATTTTGAGAAAAAGAAACAGCTGATGCAGACACCATTTCATTGCAAAGATTAGATTCCCTTCTTTGAAGTTCTCCAGGCCTACACTCCTTCCAGCCCTGGAGTGGGCCTGATGGATGTCCTCATCCTTTAGGATAGGATTACACCTATAAAATGACTAAGAACTTTGTGAGGAACACAACAAAAATAAATCAGAATTTATACAACTACACATGCCTATGAAGAAGCAACAAACACACACAGCTCAGCAATGATGGGAAGCAGCACAAATCTCCTCTGTAACACTGTCACAGCTTTTGAGAATCAATCTGGAAAAGTAAACAGTGCAACTGATTCAACAGGTTGATTTCTTGCATTTCATTCTCCACACTCACAACTCACAAAAGCCCCAAAGGACACCTGGAAGGGTCTTAGAGAGTGAGATGCAGTAGCACACAGGACAAAGGGCATGTCCAGGACTCTGAAAAAGGTTTGCATACTGGCTTCACGTCCTCTTCCAGCCACAGAAGGGATAAGGTTCCTCAAAAAGGGGTTGGTGGTGGAAAACAAATGGGTATAAAGGTGTGGAAAACTGATTCCCCTAACTCACATTAGTGCTGGTCAACTTTTTTGGCCCACAGGTCTTTATTCTGCTGTTACTGACATGAGGAAAAAGCAGCACATTTCTTTACTCCCATGCAGCCAGACCATCATTACATCATGCAATAAATTCCTCCTGTTTATAAAACATCTATGAGAAACTCAGTGTATTGTCCAAGACACACCTGAACTGCTCTTTGTGTCCAACTAATTGTTTAGAGTATATTCCCAGCATTTCCTTGTTCCTAACACATCATAACCACTTGCTCAAAAAAAAAAAAAAAAAAAAAAATAGCAGCACTTTTTATTTCTACAGCCCCTTTGCTTCTCCATCTCATTAGTACATTAGCAAAGTCTGTAAATTCAAGCATTCAAATTGGTTGCTCCTATGACAAGTATTTAAGAGGGAAAAAATAAGCAGTGAAAACACAGTCATAGGAAAAAAATGCTCAAGAGGAAAATAATACCCTGTCAAAACAGTTGCAAAGGGTGGAGGAAGTCTCTACCTACCCTTAATTTTAGACAACAGCATCTGTTTTAGAAACCCAGTCAGAGAATGTCTTGAGAAATTTCTAGAGAAAGCACTGCATGTTCTCAGAGACATCTCTGGTCATGAGGCAGAGGTTTGGAGATATGTTTTCTCAAGAAGGGTTTATCACATACTTAAGAGCATGCAGCCCTGGGAGAAAAACAGTCAGCAGGTCGTTTACTGATGGGTTTTGACAATTCTCCGGTGGGGATCACAGCTCCCAGCTGTGCCTGATCCACAGCGTGGTGACCACGACCACTGGCAGCACTCTCCAGAGCACCACGTGTCTGACTCAGGTCTGCTCAGCTCCTCCTGCATCTGCCTCAGGACTGGAATAACCATTAGGTTTTTCCAGCCCAGAAAGAACAAATAAATGAGAATTTGCCATTTACAGGCTCCTGAGCAGGGGCAGAGGAAGCTGCACACCAAGCCAGGAGATCCATGACGTTCTAAAGGCCTCCCCTACCTCACATGGCTCACTGAGCACCTCTGTAGCAGGCAGTGACTGAAAAAACATGGACAAAATTGAAATCCCAAGGCAAAAACCTACTGGAAAAGAGAAAATGAAATATTGACATGATGACCATGCCTCTATCTATTACTCTTTTCCTAGACATTCTGCCTTCTCAGACCACACAATTTCTTTTCTCGGTGCAATAGCTCATTGCCACATAATAACATTTTAGATGCTGTTGAACGGAAAAAAAATTGAAAGGCTTTTTTAACAAGTGTTTTCCCTGGAAGCCAGTTGCCCGGTCTTACAGTTGCTAAAGAGTACTGCACGGAATGGAAAAAAGTTATTTTCCAGGGAGGAAGCATAATTTCCAGCCAAAAAACCTCTGCATAAGCCACCTCCCTCCATTAGCCCTGTGGAGAGTTTTGAATTCCTCCTGGAAACCCTGACCTCGGCAGAAGCACAAAAGGTCTCCAGTACTCCCTGAGCACTCCCTTCTCTCTGAATCACTGCCCGTCTCTAAGGAATGCACTGCTCCGGTGGGACCTTTCCCTCCTGCCCCATCTCTCTCACAAAACACCGCTCTGCACAGACTCGCGTTTCTGCAATTGACAACGCGCGCAGCTAAAAGCTGGGGATGCACAGCCTTACAAACAACGGGGTGGCAGATCAGAGCAGATCACAGACCCGGGGCAAACCTACGAGCTGGCAAGGAAGGCATCTGAAACCGACTTAACACTAACGGAGTTCGGGAGACCGCCACTTCCTCCCCATCCTGCATCCTTTCGTCGCTAGGATGAGAGGGAAGTTTGAGGACCAGGCAGTGGCGTTCATTCCCTCTGGGCTAGGTGGGATTTCTCTCCTCCCAGCCCACTCTCCGTGGCTGCCCGAAGCACAGGCCGGGCTCCGGCCCCGCTCTCACGGCAGGGATGAACGAGCGGGCCCGCTCGTGTCATTGTCCGTCACACAGCGGCGGATGGGACAGACAGCGCGGGTTTCCATTAGAGGAACGCTGAGCGGCGCAAAGCGAGACACATTTGCCGCGGGGCGAATTAGTAACGAGCTCTGCTCACGCACCTTTCCGGAGCAGCGCGCTACTGCCGCCCGGGGTCCCTGTGCCGCTGTGGCCGCGCAGACCCGGCCCCGCGGGCAGCCCCTGCGCCCAGACCTTCTCTCGGCATCGCCCGCCGGGGGAGGGACTTCCAAAACTTTCTCGGCTGCGTCCCGCGGGGACTGCGCTCGCAGCCCCGGGCACGCCCGCAGCGGCAGCGCCCGGCGCCGCTCCCCCGGCGGTGCGAGCGGGACGCGGCCCCGGGAGCCCGGCGGGAGCCCGGCGGGAGCCCGGCGGGAGCCCGGCGGGAGCCCAGCGGCACCCACGGTCCCGCCGGGCCGGGCACGGCTGCCGGCAGCAGCGGCCCCGCCAGGCGCTCCCCGCCGCGTCTTTCCCAAAGTTGTCCCTCGCTCGGCCGGGCCGGACCCCCCCAGAGCCGGACCGGCTCCGCTGCCTGTGGCGCTGCCGCCCCCGCTCACCCCGTCCCCCCAGCCCCGCAGCAGCGGAGCCGCCGTGGCGCGGCGCCCCCCGCCCCGGGCCGCCAGCCGCAGTTACCGTGCGCCACCGCCGCCGTGCCCCGGGCCGCCGCTGCCATCCAGCCGCGGCTCGGCGCGGGCCTGCCCCGCCCGGCGGCCCCTCGGCTCCGCCTCCCCCGGCCGGCCACGTCGGTCCCGGCCTCCTCGGCTCCAGCGCCGCCGCCCCGCCGGGCACCCGCCGCCGCCGCGCTGCGCTTCCGGCCGCCGCCGCTGTGTCCGGCCGGCGGCAGCGGCAGCGGCAGCGGCAGCGGGGCTGCCCACGGGCACGGCCGAACAGCCCCTGGCGGCCCGAACGCGCTGCCGTGCTCGGACACATCCCCGACGCGCGTGCTGTGCCAGACTTCTGGAACATGCTTGCTGAGTTTGGGATTTTTTTGTTGTTGCTTTTGTTTTTTTTTTTCTTCTTTACTTTTTAATCTCCCTAAATGGATTATAAATTCTTTGGGCTACAGATGTGTAGAGACAAGCGCAGTGTGAAACCGGGGTTGGAGCAGAATTTCTGGAAGTTGTTAGAGCAGAAGAAAGTGTGGCTGGGGAGCGAGCCTCGAAATGCTTTTGAAAGTTACAATGACTTTTAAACAAACTTGCTTCCTCCTCACTGCTTCCTTGCAACTTCATGATAACTTGTGAAATACCAGGGCTCATTAAGCACTGGTGTCCTGTTAGTGGTGAAGGTTACCCACGGTTCTTGCAGAGATTTGCAGAAACTGCGTGTGCTTAGGAAACTAGGTCAGAAGAGAATAAAGATTTACCTTTATACAAGCCAAGCTAGGTTGGACCTGTATTGTTTCCAATACAGACACTTTCCAAAATGTACTGATGTACCTTTAAGTTCCATCTCTTACCATTTTCCCTGACACACAGAACTTGATTCTCGTTGCAGTTTTCAGAATTAGTCCTATTTCCCAAGAAGGCAGTGCTGATCTTGGTGCTTCTCTCCGCGGTTTCACCCTAGTCTCATTACATCACACCAATGTCATGCCCTGGAGCAGGAGTTAGGAATTAAGCCAGCCGCAGTCGCCTGCAATGGTTTAGCTGCTCTTTCTGCATTTGAATAACAGAAGCACAGTCCTACAGGCTACTGCGCTGCAAATGCAGTTAAAGATAATTCGTAGGTTTCTTACTTACGAGCAGAATGTTTGTATAGGAAGCCGAATTCTGAAAGCAAATTTTCAGAGAAAGTATTATGCATTTTGCTCTCAAATGGTATGATTTATGGGTTTTGCGTTCCACAGCTGCTTTCCTACTGCTTGAATAACTATCCTCAGCCTTCCTGAGCCTTGCTCCAGTGACACAGTTCCCTGTGCTGATGGACCATAGCTGTGATTATCACAGTTACAACAGGCAACCCCTCAGGTAAACCAAACCACACCGAGAATTTCAGCTAGTGCAATCAGTAGGGTCTCCGTGAAATGAGTGGGAGTTTGCTTTTGACTCCAGCATGCAGGATTTCACTCCAAGGCTCTCAGCTTTTTGACAACCTGCTGTAAGTCTACATAGGAAGAATTCTGGATTAAATGTTCTCTCTGTACCTCATGTCATCAGGTGTCAGCTGCTGTGCATCAAATGGAGCTTTTACAGTTGGTGGCTGTGCAGAGAAATTTTCAGTGATAGTCTTGAGATCCATATGAAAAAATCAGGGATCTGGGACCTTCTCCTGCCTTCCCCAAGCCACAGAATCACTTCAATATGATTTTTCTGAAAAAGACTTTTATGTTTCTGTATTCTTTACTGAATTATTTCCTCAGCTGAGGGCAAAAAACCAGATCACTTTTTAAAGGTAGACTAGCAAAACAGTCACTATATATTCAGTTCTCTTTAATTTGTAACTGATGTTCTTGCCTCCCTAATGTCCTAAGTGTCTCCAATGCTTGCCCTTAATTCGTAACCCTTGTTGTCTTCTTTTGTCATTCTTGCAGGAGCGGGACAATGATGGAACTGAGGGGGCTTTGAAAACAAAAAAAGTAAACCCATTATAGTTCACCCATGAAGGCAGAGGCATGGGGTACACCTCATGCACAGCCCCCAAAGCCTGGTGTGCTGTGCATCCACAAAAGGCAAGAGGTACAATAATTTTAAGTCCTACTTTAATTAATAAAGGAGTATATTATTAGCTGGGTGACCCGTCTAAGAAATGCGTTTGCAGTATTTCGGCAGGAAAGAAGAGCGAAGCAGGGCTGCGAAAGGGAAGGGGGGCTCGGCGGCAGTGGCGGCTCCGCGGGAGCGCCCCCAGCCCGCGGCTGCAGTGCGCGGGCTCCCCGCGCGGCGGCGCTGCCCGCCCGCCGAACGGCGCCGCCGGGAGCAGCGGGCCGGGCCCGGAGCGCGCTCGGGGGAGCGGGAATGCCGCCCGCAGGGAAGCGGGTGTGGCCTGGGGCGAGAGCCCGTCTGTGGGACACGGGCAGCCGCACCTGTGAGAGGCACCTGCCCCCGCGGGGAGCTCACGGCCCCAGGCCGGCTGCAGTCGGCGGCTGGGCGCGGCCCCGGCCCCTGAGGGTCCAGCCGGGTGTGGGGAGTGAGGGTGCCGCTGGTGGCCTGTCCCCATGAACAGCCCGAGCTCAGCCATGGTGTCACCTTCCCCCCGTCACTCCGGCACCATGGGAGGCTTTCCTCCAGCCAGGCACAGCCTCCAGTGTCTCAGCAAGCCTGGCAAGCTTGTGCTCTGGCTGAAGGACGGGCGCCCTGCAGAGCAGCCTGGCTCCCTGGCCACCGCAGGGGAATGGTCTTCCCCAGAAAGACGTTTTGACAGCTGAATTTCCACCACAAAACTTGCTAATAAAAGGGTCAGAGCGGATTAGTAAATTCATGCTTCGTCGCACCTAATAGTGCTCTCTGTTCTCTGTGTCCATGACCTTCTAAAACATATTTTTTCTTGTGGTACAGTAAGCAGGTCACTTTTGTAAAAGGGTGGGACGTGAGCGGTGCCCTGAAACGGCACTCGCTGCAGGTAGAAGGTACCAGAGCCCCAGCAAAATCTCTGGAGAGATGGCATCTAAACATCTCCGGGAAGCCTGCAGGTGGAGGCTCGACGCTCTGACAGAGGGCACGGGAAAGCTGACAAACAGGGACAGACCATGAATGTGGACAGGGCAGAAAGATTTTAAATTTTCCCAGTAAAGGTCAGGCACTGGGAGAGATGTCCAAGGTTTCTGTGGTATCTCTTGGAGATTTTCAGCAGTTCAGCCGGCCCTGACCTTGAGCAGCTTGATCTACTTGTGAAGCTTGGAGCAGGAGACTGGACAAAATTACCTCCCCCAGGTCCTTGTCAACCTCGTGTTTTTGGTGATCCTCTGATTCAGAAAAAACAGTATCGAGGGATAGGTGAATAGAGGGAGCCCTCCAAGTGTGTGAAAGGAGCTGCGAATCCCCAGCCGAGGCCTTTTTGCCCACTGTTTGGTGGGGCCAAAGGCAGTAACACTGTTGCCTGGAAGTCCTGCTCTGACTCATCCCAGGAGACATTTCTGCAAGGCACGGCAGAAAAGGAGAAGTGACTGCTGAGCCCTGGAGGGGGGTGGGGAGGGGAGCTGGCCTCATGGAAGCTCAGAACAGGGAATTTTAGTCTTACTCATCATATTATTTTTGTATTTGGGTTTTCAAATGTAAAGCTCAGTATTTCTGTCAGCATATTAACTCTGTGTGTACCTCAAGTTTGACTCCTTTAATGCCTGACTCCATGCACAGACACACAACTTCCAGCTGGGACCTCAGTCTGACTAGCACTTTACTAGTGTTTGTAAGGAATAATTGAACTGCCTGGTCAGTGCTTTTTAATCTGGGCAAAATTCAGTGTCATTCTGGAGGAAGAAGAAAAACCATGGGCCTGGTCTGGGAAAGAGAAAGCCAAAGATCAAGTTAGGGCAGATAAGTGAAATGTGGCAGATAAACAGTAGAGGATTTACAAAAGTTAGAATGGAGATTCATGCTGATTTACCTCATCTTAACAAGTGTAAGTGAGAAATGGAAGAGAAATCTATGTGATCATGAAAAAAAAAAAAAAAAAGGGCTGGAAGGTTTAGCAGAATCTAAACCTATAGCAGATCAGCATGTGTTTGTTCCTCACTGGAGTTTCAGACTTAAATAGTGAGGTGACAATGCTACCTTACCAAGCTGGGCATGTGTTTTGTTTGATACACAATTGATCTAAATTGTCTTTGATCTAAATGGAGTTAATGTTCTGACCATGAAATAAGGTTTCCTTATGTTTTTCGGTGCTCAGTAATGAAAAACCTGATTTCTGTAAGTGTGAAGCACAGCTTCATGTCTCCAGGGTAGAGACCCAGCTCTGGTTCCTGCCCTTCAGCTGGCAGAGGACAGGCTGCGGTTCTGTGTGCACGTTTCAGTATCAGTGCTGCAGGCGTGCACATACTTCATAACCAACACTCGCACTTCCATTCTCTGCACCGAGTGAGATCTGCATCCCTGCCTAGTGAGGGCCACATTCGGAATGCTGGTGCCAAGATTCACACTCTCAGCTACTGCGAGTAGTGAGGCCTGTGCTGGCACTTACCTTGATTACTGTAGGCTTCGCACTGCACAGAGCTACCGACTGTAAGTGGAGGAGCCATCACTTGGCAGAGCTCCAAGAGTAGTTGTAAGGCTTGGTGTGAAGAGAAGGTTTAAATATCAGGCCTCTGTAATGGAGGGGTTGAGGGAGTGTAAAAGGATCTCCAAAGCTACTACTATCGTTCAGAACAGTGCCTACCTCAAGTCAGCAGTGACAGAATTAAATTTTCCAGCTTCTTAAATTCAAGGGGATCCATTATTAGCATTGACCACTCAAATTTTAAGTGAAGTTATTGCAGCCTAGTCCAGTTTTCTTCTAATGAGGAAGTCACAACTGTGTAGAGGTCAGGGGTTTACAGTCTCCTTCCAGAGTCTTGATGAATTTATGCTGTCTCCATTTGAATAAAACACAGAACTACTCAGTAGGTTGATACAAATAGCTCTGTAAAAAGACCAAGGAGGACATCTCCTGCTGTGTTTCAGTCTGACATCCTGCATTATGAAATAAGTTCCCAAAGACAGAAGAAAACGGTGAGATCAGGGTTTTTCCATTTCTGTTTGTCTAAGGTGACAGAACTTGTATAAAGCTGGCACTAAAAAAAGTGCAATTGATAGCTAAGTTCATCCGAGGTACTCAAAGTAGGTGGGGGAAGCCCTTTTTTTTCTTTTCTAGTTGACAAAGAAGCCCAGGACTAGAGTAATAGTGGGAGTGTCACAGACAAGACTGAAACTCAGTGGCAGACATTATGGAGGAGGGTTCAGAAGAAGAATAGCAAAGGGAATTGTCACTGAATCACAACTAACATTCACAAGAGCATGTTACCAGTAATCTAAGGAAACTTGATGTTTTGGTTAAACAGAACAATCCACATGCAGCATCAAGATGAGCAATCCAGTACACAGTGATGGTTTCCTGGGGCTATGATCAAGGATAGAAATGTGCAAGCATGAGTAAATTCAGCAGAGAATCAACAGGCCTAGTTCAAGAAGGAAACAAGCAGCTTGGGGCAAGAAAGATTGTGTAGAGTCCAACTCAAAGTAAACCTTAGGAGGAGAAAATTGGGATGCAGGCATAGCATCTCAAAAATGAGATCTGTAAAACTGATCTTAGTTGGATAGACATGGTATCAGATACAATAGTGATGATAGCTGAGAAAAGTTGTGAGACAGTACTGCCAAATCTCTTTTTACCCCACATCTTCATATTAGGTGTTTTGTATTTCATCTTTTGTTTTGTGTTCTCAGAAGCCAAACCTCTTGGCATAGCAAGAGGTCCCAGAGAATCTCAGTCTCTCTTTGTTTCAGAAGTTTTTAATTAGGCAGCTTGAAAGATTTTGAAACTTGAAACTGACAAAATAAAAAAAAAACCAAAACTGTACACAAAAATTTGGGCCCCAAATTAACATTGCAAGGATCTAAAAATATTTCAACCAGCCATGACATTTTTAGGTTCATCCCATGTTTCTGAGCATCAGAAATTTTGCACTATCAGAAATGGGCTGTGTTCTGAACACTGTGTGTTTTTTCCCAGGTCAGGCATTTACTTCCACCATGGGAATACATCTGCTGGTTGGCAGAGCCAGTGGCCCCACAAGGATCACAGATCCTGAGTTTGAAAGCTTATCTACCAGCCTCATTTGTTGCTATTACCACAGGCCTCCTCTCAGCAGTCTGGGGCTTTGCTCCCCTGATGCTGGGCTTGTCCTACACAGCTGCCCACCCCTGATAACACAGCTGAGGAGCCCAGAGGAAGTTGTACAAGATGCTTTTGTCGACACTCTTTCCCACATAGACCATCTCCCATCTCCTTTGTTACTGTAAATTGACATTAGAGCTGCTGAATCATAATAGGGGAGTCACAAAAATATTATTTATGTTGTAGAAACAAGGCCCCCTCCCTCTCATTGTTTCCTGCCTGTGTCAAAATGGAGTCACTGATTTTTGTCCTAGCTCCTCCTGCACTGGCACTTGAGATGAAGCACTCTGAGTTCTCCTCCTTTGGTTGAGATAAAATCCATATACAGACACAACCAAGATTTGATTCTGGCCTATGAAAAAATAATCTTGCTGAGCAGACACTATCTGGACAGCTCACCATGAAAAGCCATTTGGAACCAGTTTCTAAGAGATTTGCCTACAAGGTCAGAGCCCCAAGGGAGTTTTTCAAATGAACCACTGTACGTTTCAAAAGCTGACCTCCCACATAGAGGACTTCTTGGGACTACAAAAATATTTTGTTAGGGTGCTTAGTTGCAACAGGCTTTATTCACAAGCCTGTAGGTGGAGCTGAACTAGGGTTTGCCTCTTCTGCACTGTAACAGAGTTCCCAACTAACTACTGTGTTGAGGAAAGAAAACAGTGCTGTGTCTGGAAAGAGGTGCATGGAACAGGGTGACTTGGCAGCTTTGACATCATAGACAGACACAAGAAGGACATTAACAAAAGACAAGAAAGAGGCAGGAGAAGACACTGATGACCAAAGACAAGAAGTTACCAAAACATTAAAAATACGCAGGGAACAAGAGTAAGTTATGTCAAAGGAGAAGTCTGAGAGGTCTGGCAAAACACAAGGAAAGAAAGAGATCATTAGCAAGCCTTCCAAAAGCCTCATGATGATAAAAATTTTCTGTGTATAAAGTCATAAGCATTTAAAAGTTTTATGTGCAGAAAAATACTTTTCAAAGCCATATTTTCGTAGCCCAGTGAGATTTAACTTTCCTACTTTAAATTAATACATAGGTCCCACATAGAGTTGCTGAAGTATTCAGGGGAAAATTCCAGAATTTTACGGTGCACAAAATTTACCAGGATAAAATACCTCTTGATTTCTTGCAGAAACTCAATTTAAAACTACAACATCAGTTAGAAAAATCTAGGAAAATTTCCAAATTAAGAAATCTAATTCACAAATGAAAAGAAAGTTGCTGTTTCTTTCACCAGAATCCTATTCCTCTGCTGTTCTCTTCCAAATTCTTGTTTTCCAACCAGCTAACAAACAGACGAAGTTGTACTGGAGCAGAAAATATGGAAAAGCAATAAAAATTTCAGTTCTTCATTTATTGAGTCTTCCCCACTAACTATGACTCACTCTAAGATTATCAAAATGCATAATGAATTCAAAATAACAAACTAGCGTGGAATTATGACATAATGTAGCCAACACAAATCATTGACTTTTAAGGCATTACAAAATTGTTATTGCTGCTATTATTTTAGAAGTAGGTGAGAAAACATTTGGCTGAAATTATACCTGGTTAAGAAAAAATATTGTATCCTAGTTGGAAATCAAATGTAAAATGTGAATGTCAGAACCTACAGAAGAAATTATTGGAGAGAAAAGTAGATAAATTTTAAAAATATGCAACTGACATATTAATTGTGTGACTGAGGTTATGTGAAAAATGTCTTTTTTAACAACAAATGATATCATCTTTCTTGCTCAATTCAGCTGCCATTATTTGGCTCAAAATACACTAAAACAGGACAAAATTAAAAATACTTGCATAGTCATTACTAAGTGTCTGGTTAAAAACAGACCATAAAACTCTGCATAAACTTCCCTATCATGTGTTTTATGCATTTCATAGTTTCAAACATATCCATCCCAATTCTATTGAGAAAACATCCTGTTGTACCACTGTTACACAAATGTTTATAGAACTGTGCTGAAATATCACTGACTGTTGAACAACAATCCCTTTGTGATCTTTAGCCTATACTAAGTAAACTGACACCACTTTTGACACTGCATTTCCATTAAATGTTGGGCAGATTCAAGACAAAGTGAGTGCTTATTTATGCTCCATAACTGATAAAGGGTGAGTGGCAGAAAGGACAGAGGGAGGAAGTTCTTCATTTGCCTTATTTGTTTTTTCTGGACTTGCATGGATTTTAAGGTCTGTAGCATAGTTTCAGCTGACTTTTCATTGTGGTAATACCATTTGGTGCTGGTATTGCTGCTTTTGTTTTTAATTAACCGATCTCAAAACACTTAGTTCTTCTTTAGACACACTGTTTTATTTCAGATAAGGCACTAAACATATGCCTGCCACGACCAAGAGGGAAAATAAAGGCATAAAGGATGTGCAAGTGGCCATCTAATGAGTCAAGGAGTCAGAAAATTAACTCAATATCCTAGATTACAAGCCAGACCCGAAACAGTGGAGCATGTTCTCCTGTGTCAGCATTTGCTATTCCATTTTCCTTCATGAGATCTGCCTTTCCACAAATGTAATTCAGAGGTTACAGTTATCTGAAGTGACTTTTCTGCAAGTATTTGAAGGCTGAAAGAGAGCACCAGAGGTAGTAGGAGAGGTGGTCAGGGAAAGAGCTCAGTCATGGCCACATCACCTGGCTTTAATACAAGGACAGGTAAAGACAAAGGAAACTTTTATGGGTTTGAAGAGTGATATTATTGGAAGCAGCAGATTAAGCACCTTTCATATTGGGGGAGGAGTTATTCATAGCTCTTTGTTTTCCACATGGTTTGCTGTGGGACTTTGACAGAAAACACATGGTTTCTGTGTCTGACAATATGGAGAAGAATGAGCTTGAGAGCCACACGAGTCTTCAGACCTCTGATTTTGCCAGTGCAATTAGTTGTTTTCCAGCTGCAGCTTTTCAAAAAACTTCCACTGTGTAGCCTTGGTAGTTTATAATAGGGCAAAATAAAAGTTTTAAAATTTGGATTGAATATTCTTCCCCTCTGAGTTGCCATGAAATTTATCCAGTTATGTATGCAGCATTTACTTTGGATTTTTTCTTCAGAATTAATTTGAAATCAATCATATTATGAACAGGAAATCAGGATGGCCCAAGTACAGACTTGTCACAAAGTCTCTAAAATTTGAGCTTGTGTTTATCAACTGTTTAATACTCTCCATTCTTAAGGAACTGAGAGAATAAGCAGATGGTCTGCAAAGCAAAACTGCAGTATTTGAGGTTTTATGAGAGATGTGCATTTTGGCCAAGAGACATGTACAGTCTTGCCTGCTCTTTATTTCCTCTAACAATAAAGACACGCATCCATCACTCAATGAAATGGCTGCAAAACAGCTGTTCCTAGACATCATATGCCTGTCTTAGGATGGGTTTTGTCATGTAATTGAAACTGCTGTAGAACATCCCAGGAACCTGGATATTACCTGGATAACACTGAGCAAAATGGTGGCTTGACAACTCATTAAAATACAAAGGACAGACCTGTTTCTGTTGCAGGATGGATGCAGGTTCAAAATAGAAAAGGTGAGGCAGAGACGATATCTGTAAAGGCCGTTTGCCTGAGAGACTATTTAAGAAGTACAAAAATCTTAAAGCCACCCATATCTGTCATGAAGGAGCTGCTTTTTCAAAATCTGCTAAAAGGGGGCTGGCCCTGCTAACAGACAAGGAGATGCTCTCAATGCACTAATGGTTCTTTCCATCCAAATTTCCTGTGTGTGTCACAGCTGCTGATCTGTGCAGCTGTCTCTGGTGGTTTAGGGTTTTTTGCCTACCCCATCTCATCTTTATAGACAGTTTATCATTTTATGCTGTGTATCAGCATAAGTGAAGAGTAAAAAAGCACTATTCTGATTGCTGCAACATTGATCATGAAACCCTCAACAGCTAAGTATCTTTCCTGTTAGTGATTAAGTAGTAAATACCAACTCATTCTTACTCAGACAAAACTTTATTCATGGGCTTTAGATTTTCCTTTGTTTTCTCTTTGTTCTCTGGGTTTATACAGTCAGGGATTTATCCCTTGCCAAGGGCTTTAGGAGATCCCACCCTGCTGAACTCCAATATGCACCTCTCTTCCTCCTGTAGGGATGAGTTACAGAGAATGCATAAAAGGATAAAATCAGTTTCCCTACTTATTTGTGGGGTTCAATAAATTTCAATTCATACATGGGGTGATGTGACTGTGTAGTAATGGAACTTTAGGGAGGCCACTGCCCCATATATATCTGGGTACAAGACACATTGTCCCCTGGGACAGGGGGACACTGGTTTTAGTCATGGGTGCCTTCCGGCAGACTGGAGCAGGTGCTATCACCCTCTGATTCCTTTAGCTTTCTCTCACCTCATTCAGCAGTTGTTAGTCAAATTCACTTCTCATCACCCAGAGGTAAAGACAACACCTTGGGACAAATGGTGAAAAGCCCCTCCCGAGCACTCCAAAGCTCACACCTGCGGCAGGGAGTAGATTGGAACTGCTTTGTGAGAGCATTGCTCCCTGATTGTTAGTCCTTGTGCTGCCCACCCAACCCACTCATGTCATCCTCCTCTTCTGCTCCACTCTTTGGGCAGATGTACCCCAGTTGCTGAGTGTTGCCTCAGTGTAAAATAACATGTGGTGCTTGTGGTGTGGGAAGGAAGCTGGCTGTGAGAGATAAAGGTCTGAGGTTAAGAGCAGACCGACTGTTATGCTCCTGGGGCTTTGCTGCTCTTTGTATAACCTTAGTGTGGCTGAGCGATACAAATCAGCACTACCTTTTCTGATAAAATTCATCCACCAGAGGCAAGCAGCAGCCATACCTCCACATCTTTTTGTAATTTTTTACAGTCCTGGTGTTCCAAAGGGTCTGGATGGGTCAAAGGTTAGTTTTCCACTATATTACTGGAAGACGGCGACCAAGTTTGGTTGGGGCTCAGAGACTTAGGAAATAAACTGAAGGAAAAAAAAGTATATCAGAGAACTTGCAAGAAACAAAGGCCTCAGGGAAATTCCAAGATTGCCAAAGTAAAGAATAGTCACTGAGAATGTTTGTGCAAAACCACCATCTTCTTCCTTCCCACAAGGATTAGTACAACTCACTTTGAAAGAGAAAGAAAGAATCAAGAGAGCAAGAAACATTTCACCCAGCTGTGCCACTCTGCAAAGCCTCACTGCTCTACTTCACCCAAAGCAGCAGGCAGAAATGCAAAATCATGCCATTTGTGATCGACAGAAACAAAGCTCAGTGTTTGCATGGGTGGGGGAGAGAGACAGTCAACTTTATCACCAACTGGAAAAAATGCAGAATAGAAATGTTCTGGTTGCTCTTTAAAACTTCTTTCTTTTTAATTATTTTTCCTATTTGTGCAAATTTTAATTATTTTTGTTCACTGAAAATACAAATCCTAAATGAAGCTTCATTGTACATAGAGATTAAGCCATAGTTTTGAAAACTAGAGAATGAAAGTAATGGTTCTGGAGGGTGCTCCACCAAAATCAATCTTTACTCTTCAGTGGAAAACAATAATTAAAATTAAGTTAGGAAACATGGAAAAAAACAAAGAAGATCTGATCTGATCTGATCTAATCTCCTCCAAGTGTTTCTTAGCCTATCTTAAGAAAAATCTTCTCCCTGATTTTCTGAAGTTCTGTGCAGTACAGAAAAATCTTACAGTCCTGAGGGCTACAGAATAAGCAACTGTGGGTTTAGCAGGCAGGTCTGTGGCAGCTGCAGTCTGTTCTTTTGCAATGTCCAGAGCAGCACAGACATTGTCCTTAGACAACCTTGTCCAACCATTCTGTCATCTGATTCAGACTCAAGCTAACTGCTCAAAGGGAAAAAGTATTGTGAGCATCTGCATAACTGAAACCTGAGGCAAGCAGAATGTTACGTGAGTCTAGGACGGCTAAAAATTTTCACAAAGAAGGGAAACAAAAATCTGCTTTTTCTCTGCGGTCAGCTCTGTCCTGAACATTGCTCTAGCTCTGTCACATAATCCTGACACAAGGAAATCACTTCATCTAAGAAAATTCGGTGGGCCCAGAATGGAATTGGCATGTAGAAACCTCGTAATTCAAAACACAGAGTTTGCATATTTTGGATACTGATTTTATTAAAGATAATAAAGTACTACTGATACTATAAAATACTCTGTAGATCATAATCAGTTCTCAGGATTATATTATTTATTGGTAAAATATCTAGTATCTAAATGTTCCAGCAAGTTCAGGTGAAATCAATAGAGCTCAAGAACTATGAAAATCAAGTCTGAAGTGCATAAGAAGAGAATAAACTGTCTGCTTTTCACACTGTAGAAACTGTAAGCAGTGAAATTAAACAAAATTATGCTTCAGCTAATGTAATAAGATATGCTTTTATCTAAGGTTGAATTGATAAATTGATGGACTAAAATACATGTTATGCTGAAAGTGATGAAAATGTGTTTTGAGTTTTCAGCCTTCCTTTTTTTTTTCTTTCTCCATTGTTCCAATTCTTTTTTAGTCTTTCAGTTTTGTCAGTGAATGCAAACAAACAAACAATGGAATGACCAAATAAATCTGAAACATATTTCACAAAAGGAGACCCTAAAGAGTCCTAGCTTAGCAAAATTAGGTTAGGAGGAGTTAAAAGAAGCTGCTGACTGATGAAAATCCAGTAAAGATACCAAATAAGCAGAGTAAAAACCTTGCCAGTGAATTTAAGAGTACAAACGAAGGGACAGGATGAAGTGTGCAGGGTGATTTTTAAATAAAAACCCAGATGGGTTTGAAGTAAGAAATGCGTGTTAGCTAATGGAGAAACGGTGCTTCCTCTTCCTCTCAGTGAAGGTCCATAAATCAAAGCATTTATGGGCTTTACTTAAGGCTTCCTATATTCGTGGCAGCAATAGCTGAAAGGAAAACCAGAGGAGCCAGCTCAGACTGCCCAGCCATAGGCAGGAGCGAAGGCAGCAGCTTGCGATTTGGAAAAAGTTCTCTCTGAAAAAACAGTAAGAAATAATTGATTGAAAACCCATCCAATGTAACTAAGGTAGCCTCCTGTAGAACAGATTTTGTTCTCCAAATCACTTGCAAGGTCCATATTTTAAAGACTGCTTTCCATTTCCAATCTGCACCCACATGATGCAGTTCATAACACATATCTTTGTTCACAGAGGGTGTCTTTCCTAGCTTTAAGGGCAATTTTGATTTGCAAAGGGCAATGTCAAATCCTATCAAATCAATGCTTTCTCCAATGAGAGACATGGAAAAATTCTGACAACAGGAGCCTGACAGTTTGCAAAGCACTTAAAACTCACTAGTCCTGAACACTTTCTGGGTTTATTTGCATAAAACACACCCCTTTCCTTCTATTTCTTGCCTCATACATTAGATTATTTTCATACTGCATATTAGACCACTAATAAGGCACAAATTTCAGAGACCATGATCTAGTCTAATAAGCACACAGAGTTTAGGACTGAAACTCCCTTGTTTCCCACATCATCTTCATTGGCTGTATGTTCTAGTGCAATGACAATTAACAATAATGTGTGATTTTTCCATCCAGACTTAAATTTCTATCTGCAGAAGTTAAAAACTCTCAGTTTGGACAGCTCATAAGGAAAAAAGTACATCTCGATAAATACTAAGCACAAAATAGTCGTTAGACAAATTATCAGAACTTTGGAAAGAAGCTGAAAGACAATTGTGAGTTGCAGTGAAAGTTGAATAAAATGAATGAGGAAGAACTGATGGAATGGTTTCTTTTCTAAGTGTTTGGTTTTCATGTGGAAATCCAGTATGTATGTTCACAGTAAAAGAAATGATAAGAATCTCTTCCTTTCTCAGACTAGGCTTATTTTCACCTTTGTATGGCTAGGAGTTCCAGAAGTCCAACCTTAAGGACATGCACAATATTCCCAAAGGGATAGAATTCAATGCTAACCTCAAAATTTTATGATCTAGTGGGATTTTTTCTCTTTTTTTTTCTTTCTTTTTTTTTTCTTTTTTGTGTGAATGCACAGCAGTAAGACATATCTTGAAACTTAAGTATATGCTGATTTGTCGTCCACCCCCCCTACCCCCCAAAAAAAAATCACTAAGCTCTCCATGCAAAATCCATGACAAGTGTGTGAACCTGGACATTTTAGTAGAAACCAGCAGGGTCAATCTTACATTTTGCTTAGCCTGAGAAACTGTAACTATCATAATTTTCAGGAGAAAAGACATGACCAGCGTGGCAGAACTCTGTCCAATAAATGTCAAGATTTTAATAACATCTTTAGAAGTTATTAAAACAGCCAACAGACAGAACAACCGGCAGGAAGGTCAAAATGAGAAGAATATGGATATGCTAATTTTGGAACTAGTCATGTTACTAATCTCTGAGCACACTGAAATGAAAATTTCTTTCATGGCAAGAAAAAACCCATGGTTGTGATCTTTAGAAAAATTCCAAAGTGTATATTGTTAAGAGAGTTAATGCAATGAGGGGAGTTACAAGACAGACTGACGTTGCCTGCTGAATGACTGTGCAAAACAAAAGCAATCTGTATAGCATGAGTTGCTTCAGAAAGAAGTATAATGAAGTTTTTGTCTCAGATTAGGTATTTTCGAAATTAATTTGTGCTGGAAGTGTTATAAATTCCATTCCAAAGCAATTTGGAGAACAGTAATTTGGATAGAAGTCTCTCTATACTAAAGCAGAATGTAAAATATTCCATTTAATTTCAGTGGAGCTACATTTCCATTTGTTCTAGATTAAGTTCAATTAAACTGTGACAAAGAAAGAAGAGCTAAAGACAGAAAGCATTCATCCATTGTGAATAAGATATGTGTCTAAAATCCATATCCAGGCAAGATCACTTGAAGATTCTACAGAGAACTTTCCTGCTTTATTAAAACCAAGTCAACTTCCTGGGGATATTTGTTCAATGTTCAGGAGACATTCTCTTCAAATCTACATTTAGTCTCTGTATAACACTTTCAGCACTCTTGCAATATAGCTCTTAATGTTCTTCAACTCCCAGCTAGATTGAGGAATCTGACTGCTTTTCTCAATTTGGGTGAAGTTAAAGGAATAAATGACCTTTACTGGCTGAGTAAAAAAACCAAACAAAAACAAACAAAACCCCCCCACACAACAACAACAATGAAAAATCCAAAACCAAAACAAAAACAGGAAAGAAAAGCTAAGTAATTCATTTTCACTCTAAATATTGACAAAAAAAATTCAGAGAATTTAACAAGAATTTAGAAATAGTTTGGTTTCCATGACCAGATCAAATCTGCCTTATTGGATAGCTGAAATATCTAACAGAAATATAATGCCTGGATCTATTCTCAATAGCTAACATCAAATTCCACTCCTGACCCTTTCCTGCCTTCCTATGATTGGACTTCTTTTGAAGCAACTTTTAATTAAGAAATCCTGCTTTTTTAATGTCTAATCCTCTACTAAAATTTTACTTGCCTGTCATACAGCGTATAACCTTGCATTTTTTCCTCTTTGACTTTGCAGAATAAATTTTCAAGATTATTTTAGTGCTCAAAAATAACCAAAAAGGTTCTCAAATTTAAAACATTTTTGCATGTTGTTTATCTTTTGTCTCTTTTGTTTGTTGTGAAATGTCCTGTTCTCTTTCAGCCTTTCCTAGTTCTACTCCATGCCCCAAAGCACCTCCAAGGAATGGTTTCCTACTTGAGAGCAGTCTGTCCTCCTTTTATAAGCAGAAAGCACCTCTATTCTCTGAAAACTTATGGTACTCTCTGTTCTCTGCAACCATGAGCGTGAGAAATAATCTTACTTTTTTAGTAAAACATCCAAATCACAAGATATACGGATAAACCTCTCCTCTGAAAACACCCATTTCTTCCATGTTGCCAAGGAAATGAGTACACAGTTAATCACAATCAACAAAACACAGTCCTCTCCACCTTCTCTATTTCTATCTCAGTCTGTCAGCCCTCCAGACAAGAAGCTTCTTACTGCATTTTTGTACAGACTTGAGGGGTGAGACAAAATAATTAAGAAAAAGCCTTTGCATTCTAAGAGCATCCTACAAGGGGGGATTTAAATTGGGAGATACAGGACATATTGGTGACTGAGTTAGGCTGTGGCCTGAGAAACTGAAGCCAGGAGTTCCACAGGCACTCGAAGGTCAGCAGATTTCTCATCTCTTTCTCAGTGTACCCTGCAGGGTTCTGTTAACATTTTGCAATAGGTTCAGCAGCTAAGTTTTTGGGGTGGGTGTAAGAGTGCACCACTTCCTGTGGTGTTCTGCTTCCTGTTTTCTCAAGGCTGATGGAGACGAGCTGGCGGGGCTGCTGATTTTGAAACAGGGGCAGATGCATGATTGTCTTGTGAGAGCACAGAATGAATCATCATCCCGTTCTTATAGAACAATCCAGAATCTTTCCAGAGTTGGAACTCTAACTCTGTGGCTTTGGGCTACCTGCTCTTTCATTGAGAAGAGGGTGGGAAATGCCCCGAACACCAAAGAGTCAAAAATCAAGAGCCAAACCACAATAGATCATGAGATTAGTTTAAAAATCATGTAACTTTTGGAATATATTTTCTCTGTTCACTGAATTTCCATATTCTAAGCTACAGCCATTCTCTGCAACAGAAGCAAGAAATATTATCTTTTTTAATACGAAAAACATGAAGTATCAAGAAACTTTTAATAAAACTACAAGTCAGTAGATGGACATAGATGGCATAGATGGACAGAAAGATTACTGAAACTCAGAACTACCTTTACACAGGTTTTGATAAACATTCAAAGAAAATAAATATTCAAAACATTGAAGGATTCAAGGATACAGTAATTCAGTTTATTCTTACTATATAAGAAGAGAAATCTGTGGCAAAGGACAGGAAAGGAAGGGAAAATAAATTGGCAAAAGAAAAATCTTCTATAAGATAAAAGATGCAGAATAAATCTATCCTGATGCAACTTTACCTGGTTGTTATTATTATCAAAACCTTAGTATCAACATGAGAGATCACCCCAAACTGTTTACAAATAACTATAGTATAACCAGGATTACAGAAGATGCTTCCCTGAGTAGGACGTTCTTAAAACTGAAATGAACATTTGAAGAACCTGCTTGCAAGAGCAAACACCAAACTCCCCCCAAAACAAAACCCCAAAGGGCAGTCAAATTAATACTGTACTTAGAGCTTCAGACTCATATCACCCCCTAGATTATCTAGAAATTTGAGGCTAACACCTGTTAGCTAATGTATGCTAATAAATATGCTTGAGAAATCTTGTATGGACAAGGCAGTGTGCATTTTACTGTTCACTAAGCTCACATATTTAAATATTAGGTTTTCCTCTATGATTTGTTATCCATCATAGCACTAGATCTTTTTGGCAAACTGATTTTTTCTTAATCTGTTTCAGGTCATATCCAAGCTCCCCAGTGTTCTCCAGACTGTTTCATCATTAAAGGCTTAATACATTGTTTTTGTCATCAATTCCATGCCCAAAAGCAGCCCAGGTCTACATTTTGGAAACAAGACCTATGCAAGATTGAAAGAAGACCATGAGAAAATAAGAGCATAAAAGATCTCTCTTAAGACTGAAGGACTTAAAAGGACTTAAAAGGGAGGACTCTGGGGGACCCTCATAGGGAGATATGTGTGGTCACTCTTGATATTTGGAGCCAGCCCAGAAAGGAACAGAGACTACTATTTAAACCAAATAGCTCTGTTTCTCCTTGGTGTCACTCTAAGGCTTGTGCCTCAAACTGTGTTCATCTCTACTGGCTGTTAAATGTGTACTTTGGGCTAGATTTAACATACTTAAGAATACTTTTATATTCCATTACCTGTATGCTAACACCTCTGCTTTTGTTCATCTATTTGAACCTCATGCCTTGTCTAAAGTGCCTGAAAATATTTGCATATCATTTTCCACTTCCTGGACCCTCATACTCTCCTATTCTTGCCTGGTCCCTTACAATCTTAGACTGTGTTTTATAGAAATATTTCACATGGGTGAATATCCCTTTGCTTTCAGAATTCTTGTCATGGCCTGCTCTGAGTTTTCATGGAGAAGTGAATATGAAAGAGCTTGAGTTCCTCTCTTCACACTGCATTTGTTTCACTTTCTCCTCTTTTCACTCACTGATTTAATCTGAATCTCTCTCTGAGCTCAAGTGTAGGGTTTCTGAGTTGCCAGTACATAGGATGAATACTTTGGAGCTGCTGGAGTGTGCAAGCAATGAGAACATTCCATTAGATATCTTCCTGACCTGTGTCAGTGGCTCTACCTTCAAGCATCCCTTTGTTTAATTACATTTTTTTTCCTGAAACTCTCATCAAGACTGCTTAGTGGTATCTACACAGGATTTTGCATATAAAACTCTAGAATAAGAAAGAGCATTTCCCAGTTTCCTTACCATATGACTGAGCAAAATATTTCTGAGACTCAGTCTGTGGTGCACTAGAAGATAATTTATTTATTTTTCCTTCCTGGCTCTAAAGGCAGAATGACTGCAGCCATCAATTGCACAGAGCTTTGGCAGTCTGCATGCAGCTCAGTCTGCAGCAATATGGGGCTAGCATGGCTATGGTGGGGCAATTATTTATAACCTCACCTGAGGAGTTTGCAAACTGAAGAAGCAGAGTAGAGAGGTGCAGACAGGTCTTGGAACATGAGAGGAAATGTAATGCTAAAAGTTGTGGATGGTGGAAAAAAACCTGAATGTGGATGGCGGTAAAAAAAAGAGAAATTCTATAGAGTTATGTCATCTGTGGACTTATCAGTGTCCATCAGTTTGGATGGCATGATGAGTGATTCTAACTTTCCAAAAATGTCCTACCCTGTTTTCTGGAACTGCACTAATACAAAGGATCAAATCCCATCACTTTGCAATTACTGATGTACTGCAGTAGCTCCAAAACCTCTGTGTGAGGAAGCAGAGCTTTCCAGACCTGTGTGCTGACTGTGCCCAGCCCTCTGAAAGCACATGCAGGAGGTGCCAGGGCCTTGCTGGCCAGAAGGCAGGCTGCACTCTGCAAACTGGCTGCCCAGGGCTGCTCTGAGCCCGTGGCTAACCATCAACTCAACTGTCAGGTGGGGGTGGGGGCATTGCAGCCATGTTATGAAAGTTGTTTATCCACTGATTATCAGCAGCAAGAACACAGATGAAATAACAGCAGGCTTTTACAGAAAGAGCCTCTAAATTGCATGATGGTAACAGGCAGTGCACTTGTCCGTGGTTTGTGCTCCAGCAGAAACCCTGAATAGGTTAACTAAAAACAATCCTATTCCTCTTTCAAGGCTTGATAAATACAGACTGATCAACTTAAATTGAAACAGCAGTAGCAAAGTTTGGAATGTGGGAGTTCTAGGGAAATGATGCCTATGCAATGCTGGACCTGATTCTTTCCCATACAGGTAATCATCAGCAGAGTACAGGAACCTCTGCAGTCCTGTCCTCTCACAGAGCACTTTAGGTGATCAGCAGGCACAAGCACAAATGCAAGCTTGAACTTGCAGCTATCAGTTAGATAAGCCTTAAGTCTGTTAAAGAGGGAAAAATTGTGGTGACAGCATTTTCCAGAATTTAAAAATTTGTGTCACTGCATAAAAGAACACATTTGTGAGAAGTTGCAAGGCTGGATGACCATTCGAATATAAGTAGTTAGGAATACAGGGCCCAAGAATTTTCCAAGTAACCTCTCTTGTCTGCTCAGGGCCACAGCTGTGTGTGTATATCAAATCTACAAATTTTTTAATTTGGATAAAATGGTATGGAATATGGAAGAACAAAATCTTCTGTTCTCATGTAAAAGGCCCATAGAAAATACTACTACAAAGAGAGAAGTTCTTCATCTTGTTTTTACTCCTGCTTTTTTTGGTTCCTTTCCTCATCAGACTGGAAAAACATGTAGGATTCTCTCATCACTGTAATAAGAAACTATTAAAAAAAAATAAAAACCTTCTTGGCCTGGGTGAAACTTCTTTGACTCCCTTCTATATATAAACCTAAGCAAATATTGGAGACAGATACAACCAAAGCTAATTGAAAATATGAAAGGAGTAGCAAAGCTTAGAAAAAACTATTACAAGGTATGTTTTCTGATTGTTTTCTGAATATTTTTAACATAATTTGAAGAAACTGGACCTATGGGGAAAATTACTAAAAAACACTTTGCATTTCCAGTGCAGTCAAATAAAATAAACATGGTCCCCTGAAACATATGCACAAAACCTAGAGGTAATTAATCTAGCAATTTATCACTACCCAGAGAAATTCTGTTGTAAGAAACAATATTCCTCACCTGTGCAAGACTGCTGAGCATAGAATACATTTGTAGTAAACCTGCATGTGTGAAGGGCCTTAATTTTGTTGTCCAATAATTGGTACTGAACTGTGTGTCCTTTATCCTTATACAGCTGGAAGAAAAATAAAGAAAATCAGTACCTTGCCTTTATAGCCATATGTTCCAGCATCTCACTGGTAAAAGGCATATAACAAATGTGAAGAAAGCAAGAGGCTTGGGGAGTCATGCACACAAAACCAGAAACTGCAGGAGTACATAATCACTTCACAAATATTTCAGATTTTTTGCTCATATTGTTGCCAAGCGGATTCCCTAATGACAAATTAGCAATTTCTGACTGCTAGGATGATGAGCACTCCACTACAGATTCCCAAAGAGGTCTCCTGCAAAATCTAGCATTTAATCTGTCAGTCAGAGCTCAAAGTAATGCAATGTAAATATAATGCATCTAAGGCTGAGGAAACAGTTTTAGCCTCAGTGGAGTGTGCTGAAATGCTAAAAGAAGAGGAAGGTCTTGCTGGCTGACAGGATTTGTGAGAAAATGTTTGAGGATTGAGATATTTCTCTGAGGGTGTTTTCTTTTTGGGTGTGCTACACACTGTCACAAAGATCCCTGGGTAACATTCCCCGTGCAGGGATCTCCAGTCTGATGCCTGGGGGAGGTGGGTGATGTTCAGTGGCATGGCCAGGCCTGTGACTGAGCTGAAGTTCTGTTTAGTGCCTTAGTGCCCAGGTGTTCCTGCTTGTCTGGAGGATCCTGAAGGTGCTGCTGCACTCTGGGGTCTGACTGTGGCTCTCTAAACTATGTGGCCTTATTCTGAGAATAGAAGCCCTTATTGCCTAAGGTGAATGTTTAGTATCCTAACACATAGGAATTAAGTTTAGGGGAAAATCCCTGAGACACTGTAAACTCCCTGACATTTAAATTATCAGTTATCTTAGTTGCTCTTTTAGGAGGCATCATTGTCACAGGATGACACTATAAGGAGGGTCTGCCAAGAGATGTTTGGACAACTTGCCAAAAGGCAAGTGGAGTGACAGCAGCAATAAAGAGAAACAATAAATAATTTTTTGATGAAATACTGGTAAATAAACAGACTATCACTGATTTGACAAATTAAACTCATCAGATTTCCAAATTGGAGGTGGTTCTCTATAGGAAAATAAACACAAATCAGATTTAATAAGAATGTAATGCCTTTTAAACTTAGAACTACAGGCTAAGATATGTAGTTTCAAAAAGTTAAGTTTTGATTGTTTAAACACTCAAGAATAAAGATTTTGAAAATTAATTTGGGTTGGATTAAGACTTTATATTAAAAAAAACAAACTGAAGAATATTTTACATTTAATTTATTTGAAAGAACATAGTAATGACTTCCTGATTTGGGTTATTTTTCATACTCCAGCCAAGCACCTTTTATCAGGGACATTCCAAGCACCAAGCCTGATATAGCCTTTTGTGGTCAACGTGAAAATTTTGCCCTTACTTCTTTGAAAGTCTATGTAGGACATTGATGACAACTGACCTTGAAGGTGTTGAAGATCTTTAAAATATCCTTGTCTCAGGAATCACTGTTTTATGAGTACGTATAACAACTGCATTCAGTTTTGATCTTTCTAAGAACAGATTGCATCAGGAGAATAAACAGAAAAAATATTAAAGAAACTTTCTTTCCATGGTAGGAGAAAGGCAGCTGGGAGTGTGTGCACTGTAGAAGAATGAAGTGTATTTACTGGATGGAAGGGGAGCTACACAGTGTCTCTCTCCAAGCCTACACAAATTGGCCATGAAGAAAAGCCTGGTCTCTTCTGACATCCTACAAAATGGGAATGGAAAAAATGGAGACTGTTCTCTGAAGGAGATTCTGAGGAAGATAATAATTTTTTATTAGGCCATTCTTACATCATCAAGAGGTGGCTTGTGAGAAGAAGTAATTTTAGTGTTGACTCTCTTGAAGATTTGATGTTAATGTTTCAACAAGAATAGGAAAAAAACTACTGCAGATCCCAGTATCCACTCATAGCTGTTTACTAAATATAAAGTTCTCTGGCACCAGAGCTAAAAACACCTTGGTATATCCTCATACCTCAGGCCCTGCAAGAAAATGTACTCATCCATTTGGAACCAAAAAAGCAATAATGAAGGAAAATAAGTCATTATTATAAATTTTGTGCACTTAACCCTTTGCAAGTAGGCTCAGCACTTTAGCTGCTGGGCACTCATAGGAGTCATGTTCTGTGGCTGCCGTTTGCCTCCCACTGACAGGCTGATTGCAGACTGACTGTCCTCAGCTTATCCTCACGGATCATGCTCAATTCTTCCAGGACTTGCCAATGGCAGCCCTCTCTCTAGGACACACAGCCACTAGAAACAGACCCTGGAATCTTTGTATGGCTTTAATCTTGATTCTTTGTGCTCAGATTCTGAGCAGTAAGCGTGCAGACAGACCCTGTCAGGTCCTTCTTTCAAGAGCTATACAGTGTAACACAAAATGCAGTTCACCTGCAAAGCCCCCAAGGTCTTTCCCTCTGCAATGTTTCCTTTTCACTAGCTCTACAAAGTCAATCCCATCTCAACTAAAAGGAATCAAAGTTATGAACCCAAAATGGCACAAAATAAAAGAGTTGCTAGTGCAACTAATTTTAATCATTAGTCTTTCTCACATTATATCTTGTCTTTCTGAGTTTACCTTTTACTCTCCCAATTTGATGCAGCATATCTTCCATCACCTAGCTCAGCCCTTGTAGCAACCAAAGTGGAAGCAGCAAGCCTGTGCCCCACTCCCCAGCTGAGCTCTTTGAGACCACCTTCCCACAGCCCTCCCGCCCAGTGCCAGACAATTTGGGCAACAGTGCCTTAGATGACTGTCTCACACTGGTGGCTTGAGGATGAGAGGCAGTTTTTAACATTTCACAGAACAAGAAGAATAATCAAGTTAATCCACAAACATCAGGAAGCAATCTCAGGAGAACAGCTCAGCATATCGTGCGAAGGGGGAGTGAAATGGCAAAAGCTGTTCTAGTAAACTTCTATTTACCAGCATGCTGTTGAGCAATAGCCTCAGTGACATGCTGTCTATTCCTACTCACATACTTAGATTCTCACATGTATGCACAAAACCACAAAGGAGTCCCCTTGAATCCGGGTGTGATTTTCTGGTGGTATTTGAAAAGGGATAAATATCGTCAGGATCATTTTGTAAGATTTCACAGCACCCTCAACAGCAGCTTAGAGCCAAATCTATTTAAAAACAGTAAAGGCAGAGAAGTGAAGTTGCCTCTGGTTGTGATGTTTTTCTCTTTCCCGTTGTAGCTTCCTCTTTCTCTTCACCAGCTCAGCACTGCTGGCAGCTTTTTATAAACCACGATTCCTACTGCTGTCAGCTTGTTTGGAAACTACATGGTGAGCTCAGTCCCGCAGCTCCTGCTGTGGGTTTGTGTTTCACTGCAGGCCGGATCTGCTCCCAGTTCTGTACCCACCACCATCATTCTGATTCCAAAACACTCGAAATGCTCTGTGTGTTGAAAAAAAGCTTCAGTTCAAAGCAGAATTTTCCACTAAATGTACACAGTTATGCAGGATAAACTAAAAGTGGAAATGTAATCTCCTAAACACATAGTAAAAAACTTCTGCACAGAGTGACAGCCTCTGGAAGGTTAAACTGGACAGGGTGGGCAGTAGTGCCAAGTGACTCCAGGTTAACAGGAATCTGCACTGAGCATGCAAAGTGCTGCCATGACCAGAACAATAGCTGTGGAACAAAATGCAATATTAAGATTTTCCTTTTTGAGAAATCTTTGAAATTCCTCAGACAGCAAACACCTCAGTCTCCACCAGAGACAGGGTGGATAAGTGAGCAGAGCACTGTTCAGAAAGATTATGATTACAGGAATGATTAGGAACGAAACAGTGGAAAAGCTTTATTTAGTCATGGCTTCAAGAAGAGATTCCTAGCAAAGCAGGCAGAAGCAAGGGGAAGGAGCAGGAGCAGGACTGAGGAAACACTGTGGGTTGGGGCAGTGAGATAAACAGCACCAGCACTCCTGGAGTCTTTGTACTCTCCCTGCTACTCCAGTGACAAACTTTGCCATTGGTTTACTGGAGAAGCTGTTGGGATAGACATGTTCCAGTTTTTCTCACCACAGTAAGGATCCTACAGCCTGTTATGGACTGGGGGATGATGGCAAAATCTTGGCTGGAGACAAATGGTACTCAGAAGAAAGTAAAATAGAGGTGCCTTTAGATCTCAGAGTTAAAAAATATTTTTACTTATAGATCTCTAAAATTCATCTTTGTAGGTGCAAATATGCATGCATTTTACATGGCCAGCTTAAGCCCACTGATAAGAGGGTTATTTTTTTAATTTGTCTCAGATTCCTCAGAAATGCTTCAGTGACTTGCAAAGGCCTACAGACCATGAGATGAAAAATACCTAAATAGTGACTGGAAAATATAGGTCTAAATATAATACTTTTTTTTACAGGTTAAACTGAGCTTATTATTGATTTAAAGGAAAATAACTCTGGTAACAGCTGTAAACTATGCTAAATTTCATCACTGTTTAAAATACAAAATCTAGTACTTTAATTAAATTTTAAAGGCTTTGTATATAGGTGAAGTCTGTGACTGAAGAGACAAGAAACTTGGGTAAGTCCAGGGCATGGGAGTGGGAATAAGGTCACTGCAGAAGAGTTGAAGCTTCATTCATCAGGAGAGCATAATTTACCAGCAGCTTTACCTGTATTTGCCCATGCTGTACATAACTGCATGCAGTATTTCTAGCAGAACTGTAAGTATCTCAGCCTCTTGTGTTATCAGTCACAGAGGGTCACAGGGGTCACCAGCAAGACCCTCACTCAACAGAAAAAGCCATTGAGAGAGTCTGTCCCCTTCTCAGTTGGCAGGAATCCTGCAATCTGAGTTATAAATACTCAGCCATGGCTCTGTTTTGGTGTCTACTCCTCTGTCTCCTATCATCTCCTACTCAGAAAAGAACCATTTCCCTTTTCTTAATGACCACTGAAATCATTTAGGGAATTTCCAGCACATGGTGTGCAGATTCTGATTCACTTTAACCCCAGAAAATGTTTAACTCCTTCTGGTAATTATTGTGAATTGATCCAGTCCTACAAATGAAGATACCCCAAGTTCCTCTTTCCCTTTTTCCCCCTCAGCCATATACAAGCACTTTGGATTCAAAGCATCCTGCTCCTCTGCACCCCACTGCCACTGCACTGAAATCCTTATAAAACCTTAGGCTCTCCACATGGTTAATTTCTTCAAATTTGTGACTGTTTCTTCTCCTAAAACAGGAAGATAATTTCATTTTTCTCATTTTCCAAGATATATACCACTTAGTTTATTCTTCTGTAACATTCTTTAAAATACTACCACTAACATAATATGGTCAAAACAGAACCTCTCAGTTTTCCTTCCACCTCCTCCTATTAGCAAAGCTGTTGTATGGCTTGCTGTCCTTGAGGGTTGTCTCTGACATTGTGCCAACCTACACAACCAGGCTTTATCAAGGATATGCAGCTTCTTCTTGCAGAACACCTGTAAGAACAAAATTTTTCACTTTCCTTCCTTTGCTTAAACTCCTGCCCACGAATGACCTGGACAACAACAGTCTCCTTCTCTCTGGTGCTCCTGGCTTCAGACTCTCTTCTTCCTTTCTCTCCTTTCTCCATTTTAAGGGGGAGATCAAATCACTGTTCAAAAACTTTCTGTTGTATTTCTCCACTATTTTGCTTTAAACTGTCACATCAAAACCAAATTTTGATGTCCTTTTAAGACCCTTCATACAACTATTCCCCTCTAATATTTGTTTCTTTAATGTGCAATACAGAATGTAATTGTTTAGTGTTTGATGTAATAGTTCTGGCACAACCAAAAACATGAAATAGAGTTCAGTTCAGTACCTACTGCACTGTAGGTACAGAAATTGCTTGCATTAAAATGAAAAGATTGCAACATTAGAGGACCAATAGCCACAGTCATGCAAACAAGAGGAGGGAGGAAATAAAGTATCAACCCACATATTGTTAGCAAAACAACTGTGCAAAAAACATAGTACAAAAAAAATAGAGCAAAACAACTGCAACCAAAATTTATCAACACCTTCAATGGGCCTGTAGTCTTTACCTGGCTGACATAGCATTTGTCAAAGCAGTAAGCACACTTTGCTCCTAAAGAAAGGTAGAGCTTAAGATGGAGCTACTTATCTCTGGGCTGTTAATTTTTCTATCAGATTAGGTAAGGATTTCAGCTTTTTACTAAACTCTGAAGATTTCAAGACACCTGGAAAAATCACAGGCAAAAAAGTAAAAAATGAAAACTGAATAATCTAATTGCATGTGACTTAGTAAAGATGGTCTGAGGTTACAAAAGAAGGAGTTGTAATTAATTAAAACACAATTTTTCTAATTGGTAAAAAGTTTCTACAGATAATATACTCCTGAGTGTGTCATACGCTTCTGCCTGGTCACACACAAAAATCTGCAACCTAGGTCTTGCTTCAGCTCTTATGCAGCCAATATCCACAGGGAGGATGTAAGAACACTTCATTTCCCCTCTCTGTGCAACATTCCAAGAACAAAGTCCTTGTCAAAGTGGTGGCAGAGAGCCAGAAACACAGCTACAAACCCACCAGCTACCAAATCACGTTTATTTGTGACTAGTGTTGTTTTCTTTAGAATTCTGAGAGATTGCTAAGAGGTATAATCCTAGCAAGATGAAAGTCTGGAAAGTAGTATTTACATTTGGAGTGCAAGACTAGATACAGCTGAGCTCTCAAGAAAGAGCTGCTGCCTAAATATCCAAATTGAGCTCCACACAGCAAAGATGTCTCTGACACAGCTTGGCAGAGGTCACTACAGACTCAGGGCAAGAATCCTCTCCAATAGTGAATGTAGATCAACAATTGAGTTCAGATCATAAGACCCCTTCTAGAATCAATATCCTGATCCTTCCCACTTACTACACTTTGAACCACACAGCAGTATTAGAATGCATATTCTTCTCAAGGCAAATCACAGATTCACCTTAACCTTATAACTTAATTTTTACCATTGAAGTATCTGATTTTTTGGGGGCTGGGGGGAGGTGGTGTGGAGGTGAGAGGGAAGGTAACCTCTGTTGGACTGAAGGTTCTTTTTGAAGGAATGATAGACAATATTACCTTCACCTTACTGGTGCTGCTGACTGTAGGTAGGATGTACACTGGCTGTAGACTTCAAAAGTAGATGGTGTCAAAGCACTCTTCCATATGAATTGCTTGAAATGATCCAAATAGTTTGAGAAATTGGATGACAGTAAGCAAGCAGAAATGTGTAAATTGAAAATCTGTTGTCCACAGAATGCAGAAGATCATTAAAAACACATAAAGTCTTAGAGTTATTTGAAAATGCCTTAAAACACAAACAAGTTTTCCCAAATACAGTAAGTAATAAAATGCAGTTGACATGTAAATAGATCTTAAAGCCATATAAATTACCGAAGAGAGATTTTCTTCTTTGCTGAATTCTGTTTTTTGAAGAGTCTAAAAGTTACTAATCAAAAGAAAAAAATAAATGCTTTTCATTTCTGTAAGTAATTTCATGTCATAATAGCTCTTAAAACATCCATGAAGTTTTCTCTTCCTCCAAATGAAAGTGGTTTTCTCCATTCTGATATGGATGCAGTCTAGTCAATGCTTGAAAATCTTTGCCAATATCTTGAAGTTAGTTAAAACTGATGTTTTAATGACATTTTAAAGACATTTCCCACTAGCAAAAGTCTTTGTACAGATGCTGTTACATGAAATTCAGGAACTCATGGAAGCTGAACTGTAAAAAGCATTTCTTTGCAAGAACAAACTGCATCAGCTCTGGGAAGGGATGTCCACATAGGAAGGAAAAGTCTTTATTCAAATATACTCATGCCAATAAACCTGTGGGTATCACAAGGGAACACTAGTGAGTGATAATGCCACAGTAGAACTGGGAGCACAAACTTCAGGAGAGCCTATAGTCAGACTGTTCAAGTTCCTAAGGTGCAGGTCCACGTGAGAAAAAGAGGTAACAAATCATTTCCAGCCAGAATTTGCAGCCATTTTCTGCCTCCTACTCTCTCATATCAACATGTGCAACAAAGGTATTTCAACTCATATCCTCAGCTAGGTAGCAGAGCATTCAATCAGCAGTTATACAGAGAGGATTGTCCTCCAGACCCCACAGGGTCCACAGTCAGAGACCCCTGTCATCTCAATGGATAGTAAATGTTAAAGGATGCTATACAAGGCCTACAAGCCATATTAGGTCTAGATAAAAACAAGTTTCATGCTAAAACATAGAGAATATGGAACACATAGGGGATATGTTTGGTGGTATTGTCTTTCTGTTACAAGAAAACTCAGTAGCAGAATCTGTGTAAATACTTGTTTCTGATTAAAGGACTACAGAATGAGTGGTGCTGTCTGTGGTTTAGTAGTGGGGAAAATTACCTTTCAAGCACCAACAAGGTTTGAGGCGACAAGACCTCTCTGTGATGTGGCTGCTTTTGCTTTGGTAGTTTGTGGTTAGAAGTAGCTTAAAGAAAAAAATGGCTAGAGGTACGGGAAGAAATATTTTCAAAAACTACACACAGTGAGGTGATGGTTGGAGGAAAAAGATTCATATGAATGTTAAATGCTATCAGAAATAATCTTTCAAAAACTTAGTCCTTCAACTCATCTGTTTTTTCTCTAATTCTCGAAATTCCATCATGGAAAAGGATCCCTACCCTACTTCAAAAGCCTTTTTGAAGGTCAGAATGCATTCTGTGAGTAGCAGTTCACATCACATACCTCTGGAAATCAATTCCCTACTACACAACTGTTTCATAACTTCATCTATTTTCTGCATGTAAGTCATCTAATAAGGCAACTGCAAGGATCTGGGGCAAAAGTATCACCTCTAGTAGACCCTGCTTTAGGGGTGAGAAGATTCTGTGTTTACAAACAGGATAAAATACCAGTTATATATAATTGTGAGAAACTAGTCTGTGTTGAACTTCAGCAAGGTTGTTACTAATGATGTTGCTATACAAATGTGATAAACAAGTGCTTTATTTCACTTTGAACATTTCCATTTATGAAGATACCCTCTTTTCTGGGAAGATTACTCAATTGCTGGACTTTCTACTGGCCCTGAAACCTTATGGCATATAATTTAGTTTTGATTCAGCATACAGAGAATCAATTTAATTCTTTATATCCATTGCCTTGGTGCATTTATGATTACTGTGTGCTTGGACCTGGTCGATATTGTTGGCAATCTAACATTCCCTGAGTGCAGTAAGGCTGGTGCAAAATATCTGTCCTTATTAGGCAACTTCCTGTGCTAAATGACAGTACAGAAATATCATCCAGTCTATGGAATATAGTTTCATTCCACTTTAATAGAAGCTTCTCTGTATGAAACACATTCTTAATGCTTGCAGAAGCTGCTTAAGCTATCTTCCAGTGTGCAGTGAATCAGATAGCATATCTTGCTTGCTCTGAATAGCCTTGTTAACAGACACACAATTTCCACAACTGCTTTTATCACCTATTATTCAATTACCCACTGTAAGATTTGTGTGTTCACTCCCTTCTGCTCTGTTTGCACTGAATTTTATCATCAGGGTGGTAGTTTGCTTCTCTCCTTTTCCCCCAGGTGGTTTGATTGCTTCCAGGCTGGTATCCAGAGGCAGACTTGAGAACCATCTCAGTGACAGAAGTGGACTGTTAAGCAGCTTGCTTATTCCCAGGCTGAAGTCAAGAGCTCATGGTATGAATTAAGTAAGAATTAAATACTTATGTATCTACTAATGCTGATGAAATTCAGCCAGAGGCTTCAAGAGTTAATATCCCACATGTTCTTGATTTTGTCCCATTGCTAATATGGTTTGCTCATTGAGTTCTTGAGGGTGGGGAATGAGAGGAACTTGTGAGTGGCCTCTGGTTTTACCAGTGTACGAGGGAGGAAGTCTGGAGTGGCTGAAATTCCCCTAGCACACAGATCCAGGTGAGTGGTGAACAGGCTGCTTTCAAAAGCAGAACCTGTGGCACATAGGCATAGACTGAAGGGGAACAAACCAGACAAAGAAACTTCACTTTTCCAAGCCATTAGTAACTAACTGCAAAGCAAGAAGGCATTTTGCAGAATGAGAGCTCTGTCCCCTTGTAGCCAGGCCCCATCCCCTACAGCCTGCCCCGTGCCACTGAGTATGAAGGGCATTTGATCAGCACAGCCAAATGCAAGCAGAAGACTGGGATAAAGAGAGGGGAGAAAACCAGGAAAGCAGAGTTAACACAAAGTATTTCTGCACCCAACTCTTTGGGCAGGAGTCTACACATCTTGTACTCTATTCACTGTTAAAGGCACTCAGGACCTGAGGGAAGTCATAATGAGGGACATGTATTAATTTCTCCTTTTCCCCACTCACTTTCTCCTTGCATGAATTATTAAAAAAAAGAGCTCGCAAGAAAGAAATAAGAGGACAAAGTAACTTTCACTGAATTTACTCTCATGCAAAGCTGATGACAGAAGTCTCATGGGCATAACTTCAGTGTTTTGTATAAACTAAGGCTGTGTATTTGAAACTGCACGTTCTTTTTTTCCTACCTGCTAGGTATTGCCACGTAATTTCAACACAGGACTATTATTAACTGGCAGTCTATGCCACTGCTCTGGCCTCACAGAAGTTGCCAGGAGTGTGTGTTTATGATTTACCCTTAAACCTGAGAGCAGCACCATGGTTATGGGTCATGTAGAGTGGGAAGCACACACTGGCTGCTGATAGCAGGCCCAGGCTGATTATACAGCAGAGCACCTGTCCATGGCTGGGGCAGACTTCCTGCTGCAGCGCCACAGCTCCCTGCAATGAGATTTATGCAAACTGGCTCAAGAGTGATGTCACAGCGTGCTGATAGACCCAGGCTATCTGCCTTCTACAGACATTTGATAAAATCAGGAACTTCGCATACAACTCGGGAAGAAGTTCACCTCACAACCTACTAGGGCAAACTATGAAAACTTGTTAGGGTCCTCCTATCCTGAGATCCGCCACTGCTAAGGGACTTCACAGAGTCCGAGGATCTCACTTTTTTCTCTTTTTTTAATTTAATTTTCATTTTTCTTTATTTTTCCTTTCCCTCCCCACTTTTTTTTTTTTTTTTTTTTTAAATATGGTTTTTTGCAAGTCAGTTATTCTGGATGTTTGAAAACTGAATTAAGCAAAATTCACTCAAGAAGTTGGCTGAATGTTGCAAGCTTGCAAGATGGAAGGATTTCCCCTAATTCCCCCTGTGAGTATATGGATTTATTTGTAATATGGATCATTGGGCTCAGAAGCAAAAGACAAAGTAAACCAGGTTTTGTTATTTACGAATATCTGTCTTGGTCTGTATTTGTAGTGCCAGGAAGTTCGGCTTAGGTCAATATATAAAACTAGTGACAACACTGCAATGAAAGGGAAATTAACATTTCCTCCCCAAACTTGTATCTGATTTTGATCTCCATTTGTTTTCACAGATTAAATGTATGGTATTTTTGTACGGGACGTTTATAGCAAGTCAGTAAATCTCTTTTCTTCAGTGCCACCTACGTGATATAAAAGCCGTCTTTCTTCAGACTGTAATTCGTAATCATCTGAAGTCTCTGACTTAGTTATGTATTGCACTGTCTACTAATCTGTGAGAGAAGAATTGTTGAATGTTGATTTACATCTTGCAGATTTTAGGACTCTCTGTGTTCTTTGCAAGGATGGCATTTTAGTTTTTAACTAAAACTTTTCTTGAACTAAATTATCTTGAATACCCTGACTATGAAAAAGCAATTGGCGAATGGGGAAAAAATCCTATGGTCCTTATTTGGGTCCTTCAATGCTTTCTCTGCTTTTTCTGTGTGCTTATGGGGCAGGTCTATCCTTTCCTTAACTCTGAAGCATTGTTGTACTGCTGCAATTTATCGTATGGTGAGTTCAAAAATTATTATTTATGAAGAAAACCATGTCACTAACCTGTTGTTCAGAAACCAGCCTTAACGGGAAATCTCTTAGCAGAATGGGTACAAGAGGCCTTAAATAGATTTCGTTAAGTTTGTAGAAGCTGAAGAGGTGTCAAATAAGGTGGTTCACTTGGCTTTTTATGTGGTAGATAGCTTACAGTAATTGCTATTCATGTGTCAGAGAACAAAAAGAGACAATGCAGATTCAAGGGCTTTTTAACAAAAACTGGTATCAAGTTTTGGTGTTGCCTTGTCCCATTTAATGAAGACTAAAGACATTTCTTATCTTCCATCCAGAAAGACGGCCCTTTGAATTCCTGTCATGTTCAGAATTCATGATGACTGAAAGTATTTATCTTATTTTTGGGGGAGACCCTTTATTTTCTCAGTTTATCTTTAGTGTCACTGAAATCACCTATCTACCCAAAGGGTGAGAAAACCCTAAAAATAATTATTCTTTTTCTTAAGTACACAGAATTTCCCAATGGGTCTGCTGTAAGTGCAACAGAATAGAAATCAGAATAGAAACCAAGAAAATAAAAATGTATATAGAGATTTCTCAGTATGTTACTTGTGGAGCTTAAAAAAAATAAAATTAAAAAAAACCACAAACCTTGTCCTTATCTCCCCCAGAAAACTGCCTCTCCATTAAAAAAAAAACAAAAAACCACCAATTGTTAATTTTCTGTCCATTCATTAACACATAGCCAAGTTTTCTGTCTTTTTTTTTTTCCCCAGTGTTGAATTCCAGGACGTATGTTGAATAAATTGAGTGAAAAATCACAGTTTGGCCCATATTCTAATTTGTGTTGCATTTAATATTCTGTCTGAACTGTGTTCTGATGAGTGATACAACCGGCAGTGAAAACACAATTACATCTTATTGAAGCAGGGCAATTAGATTTTTATTTTTGTGATTAAACTGTAAAAAAATTAGCAATTTTGTGGTTTTGTGCTCTCAAATTTGCTCTAAGTGCACTTTGAGCACTGCCAGCTAGAGCCCTGCATGTCTGTGTCTCCTGGGACGTTTTCAGCGGGGAGACACGAGCCTGTTTCTAGGCAGGGGCTGCAGCAACACTTCCCTCCTCCACCCCTCCCCATGCAGTTGAGGGTGGGTCAGTAACTGCTTTCTCTTGCCTGTGCCAGGAAATTCTTATCCTGCAGCTGGAAAACACTGTTTAAATGGTTTGGGAGCACTGCATCTTCCTCTGAAGATTAGGAATCGTGTGGGGAAAAAATTCGGCAGGCTGGGTCTGTGTCTTCCAATGCACATAGAATTCAGTTGTGTTATGGGTCAGAAAATTATTAAGTCAAACACCTCTGCCTGAAGAGGGTTCCATTCATTTATGAATTCTTAAGTAGCCACCTGTAGAAATGACAGCTTTGAATGAAGTATTTTTGCATGAGAGCAAAAATGCCCCACAGAAGTGTTCTGTTCCACACAACTGCATTGTCAACACGGTCCAGTGAGGCTGGCCCAATGAGTAATCATGCTAATAATTTTACTCATCTTTTCTAAAATAGTTATACTGTAATTTTTTTCCAAGGAAATATATTTAATCTTGGCCTTAAAGCTTGTCTCAGCAGCACATCACTGGAAATTGTCTGAAGTATTTTTGGATCACATGCTAGTGAATAGTGATTTTACAATTTAGTGATTTTACAATTTCCTGGAATTATCTGACAAAATCTTTGGGAGTAACAAGATTTTCAGACTGCCATTTAGTTGAGTCCAATGTGTCTCTCTTAACCAATGCCAAGTGAGCTTTCTCTGTCTGGTTTTGTGGCTTTTGCCTTGAGTTTCAGGGCAAAGATGGAAGACTGAGGCCACTCTTCATTTATCAAAGTCTGTGACAGAAAGTATTGTTTGCTGACCTCTTACTTGAGGGTAGAACACTGTCTTAGATAGTGTACTGCACCTCATGGCATGCATGAAAGGAGATACCAACTTTAGACCACAAATATGGGATTCTAACAAAGCTTTCAGTCACTCTTTTGCGTGGAAACAACCGATAGAACAAATGGCCATTGACACCAGTTAAATATTAAACATAAGCTATTCTTTGCTTTTTGCCAGGAGTAACAAAACAGTTCAGTGTCATGGAAGTGCTGTCAGTAAGATGATGAAATGGGTGTGGGTGGGGAGGTTCCAGAGAAGGACAGGGCAAGAGGGTAAAGACTGGCACAAGAGGCAACAGCAGTACATGGTGAAACCACTTCTCTCTAATTAGAGAAAACATTTCTAAAGAAACTTTTCTAAAAAAACAAACAAACCAAAAAAAAATACCCAAAAAACCACCACCAATAACAAAACCCCCCCCCACCAAACAAAACAACAAACCACCCCCCAAAAAATCAGAAGGCAATTAAAAATAGGTTATTGGAGATAGCCTCTCTAATAAATAGAGGGAAATATCCCACCTTCCCATAGGATAATTTGAGAGAATACATGCTGCTCTATGTCCTTTAACCACCATCTGATTAAGTTTATGATAAGTAGGCTTTTAAATATTTAATATACATCTTGCCATGTTAGTTACTGTGCCCTTGAGGATCAGACACCAAGCGGTGGCATTACAAGTCCTTTGTGGGGACAAATTGGTCCAGTGGCATGGGTTAACAAGGATACACACATCCATGTTTTATCAAAAGGATCACTGGACAGGAAACAGATCCAAGGACAAAAATTCCAAGGATTCATAATAGAGAGATTAAGGGAATCAAGAGTCTATTTAACACACCTCCCTTTAGCTCTGGTCATTGAACATGCACCTGAGCTGTAAAAGTAGCTTTAGAATGGTAAAATATTTCATTCTCAGCTGTCAGACTGTGAGACACTATTGCCTGTTAATGTATATTGGTCTGAAGTGAGGGAGTTTGAAAAGACAACAAAGGAAAAGCACAATTAGGAAAAGCCAAACGTTCTTTTCCATGCCTAAAATATGTATTTTTTATCTACTTTTGGACTGATGCTTGGCCTTCCTGCCAAGCTATACTTCTGTAAAAATATAAGTGATAGGTGTTTGGTTTTATCAGTGGAAATTTTAGCAAATTAAGCCTAGATTGACAGGATACTGATTTCTTTTGAAATAAGTTTACTTTTGGCTAAATAGTTATCAGCGTTAAAAACTTCAATGCATTTAGGTATTAACTTCTTAATGATTTCTAGCAGTTTCTAGTATTTTAGTTGAGGAGAAACAGAGATTTTTCTTTCAAACAATGTACATCTATATGACTTTTTAACCTCCTTTTTCCCAACTAGTATGATACGCATTTTCCATTTAGATGTAGACATTTTCTCTTTCAGAGAACATGAATGCCTTCCTTTGAATTATATTAATTTATAATACTAATTATAAATTTAGTTTTTAATTTATAACATAAATTATAATAATTTAAAAATCTGAATATGAATGCATAAGTTTATGTATTTAACAGGAAGCATATATTTAGGGAAAGGAAATGAGGGAGTGGAATGAATTAATTTGCAAAGATAATGAAAAGGAGAAATTCCATTCACAACTTCATCCTAAGGACAGCAAAACACAGACTCATTACTTTTTCATGTCAGAGATCAGAGTACACAAAAGGTCGAAGGAATGAAGATGGGTAAATACATATAACCACAGAGAAAACACCAAGGAAGTACATAGAGAAAATGCAGAAACATGGAGAAAATACATGCTGAACTGTCTTCTTTGACCACCCTCCTGAAATCTGGAATATAGGTTATACTTCCCATTGTATCTCTGTGTCAATAAAGGGCAATTATTTTGTAATCACATATATTTGGAAAGAACAGCTCTGGAGACCAGAGAAGAGTCCTGCCACTGGTATTCCTGCAATTAAATTACTTGTCCATTTTCCTTACTCTTTCCCTTAGCTTGTGGGTTATCATCTTCTCAAGAATTCCCCAAAGCAATTATCCACCACCACCAGTTATATTTGGAGCTTGTAGCCAGGTGATGGATTTTCTCCTGAGGCTTTAAATATTCCATGGATGTGACTCCCAGTTAGTGTGTGTGCTGAAAGCCATGAAGTCTTAGACAATCTTACCCAGTGCATTTTAATGATACACTATACAACACATGGCTCCTACTAAGGATTTACCAAGTTCCAAAGTAATTTCTGAAAGTGTTTTGTTGGGATTTTTTTGGTATGAGCTCTAACATATTAATCTTCAGAAAGGGACAATCTTTAAATCCCCAAATTCTAACAGAATGAACTGAAGGAGTTAACCAGAAGAATTAAAGAAACCAGGAAAAAAACCCTAAAAAGGTCCTTTCCTTTAGCTAGCTACATTATCTACCATCTCCATCTGGATTTTAGTGACAGCTGCTACCTTAGGTTCCATGCTCTCAAGCAGTCCAGAGGAGTAAGAAAATAGAAGCTCTCCTGTACTTCTGTCATGCTGTCACCACGGCATAAACTTTAAAAATGCAGATGTTAAAAAATGTGACAGGTTCATGGAAGGAGGGAAAGGATTTGGGACATACAGAGAGGCATTTGAAATGTAAGCACTAGAAACACGCCCTTCATTTAAGTTATCAGTTATTTTAAATATTTGTCCTTCAAAGTTAGTTATGAATAAAATAATTAATAACTATTAAATAACTAATTAAATAATAGAATTAAAATGTTTCTATTAACACCAAGAAATACTAGAAATAATTTCCTTTCCAAAAAAAGGAAAGACAGGGTGGTTGAGTCCTCGTTTGCTGTTGACAGCACAAGAATTTGTTTGGATTGGAAGAAAATACTGTAACAAACTTAACTGGACCAAGGTTTAACAAAACCCCGTGACAGACATTGTCTTCTCTAACTCTTCCTTCTGGAAATAAACAAGAAGGAACATTAAATGAAGCAACAAAATTGTGCACAACTAATAGTAAAAACTTTTATTGCGACAATGTGAGATCTTGATCAGTATTCACATTGGAGTACTGGGCCTGAGGAGGAGGAGAAGTGGGAAAGTTACCCTATGTCACCTGTTTTAAGAAGATAGAGAGGACTTCAGTTCTACAGCTAAGCATCCAGCAGGTCACAACTCACTATTTGCCCCACATTTGGACTTTTTAAGTCTTCACTGTGTATCTAAAAGCCCTGTGCAGTAGATTTGGAGCAGCAAATATTTAGAGGCCACCTTGGACAGTAACTGAGAAAGAAAGTGTGTTTATGCCCTCTGTCATAAATGTATTTATGCCCTCTGACAGATTGCCTCCATTTAGTCAGACCTTCAGACAATCAGAATATTTAGGCAAGACAAGTTTCTGCTTTCTCTTTGTGTGCAGGAATAATCATCATCATCATCAATAAAAGAATATGTCTGTTACTACCAAAGGAAATATGTCACCTTTACTTGTGCCTAATATCTACAGCATCTCTAAAGCAGTATCTCAGAAGGCTGGAGTGTGTGATACAAGGGATTTCTGTGTTACAACTGCACAAGTTCTGCTACACAGGATCTCTTTTCTATTGGGATTAGTCTTTTTTTCCCCCCCCAAAACCAGTGTTTGGTGTCACACATTTTATTTCTGCTGATTCAATAATAACTTGAAATCTCCCCTTTCTTTCCCTGAGCAATATAAAATGGGCTGGCATCAACCCTGCACTAACTATATGAATAATTTGGAAAGGATTTGTGTAAACTTACTGTTCTAAAAATTCCTCTTCTTTTTACAGCCCTCTGAAGATATGGTACCCTATGAGTCAGACCTCTACCGACAGCCCCATGACTATTACCAGTATCTCAACAGTGATGGAGAGAGTCATGGTGGTAAGTAAAAAAAAAAAATCTCCTTGGAGCATAAAGTTACCACAGGAAACGGATTTAGGAGATACAAGAAAATAACAAATCTATTGCTGTGATTTATAATGTAGAAGAACACATTTTTGAATCAGGAACAAAAAGTATTTTATTAATAATATAATATTATTATATTATTTGTTCTAACTCAGCAACTACAACATGGTTTCTCTGAAAGAGCATTTTGAAAAGCACTCTATGATGCAAGGAGTTTCCAGGAAAGTAGGATCTCATGATCCCTATTCTTCATTATCTTTACTGTTTTTTTTATTTTCCTCTGCAGATCAAAAGCATTCAGCTTGCTTATCAACATTTTGAGAACATGGATTTGCAACACTCTTTTTGTGTTCCCATGTCCAATTCCCATTTCACTTAGGTCCTAGATAATCTATTTGTGCTTTCATTTTAGTTAAGCTTCTTTAGTATTTTGCCTTTTTCAACTCCATGTATTTTTCTCTTTCTTTTGATCTCTATTGCATGCTGCCACACCTAACTTTAACTTTCACTCTTCCTCCAGAGCAACCAAGTACTTCCTCTCTCCAAATCTATTGAAAACTTCCTTGTACCTGTTTGTATGTAAATATAGCTCAATGTAAGAATGGTGTATGATTATTTATCACTTCAATTTATATATGTGCTTTCAAACATTTGGTGTCTATATTTTAATGTTGTCTGGGCACTGGACTCTAAATCAATGCAGAGGCAAGAGTCTTGCTTTGTGGATTTTGTCTGCAGTGCAATACAATGGTCCAGCAACACCACCCTGGAAATACCAGAGTCAATATTGACTCAGGAAGGAAAAGCACCGTTCTGCTGTATTACTGGTGGCAGTCCCTGCAGATCCTGGAGTTTCCCTGAAAGATTCCCACTGATACAGCAACTAGACCCATTGCTGTTAAAATTTAAGATGTGAACTAATCATAGCTCAGCACTGTTTTGTCTTTGGCAGCAGAAGCTATCTTAAAGAGCAGTGAATTACTAGATAAGATCACTGAGCATTTAGCTGAAAGATATTCCTACCTAAATTTGTTCTCTACATTTCATTCAGGAAACACCTATGATATTCTTAACACCTGAAGGCAAAGAATTAATTCAGTTTTTATAAGTTATCTCATGGCATCTGTCAAGTCTCACTAACCAAACCCAGCCAATTCCACATGGAAATTCAGGGTTTTTACATTATACCCCCTACCTGTTTGCACACTCATAAAACAGGATAACATTGATTATCTCAAAAGGCAATTGGGACAATTAAACAATAAATTTAAAAGATGTCATGTAGGAAAAAGCACTGGGAAATAACTTTTCTGTCATTAAGTCTAGGCTACCTCAAGCAAAAACATCCCTTTATCTTTCACAATTTTATCATCCATCTGGTTTACTGCCCATTTTTCTATTGAAAGGCTGTTCCTAAGCTATATTTCTCAGAACACTAACATGATTTTACTCCTCATAATGACTACTACAAAAACTGGATAGTGACCTATATGGGTTATAGCCTAAGCAGTACATAAACAGAACTTTAAACAGAAATTTTTTTGTCTAAAGTTGTGCTGCACTTGTCCTAAAGAACCCAAAAACATATTTTTAATTCCTACAGTAAGTGCTTATGGAAGAGGCAACCTAAACCCAGCCTGCACATTTCAGTCAAATTTTTATTTATGAAAGCACCTGTAATGTAGTTGACTGTGTATAAATATCTGTGCCCTGCACTATCCTGGATTGATCACAGTCCAAAAGAGCAATGAACAACCAAAAAATACAGATGGTGACTAAAACCCATAAATTATTGTAGTTTCCTTCTTTCCAATAAACATTGAAAAACCCAACTTTGGCTTTCATTTTGTTTATGTGACAGAAGTACAGAGTCTTGAGAAGAGCCATGCAGGAGAGCAGGAAAAGGCTGCCACAAAGTACGTTTAGAAATATGTATTAAGTGTTCAGAACAAAGTGGAAAAAGGCACAATGATTGAAAAATTGAGGGAGAAAGGAAGAAAAAGGTGTTGCAGTGACAGCAGTGAAAGAGACAAGAACCTGGCTAGACGGGAGGATAAAAAGAAGAAACAAGAACAGAATTGCGAGAGAGACATTCAGCTTGGGGTACAGTGAGATCACTGACAATACATAAAAATACTTTTGCAGGTCTGCTCAGCATCACTATGCACCCTGATGCTAGCAATTAATGCAAATAGATGCCACTAGACAGAATAATACTTCTGATTTTGCTAAAGAAATAGGAAATAGGAAAATTTCCTGAGGTGTCAGACTACTTCTCTCACTGCTAGAAAATTAATTTTTGTGAAAGGGAGATGGCAATGTCTTAATCTGCAGATACATGCATTACTTTTCCTTTTCCTCAAATATAGTACTGAAGGAAACCCTTACTCCATATTTACAAAAATAGTACTAAAGTCCACCAAAAAATCTGTAGATCTATGCCACTAGTGAGTAACATGTAGGAAATAATTTCCATAAGTGAACACTGAAATTAACAGGCAAAACCACAACATGGTATGTTCATCATCACAAGCATTGTGTGTGATTATTTTCTGTACTGCAGTGTGACTATGTTTTAAATACTGTAATAAACACAAAGTCATGCAGGACAGAAGCTGCTTTGAGTGATCATGTATTAGCCCATCACCCCACCCTTGTAAGTCTGTAAGTGTAACACAGCATATTTTGTAACACTAATGCAATCTTAGTAATTACAAAATTCCACTGCAGCTTTGTCTCTATGTTATTACCAAACATTATAGGTTTAGTAAAAATTGCTTTTTGTATGAAGCTGAGTGCTGCCCCTTGTTCATTTCATTGCTAGCCTCATGGAACTTACTGGATTTCATGATCTGGGGTTTTATTTTTCTTCCACATCCTGGATTAACATGACCATTTAGGAATCCCAGCTTTGATTTTATTAGCTCACATACAAGTGGAGGAAAGTCCAAACACATGAACCTTAGTCTTAAATGCTATATGAAAAAGAAAAAGAATTCCAAACTTCATTTAAAAAATCCCCTCCCTTCAAACCTATCCACATGATTTGATGGGGCCTGACCCGTAGGCTTTTGAACATTTGGCATAATTAAAGTCACAAAGTTTGTGAAGTGAGAGCTGATGAGAGTCTAACATTGTTTTAGATAAGACAATGCTCTACCCAGCACCACAACACTCTATTCAAGAGTGATTCTGTAGTGTCTCATCAGGACATTGAGTTTCCAGTGTCCTTCAATATTTTTATTTCCTCTATGGGTTTTTCCTTGCCCTGTGCAAAGCACAGTGGGAACTTGTAAGCTACGCAGTGTGGAGCTGGGAAAGAAACTCTCTCCTGGTTCACCATGTGTTGGCAAATCAGCCCAGGCCAGAGCAGAGCCTCGCAGAGAGCTTGGCCAGAGCTGCAGCCCAGCCCTGGCCACAGCTGTGTCCCAGCCTGGCAGAGCCCTGTGCTGACAGAGCTGTCGCGCTTCCTGCTCCGGAGCTGGCTCATCAATTTCTGCCCCGTTTCACACTGCGTAATGCAGACTGAGCCATTGCTCCCCTTTTATTATAAATACCTTCCTCGAGCCTGTTTCATGTTCTGACTGCTGGTTCTAGCATTATTCATCTATTCAAAGAGGAGCAAAGCAATTTACAGTGATGAGAAGGTGCATGAGAAAGTTGAGTCAGGTTTTCTCACTTGAGGAGTGAGAGTCTGCCTCCATGGTGAATATTGACACAACGCCTTTAGGTCAGCTATTGCTTCCCAACAGGCCAACATCCTCTCTGGCATGGGAGGGAGTACAGAATTCATTATTGTCCTTCCTCTAACCTTTCACTACATACAAGACCAAAACAAACACGATCTCCATGTCTCTGTAAGAAAGAATTTTTTCACATCCTCTTTCACTTCACATGAAATTTCTCATAATGACTCCATTTGTAGGTATAGCTTGGCTTTTAATGACATTTTCCTTTACCCAAAGAACAGGCACTTTCCATTTCTAGAATTTTTATCTCCTTTTTTCTTCCTTCCACCCCCATGTTTTAGAGAAAAGAAAAAAATTGCTATGTGTCACTGACAAAACACTTACAAAGAGCATAGAAGTAAAGAGTTTCTGGTAACTCAAATATCTGCAGACACAGATATTTAAATTTTTCTCTTTTTATTTTCATGTGCAATAACTTAGTCAGGATGGTTAACTGCAGAAGGACTTGTGGAGACAGATTCGTAATTTCTCTTCTAACGTTACTAAACCAATCTTGTTTTTCCTGAGCATTACTGGGAAATTATAGATATTTTAGAAAGAATAAGGACTTTGCTGCCTATCACAACTTGAATATTTGGACATAAATTTGTGTTGAAGTAGTTTCTGACATAGATCTTTTTTTAGCATAGTACTATTTTGTCATTACTTTAAATCCTATATGCTGTGCTAATAGCATTGTTTTATTACTTTATTTTTACAGCAGCATCTAATCCCATAAAAAAGGAATTTAGTAATTAATATGATAATTACTAATTAGTTATTATCATGAATATGCATGAATAATGTTCCATAGGTTAATTGATCTGCCAAGGTAAAAGTTAGAAGAGTTTTGGAGCAACAGTAACCTTGTCATAGGCTAAAAAAATGAAGAGGTGTCTCAAAGTATAAAAACATTACTGCTGATAAAAAAAAATATTTTAAAATAATCAAAAGTAGACCATCTAGAGTGTGCAGAGATACTCATGGCTATGCATGTTGGAAATGTTCTTGGCTCTCTCTTGGCCACCACATTTGCTGCTAGTAAGACATTCCACAGCTGAAGACCTGCCACTGACAGCCTCAGAGACTTTTTCCTGGGCTTTGTCATCCTCCCAGTTATGCATTGATCTCATTTGCGGTTGTAAATTATCAATGACAAGGGATCTTTGGGAATATGCATTGCCCTCTGACAGAGCACTTTCCACACAGCAAGCAGAGCCAGATCACTCTAAGGAACAAGAGTCTGGATTATTCTTGTGATGTATTCTCAACAATTTAATATGCAGAGATGCCTATGGTATATTGGACCTCAATGGCTGGCTCTATTTAGAGAAATCTGCATTAATTTAACCCAGAGAAAACATGAGTTACCAACTCCAAGGTTCACACTGGAAGTGCTCCAAGCTTCCTACCAGTACACAGCCTTAGGTAAATTATGGATTTCAACTCACACACTCAGCTGTTTCCTGGGTTGAAGCAGATGTGGATGTAAAAACACCTGGGTCCTTTGCACCCACAAACCTCATTTTTTTACCCTAGAAACTGAGATTTTTCTCTTGAACTGCAACATGAAGAACTGCTACCATACATTGTAATTATCTTAGGGCTATAAAATCCTAACCCATAGAAAGTGCCATACAATAAAGAGAAGAAATGACAAAGAAATGCAGTAGCTTCCTGGATGCTTTTATAAGTACATTTCCACCCCTTTCACATGCAGTGATGAGGTTTATTCATGAATCAGAAAAGCAGAAAGGACAAAAAATAAGTGTTGGTGTCATAATTGTTGTGACAGAGCTTCCAAATAAATTTCTACAGGCCTGAGCACAAAGGCAGCTGAAAGAGCTTACAGCTTCTCAGGTGCAACTGTGCTTGGTATAAACATATCACTGAGTCCCCTCAAAGGAAGCCACATTCAAAGTCACTCCCTTGGATTTCAAATCCTCAGTGTGATTACATTTAACTGTTTGAAACATAAATGGGGAAGGATGAGGAGATGGGAGATGAAAAAAAGAACTAACTTGATATTTAAGAAAAATATTCATAGCACATTTGTACCCAGACAACATTGTGCACAATAACATTATATTGCAGAACAAGACAATTGCTCCTAATTAGAACTCTTACACAGAATATAATAAAGAAGTTTCAGCCATGCATAAAATGATGCACAAAAAGGTGAAGCCTGGAAGATTAGTTCCAAGCTCAGTCAGAGTAGAGGACATAGTGTTGACACTGATTTCAAAAACAGGTTGCACATAAATATGTAAATATATAAATTTATATTATATATAAATACTTCACATTTCCCATAGAAAATTTAAAATTTTGAGCAGAAAATATGACATTCTAAAAACCTGAAGGTGTATGTTGAAATAAAAAAGCTAGAAATCTAAAACTGAGGATGATATGGAATTTCATTTCAAAGATAAATGAATCAGGAAACATGATAGTGGTTATTTAAATACTTCTTTATATTTTTTCAAAAAATCCAAATTATCACAGAAATTTCAAATGTACCAAAGAGATAAAAAAGATAAAGAGCCTTCATTAGAATTTAGCTTTCCTGTATAGAGTGTACACCAGATTTCCACATGTGTTTATCCTTTTATTCTCTAGTATTGGTACTTTAAAATGTGTGAAAAACAGCACAGCAGGAAATATCTAGAAAAGTGCCTTTTCTGCAGCATTCCTGAAATTTTGCTAGCACAGTAAAATAAAGACTAAAGATAGCTGCAGAATAATCGTCACATTTTTTCCACCTCCTCATTTCCATGCCATGAGGAAGAGTGTAATAAGAATATGACAGTATGTAAATCAATAGAATTTGTTGTCTCAAGAATGACAATGTTTTGAATCTTGTTTCATTCTCTTCTTGAGAAAGGTGCCAGCATTAACATCTTTTGTATCTTGTGTTAAATTATCATGGAAATCCATCTCACTATCTGAGAGTATTGTCCTACTTAAAGTGGCTTAAGTAATACTTCCCAGTCACAGGAATTTATGAGATTAGGAAAAGAAACTTTACAGGGTTCTATGCAGATTGTCAGCAGAGAGAGACAGGTCAACAGGAGTGGTTTGGAGAGGACAGAAATGGCAGTGACAGGAGTAAGACTCAATGAAAGCCAGGTAAATACCACGTTTTTAAATCTTGCAATGACAGACAATCTATTTTTTTTTCCTTCAGATCATTATTGGGAGTATCATCCACACCACATGCACAGTGAATTTGAGACCTTTGGAGACAACCATTTCACAGAGCTGCAGAGTGTGCAGCCTCCCCAGCTGCAGCAGCTCTACAGGCACATGGAGATTGAGCAAATGCATGTCTTGGACTCTGCAATCCCAACCACACACATTGGACTCAACCATCAGGTATGGCTACCAACCCCTGCTCAGAATTTCAGGTGATAAATAATGCTAAAGGAAATAGTACATTAGGGAATGCACACTATAAAGTGAAAGAGATTGCTCATCAGGTTCTTAGGGCGTGTAAAGCTCTTCATTCTCAGGAAAAAAAATGTATTTAACCATCTTTTTACCTGGATAATAAGAAATCATGCTCCCCATGCTGTCTTAAATGAGAATTGCATTTTGTGGAGGTGTTTGGAATTTCAAATTTTTGTTTGATTTGGAATGAAAATCAACTGGTCTGCAATTCTGCAGATGAACTGGACCTGAGAAGCTTTGTATCATAGTGAGGGTACCCATGACTATTAAGAAGTAATTCTGAGCTTTGAAGTAGTAGTAAAGTTTTAAATATTTCCAAGGAACCCTGACAGTTTTATATTACTTGTATGAGAAATGCTAACAAAGTCAAGTCACTGGCAATTCTACCACAGGCTGAGGACAACCCATTTGTGCTTATGTCTGGGAGTAAATAAGTCACAAACCAAAGCACACTGTCTTGTCTGTGCTCAGGTTTTACATTAAGCCAGGCATTTCCCTGAAAAAAAAAAAAAAAAAGAAAAAAGATGTTCCACTATGCAGTAGTCACCAAAGCACCAGTGAGTTCTCACTTAGCTGAAATTAGAAGGTGTTCCATCATACTGCAAAGAAACTAAGCATAGCAGGTGTGGAAATCACTCTTGACCCTACAAGAATATGCCCAAAGTCATTACTGGGAGCAGTAAGAAAGCTGGGAGCACTTGTGCTAAAGTTTCCCAATGTACCTGAAATAAATACAGTCCTAAATACAAGACAGAGTAGAACTGAAGTTGGAGAAAAGAGTGTTTTCTGATGACAGTGCTGCATGTAACAGTACCCTTGCTGAAACTTTGTGAGAAAAGCCACATGCATGGGCTTACCATTTTGGGTTTCTCTGCTCAAAGCAAACTGAAATTGTATGTTAATACTGTATTAATCAAAAAGAAAGAGAAAAAATAGAATGAGTAAGTTAACACTGACAACAGGAAACTGCAAGCCATCGAAAAATCAGGAATAGAATATAAGATGTAGATACAAACAAAGAATTAGGAACAGAAAGTTACAAATATAAAAAAATGCATCATGGAACAGCAGTCTGTGGGAAGCTTCAAGCTGTTTCAGTTGCTCATTGCAACTGCTGATACCTAATGACCAACAATTACCTCTGGCCAAGGCAAAGGATGAAAATGAACCCCTTTAGGGATGTCTTTGGAAACACAGCCAAAAAACAAGAGAGGGCACTTCTTATCCCCGTTCATACTACTCAGCTATGGTCTTTCATTTCAGGATGAAAGGCAGGGAACTAATTTTGTTACAACTTTTGATAAAGGGCACTATGATCTCCCTGACCCACACCCACCAAGCTGCAGATGTTTGTACGTAGAATTCACCTCCACCCTCCTTTTCCTTACCAGCAGGGGATCTTTGGCTTTCTACTTTACTTTTATTCCTAGAATAGCTCATGCAAATAGTACTTGGCCTGCTCTGAAGTTCAGCTTCTGGTGTGTCTCAGTCCCAGGCAAAGAAACAGAAGCAGGAAGCAAGTTTTAATCCTCTAAATTTGCTAGTTTTTAACTAGCATGCTTGTCCTGCAATATCAGTTATTGTTTGCAATAAAGGAAGAATATGCAGAGATATTTCTTTAATTTGCAGTTGGTATCACATTATTTTGTGAAATCAAATTTGAAGTTTATCCCGTTCATGACCAAGATTCGTTAGCCTGCCAACAGGTGCCTCAGAAATAATAAAATAAGAAAAAACATTTATTCTGAAGGGAGAATGAAAGAGAAGGTTGGAAAGCTGTGAGAAGAACTTTAGAAAGAGGAAAATCACATATAGGTGCTAGACCCTGAGAAAACACCAGAATATGGAAAGTAGCTAGAAGTTCCTTAAGTTTTCTCTCTCCAGAAGTGTATTAGTAACCTGGTTCTTTGTAGTACAGAGGGCAGTCCTCTGTGACTCTGTCCCAAAAGTGTGTGACACTGTACTGCCCTTGCTGGGTTTCAGGTGCAGAGGAAGTGTAAGCAGAGATACAGCAGTCAGGGAAAGTGGGGACAGGGTGGGGAAAGCTTACTCAACCCCCAGGCTGGGCTCTGCAGCTGCCTTGGCTTGGAGGACACCATGTCCCCTGCCACTGTCCCAGAGAAGGGGTTCCTGACTCCCACACCACCTCCCAAAACACTCCAGCTTTTTACAGCCTTTTTCTCTGCGGGAGCACCAATCTCCCTCCCCTGTAGGACACTGTCCCACCTTCTCCTTCCCCTTCCCCCATGGCACAGTGTCTCCCTCTCTCCCTTCCCAGCCCTGAGGCTGCAGCTTTCTCAACTGCAAGGAGCTGAGGGTGACTGTGGTGAGCTGAAGTTTCGCTCCTGGGGATTGACAGGAAGCTTACAGGCACTCTTGCCCAATGCTGCCCTTCCTGCAGCCAATCTGCCAGCTCATTAACTGCCAGCTGCTGGGCCCCACCAGCCCTTGCACAGCCTTATTGGCACATTTTAAGGTGGTGCAAAGCTGCTCTGAAAGGCACCACTCGGCCAAGCCCAGCACAGGGTGAGTGGTGTCACTCCTGAACACCCACTGCCCACCTCAGTGTGCCCTTGGGAGGGCACCAGGCTCAAAGCATCCTTTCCTTGTGGAAGGAGCAGAAACCCTGGCAGAGCCTCCCTGGAATATCATCCCTTAGATAAGAAATTGCTTCCTTAGAATGACTAATGCTAGAAATATTTTACCCCCTCTTGCAGACCCCTGCTTTATCTCTTTGTGAGTTAATTGGTCCTTTTTCAATCCCTTGGGTGATTGGTCACTTTTTACCTAAAACCTTTAAGTAGTTGGTTAGCTTTTCAATCTTTGATATTATTGGTTCATTTTCTAAGGTACCCTAACCTTATAAAAGCCCCTTTAATACCCCATGTATTCAGACTGCTGCCTGGACCCCTTAATGGAAGAAATAAAGTGTCTGAGGAAGCTCTGTGCAGCTTTCTCAGTCTCTTTCTCCCTGCTGGATAAGAAGGTCCTTTGCAAACAAAGCAGAAAAATCACAAAAAGAGCTGATGGCCTAGATTCTAGGCTTGCTTGCATCCCAGTACCTTGTGGCTGAAATCAGCCTGAAGCACCAGGAAAAGCTGTTCCTTACAGAACTTCATATCCAGGCTTGTTGTGGCAGCTTGGGACAAATCCTGAGCCCTAGCAGTCACATTTCCTGGTGAAGGAGAAGAGCAGTACAAAGAGAGCTCACTTTCAAAGACTATCATCTGTCCCATTTCATGAAAGCTACATAAAATATGCTGCTGGGTTTGGGGGCTGTTGGTTGGGTTTTTTAATGTAGGGACCAGGTTTTTATTCCACACCCTTCAGACTGACCTGTTTCACGTTATTAAACAAGAAGATGCAATAATTTGTGGCAACCAGTAATGTTTCCTAGTAAACCAGACCACAACTGAGAATTTACAGAGCTGAGGTATATTCCACACTGCTTCTGACAACACCTCTATATAAGGGCAAGAGAATTTAGCACAAAAACTAGCTTGCTAGCTTTGCAGATGAGAAATTCCCCCCTAATGGGGAATTTTCAGAGAGCCATTTGGGAAAAGAGAATATGGGCTGATATATCCTTTATCTTAGCATTAAAGTTACTCCTCTCCCCGTGGGGAAAGTTTAAGAGAAAGCTGACCAATTGGTATAATCCCATCTCCAGATTTGGATGCAGCCCCACAGGGTTTCGGCGCTGTCAGAATGTACTATGCCTGAGAAAGGAAGGGGACAACAGAGCCAAAGCCAGCCATGATAGGGCAGAACTGTTCATCTCTTTGAATTTAGCTCCAGATGGTCTGTGTTAGGAAAAAAGTTGTTCTGAAGAGCAGTTTCACCATGGGGATAGACAACCAGGATCAGAAACTCATTGGGATAAAAGCAAGCTTTGGGGAGATATGGGGGAAGAGGGACAGTGTTGCTTGCATGGGATATAAGATATGAGAAAGCTCTGACATTCACAACATTATTCATTCTTCCCTCTTGTAAAGGTGCATTGTTGTACATGTGTAAGTGCTGACTGTTATCTGAAAGTGTTTCTTAATAGGACGGTATTTATTATAAATGTCAACAACTAAGTCACTCAGTATTACAATGGACATTTTCCAATACTTCTTACTTTCTCCCCACTTTTCTCTGTGCCTGTCTTCATTACGTTTCCTTTTTTAATCTTGATGCCCTACCCTGTATCACTGCCTTCTCCCTCTACTGCTCTGTTCTCCAAAAGGTGTCCTATTTGCCCCGGATGTACTTCTCTCCACCTCAGCCCAGCTCTGACGAGGAGGACATAGAGAGGCAGAGCCCCCCCTTGGAGGTGTCAGATGGGGAGAATGATGGTGTGGACCCTGGGCCTGGAATTATGCATGGAGAAACAGGTCAGTGAAAACAGAAGGATTTTGTCAAGCTATCAACTGAGCAGGTGTTGTATTACCATGATGATAATCAATAAAACTGTGGAACTGCTGTGCTAATATTTTATGCCATGGCCAAAGCTTTTCTTTCCTTGTCTCCTTGCACTCTCTGTCCTCTGAATCTTTCACAACTGTAACTATCTCAAACCTCATTTCTTAATGTATTCCTCTGCCTCCTTTGGCTTTATCTATTCAGGCTTCCCGAATGGAAATGGCTTTTGCCATTTCCCTTCCAGTTTCTATTAACAGCCAGGAAAACCAAGACAAGAAAGTCAAGGAAGAACCAATTTAATAAAATACATATCTGTCGTTGCTCAGTACCTGAGAGTCATATTCTGTATCAACTTCCAAAATGAGGTTTAGGTTAGTTTTTAATTAGAAATGTTTTTCAATTAGCTTCAATTTAGCAAATTAATTTCAGAAGCTTAGCCTTTGGAATTACTTATTGCATTTTTCTTCTTGGTACATCAACCCACATTTTGTGTTACATTGTCTACTGTTATAAATGCTGCAAACTGAAGAAGTTATGCACCTCCCAAGCTAGCTGAAATACTTAGATACTTACTGCTGTTTCACGAGGAACTACACACAAATACTAATGCTCCACTGGTTTCTTCTTTGACTCTCACACAGGCAGCAAGAAAAAGATCCGTCTGTATCAGTTCCTTCTGGACCTTCTTCGCAACGGGGACATGAAGGACAGCATTTGGTGGGTGGACAAGGAGAAAGGTACTTTCCAGTTCTCCTCCAAACACAAAGAAGCATTGGCACATCGCTGGGGCATCCAGAAAGGCAACCGCAAGAAAATGACCTACCAGAAGATGGCACGGGCTTTGAGAAACTATGGCAAGACAGGCGAGGTCAAGAAAGTTAAGAAGAAGCTGACTTACCAGTTTAGTGGAGAGGTGATGGGAAGGGGGGGCACTGATAGGAAACATTATCCTCACTGAGGCCTTGGGACCCTGAGCAAGAAAAATATTGAGAGCTCCTGGCTGGATACCAGCAGAGGAGATGGACGCATCTTTCTCTTTGCTTCCTGTGCCCCCTTCTCTGCCTTTAAACAGCCTTTATCATCAGATGTTTCTGGTACGAATTCCCTTCTTCAGCATCTGAGAATCCTAATCATGACAGAATTCTTTGCTTCCATCCTCCAAGCTGGACAGAGTTGGGAAATTTAAACCATGTACAAATATATTGTTGTCAGGAAAGAATTTTTTTTTTTTTTTTTTTTTGATTGTAACTAAAGAGTACAGCCGATGAAGTTTTGCCTCCAGAGGTGGTGCTGTGTCACTGGCAGTGACACCGCATTAGCTTCCAGCTTCTAAACTAGCATTAATACAGGCTCTGCCGCAGCTCTCAGGGCTAGAGAGAAGCTTGCAGATCTTGGAATGATACCTGTTCTTTTAAATAGTAATAACATGTACATATTTAATAAAATTAGATATAATGGAGTTTTGATGTTTGCATAATAAATGATTACTTCACACACAGACATCACACATTCACTTATGCAGATGCAGCTCCTGTGTGGTGTCTGAGCAAAAGGTGCCCTGGCTTGTAGGGCCTCACCCATCTGTAGCTACTCTTTCATTTACCTGGAAAGATCATCAGTGGTGTCAAACTAAGTAACAAAGGTAAGAGATGAAATACATAACTGTGAAAGAGACTACAGTACTGAGGATTTAAAAATACATCTATGTATATATTTCTCACTATTTTTTCTAGTGCAAAAACCCTGCCATTTGAACATTTTCTGGTCGTGTATATCAATAATTGCATTTATACCCCCATCCTGTTTAGAATGTAACAATTAACCATATCCTTCTATTGTTTTACTTATTTTCCTGCTCCTGTTCTTTTGTCTTATTTTCCCCCACAGTGATACCTTATGAATCTGTCTTGGAAATAAGTTGTGTTTAATCATGTCTTTGCAGAATTCCAGTACAAAAGAGTTTCAAGATTTTAACTGTGGATTTTAATCCCTACTGTAAAGCAATTAATAGTAACTAATAACAACTGCACTGTATAGATAACACTCAAAATGCAAAATAAATGATAATTCAATACCTAAGACACCATGGTAAATTTACCCAGTACATCAAAACACAGAAATTAAATCCAAATTCAAGAAACAGTAAGAAAATTAACATTTTAAGTTTTAACATTATTTAACGTATCTCAACTGCTTCAATCACTCAAAAGTCAGGAAATATCATCACGAATTTCCCAAAATAGATGAGGTGAAATGAGGCAGAACAAGAATGAAGAGAAGGGGGTTTTTCAACAATAGTGAAATGCAGTACAGCATGTCAAATATCACTAAATAACTTGAAATTTTTCAGAGCTTGCTCCTCACTGAAACCAGAAATAGTTGAAAGTGATGAGCTTCTTACAGACCTGAGTTCTCAAAATTAAATCTAAACACAGTCAGTGTTATCTGCACCAACCATCTCACTGTGGAAGTGAAAAGTCTGGTGACATCACAGCCTACAGTGTCTCTTTGGAGCCAAACAAGAAAGAAGCTCCTGGTTAAAAAAAATCAACAAAGTACTACTTCCCACTTCTTATTCCCAGTTCATGAATATGATAAATACATCAGTCAGTACCAAAAATTGACAGAGAGTTATCTTTCATGCTTCTAAAAATCTTGTAATTCAATTTTTTTTACTGTGCTTTGAGGATCATGTAAAACATTTTTCATTCACTTAGAGTTAGGATAAGTCAAATTAAGAAGACATTTTGTTTCTAAAATTGTACTGGAAGGATTTACTTCCTATAAGAAATAATGTACTGCTCACTGAATTGGACTTGGATAATTCCATTTGCATCCACATTGAAGTTTCAGGATGGAAGCTGAAGATGTTGAAGGCAACTCTCAGAAGACTAGAACAACACCCAACATGACACAATTAAAGTTCCTCCTTGCTGAGCTAGAAACTCAGGACTTCTGTGTTTGGTACTGATGTGGACTCTCCACTGCTAGCCTGGAATTAAAAAGAGATTAAAGACATTTGCACTCATCAGACTATTAATCAAAAAAACTAGAGTAGTAATTCCTCTCTTCATAAAAATATCTTTATCACAAACACAGCTTCAAAAGCAGAACTGGTCATTCTCTGACACTGTAATTTGGAGGAGAAGGATCATTTCCTCTTGCAGGAAAACTATGACAAACTGAAAAGAGCCAACTGGTGAGTTAACTGTGGAGATGCTTAGGATATCACAAAAGCTATTTCAAGCTTACCAAAAAGCTTTCTAGGATATATGACACTTATTTTTCCATTTCCCTAGCAAGTCTTGCATAAAATCCAATTAGATGCTGGAGAAATAATACAAAATAAAAATAAGCATTCAAACAGAAACAACAGGAACCTTTACATAAGCTATTTGAGCTCTGTGCATTACTATAAAATGTTAATTTAGACCAACTCCTTATACGTGAATCAAAGAATTTGCATTTTACATTGGTTCTGACCACAAGAAACATGGAAATCGAAGATTCTGAGAAAATTATTTGGGGTGGACAGTATAATTAATAAATAAAACATTTTTGAAAGTAATACTGAATATATTTAACAAGAAGGTTTAAAATTTTATCTCCAAAGCTGAAAACTTTTTCTCTTCCTCTTGTTAAGGCTTTGAAATACTGTTTCTAAAAATATTCGCTCCCCATCTGTTTCTGGTTAGGTTTTTCATCTGTGGCATAAAGAGTGAATAATCATGTGTTGCAGCTGTGAAGGAGACCAAATGATGATGCTTCTCTGCCAGAGTGCTGCCTGTCTGCCACACCATCCAACTGCTGGGGACACTGGGCTGTCTGAGCAAGCTGAATTATCACCATTCAGCTGCACAGGCAAGCAGGAGCTCCTCAGCTGTTTTGACAAAAATTCCAAAATGAGTATGACTAAATCACAGGTTCTGCAAAATTACAGAGGAGCAAGGATTCCATTTTCTCTGAAGGTGGCCAAGTGCAGGCAGACATGATCAAAAAAGGTCGGGGGGGCCATTATTTGGAGAGATGACCCATGATTAACACAAATTCATTGGAACATTTTGCTGCCCACTGCTGTTAGAGATCATCAATCCCCTTTCAAAGCAAGTATTCCTACTACAGCTGGATTTTCAACTTCCATTTGGCCCTTTGCAGCCTGCTTTAAAATCAGCTTTATTAGCTGCTGAGTGCTTCCTAATCAATTCTTGTGGAAAGATTATGCAGGAAACTATCAGTGAGCTAAATTCAAAACACTGAACTGCACCTACAATATATTAGACTCCCTCTAGCTGTACATCAGAGGCATCAAATATAGAAAAATTGCACTGACTATACTGATAATGTGCTAATATAATATACAGTGGTAGCCTGTATTTTAAAATTCTACTCAGTCAAAGAGAGTTTTAGACATTTCTAGATGTAACCTACTACTCACCTGCACCAGACTGCAGTTAAAGGTGCTATTATTTATTTTTGTCTGAAAACCCACACTTATTGAATCCCTTCCTGAAAAATGTACACGCACACATCCCAATATATCTGCTGAAGGTTTCTCATCTCCTCCATAAAGAAATTTTATCTCCATAGCCTCATTTCCAGATTCATACACTAACAGAGTCTTACAATCCATGTTTGTCTTCACTTGTGATTACAACAGGGCTTAGGCTCTGTACATTGCCAGGTTTCTTTTCCTCAGTAAGCCTCTTTTCCTTAGTTTATTTCTCTATTTGTATCACTTAATCTCCTTGCCTTTCTTCCATTTCTTTCTATTTTTTTTCCTCCCTCATTCAAATCTCCACACAACAAAATTCACTTCATAATCATCAAACTCAATTCAAACTATACTGCCAGTTTGATAACTAGTACATATATCCCATGACAGTTCAATTCAGTCTGTTTACATTGTTGTTCGAAATTTTCCTTGTACTCTAGCTGCAGATTGTAAATTCATAGCAAAGGCTTTATTACTGATGACAATACAATGAGCATTCTTCCTTTGAGAATGCCCAGAACAGTATGTTCTCAATGGAAATTCCACACTTGTGTCTTTAAAATTTAGGATTATGGATAGAAAAGACCATGATATGACACAGACTGTGGTACCAATTCCAAGAATCTGAGTTTATTTCTAATTTATTTTGTGTGTTACCTTGCTATCTCACCAGCTTTTCTTCTTCTAAGAAATATTCAAATCAGATTTACATAGTTTTGCATACCCATGTACTTAAAACACTAAAAATGTAGTGCTTGTAATAAAAATGCTATGTAATGAACCCATTAATTCAACTAGGTGAAGAGCTTGCTCTTTAAAGAAATTGTAACAGCAGCTAAGATTTCACCAAGTTTCACCTTTCTTCTCTAACAAATATGCACATTGCAATTCAGTTGGATCAGCTGAGCCTGTGCTATTAGAGAGATCTGTATACAAACCAAATAATCAGAGTCCTATTCCAAGAGCTGGGGAATGTGAACTTCTTCCAAAGAACATGAAAACAGCAGTAGGCTGAGATATTCTTTCTCATTTTCTCACTCATAACTCACCAGTGTCTGCCTCAGCTGAGCACCTCACATGGGCACACACACAGAGCAACCTGGGCTGGAAGGGACTTTAGGAGCTCACCCCATCCAACCCCTAATTGAAGCAGGCTGATTAGATCAGGCTTGTCAGGGCAACTCTCTTTCCATTCTGTGTTTCTTTCCATTCTCTCCACTCATCCAGCCACATCCTCCTTCTTCACACCTTTAGTTCCCCACAGTGTTACTCTGTGCTGCTGGGGAGCCAAAGCAGTACGTGAGAATGAGCAGAGCAGTCTATGGACAGGAGGGGAATGAGGATGTGGTGGAGCAGATAAGGGTTAGCAGGAGGTGCTGCAGGAGAAAGAAGGGTGGGAGTAGGTATTGGGGAGACCAAGGTTATGCAAAGGATTGGGGAAGCGGCTTTGTGGTAGGAAGGAATGCAGTTTCTGTGCCTTAGGGGCTCCCTCTGAGCTTGTTTTAACTCCCCAGCAGCAGAGCAGCAGCACTCTAGGTATCACAAGCCCTTTGGCCACTGGTGGCTTTGTGCAGAATGCTTCGATTCCTCTGCATTATGCAAAGTGAAGAATGTTTGGGTGCTGAGCCGGGCATTTGCCTATACAAATCATTTTGGGTTCTTTTAAATTTACCTAAGTTTCTGCGTTTGGGGTGTCTGCTTTCAGAAATATAATTTTAGATTTCTTCTCTAGATATGCCCTTCTCCATTTTTTCCTGCTCACTCACACTGTGCTGTCCCTTCTCTGCCAACCTGAGCTAACAATTCCCAGCTCTTTGCTCAGCTTCTCTCCATGCCTAGATGCAGCCAGTAGATGCCTCCATATTAAGTAGGTTCCAACTGCTTTATTCTCAATGCCTGTTTTCAACTTTTGCCCAGCTAGTTTATTGCTTCCTCTCAGGCCAACTTTTCTCACATATGCCTCCAGTCAGCTTCTCTTTATGTGAATGGTTCTCAGTTCCAGTGTATTTTTTCAGCCATTTATAGTTTTCCCATCCCACATCCCCTTACAGTTTCAGTCTTATCACCAGTTCTCTTCCCTCTGCCCCATTTCTATCCCAGCTCCCCATCTAATATTCCTGTCCTTTAAGAATCTATTTCAAATCCCTCCCATATTACTTAGAAAAAAACAATTTTCTCTCCTCATTCATGCCCTTCATTCACAGATTTTTATTTCCTCCTCCCACTCAACCTGGTGTGATCCCTTCCCTCTCTGAAGTTCCTACTATTATTCCCCAAACCCTGCTGGTTCTCCCCTTAATTTTGGTGTGCCTGAGGGAGATAATGTTTGGAGCACAAGACACATAGGTTGTTTTCTTTTAGTTCAAGTGTGTGGATTAAGTCCAAGTCCCACATTAGCCCAGAGATAAATGCATAGAAAACTCTGCTGATCCCTGTACTGGACCTCATTGACACAAACAAAACTTCTTCAGAGGATGAAATGTAGAAAGTTCTCACTGAGCACATGCAGACTGCATTTTTCCCCCCCATAGTCTAGAAAATGCAGCAACTATGGCTGTTCATCATGAAGCCAGTTAAAAGAACATTCCTGAAATGAAAGCAAGTTGCTGTCAAATATACAGAAAGAATTCAAATAAGGAGTGCAAAGGGTAGGGATACAAAATAGTTGTGCAGAGGAAAGCTCAAGCAGGATCAGCATCACCCAAATCACCTGTAGACTCAAGTTCTGTCAGTAAGGACAAGTGGCTTTGCTCTGTACACACCAGCACCCTATGATTCAAAAACTCAAAGGGAACAGTGAGGTTTAGGCTGGATAAACAGAAATAGAGACAAAAAAGTAAATGGCATGACAGAAACTACCAGGAAAGGAAGCCCAAAATAGAAAAGGAATATACAGACTTTCCACTTGGATAGTTACATTTGGGGCAGTCACAAGCACCTAAATACATAGCCTTCTAATAAGTTGGATAGTCTTTTTAGAAGGAGGTGCTGTTAACTTTGGCTATAAAAAAATAAATCCTTGGTTTTCTCTGCAAAAGCCATGGTGCAGCTACCCAAAACCACACAGCCTGTCACTGCAGGCCACCAATTCCTGTAATTTTTGATCTTGATTTTGAATTACGTGGTGAAAGCCACTGTCTGAAGCACAGAACAATAATTTCAGAGTAATTCTTCTGACAAAGAAAGAATTTTCCTCTCACTCACTTTTTAAGCACAGGCCATGAGACATTTAATACATGTTGCTTCACTGTTGTACATCAGTTTCACTTGAATACAGGACCAAACTTCACACACTTGCTAAACAATTATCTACAGTCACAGTGAACTAGAAAGTAGGTATCACAATCCACTACACATCTATTTTGGATCAGTGTAGCCATTGAAATTATATATTTCATTTTTATAGCCATTTTATTACTAAAAGATTAACATAACATAATATAGAAAATGCTAGAAAAAAAATTGCTTTTACAGCAATGCTGCCACCTGGTAACAAAGGGTGTAATAGCAGACGAAACATTCATTTTTCCCAGTCTTGAACATAGCAATATATTTGAAATGTTGCTTTAAATAACATTAAAAATCACAAAATCTGCAAAGTTATTATTGGATTAGGATCATTTCCCCACATCAGATTAAATCCTCATAGCTCTGTCACTGTGTGGAAGAAGTGAGACTCAAGCCCTTTGAAAGGTTTCAAGTCAAAGCAAATAGCCAAGATTTCCTGACTCCCAGTGAAATACATCAGGCACAAGCTAGTAGTCAAATACATATCATGGTAACTTGGGCTCCACTAGAAACAGAGGCAATGGAAAATAAACACAGGTGACATCCTGCCCATCCTCCTCACTCATCCATAAAAAATTGCTTCAAGGGAAGGGGAGAAGTATTTGGCCCCATATCAGGAGAGGTGCATGAGTGTTTGTGTTTCTTTCATGTTCACATTTGTCCTATCAGCCTACTGAGAGCATCAGATGTGAAAGACAGACACAGAGTACAGGGTCTGATGAGCTGCTTGCACACTGCTCTATTCTGAACTCTGTGCCAAAAGATGAAATCCTTTAAAAATGAGTTTAAAACTGAAAATTGATAAACCATCATGATAATAAAACAATGATTGTTCTCAGTTACTATTTTGCCTTATGCTAAATATATTAATAAATAAGAAGCAATGATTGGAGTATGAAATGGCCACACAAAAATAATTTTCTAGTGAGATTCTTCCCCCAGATCTTTTCTATTTGATTAAGAAAAACTGAAACTTCTAGTGGTATAAAACAGAACCTTGGGACTATTTTTAAAATGATATTTGAAAGAAGAAAAAAAATCTTGCTAGTTATCAAGAAATGCATGCTGTGGATCAAGTGGGTGGATGGGGAGGGAGGACTAAAACTATTTAAGTAGTGTCATGCTTTCTACTTGTGACTGCAAATGTCAGTAATGTGTAAGTGCCTCTGCAAAAGAAAGTTCTTTCCTTAAAGTTCACAGTCAGTTCTACAAATACAGTGTTCGGTAGAAGAGCTGAAAAAAGAAACAAGAGAAACAATTTCTAAGAGTCTGTTCAGCTCTGACCCAATTATGCCAAAAACAAAACCTGAAATAAGTAGTAAGAATGTAAGCAAATAGACACTTAGAGTAAGCAGGAGCCAGCACGCAGGAGCTGTAACCATCAGATCCAGTTTGCTGGGTGTGCTATGAACAGCAGTGCTGGAATTCTCCCTGCAATACGTGCCTGGAGCTGCAAGACGCATGTGCAGCATCTCATTGTGCTCTGGTTTATACCAACTGAGCTCTGGTAGCCAGCCTTGGGTGGCTTGAGCTCCTGGCTCCTGGAACTTGGCTATATTTATCCCAGCTGATGTAGCCTGTCAAGTGTGTGCTGCTGCTGATAAGGTGCCCTGGTTGACAACAGTGGGGGATCAGGGGGAGGAGCAGGATGGGGGATTCCAGCAAGTGGTTCTTTAGGGGGTCTCAAAAGCCCTGCAGCCACATTCCTGTGTAACTCATACCCTGCCTTCCACATACAACTGGGAGCTCCATCAGAAAATAAGGGAAGATGCCAGAGCCTGTAAAGAAAGCAGGTAAGGATCATAACTAACAGACAAAACTGAGAACAGCTTGACAGGAAAAACGTGAGTAGATTATGTATCCTAGAGAAACGAGATGAAAAAAAGGAAAAAAAATAAATAGACAGGAAAAAGAAAGTTGATTCTATTAAGTTTTAAATGTAAGAGATATTGAATGATCTTGCAGAGAAATCACTGTCTGCTTTGATAACCCTCAGCCAGAGAATTTTCTCAAGAGACTTTGGATGAGGAAAAAATAGTGGTGAAACTCATTTAACTCTCAGATGCTTTTAATTTCTCATTTCCTTTCCTAGTCACCTTTAGGACTCTGAAAAAAAAATAAAAGCAGTCTCTCTCTTGGACAGTTAAATAGTATAAACCTCTCCTGCTTTGATTTTGTGTTGGGTTTTTTTTTTTCCCTTGACAATTTGTAGAAGTATTATTGGCAAAGTTTGATGGTATTTATTGTTAATGAAATCTATGTGAAAATGAAAGCAAAGAGTACCTGGTTCAGAGTTTATTCTTTCTAGTTATTTCAACCACTGACAATAGAACTCTAGAAAATAAAAGCAACACCGTACTGTGAACAATTTATGCAATTTCTTTTCCCTTGCCCTCCTTCATCCTTTCCCCTTGAGCCAGAAGATAACAAGCCTTTTCAGAAAGTCCAGGTCACAGAGCCACAGAGAAAAATGCCAGGAAGGTATTTCAGATTTATGAATGTTTCAATCTAAAAATCTTCAAATAAGAAATCACTTGGAGGCTGCCCACATAGAGGAGGCCTAGGATGGGGTGCAAGGTTCAATGGATCTGGTGTCTTGAGGAAGAAGAGAGCCTGGGAAGAAAAGGAAGGGACAGTTTAACTTCAGGACACCTGCAGAGAAAGATGCCTCAGGAGCACTTTGTGTCCACAAGTTTTGGAAAAAAAAAACTGACAAAAGCTGAACTTATGATTGTTTGCCAAGTGTGAACATATTAAATATCTGAGTCTGGAGAAATTTATTGTAAATCTGGGATTCTGCACTCGAGGACTGTCACTTCATTGATGCAGTGCACATCCAGAATCACCACTACCTGAATGTGCAACACAAGGTGCACGTGTTTTTGATAATGGGCAGTTTGCAGAGTTAGCCAGGGCCAGCTGTGGAGACTTATTAAAAATGCTCTTTGAGCTTTGCAAAGGCCTGAGCAGCCAAGGTCTCCTCTAAGTTTGGCCAATGGGACAATCTCCTATGGTCACAATAACAAAGGAAGAACTTGTTAAGAAGAACCTTAATTTGATCAAAATATTTGAAATCAGTCACTGCCAGAGGCAGACCCATTACACACCCAAAGGCTCTCCCATTACAAGCTGCAAAGCACTAAAGCATGGTTAACAGCAACAAGATTCTTTGTGTTCCCTCTACATGATAACCCTAAAGCAGCAGTGGTGTCAGCAGTCCTTCCACTCTATTATAAATATAACATCATTTCATATTCATAAGGCTGCCATTTCTAATGAAAGTAGATTTGTAAATTAAAAAATAAATACGTTAGATCCTGTAATTGTAGACAGAAACTTGAAAATATAAGCTGCAAATAATCACCCCAAAAATGAGAAAATCATACTCATATTCTGCTTTTAAAGTCACGTGTTTTTTAAGTTTTATTGAAATGTCTAATTGTTGTGAATGCAGGCAAAAAGAAATACAACAGAGTAGGCGAAATTTGATGGTGTGATCACCTTGGCATTATGACTTCTGATTTTTAATTGTTTAACTGCCTTTAAATTAACAATTTCATTCTCTGTGGAGGAGAGGCAGTGTCTCTGTTTGTGAAGATGTCCACTTTTGCTGGCTAATGGTGAAGAGAAATTCTATTCCAATTTATCTCTCCAGAGAAATCTAACAGGTGTCTAACATCACTAGTCCTACACAGTTCTTATGAACAAACCAGACCAAACACTGGGATTATCACAGCAGGGGGAGGAAAAGCTCTTGTTACTCACTCTGATCGAGACAGAACCAGTCACATGCCCCACAACTTTTAGAGAGGATCTTCTCAGTCTCCAGGAGACACTAATCCCTTTGGTTTTCTATTTCATGTTGTTTATACAGTTCAAGCCATTTCAAGATGGGATAATGTTGCACACCATCTCAGGAGGACCAAATAACCATTGGGCAGTTCATACTTGGATAAATCACAATTCCTGCCTTTCACACACCATAGTTAGGTTACTGAAGAGCCCAAGGAAGCCCTTAGTCTGTATTACTGATATTTTTGCACCTGATATATAGGAAAAAGAAAATTCTTCATGCCAAAGAATGATCAGAGATATTCTGCTTATATCTGCTGCTTTAACAGTTCTTCTAACATGTGAAAAGAAACAAACAAAAAAAAAAAAAAAAATTCAAAAAACCAAATTAAAAAAAAAACAAAACACTAAAATCCCCCAAAAATCCCACCGAAAAAAACACCAAAAAATAATTGAATAAACCAATAAGCTTAAAATGGTGTGGTGAAGTAAATTTTCCAACATTCTTTCACTTTAAACTGCCCAACTAAAATACTTCAGGATAAAGCACTCCCCTACTTATTTCAAGAATGCCAAAAGAACTGTCTTAGCACTCTAGAAAATCTACACCATCCACAAGAGAAACAGAATTTATGAGACCTATAAGAGTTTAGTGTCAGTGTTCAATCAAACTTTGAAAAGCACCACTTTTTGCAGGATTCTATTGCAGAAACTTTCTATTCTTTGCCCTTTGATTTAAACATTTCATATTTAATCTTTGTTCACAAGCTCACTGTTTGGAAAATTTTGATCATTTTTTTTCTGAAAAATCAGAAATGTTAAAAAAGCCCCAACCATTTCCCTAACAATATTTTATGACATTAAGAGGAAATACCAACAAAATTTTAAACACCAAATTTAGTAGATAAATAGGACTTAATGGGAAGTGTGTGCATTGTTATAGCTGGAAAAGGAGAAGTCTGTATTACTCACCTTCTCTGAAAATCAGTCAACTTTTACTCACATATTTTATAGATTGAGGAGTCTAGATTTTGCAGTTCTGTTTAAGAAATTTCATCGAGAATTTACAAATAACTTGTAAGTACACAGAGGCTTTAATAATAATAATAATAATAATAATAATAATAATAATAATAATAATAATAAATGTTGTGTATTGAAGAGTAAATTGCAGAATTTTAGTTTGACTATGAGATCATTCTTTCACATTGGCAAGCACTAGCACAACAAAGTACTGCAACAAATTCTATGCACCACAGGAATGCAGGAAAATCCCTAAATTCATACAGACATAGTTTCCTCCTTTGTCAGTTAAGATTCAAACCAAGCTGAACGTTCTTATCCCCCTTTTACAGAAAGTGTGATGGATGCATGGAGAGAGAGGTGACTGATTAGTGAAACTATTCCTCGCCTGTTGCTCATGTTGCAAGAATTTGCAATCTCAGCTGCTGAAGTAGGCAAGGAATGATAAGATTGAGTCTTTCAATAGCTTTTGGATCATGGAATGATTAAGCTTGTAATTGCAATAAGCCACTTAGGTCCTGACTGAGGAATGTGCAGCATCTTTATATAGTTCCTCAGAAAAGAATTTACAAGCTCCATCACTGAAATCTCCATATCCTCAGTTTGGCTTTTAACTCAATGGAAGAACAAATGATATAGAAGCAAAACTAGATGCCAAGTGTAAGCAAAGACCAATTATCTACATGAAGTCTTAACAAATTAATTCCAAAAGCTAATACTACTTTTGTAATATTAATTAAATGTATCAACACATATTTTAACACCAAATACAGAGAATGTGCAATAAGATAATCACAGGAGAAACCTGTGATTATTTTGTCTAATTTCACTCATCACAAATTTCTGCTGTAGTTTCTAGCATCTGCATTCAGGCAGATACATTAGATTCTCCTCAGGAATTTATACCTTTAGCAGGTTTTATTTCAGAAAGGCAGAAATGTCATCTGAAAATGTCATCTAACACACATTCTCCTCTACCACTCTATGTAGTTAAAATCACTCTTGTAGAATCCACATTTCTTGCTCACTTTCATTTCACATAATTCACATATACTTTGAAATTCCAGTATTTCAGGGAGAGGTTTTCAGCTGGTGCTTGTGAGATCTAAGCCATATTATTTAGGGAATATTGCTAGCAAATGAAATTATTTTGGTAATTTGAACATTATTTTGATATACATCTTACCTCCACTTTTTCTGACAATAATGAAATAATATTGCTCTTCTAGCTTCTAATACTAATTTTTATTCTTATTAGAGGTACAACAGTACTTTGCAACTACCCACTAACAATTTAATGCTGTACAAAGACAACAGAAAAACAGTCTCTCATAAAATAAAAGCCCAGTAAACAGATAGACAGTTCAACAAGAGAGTAAGGGAGACAATTATTAGTACAATAGATAGAAACCCTGGTAGTAGCTTAGCCACTTCTTTGGTTTTGCATAGGAGAGTAAGTGAAAGACTTGAAGCATAATAGTAAACTTTTTGATGATGGATGTCAGAAGGACATTACTTCAAAGCAGGTCAGAAAGTAAAGGAAAAAGCATGAAGGTGCTAGTATGAAGATTTAATAAATGGCAGCAGAATGAAGGCAGAATACTAGTTTTGTTATATTATTTTGGTGACTATTGCAGAAAATTAGTTTTGGAAGTGGAATTATTTCATTCTTGTTTAATTTGGCCTAAAGCAAGTGTATCTTATTTTTCTTCATCCTCCTTATTGAAACATCTACTAATAAATTTTCAAAATGCAATCTGATCACAGCCCTCCAAACAGAGGTTTTTATCACTGACCAATTAAGCTGTAACTCATGTAACATAGGTAGTGTTATGGCTGATGTGTACATCTTCAGGTGTTTCAAGAGTTTTAGAGGATGCAAGTTCTGGTAGCTGCAGCCTTAACCACCAAAAAGTTTCTGCAAGATAACTGCAGACCACATACAGCTGTTTCCTCTTCTGCCGGAGGCAAAATGTGCTGGTGTATGTTACTCAGAGAGTATGTGAGTGTGTTTGCAGTATGGAAGCTAGAAGAGATTAGGAAGGCCTGGGTTAGGAGAGGTGAAGTGTTGAAAAATGGGTTGGTACAAAGTGGCTCTAGGCTCATTTGCTTTTATTAGCTTCACATCCCTCTTCTCTCCTCCATGAAATCCCCACAGCAACACCAATCCCATCCCCACTAAACACACACACAGAACACCTTCAATAATTCCTGTCTTCATCAGCACTGCTGACTCTCATGGGTCTCTGCTCTCCCTCCAGAGCTGCCATGGTGTGCTAGTACTAATGCCACTTTTCTTTTCTCTGCCCTTGTGCTGGCTGGATGGAGCATACCAGGAATCAGAGTTAACCCCGTGGGCAGCAGGTACCCAGCCCTACAGCTCCTAAATGCACGGGCACTGGAGCCTGGATAAAAACAGGACAGTGTCTGAGATCTGTCAGTGGCTGACAGACACACCCCACAACATCACACAAGAGGTGTCACAGTCACTGGGTTTTCCACAGCCTCATGGTGGTGGTCATATTCAAGTGTTTAGAGTATGGGGTGGATATATAGAACTCAGAGAGATCTATCTGGGTAGAAGCCAAACATTGAAGTGAGAGAGATTGTCAGATGGGGAATGTGCTTCTGATAAAAGCAGGCAAAAGTGTGGCTCTCAGCACAGACCAGAAGTTTTAGATGGTGGTGTTTAGGAGTATTCCTAATGAGGAAATACCTGAATTAAATTGGTATAATTGCATGAGAAAAAGAAAACTTCTTGTCGACTTGGATTTACACATTACTTAAAGCAGCAGCCACATGAAGGGGTGGGGAATAACTGAACTCTTTACTCTGTCAAGCAACCCCTTTTTTTCCCCAAGAGGAAAAATTATGGTATTTTCTTCATGTGCTTGTTCAGAAATCTCTCTTCTGCAGCAAAGTGATTTCCTGTAAAATCTCCAGCCCCAGATCTTTAGTCTTCCTTTGCAAAAAGAGCAGTGAAAGATGAAAGAGAAAACAGCTGGATAGAGAGAAGTCACTCTGGACACTGCCCTGCACTGACTGAATCTCAAGTACAGGAAAAAGACTCAGTTAAAACCCAGCCTCCTTTAGCAGTGAAAAAGTGGGTAGACAACAACTGTTCTTGTAGGACTTTGTTCTCCTGGGCTTTTCCAATTCTGTACTTACCAGAAATATTCATAATCATTTTAGCCTGGAATCAAGTGAGTCTTTTGGCAGGAAAGCGGGGAGGAGAGGGAATACAAGCAGTCTTACTTATAAACTTCTGCATATGTGTTTAGATTTCCTAAAGCCAGAAATGTTATGTAGTTGTGGAGATTTCTCACTGTGTCCTCACCAGCAATTTTGTTCTTGTTGAGTCATCTACAAAGCAAATGTAAGAAACCTAATCACTTTACAGGGTGTGCAGCAGATCACAGAGTTACTTCCAAGTATGCGTGTCATGAAACCCTGACACTGTGGGCTGGAACCTTTACAAATCACTTTGCTGTTAGGTAATTAATATATTTATAGATTCTTTTGTGCTTAAATAGAAGAGAGATGATAATAGCACTCAGAGTAAAACCATGCCTCTTTGCTGCTTTGTCTGTAGCATCGTAGGAAAGGAGCCAGCGAGTCAGTCGTGGGGTGGGTCCCAGGGCTGACCTGTCTCCCCACTGTGCAGGACTCTGGCCACCTTGCCATGCCTCTTGAATCCTGCTTGTCCAGCCTGCTGTGCACATTAACTCTCCTGCAATTATTCAGGATACACTGCATCAATGTACACCCTGCTGTGTTGTTTATGGAAGGGCAATATGGTATCAAAAGGTGTGCAACTGGTAACAGGCAGTGTGCTGTAGGACACTGCAGCACATTGTCCTGTATTCTACAAAGCACTGTTATTTTAAAGAACTATTGCACCAGATCAGAAAAAAACTCAATTACAAGCATGCAGGAACATTTCACTCCCAGAGGAGATTTCCCACACTATTAACAGGGAAGGAAAGCATGCAGAAGAATAAAACAGGAGGTCAGTCAAGGCTTTTATAGGCTCAGTGAAAACTAAAATTGGGTTTTCATCAGAAATATAAAAGGGGGAGGGGGACAAAAAGTTGAAAAAATGTAATTTTGGTTTTTATACAATGAAGAAAAGAAAAATTCTATATTAACTAAATTCTAAAGTGCTTGTAGTTCATATTTTAACTGAGGCTTAAAAAAGGTTCAAATCCTTTGCAAAACAATGCAATAAGCATGAATCATATTATGACTAAAGACCAAAGGCCATAAAATGAAACCTTTGCAGATGTAACTCCACTAAGGTCAATTGTATTATGCAGTCAGAAGACATGCTACAGGAACAGAGATTTTATAAAAAGAATAGATGGCATTATTAATAATATACCGTTTACACGAACTAAAGCACGTTTGATCACGAATACAAACTTTTTCTTTAAAAACATTTTCATGCCATGTTCCTTCCATTATTATAAAGAAGAACTAAAAGTTCAGAGCTAATTATAACCATTGTCGTGTTGTTTGGAAGAGTTCTTGTGGCTGCCAAAGGAGTAGAGCCATAGACAATTTGCCACAGAGGTGACTGTTAAAATTAGATATGATGAAATTGCTAGTATTTTATAAAATGTAGCTGTACAGGGGTGAGTCAATAGAAAGATGACAGAATGATGCACAAAAAACCATGCAGTGTATGAATCAGAATGCTAATTGCTGGTATTTTTACACATGACATAGATCATGGCAATTAGCAAATGAAAACAGATTTTATTAAGACTAAAACACCAGCATGAAATGAAAAATTTGATTCAAAATACAGATGAAGAAATATAAATAAATCAGGTTAAAGAAATTAGCAAAATAAGTTACTTTACTAAAACCTAACCTGAGGGAGATTAGGATACTCGTGGATCAAAATAATGATACATTGCTTGTTTACAGTTTCCTATCTGCTGTGCTACTCTGATTGCATATTGATTAAAATATCATTTGGTTTACACTTGTTCTCTCTATATATTAATAATTTCATTAATTCTCATTATAAGCTTTCTTCCTTCTTGACACATTGAGGAAAAATTTTTATCTGTCTTGTAAGTAATTAGAACACTTTAATTAAACAATAATATAACAAATAAAATTGTTGTAGAGTGTCATGTAGGCAAGTACTTCAGCTTTTAATGCAGAAGTAAACTCCTGAGCACAAACAACCAATTCATATCATTTTAGCTGGAATGAAATTACAAGGGTCATCATAGGAATGTGAATCCCTTTCCACTAAAGCCTTGATCAGTCAAAACAGAAGGACTAAAGATGAATAATTAATTCCTTGTTGTTTATTAGGGCACAGCATACTGCACAAACTGCAGTGTTGAAGAACAGATCCTGATCCTCTGTAACAACCATATTAAGCAGCTGTTAGGACAAAGTTAATAATTCTAGATAAAAGTGCATGGCAAATTAATGCAGACAGCTAGATATGTGAGAATATATACCATGCCATCTTGTCACAGACCAAAACATTAACTTATGAAAAATCAGAGCTCAATATGGGAGGAAAAATGAGGAAGACAGAAAGTGAGGTGATTCTTTTATCCATTCCACTTGATTTCATGACAATGGGAGGAGATATGCCATCTCAGTGAGGCACAGAACTTGATAAACTCAAAGACAATTCCACAGCTTCTCTGTGGAAAGTGTTGTAATTTATATCTTGCATGGGCAGATGGGAGGGAAAAGAGACAGCAGCTGTCTGCAGCCACAACAGCTGACTACACCAGATATGCCACAATTGCAAAACAGATTTTAGTGAGCCCTCTCTCTTTTTTTAGTTTCTGCATTTACCAAGAAGCCAAAGACAGCAGAGGTGACAGCCGGAAACACAGCTGTGTTTGAAGCAGAGACAGAAAAATCTGGCATCAAGGTGAAATGGCAGCGAGCTGGCACAGAAATTACTGAAAGTGAAAAATATGTCATCAAGACAGAGGGAAACAAGCATTCACTGACAATCAATAATGTAGGAAAAGAAGATGATGTGATATATGCTGTAATAGCTGGAAGTTCCAAGGTCAAATTTGAACTCAAGGTCAAAGAACCAGGTAAAGCATTTCCTGAGCAATTCTGGTTTCATCAGTATTTCCAGCCCCACATGCAACCTTCACGGTTAAAGCCCATGGAAATTAGCTTCTTTTAACACTGTAAAATTCTCTACCAGCAATACATCTGTTTTGCCCAATTATCTGAAGCTACTAATTCATATTAAGCTAAGGAATACATTCCTGTGGCTGACACCTCTTTCCAGGTGTCAGAAGTGCACAGAGAAGAGATCATAGGGGAAATGTCAATGTACATCTTCAGAACTATGTCAAGCTTTTACACTTAGCTACTGAAAAGCAAACCAAAGCTAGTCTAACCTTGCCCCTGACCTAAACAAAGATGCCTGATTTTAGGACTGGTATTTTCTTTAAATTAATTAATTCAAATACAAAATTGTAACAACTGACAAAATATTTACAAGTTACACTGTAATGTTTCTAGGACTCATGCATTCCTCAAAATTCTCTCAAAATCTCCTGCTACCAAAAATGTGTATTTCAAGAGAGGCTTGAATATGAAGATTAAGCTTTGTATTATTTGTGTACCTCCCATTATTACTACCTTCATACACACTGAAAGACCAGTTACATAGGAAGTTCAAAAACTTCACCAGTCTTTTCCTGGGAATAAATATAAAGAGTCAAATTGTCTGGAATTTTCTCATTAAAAACTTAGATGCTTAGGATAGATGAAATCACTCATTTTTTGAAACATTTTGACCTTCCAAATCCCTTTTTCCCCTCCAAAATTATATCCATTTACCACTTTTGGTATTTGACTTTTTGCTATTTAACTTGGGGAAAAGCCACAATCTCAGGTTGTCCATATCACTTCCTTTTCTTTGCTATCACTGTTTGTTCTAGCAGCATGATGAGACCTTGTGAGACCTACTGGTCAGCTGAAAAGAAACTGAGGAATGTTTAACATGATTCAAGATGTCATGTTCTAGATGCAAAGACAGGGCATGACAGATTATGTGTAAGGGGAAGTCCTGTTCTATGGATTGGGACAACTCTGCCAGCTGTCAGAACATGCAGAAATACAAGCAGCAGGTCCTGCTGACTGTCTCATCCTGAAAGCAAACTGGTCCATTCTGTACTCATTACATTTTCCTCATTGTCTTTCAGATTAGTTCCATGTAGAGCCTGCTACGGGCAGACAACATGCAAATAATGCTCTGGAGCATAGTGGAGTAGAATATGTAATGTTACAGAGTAGCTGGGTTGCCCATTATTATTTGGAAGTGACTCCACTACCTACAGAAAAAAAATATCTTGCTGCAACTGATCTATTTCAAGAAATTCTACCTCCCTCCATCTGCTCCAGTTGCTCACTCCTACTCCACTTTCAGACAATCCTGTCTTCTCCATTGTGCCAAGTGCAATTGCCTGAATTTGTCTCTGAGGTCATTGTTTAATTGAGAGGATATAAACTTCTATAAGCCAGGGGAAGAAATTACAGATAGATTTTAAAAATACTTTATCCATATTGTTTACTAGCAGTGTCTAGAGCTTTTTCCAAGTTGCACACAATAGCCTTTGTAACATTACTTTCCAACAGCATCATTAAACAAATCTCATGAATGAGCAAACTGTTTAATTACATCATTTTTCGTTACCTTTTCTGTTTAGACTACTGATGCTTGCAACAAATAATAGCATTATTCATCAGCTGACAAGTTTCTGCACATCAATACTCTAGGATTTTAAAAACCAGGCATCAGTTCTTTCTGAGCTCAGCAAAAGAAAAAACCTCATCATCCAGCTTAATGGGCCCCTTCTGCTTCCAGCACATCCTCTAAGCTCTAGGAAACAACAGCTAATTTCTTTGCATTTCCTAACGTATATTAAAGGCTGTTCTTTAGCAAAATTTCTTCAGAAAGAAAGAGGAAATATGACTTTCTCTAATCTTTGCTTACATTCATTCCCAGAAAAGAGTGAAGCAGTCACTCCTGCAGAAGCTGTTCCAGCCCCAGCTGCTTCAGAGTCACCTGCTCCACCAGTAGAAAGCAGCCAAAATACAGAAGGTAATACAGAATTAACATTGTCATACAATCTGGTTTATTAGCAGAAGGGAAGAACATACACAGGGTCTTCTTAGAGTAAGTGAGATAGAGACAGTAGGTGAAAGCAGATCATAAAGAATAAGGAATCTCAGAGGCAGAAGAAAGCTACTGAGATATTTTAAAATTAATTAACTAATTCACTTTATAATTTGATGTGAAAAATTCTAAATAGTAATTATTATTTTTATTTCAGTTTCATCTGCTGAGACCCAACCAGAATCACCTCTGGACCCCATTGGGCTCTTTGTGGCACGACCACAGGATGGAGAAGTTACTGTTGGTGAGTGCAAAATGTTAGTCAAGTGAAGTTTGTAAACTGTACCTGTTGCTTGACTATTATCTCTCCAAGTACAGGGTGAGAGCAGTGATATGACAGATAAACATTATTCATAATCTTACATTAATCTGCTTCTCCTACAAGGTGGAAACATCACATTCACTGCCAAAGTTGCAGGTGAAAGCCTGCTGAAGAAGCCATCAGTGAAATGGTTCAAAGGAAAGTGGATGGACCTGGGAAGCAAAGTGGGGAAACATCTCCAGCTACATGACAATTATGATCGAAATACCAAGGTACCATTGGCAGATTAGGGTTCTCTGTCTTCTAAGTGCTAACCTTTAATCTGAGGAAAATATAACTGAAATAGGAATGGTTTGGTGTTAAGGTACCCAAAGCAACACACAAGGCTGTACTTATCCATAGAAGTAAATCTGTATTTCAGCCACACAGACAAGAGACAAGCTCTGCATATGAACTCTAGCATACTTTAACTATGGTGAAATGAGAAAACATCTGGAGTGCTGGGGAAGCAGTTTTGCACTTTCTACTGCAGGATTCCCTTCATCTTCCTCTCAAGGGACTTGGTATATTTAAGAGAAAACAATAATCAGACAGGTATTTAAGCATAGTCTGCCTTGGCCTTAATAGATAATCATTCTGCTCCTAGTGCTGGAATTTATTGCTCTCTTGGATTGTCTGGACTGCTTTAAGGAGCTGAGTAAGACCCACTTCTTACCACAAATTTGTCCAAAGGTACACAAGCAGGAGCACAGGAGTCTGTACCATGACTTTGCATCCTCTGTGGTATATGAACCACTACCACCCTCTCCTGGATGAACTGGACAGACTTGCTCACATGAGCCACTCCTTTCCCTGAATTTTGGCATGCTCTGTATATGCTCTGGGGAGAGGCTAAAACTGCTTAGTGAAAGCTTTATTCCTGTTCCTAATGCACATGCAATATGTGTATGCACATTAGTGTATGTCCCAGCATAGTTTGCTGATATAACATTGTATCCTCAGGACTACCTGTACTGACAGCACTCTTCAGCTGTTTTTACTGAATTGGGGATTACAGGTAATTTTTTGTTACAGGAATGAGTTGGACACTCAGGAGGTTCTTAGCTCTAAAAGGACACAAAGACATAGTTCATGTCTATTTCTCTCCATTAATTCCCTCTCTCTGTATTCCACTATTTCATTTTCTAACTTAATTATTGTATCATTGATGTCTGTTCTAGGTGTACACCTTTGAAATGGAAATCATAGAAGCAAACATGACTTTTGCAGGAGGGTACAGATGTGAGGTGTCTACCAAGGACAAATTTGATAGCTCTAGTTTCAACCTGACAGTCCATGGTAAGGTGAATTCCTCCCATCTATTTTTTTAATCTTCCTGCCCCTGTATTTTTTTTCCTGTCCACCAACAATTCTTTCTGGTACATAATGGTTACTAGACAAGCATAGACCTGCAGACCTAGAGGTACACCTAGAGGGGCCCACCAAAGAGAATGGGATTGAGATCTGTACAAGAACCACTTGGTCATCACTCTAGTCAGAACTGTGATGCTTTTAAAGACAACACACACAAAGATGCAAAACTGCCCACCTTTTCTCTGGCTTTATTCTGGTCTCAGAGTCATTCTTTCATGAGGTTTCATTCCACTAGAATAGAAGATAAGTTCGTTCTTATTTGGGCAAATATTCAGTACTAAAAATGGATATTTGAAAAAAAAATTAAAATATTTAGTCATGTGACACCATTGTAAATTCCTTTTTCCTTCCTATATAAATAAATTCAACTCATACAGAAGGACCTTGTGAGATAAATTTGCTCTAAGAGCAGATGACTCATTTTACCTAATGCATGGTGCCCCCCTCACAAGTGCTATACTGAAAAGTTTATTAAAATTGAAAAGGAAGTACATTTTTAATATCAATTTGTCTCAAGTGTGGAAAAGTTTAAGTAAAAGAATATCAGCTGGACTGCCAGAAAGAGCTGAATGTTTGGACCATTTCCTGTTTCAGCAATTCTGTTGAAGTGGCTGCAACATTAACTTGTGTCCAGCTGCCAGTGAACCTAATGTAAAGACAATAGTTTATTAAGTTGCTTGATCAGCAGTTTTAATTTTTGCAGTTTCATTAACTAGGACTCATAAAACTTAGGAGCAGCAACTGAGAATGATTTTTCTCCCAACAGCAGCAGCACACCAATTTATTCCAGTAATGTAATGAAATTTTCTCTATACAACATCCTCAATTAAGTTTCTGTACCTCTCTACACAGTTTCAAGAATTTACCTCTGCTGTCAGAGAGTAGATTATAATTTATTTTTAATAATGGTATTCAGTTGATGTCCAGTCATATTCTCATTAGAGCTTAAATACTCTGTGAAGACACAACTGGAATTGAAATTTTGCAGCAGAATTGACAAGCAAGAGATAAGACAGTCCATCAGGCTCCAGGTTATTATGAAACATGAGACTGAAATAAGTTATCCAAAAAAACCACTGGATGTTGAGAGCTAATTAGTGAAGGCTTCATGTTTAAAGATGATGCGTTAATCATTCAGTATGCAATTAATCACTCTTTAAAAGATAAGAATTTATTTCTAAAAATGTCTGTGAAGGAAAACCTTAGAAATAGCAGGGTATTTTTGCATTTTGTTGACTTGCTCTCCCATTTTTCTTCCTTACTTTTTGTCGTATCAGAAGCGCCTGTAAGTGGAGATCTGGATATTCGAGCTGCCTTCCGCCGCACGTGAGTATGCACAGCAGAAACCTGTCCAGGTCAGGACACACATCCCTGTGGAATTCTTTGCTTTCCCAGATAAAACTATAAAAGCAAAGCTGTTGTACAAACAAAGATGTCTACTAGGAAAATATTTCTATTAAAATCCTCTACAACTCCTGAAATCACCTAAGAGAGTTTAGACTTTGTACTAGTGTAATAATCATGTTTGCCTTCAATTAAGCAATCAATAATGTGTGTAATTGTAACAAGAGCTCAAGGCCTGTAAAGAGCACTCCAGATACAGACCAATAGAGATGGAAAAGACACTGTGTGGTGATGGTCTTGATTTTGTCTGGCTTGAGGAATTACCTGTACCTCAGTACAAACATTTGCTAAACAAGGAGAGTGGAGTTTGCTGTGAGCTCTATGAGCAGTATATGATTGATAACATTCCTACAGCATTTTGATTGTATCTGTTTTCATCTTCTATACCTATATTAGTTGAATGAAGATAATGGTTCTGTGTCTGTGTGAAACCTCAGGTATATAAAGATATTAAAGATATTAGATATTAAATATTTAGATATTAAAGAGTGGTGTTGGAAAGGCCAATCTCCATCTTTAATACTTTCTGAACTGATGTATCTCATAATGGAATAATGTTCCCTTCCAATAGTAAGATTCATGAAATTGGTTGGATTTTTTTTTTTATTTTAGACATTATTAATATGTGCTCTCTTTTTCCTTTGTGTAATAATAAATAAGTTTCTATTTTAGTTTTTTATGTATTTTTGAAAAGTTACTAGACCAAGAATATTCCGACATCTATTTTTCTATAGGGCACAATTGATCTGTGGCAGCTCTGAGTATTTCTCTAGAAGTCCTATTTCTATTTGAGAATTTTTCTAACATTTATCACAAAGAATTAAGCAAGGAGAGCAGAATTTGGCTACAGTTAAGCCCATCTGTAGGTAGCTGACCAGCGTCACTGTAAAGCAGTGGACACTCAGTGCATAACTGCATTGTGTTATATCACAGCAGTGAAAGGAGGATTCAAGGGTTTCTCTTCTTGTTAGCACAATTAAAAGAATTCCGAATCAGTTCGAAGGGAGTGCAGTGTGAGCAGCTCCAGTCTGTTCAGATTCTCAGTTTCTCCTGTGAGAGTGAAGCCAGATTTTGAACTGAACTGTTTAAATCTGAAGCTTTGTCTTTGGTACCCTCACTCAGGAGCCTAGCAGGAGGGGGGAGACGGATGACTTCAGCCTTTCTCAGGTAGTCACTGACTGTGCCAGCAGACAAATTTAGTCTTTCAATGAACTGTCTCTCTCTGCTTAGGAAAAGAACCAGCCCACAGAATTAAGCTGAAGCTTAAATTCCAAATAAATCACTATTATAACGTGTAGTATTTATATAAGATTAATACATACAAATAAGTAATGTAAGACACATAAAGAAAAATTAAAAATATAAAATATAAGAATATAAAAGGATAGATAAAAACAGATAAATAAAGAACAGAGTAGCTTGGTAGTTCAGTGAGAGGCAGATTCATCTACAGAAAACGCATGTGTTTGGCAAGTGACATCTTCTCACCCTTGTCAGAAGAAAAAAAGTAACTTTAAAGTATGTGCATGTCTGCCCTCTCTGTTTTACATGTTTTTCTCTCTACTGAGCACATTTTGACTAAAATTGCTGTTGCTCACAGAAATGTACCAACACAAATGAAAATCTGTTGTTCCCTGGCACACTCCTTATCATATTATCATTAAATTTTTCACTCTGTGCCTTTTGCTCATAATGCTTTCTACTACAGCAAAAACAGGAGTTCTGAGACTAGACTTAACTCTATGCATGTTAAAGAAATTATTAGAGTCTTATTCTTCAAAAAAGCTAAACCTTGATTGCTGGTCTTTCCTGAAACTTTAACTATCACTTGTGAAGCAATATTCTCCCAGCTGATTGAGACCTGATTTACTGAATATTTTATCACAGGAAATCCTTTCCAGATTTGGGATTATAGTAGTTATTTTTATGTACATTTTATGCCTGCAGACACGTAAATTCTTGTGCAAGTAGGGCCAAAAACACTCTTCTCTGTTTAAGCCTTATACCCAGGAAATTATCCTCTCCAGTTCTGTACTATTCTGAAAGTAATCAAAGATGTGAAAACAATATTTTCTTAAAGATCTCTTCTCACAACATATTTCAAATTACAGAGACTCTAAATTTTTATTTAACCTTATATTGTCCAAGAAGCTTGGCACTTGTTTCTGTTTCATTTTTTTAACAGTACTGTTAAAATGCCCATCATTTTTCTGTTGAGGCTGTTTTCTTACTTCTGAAAATTCTTATTTCTGTAATACTGGGTTTTCCCAACACTCTGATTTGCATTCTATAGACAGACTGATTTTTTCTGAAGCATCTAGGACTCTGTGTTGACAGTCCACAACTTATGGTCTACAACTATCACCAGCACAAGTGGAAAGAAAAAGTTCTGCTTATAAAACAATAATTAAATGTAAGGTGATGCTTCTGGAAGGATATGAATGCTGTGAGATGGAAGCACCAGGTTCTTGTACTCAAGACAACAGAGATGTTAAAGAGCAGCTAGCCATTAATGATAGCAGGCTGGCTGAGATGAAGAAAGTACAAAATCCTGTCTGAATGTAAAGATGACCCTTTTTTAGGAATTAAATCTAAAGAAGGGATTCTAGTGACTTTATGCTATTTTCAAAGTAGGTCAGTATTGCAAATGTTCAGAAGCACAGCTAAAACCCACTGGATCCAGAATACCAAAAATAACATTGTGCATTCCATCTGAGTTCACTATATGTAGCAGGCAGAACTGCACATCAGAAAACTCCTGCCTGGTGCTTCTTGTTTTCACAGGCCAACTCACCACAACATTGCTTGTCATGATGCTTGTTGAACAAATACTGAATTTTGCATCTTGAACCTCATCTCAGGCTGAAAGCCAGAACACAGAATTCTTCCTTCAACTCTCCCAAGTGCCAATGATGTGACACCCTTTTTTTTTCAGTGTAATGAATTCTGGTATCACAAAGAGCCTCAAGAAACAATTACAGCTGGGATAATATTAGGGGTAGAAACAGGGATTTTGGATGGTGAGACATTCCACAAAAGGATTGGTTAAATACTGCCCCAACTGTAAACAATATCCACTCTTGAAAGAGGAAAGTGAAGCTTCTGCAACACCTCCATTATAATGAATACATTCCAAATCAATATGATTACCAAATTAATACCCTGTACAATTTCATGCACAATCAGCACAGAAAAAATACAATTTTGTTACATATATTTTTAAACCTATATGCAAATGAACATGAACACAGAGCCTACTTAAGTCACCTTCCATGTCAATGCACATTCTAATTCATTATAAACCCATCTACTACTCCCCTACAAAAATGCCATCTATATAATCTTATAGTCTCACAAACTATTCCCATTTCCTTCTGAAACTAATTGTGGCTTTCTATTACTACACAGTACCGAGGGACATGATGATGGGGCAGAGTTTAATTTCAGCTCCCTACTGAAAAAAAGGTGAGTAAAAATCCATAAACTTAGAGAAAAAAAGTCTTCTGCTGAACAACTCTGATACACCAGAACTGGAATAACTGAAAGTTTCATAAACTCAGAATCCTTGTATAAACTCAGAATCCTTGTAGTTTCCCTAAAGCAGCTCTAAATGGATAAACATGACAGGTAATTATGGCTACTTCCTGAAAGATACAGCATTTGCTGCATTTCTGCTAGGTTTATACAGGAGGAAAAAAATGGAAAAAAAATTATCTTTCCCAAGATAGAAAAGGCCTGGACTCAGGTAATTACATGTTTCCAGCAGCCCTTTTGATGGGGGTGAGGGGGGGAATTAAAATACAATTTATAATGCTGCCTTATAAAGAACCAGAGAGCTGAGAGGACAAGCTTTTTATTAGATACCTAAATGTCACTACTACACTGTTCAATATATATAACCTATTACACAGATATTCTCTGTTGCATAAATATGATGATTTTTTTTTACTCTTCCAATTGTCATTCTTATTTATTTCTGTAACTTTTACTTTCACTTTTTTTGCTGTGATTTCTTCTCTAATGCTCGTCTTTTCTTTATGTATCTATTTTCATAACCTGTTTACTTATGTTCTTCTCTTTTTACCAAACTCTTAACCTGAATGTTTTGGATTCCACTGTTGCCAACAGAGAGTAAGCTTTTTATTTAATTGTATCATAAATGCATGGGTCATACTGAATATAAGAACCATTTGATTTGAAATAATGCATGCATCTTTGCCTTCTTTACATGTAGAACATGACAAAACTTGCATAATGTGAAAGAAAATTATAGATTGCTAATTCCTGAGACAAAATTCTTTTAAACAGTTTTAAGGTTAAAGTTAAGACAACTTGATACTATCAATGTATTTCACTGAATGTCCTTTGGCTTTTACCATCACTTTCTTCCATATAACCAGTTCTAAAATTTCCTTGAATTTCCAGATTTTATCAATAACCTAATGCTTTATATTCCTGTCGTCATAGTATATAGAATCAGAAAAATCATTTGCATACTATTGTTGCCTATCAAATAGGTGATGAAGTTTTGCTTGCTTCTTTCTGTTCACTGACCCTGGCCACTCACTCTGTCTTTCCAGCACCTGAAACTATTATAAAAACTTGTCACTTAGATTTCTGTTTTTGCAAATCTAAACTTTCATTGTTTAAGTTTTCCCAATCAACTACTTGGATGAGTGCTGTTGTGAATCAGGTAGCAGTATCACTGTCCATAAGAAGTGTTTTATCCTCACAAAGAGTACAGGATGGTGCAGACATATGAAGTAACTTTCTACAGAAGGCAATAAAGCCACAATAGCCTCAAGTTAACTCACCCAAATTTCAGTGGGGCAAACAAGGCCACATTTTGCACAAACCCCTGTGTCACACTCCATGCAGGGCACCTGCCTGCAGGTGAATCCTGGCTTTGCAGTCCCACCAAAAGCAGAACACTTCAGGGGGACAGACAGATGAGACAGAAAAGACACCTATCAAACTTTCTATAGCTGACATTGATATCTAAGTTCCTTGTTTCAGCATAAACACAAATTGTTGTAAACAGACTCTAGTTTCCTTAGAAGATGTAAAGCATAGAGCAATTGCTTATATTCTTTATAAAATTTTAAATAAATAAAAACCAGCATGAAAATATTTGCATAATTTCATAAAGAGTCTTCAGCTGGAATGAGGTGCTGAGTACTATGAGCCCCTCTGCTCATGCCTTTCCCTTTTGCTCTCACAATTAGATTTGAGGAATGATCAAACTCAAAAAAGCAGTAAAAATCTTCAGTATTTACAGAAATGTTAAATTTATTGATTTAACTATTCATTATTTGTTAGGCTAGAAATTTGTTAGGCTAGTTTATTAAAAGAAACTTATAAATTTCGCTGCATTTTAACAGTGTTTCTGCCATTTCTTGACTTACAAATCTCTGCCTAGTGAACTTGAGAACATAAATTCACTGCTCTTAGTTGTTTTTCATGGCCACTTCAGAAGTAATTTGTGCACTCTTCAGGCTTTGCACACCTCAGGTTGAAGACTCCTTATTAATGAGAACAGATAGGCATAAAATCTCATAATGGAATGAAGGAATTCTTCATTAAAATAGAACAGGAAAAGGGATCTCATGCTGGGGAAATCTCAAGAGCTGTGCAGATTCAAACAGAACTGAGACTTATTCTTTTACCATTTCTGCTTTGTTACACCATTGTACAAGTGTCCCTCAATCCACAGGTAATGATCATTCTATAATGAATAGCTTCACTATAATAAAGAGCTTCATTTCACACTGTATCTCCTATCACTGTAATTTAATTAACTGGTGTTGACATACAGATGTCATGGGCCAAGGAGAGGTCATTGGGAAGAGGAAGGGAACAGCTGTCACAGGACTATTAAATGGGATAGGGAGCAGAGACCTTGAAGGAGGTGACAGCTGACAGGGTCCAATCAGTTGACAGTAACTGGATAGGAAGGAACCATTTCTGGGATGTACAAAACTATTTTTAACCCCTCCACATATGTTTAAAATATATCAGCTGCATATTCCATTTAAGCAGGTTCACTGAGCTGCATCTTGATGCCCCCAAGTGCATAGCTAACCTATGAGGTGATCTCTGAATAAGGATCCCCACATCAGGGAGGAGTGGGAGAAATCTCATGAGTCCCAGTGCTCTGTTACTTTTCGTACACTGCTTAGTTCTTGTTGGTAGTGGAGGAGTACAGCTTCTCTGGGCAAACTCTGGGTCTTTCTGGGATCAAAGAGAATGTTTTAACAAATGTAAAACAGTGAAAACAAGTACTGGGATGGGGAAAACTTTGCTCGAAGGCAAACACATCTTTTTCTTTTCATTTTCAGAACTCAGTTAAACAGAAACTCCAGCCTATAGCTTTTAGTCCCATATTGCATAAACTCAAAGTCTTCTATTTTAATTTAAAAAAATTAGTATTTCCAAAGAAAAGACTATATTCTTTCTTATGTTCAAATTTCTTATATTGCATACACCAGAACAGTATTGCAAGATAAAACAATGGGATGACACTGAGTAATGGAAAAGCTAAAGGAAAAACTAGGGAAGTCTTCTCAATAGTGAGAGATATTAGACTCCTTTGGAACTCCTTTGAAATTGGAAGATTTTTCTGATTATTTCAAAACATTTTTGAAATCTCCATGAATAGTCCCATCTGCAAATTTTCAGATATAGTGTGTGTATACAGACAAGCCTATAAGTAGGCAGATAGAGAAATTACCAATATTTATTTAATGTCTTAAGGAAGATGTAATATTTTAATCTCTTAAGTCTTTCTTGTTTCCTATGATTTTATATTTTTTAAGACACAGTTTCTCCATGGAAGTTTGACCATTCTAGTACAAAGAATTAAGTACATATTAGAAATATTATATGCCCTTAGTTTTATATAGTACTTAGTATTTAGTACTTATAGATCTATTTTATTTACACGTATTTAGAAATATTTGAAAGTGACTCCTTGATATGATCAGGGCAACAAGCCCAAGAACTGCTTATGTCAAAAAAACCTTGATGTATGTGGCAAATCGGTTCAGTTTTCCTGTCTCCTGTTAAGCAAAACTAAAAACCATTGGTAGCAGCCTCAAACTAAATGATAGGTGTATAGAAGAGGGGTCCTGGTAAAATTTGAGGGTGATGTTGGTGCAGTGTTATAACAAAGCAAATACCCAGTATGCTGCTCTTATCATAGGCACTCCAAACTTCAGCTCCTCCTATCAAGTCAGTGAGTGCTAGTGAGGGCTTCGGGCTTAGAGAGTGCTAAACCACTCAGAGATTTGAGATATTGCATGTCCTATTTCATCTCAGTCTCACTGAGCTGAAATCCCCTTCTCTTGCTTCCTTTCTGTTCAAGAGCTACAAGGTGCTGGAAATTCCAAGCATGGACTGCAGCACTTTAATAAACACAGTGCTCCTATTACAAGCAAGCGCTTTTTTGGCAATAAAAAGATTTGGTTATTTCTGCTGTCTGGACTGATTATAGTAGTACTGTTAAGTAGTAACATTTCTCACAGACTAATTGGAGTGTTATTTTTTTGCAAAAAATGGAAATACATTCAATAACATTCCACTTTCCTCTGCATCATCTGTTGCATAATTTTTCTTCATTTTGGCATTTACCACTGAACGTGACTTCATTATAAGGGAGTGTTCTGCTGTACTGGAATATGCTTGGTCTTGGTGAAAATCAGAAACAGCAGCTACAGCTTCTTCCACCATCTCTCTATTTAGCAAAATGCAAACTATGGCAGGAAAAAACGAAGTGTTTTTGTACAAAGTGTGGGAGCGAGTTTGTTTTCAATATGGATCAGCATATTCAGAGCATTTGCATGAATTCCTTCATCCCCCTGCTGCTGGAGCACAAGCATGTTCTGCTAAGGGTGAAGATGACATTCATTGCTCTTTTGCACTAACACATGATGCCCTTTTTCTTGCCCATTGGGATCCTGCACGTTTTTCCAAACACTTCTCTGCATCGTTCTGGAGTACAGCAGCTTCCTGCGCCCTTCAAACCGGTAAGGCTGTGCCCATTTCTTTTTCTATTTATCACCTTTCAAACAAAAAATAAGATGGCAGACAAAAAAGAATGCCTCTCCCAAAGCCAGACAGCCAAATTTTCCCTTGGTTTTACTAAATCAAATATCAATTTTTTCATAATCACTAGTTCTTTGGTTAAAATATAAAATAAGCACTTAATTGTAAATACTGTCTTGGTTGCCACTACTCAGCAGTCTCTTTATGGTTTGTAGATTAGTACAGACAACAATTTTCTTCACAACTGGTGATAGAAGTTTTAATAATCTGTGATTCATTTTAATGAAGATAAAAAATGTCCTGAGTAGAAAAGGATATGTCTCTCATTTGAATAAACCAGGTGCTTTTTTTCTAAGGTTGTTGCCAGCATATGAATTCAGTTCCTTGCTTTGCCACGTTCCATGTTTTGTGCATTGACCATGACAAGAAAATAGGTTTCCTTATGTTTCCATTATCCATCATTAAAGGAAGTTAAAATTTATTAGTTCTGGTTGTTAGAAAAATCCTTAAGGGTTTTAATCTCTATATATACATAAATAAAATTAAAACTAGTGACCAGTTTTCTTTCATGATTTCACATAATAATATAATAAAAAGTTAGATTATTCATTATTTTTTAAGAAATGGCTTTATCAGGACAAGATGCCAACCCTATAGATTTTTTTTAAATACTCCTATAGTAGCACTAAGAAACTCTAATCCCTTTCTGCAGAGGTGAAGGAAAATCTGAATCACAATCTGATGTTGATGTCTGGGATATCCTGAGGAAAGCTCCTCCTACGGAATACGAGAAAATTGCTTTCCAGTATGGTATCACAGATTTGCGTGGGATGCTGAAACGCCTCAAACGCATAAAGAAGGAAGAGAAAAAAAGCACAGGTTGGTGAGATGCATTTCTTCCAAATATAGCATTCATATCTTCTTTACAGCAGCGAGGTACAAGACCATGAGAATAGCAATTTCCTGTTCCAGTTATTACCCAGCCTTCACATATGAAATACTGATTACCAAAGATTGCAGCTATGCCAAATACTCTGACATGCCTTGCTCTGAAACTCTGGATATACTGACCACACTCACTTTACCAGTTCCACAAGCCTGGCCCCTTATATTTCCCTGAACATGAAACAACATCCCTTACTTGCCCCCAACCCCAGTTAGTCAGTATATCAGGCAGCAATGATATATTTAAACAATTTAGTATTTATTGGTTTGATACATTTGGAATTCTTGAGCCTTTTCTAGTCCTGTGAAATATTAATTGCCTAATTGTAACTGACTTTTTAAAAAGTCTGAAACAGAGAAGGCAAACAGCCATTCATCAGTACTGAGAAGACCAAGTATAATTTTCCTACATGGGCAGATGTAACTCTATTTAGGATGTGTTGAAGTACATATTCACATCTTATTTAGAATATTCTACTTTGCTTATTTTGGTTTGTAACACACTTGTCATCCTATGTTAAGGAAAAATGGCACAGGATGAAGATCAGACAGAAGGAGTAAAAATTTTAACAGGGATGCAGAAACTGGGGAAGGTTTAAGATGATGGTAAACAACATGAAAGGGAATAAAGATCTGTTTCATGACCCAGAATGAAAAAAAAACCCAAGTATAAAAATCATAAACATTTTTTTAATCATTCTTCATCATAGCATTCCTCAAGAAACTGGATCCAGCTTACCAAGTAGACAAGGGGCAAAAGATTAAATTAATGGTTGAAGTTGCCAATCCAGATGCTGATGTGAAATGGCTGAAGAATGGACAGGAGATCCAAGTGAGCGGCAGGTAAACAAGAGATATGAGGAATCCAAAAAGGAATGAGCTACAGCTTGGGCAAAGTGAAAAATCTAGCTTTTCTTAGAAGGAAAGTAATAAACAGGGAGAAATAGGAGCTGAGCTATGACTCAGGGGCAGTTTGCTGTCGTCGTAACTTTCTCTTTTTTCTTCCCTCTGCTCCATATATCCACATGTTGGACTGGACGCTTCCATGTACCAACTCAGCAAGTAAGTCCTGAGATTATATTCTGCTCTCTGTGTGGTTATCCAAGGTTCAACTCTGCTTTCCCCTGATCTAGGATATACTTTCAGCATAACTTGTTTGTAAAACCAATTTCCAATGATTTTGTGCTGAAGCCATTTTTAATGGTAGTCATGCTAGATCTTAGAACAGCATCCAGCACCTTTCACAGGGTTTGTACATCTCACACCTGGGGAAGATTCCCCATAATTTCCTAGTTTTCCTAGTGCTAGTTTTTCCTACACTGCTGCTGTTCACTGCACCAGGACAGGCCTATTGGGCTTGAGTCCTTACAAATCTTGCCACTGAGAAAGAGAAGGAATCTGTTTCTCTTCCAGGCAGGAGAAAACAGTGACTGGGTCCAGAAGGGTTTTTCCCTGGTAATTACATTTAAATTACCTTTTCAGATATATTTTTGAGGCTGTTGGGAATAAGAGAATACTGACCATAAACCACTGCTCTCTGGCCGATGATGCAGCATATGAATGTGTGGTAGGGGATGAGAAGAGCTTCACAGAATTATTTGTAAAAGGTGAGCAATGGTACCAAAGGAAAGAGATCTCCTCTAACATTTAGCATTGAATTACTGTCATCTTCTCTACTCTCAGATTTATCTTACAGGAAAGGAAATTCTTAAACATACTAACAAATTCTGAGATCTATTGAAGCAGGTATTTTTCTTACAGTTAAATTGAGGAAAACTTTGCCTAAAAGCAACCAGGAAAGCACCGCAATGATATTATCATTCATTCTCATTTGGAAAGTTATTTACATCTCAACAATGGGGCTAGAAACTTACTTTAAAAGATTTGACTCCAGTCAAGATAAACACATGCCCCAATCTCTACAAGTAGATCAAATAGTACAGAAAAGTAATGCCTCCTGTTTAGAATTTCAGAATATATATGAAAATTGTTTAATCCTATATTTTTATTCTTACTCATGAAAAAAAGTAATTTGAAAATTCTGATAAAGTGATCTGGGACAGTAAATTTTAAGTTCTAAGACAGAGATCATCACCATTTACTTGTCCAGGGACTCTTCCTGGAGAGTAGAGAGTGGTGAAATCTACCTCTAGTCTCCGGCCTTTCAGAATACTGTTTTAATTACATTCTCCTTATTTCCAGAACCTCCAATCCTAATCACTCACCCACTGGAGGATCAGATGGTGATGGTTGGAGAGAGAGTGGAGTTTGAGTGTGAGGTGTCGGAGGAAGGAGCTACCGTGAAATGGTAAGGGAATGGAAGGAAAAAACCAAAGCAAACCAAATCAACATAAAACCATCTCCCTCCATGGAACATACAGGAGGTGGGGAATCAAAAGGGAGAAGGCATCCTACATAATTGCTTTCAGGAAAAGATTGTTCCTCCTCCTATATGTCAAACATTGAGGAGAGAGAAAAGATATGACCCAAAAATTTAGATTAAGTATAGATATTTTACAGAGCGTCTCTAGAATTTCTTGCTCAGTGTTTACACTTCAGTAATGTCTAGGTATTGCCCAAACTAATCAGATCCATATTGTGGTGAGTTTGCTGTACTTTTTGAAATCTTTTGGTCTTCTCAACTGCAGCAAGGCATTTGGGTTTCTAAAGTATTTTTTCTTAGGTAAGAAAGTTAGTGTCTCTTGAGACACAGAGGGAACACATCTGCTGTGGTCATCCTGCAAAGCTGCTCATTATGCTCATGCAGTGAGAAGGATTAAGATGACAAACATTTAGACCATGGGTCCTGTTTTCTTGGGCATTCCAGCAGAGCAGAAGCTGGAAGGTGCACGCTGCAGGGCAGGAGTGACAAGCAGGGCTCATGTGCTGTGTCGCACGCGCACTATTCTCACTGCATTTCTCTAGCAGATGAAATTCCCTTGTGCTTGTTAACAGCTTCAGGCACACGGTTATCAAGCATTCCCACAATGCCCATTACATTCCTGGAAAGTGCCAACCAATGATCTGCTGTCCCAAAGGAAGGAACTGAGAATTTAAACGGAGTGCAAGAGCTAGTACAGGCTGTGCATTGCGCTATTAAAGCCACAAGCACAGGGACAGCGTTCTGTTGTTCAGGAACTGCCTGCAGATGCCTGGTCACAAGAGATGGGGACAACCAGATCTGTCCCTCTCAGAACACAGTGCAGCTGCCACACTTTGATCCTGTGCCTTTGAACAACTCCCATACGTCTCGCTGAGCTGTTATCTGTGGGATGGGCATCTGATGTGACAAGGGCAAGCCAGCAGCTGTCTCAGTCTGAAATGCAGCAAGTGGTCAGAGAAACTCATCAAATCACTGCAGTGGAAAACTGAGCAGTTAGACACTCACACTGCATTTTACTGGTTTTGTTATGTGACACTCTGTCAATGCACTTTGGCAGCAAAAGGGAACATTTTGGACAGCAGAGAGAAGTGTCCAGGGAAAACTTGAAACACAGCATGGAGAAAGAGTTCCAGTTTTATGGCTCATTAGGGAAATGTTCAACAGTTTAAGCCAAGTAACAGGCACTAACTCAGAGCACCTGTTATAGTTCTTAAATCTTCAAACTCAGGATATAAAACCACAAGCACATGAACAAAGGCAAGTATGTGACTTGCACAAGACAGAAATAAGGGTGAGGCACAGCCGTCAGACTAGGGCTTGGAGAATTCATTATGTGGGTCTCCTCAGAGCAATCAGAAAATAATGTTCTCTTGATCAAGAAAGCTTTCACACTGCTACAATTCTTGCAGTACTATGGAACTGGTTTATTCTAAACTTTAGATAGTCTTGGAAATACTTGAAGAAAAAGATGTAATAAAGTGCATAGTTTTGATCTAATTTTTCCATCTCTGAATGCTGGATGCACCATGTTATCTTCAAATCAAAACAAACCATGGTAATGTGTATTGATAGCAATAATTCTGTGTCTCCCAATTATCACACAGTACCTATATCAGTGATATCTCAGAAGACATCAACCAATTAACCCTCAGAATCCAAACAGGAAATAGGAAATCATTTCCAGACAAAGAGGGATTGAGTGGCAAAGTTGCAGGTGTTCAGGACTTGGAAAGACTAAACCATAGCTGACCTACCTATTACTGCACTAGTTCTGCTTCAAATATGAGGCTGGACCAATGACCTGCAGTGTTCTGCAAAACAATATTTCTATGATTCTATATGATGTTTCACTTACACTTTAATATCAACAGATTCCTGTATTTTATAGTTCTAATTGCAAAAGGGAGGCCTGTAATATTACCTTAAAGAGATTTTCTAATTTTCACAGCAGCAGTGTATTATTTTAAGCCAAATGAGGTCTAGGAGTTCTTTTTCAAGGTTTACAGTCTCTATTGGCCACTATACCCCTCTGCTCTGCAAACTCTCCAGTCATCCACAGGATCAGCAATGTGCTAGTCAGTAAAACAAATGCAAGTTCAAACACAAAAAGGCTATTTTCATTATTTAGCAAGCCTTCAGGAGAACTCTTTCTTACCAATGGGTGAATAGAACATTCAGAGATTTTTCATGAGCCATGTATCAAAATAGACAATGGAAAAATAAAGGTAAAAGCTCAGCTCCAAAAGTCTAGCCAGAGTGTAGGTTCTTGGCTTTGCATTCAGTGACAGCAGAATGCTGAACTTCGGGATTGCAGTCCATCCTCAGCAATTCAGCAAAGATTTCTGTATCTCACTGTAGCACTTGTTCCAGAGCTAATTTGCATGAATCACAGCATCAGCCTTAGGAGATCATCTTACATGTTGTCTCAGACTCTTGTCTGAAGAGGAATGAAGAGGAAAGAAAAGGAAACCTTATCCTGACAATAATACTGAGCTCTGTGTTCCGAGTGGTTGGTAAAGGCATCCTCTGTCTCCTCCCTTACTCCCCTCTCTGTGACCTGGAAGGGAGGCCAGTCCTTCACTAAACCAACTCTAAGCTCCAGTGAGCTCTGCTGTAACAAATTATGAGAGATTAACCTGCGTGTATTCTGAAATGCATCAGGAATATCCAAGTCACAAGTTGTAGGGTCCTTGTCTCTGCTTAAAGTTTTGATCTCGTGATTTACTTTAACAGACTCTGGCAGAGATAAAAGTTTTCTTGCATACATCTACTTAGAAATTAGCTATAGTATTTTAATGAGTCCCAAGTAGCATTTCAATTTGCTATTCTGTAAAGCTGAATAGTAGCTGAATCCCTGGTCACAAGTAAGTCATGAATAAGGGAAATGACAAAAAAGTAGAAAGAATATTTTTACTCTATAAAAATCACATGTATTTTCTATTTAGTTTTCCATGTGACTAACTATCAAGAAGAAAACCTTTTTCATTTATGAATCGCATCAGTATTCAAGTAACCTAATAGAAATATACTCAAGTAATAATGAAAAATGTAATGCTATAAAATCAGTAAATTGAAGAAATTACAAGTATTTTCTTGTAGGCTGTTTATATTATTTATGTTTAGGAACAGGAAACCCTTAAAACACCTTATGTATTTTTGTATGACCTTGATTAAACAGTGTGAGTCCTCCCTGCGCATTTCCTGTCATGATGACTGGAAATTACAATAATTAAATTTCCTCCTGGGCTGGATGGTGAAGATTAATTTAGTAAAGTCTTAAGTATACTGTGGCACCCTTGGATGGAAAGAGCTACAAAATACAAAATACAGATTCATTTGAATCCATCCTAAAATTTTCTCCTTTTGCTGGTGCCCACAAATCATGGATTTAAAGCAGTTATATTTCACATCAGGAAAATTAAGACTTTTAAGTAATATCCCATCAATTCCCATTTACTTTATGGCCACTTTTAAGACAGTAAATTCCCTGCTGGTGAAGTGTATTTTCAACCCTTTACCTTCTACAGCATTTAACATACTTTTATGTTTATCTATAGCATATAAGTAGAAAAAAACAAGTAATTACTTGTGGTGAATTCTCTTGAACCAGAAGTCAAATGTCTAGGGAAAATTAATGGTCAGGACAGAGGCATTCTGGTTCAAGTAACATTTGTGCAACAATCCCTTTTTGCTAACTTGAAATGACACAAAAATTGGATTCACCTTTTGTCTTCCAATCCCTAGTAACATTGAGCTGACCCTTACTCTCCACTTTCAACCACAAAAAAATGACTCAACACTGTTTGGTATTTCAGGGAAAAGGATGGAATTGAACTGACACGAGAAGAAACATTTAAATACCGATTCAAGAAAGATGGAAAGAAACAGTATCTCATTATTAATGAGTCCACCAAGGAGGACAGTGGACACTACACTGTGAAGACCAATGGTGGGGTGTCAGTCGCTGAACTGATTGTGCAAGGTAGGCACAGGGAACATCCCAGAACCAGAGAGGCTGAAAAATGAGAACAGGCTGAAGGTAACCTTGTCCAGATAGTGCAGAGTGGTAGCATAATACTGCTGACAGGGAAAAAGAAGAAGCAATAAGGGACACAGGGTTTGATAATAAAGGCTTCAAGGAGAGCTCAGACCTGCGTGCCGGATTTAACAGATACTCTGATAGCAGCAGGTGCTCAGCCACCAGTCCTGTTAAAGCCCTGCATGCTGAGTGCTTCCCTTCATATTTCCTCCTCCCATAGGCAGCTTGCTCAGCCCTTGCCTTTTCTACTCAGTAAACTCACACCACTGGCTTACAGACCTATTCTGATTCTTGGTGTGTGTATTGACTGTTCTCACAATATCAGAGAAGAAGCTGGAAGTTTATCAGAGCATTGCAGACCTGACAGTGAAGGCACGTGACCAGGCAGTCTTCAAGTGTGAAGTTTCTGATGAAAACGTGAAAGGAATCTGGCTGAAAAACGGAAAGGAGGTGATCCCAGACGAAAGGATAAAGATCTCCCATATTGGCAGGTCAGTCTTGTTTCAGAAAGCAGGTACAAGTTTGGGTGTTGCAGTGCAATCCATAAGAATTGTTAGCTCAGGTGATAAGAATATAAAACAGGACTGTTTTTCATATGCAACCATTTAGTGACAGACTTGTTTTGGTATGTGCAGTCTTTCTGTGTTGTGCATTTCATAATTATTGTAATTTCCAGTCATCATGACAGGAAATGCATTTCATATAAGTAAATCTTCACTTTCATTAGGATTACGTGGTGTTTTGGTATTCAAACAATCCAGAAAACACATTGTTGATAACTTTAAAACTAACAGTAGTGTTTAGTACATATGAGTAAATCCTACAGAAAAATTGTTGTTTATATTAACATATCCAGCTGACTAATTCTGTGCTCAGGTTTCCTAGCAGTCTAGCTACTGATGGAAATTGAGACACAGAAGATTCAGCATTAAACACTAGGTGAAGTCTTTCCTGGTACTCTTTTCTATATTCTGTGTTTAACTTAAAATAATATGGGGATGGGAAATAACTTTTTAGTTTGTTTAGTCAGAATTACTGAGCTTCACAATCAAATCAAACGAAACCATTCAGCCCTTATAATGGTAAGGGACTGGAGAAGAGCAAGGAATCTGCTTCCTCTCTTCAAACAATCTACCTTGACAAAAAAAATCCATTCATAGACCATGTGCTGATATGGATTGGCTTTAACACTGAAAGCACAGCAGTCTGCAGCCCTGGTGGCTGCTGACTTGTGTCATGGCAAGGGAAGAAGAAATAATTTCTGTTAGTATCCTGTAGCCTGCACCTTGTCTCTCGAGATAGCCCTGTTTCTCCTGGGGAGGTAAGGCAAGGGAGTGGAATGGATTTGTTAATGTTTCCAGGATCCATAAGCTCACTATTGAGGATGTAACACCAGAGGATGAGGCTGATTATTCCTTCATTCCACAAGGATTTGCTTACAACCTTTCTGCCAAGCTTCAGTTTTTGGGTAAGTTATCTTAGAACATGTGATGGGAATTCCACAGGGATAAGTAGTGACAATAATCATGGTTATACCAGGACAGAGAATGCCAATCTTTTTTTCTGATACTTCAGTATAGGCTCCTTGCTTTTACATGTTATTTTGCATTACCATTATCACATTGGTTTAGAGAGCCTGTTTTTCTTTTAATTTATTGTATAAATCTGCTGATTAACATGCCTCATTAAATTTCAATCAGTTTTAAAATTTACATTGTGAGTGCAGATGCTATTTAAATTCGGTTTTCTGATCTAATTCTCCTTCCCTGTCTCCTCTTTTCTTCCCACCCCCCCACCAGAGGTCAAGATAGATTTTGTACCAAGAGAAGGTAAGAGCAGCAGTCATTATTTATATGCGAGAAAGAATGCTTTCAATAGCAAAGTAAGCAGTATATTTTTTCATTTTAAATTTAATGCATGAATATTTTTTTTCCATTCTGATTACTCAAACTATATTTAAAACTTATTTTCTCTACCTTTACTATAGAACCCCCAAAAATCCACCTTGATTGTCTGGGCCAATCCCCTGACACTATTGTTGTGGTGGCTGGGAACAAACTGAGATTGGATGTTCCTGTATCAGGAGATCCAACACCCACTGTCATCTGGCAGAAAGTAAACAAGGTAATGTGCAATCTGAAACAGTGTCTGAGGCAACTCACAACAGCAAATTTATTTTTCCTTCTCAAATATCACTTTGGATTACAGTTATTTACAAGTATTTCCATCTTCCTTTCAATTTTATGCTTTTAAACCTCAAGGGGAAAAAAAATTAAATACCTGCACTGCAGCTGCTTGGGACATAGCTGGTTTTGTGATTCATCCTGAACTGTTCCTTTTTATGAACTGTTCCCTGGTTTTTTTTTTTGTCCAAAAGAAGGGGCTGACTATATATGGGTAGACATATGTACATGCAGATAGAAGGATACCATATCCATTTATTATTTTCCTACCTCAGAGAAGAATAAATAAATTATGAGTCATGCCTGTCACCTTCACCTGATAGAACGATCACTTTCTGGAGATGGCAGCTTCTTTTTTTAGTCTTTATCAAGGATTCTACAATTTGTGAAGAAAATGTCATCTTATCAGACTAGTGGCATAAAACTGAATTTGGCATAATAAAAATAGAGGAACCCTGCTATTTACCTGATCAAAGCAATTATAAAACATCAGAGGAATAATTTAGAGACTAGACTCAAAATGTTAAGTGAGCTTCCTTTCTGGGTATCTCAAAATATCCCCACCCCTCACCATCTGTGGGCTCTTGAGCTATAACTAGCACAAAACAGAAATATTTTGCATAACATTCTACAGCATCATTACACTTCCATACGTGTAGATATAGAAAAAATAATATTGTCAATTATGTTAATTCCCCCAATCTTCTATTTCTTCATGATTATGCCCCATTCTTGTTCAGGTTAGCATATCTAATAGCAATCAGAACTTTTTTTTCTGCAATGCAGAATTAGTATGGAAACAAATTTTTTTAAAAGCCAGAAATTTACTCTTCTATACAGAAGTTTCTCTGATAAAATGTTGATTGGGTATCAGACAACCCCTATACAGTGTTACTTCAGAGTTGTGAGGTCTCAACATATGAGGAAAAGCAGCCAGTCTTGATTGAAGGTTGTCTAAAATATATTTACTAATGAAATTCTAAACAAAGAGTAGCCCAGCCTCAAAAGATGATGTTTGATGAGTGTTACAGACCTGACTATTTCTGAGTGTTAAAATATTTACATCAGTTTACTATCCCATTGTTACAGAGATAAATCCTTATTTTTGTACTTACACATATAGAGTGACTAGTACCAGAGTAACCAGGCTCACAACCAGCAATACTGCAGGAATGTCATGCTTCTTCCCTTGCTGAACTGCAAATCTGAGTTTGCTGACTTATCCTTCCCTTTATTCACCACATTCTGATATTTTTTTCTTTCCATTTCTGCTTTTTACTTTGGTTTTGGTGGATTTCCTTCCCAGGTCTGCTTGCTGCCTCACTTTTCTCACACCTCTATATTCAACCCCCTAACAAATTCTTCTCTGTGTTGCAGAAACAGCTTTACTGCTCTGCTCAGCCTTAGCTGACTTTCTGTGGTTTCTTTGCTTATCTAGAGAAATGACCTACTTCGAAACAACGATGATTCCATGACTTCCTCAGAAAACAGCAGTGATTTAAATACTGATAATAAGGTAAGTTCCTTGGGTTTTATGCAATCACACAAGTGTTCTTAGTGTTTTCCAGCCAAAAGGTCATACTCAAAAAGAAATAAAATTTAACTCAGCAGATAGTAGAAATGGTGACTCAAACAGCTCATCAGGCCCACTATCCTGCCATACAATGGAAATTATCAGACACCTGCTGGGCACAAGAGATCTGGTGAGCGATTTTAGAGTAAGAAGCTGATTGAGAAAATCTTTTTAATCACCAGCACATGGTGACTGGGTCACAAGGAATCAAAGCAGTTATTTGAAAACTCTTTTAGATTTATTTGTGGGTTTGGTTTTGTTTATTTTTTCCCCTCAGTAATCTGTAAGCTTCAATAATAACTAGGACAAAATCCTATAGGACAGATGGAAATATGACAATGGGTCAAGAGAGTGGATGGACTACAAGGCAGTGAAACAGGACTCACTTTGCAGCAACTTTCATTTTTCACATAAATGACTTCTCTCTTGATAGAATAAGAAATATTTTACATTTTACAGCAATAAACCATTCTCAGGGTTAGGATCTTCCTGCACTAATCACTATTTGGACATGTATTCTTTCTAATGGTTCCTCTTCTAAATCTAAAGGTACATAGGCACATAAGGAAAAAAGGAGTGTATTACATTTGTACAACTAACTTGTGGTCATTTTATTTAGATTTTAGCAAAAAGTAGAAAGATTCCCCAAATGACATTATTGAATGGCAAAAATCATAATGATGCCAGTAACAATTACAATAATCTTATTTTAATTTATACAGTAACCAACTGCTATCCCTGAAACTCTTCCCAGTGATGTTAGCAGCTGTCCCAAGTAGGAATTTCTGGATGTATTAGTTACTTCTTCAAAATATAACTGGGTTTGTATAACTAGTGGTGAATCTTAACAACCTGCAGACTTCCAGAATCAATTTTCCAAAATGTTATTCAAGTGAACCAACCAGTTTGTGTTTTCCTCTCTTCTACATACAAATAGAATTTGAAAAATTTTACAGTTTTTGGATAATTATTGTAATATTCAGTGATTTGTAGTTTTTCACCAGCTTACACACAGACTCATCAGGCTGTCCCTGGCACAACTTGCAATGATTTTATCTGTCACTCACTGCCCACAGCTCCTGTTTGAATCTGAAGGCAGAGTCCGTGTGGAGATGCACGAAGACCATTGTGTCTTCATTATTGAAGGGGCAGAAAAAGAGGATGAGGGAGTTTACAGAGTTATACTTAAGAATCCAGTTGGAGAAGATAAGGCTGATATCACAGTCAAAGTTATTGGTAAGTGAAAGAAAGAAACAACCAGAGCATGAAAGAATTTTGAGTCTGCTGAAACTCACCCTTCTCTAAAAGTCTGAAAGTCTCTCTGATACAAGTTCTGACTTTGGGTTTAGAAAAATGGGAAAGGATCATAAAGAGAGGAACATTATCAATCATAAGTTTGGCAGAAGTAATTTTTCAGAGGTGAAAAGTTAAGAGAACAACTCCCAGTAGCAATCCATGTATTTCCTGTTCCAGGTGATTCTATTATTTTGTGTATGAGATTCTATTCTGAAGTACATGCTTCATGCTTGTCAGAGATAATAAAAGTTTCTAGTCATTTTGTCGAGGGTTTTGTTTTTAAGCAGAGATTACTTAATTCTATAAGCAGTAAATGGTTAATGGAATAAAGAAAGAGAGTGTAACTGATAGAAGATGAACAGGTTGACAGACTCTTCAATGAGTCACAAAAGACCTGGGAGGGATATGATTTTGAGTCAGTAAGTTTTATAAATTTTTCATAATATTTAATTTGTTGATACCCTGGCACACATAACAAAAGGACAAGTTATAGGCAAATCAGAAATGACAAAAGAAAATTAATTTTATCTACAGTATTAAAATTTAAAATTGCTTGGTAAATACTAAGTTTTCTTCTGGCTGGCTCCACCCTCCTTTCAGGGTGCTGGGGAGAGCAATAAGGTCTCCCTGAGCCTGCTTTTCTCCAGGCTAAATAACCCCAGCTCCTTCAGCTGCTCTTCTTATGACTTGTGCTCCAGAGCCTTCACCAGCATCCTTGATCTTCTCTGGATGTGCTCCAGCCCCCCAGTGTCCTTTTGTGCAGTGAGTGCCCCAAAACTGGGCACAGGGTTCAAGGCATGGCCTCACCCGTGCTGAGTACAGGGAGACAATCACTGTCCTGGTCCTGCTGCCCACACTACTGCTGATACAGGCTATGATGCCACTGGCCTTGCATACCTGGCCACTGCTGGCTCATGTTCAGTCACTGTTGACCAGGACCCCCAGCTCCTTTTCCAGTGGACCACTTTCCAGCCACTCTTCCTGCAGCCTGTAGTGCTGGAGGAGGTTATGGTGGCCAAAGTGCAGCTCCCAACACTCTGACCCAACTTGGTGTCATCCAATGTGCTAATGATAAATTCAATACCCTCATCCAGACTATCAATTAAGATATTAAACAGGACTGAGCCCAACACTGATTCCTGGGGGACATGACTACATCAATACCACACAGAAAAAAAGTGTTAAAAATATTTAATTCACTTGCATAAAGAAATTGAAACAATAACAACTCTCTTTCATTCTCACACTTTCTTCAGATGTTCCTGACCCTCCAGAAGCTCCCACAATCAGCAACATTGGAGAAGATTACTGTACTGTGCACTGGCAGCCCCCTAAATACGATGGTGGGCAACCGGTACTTGGTAAGAGTCCAAAACCACAAAGTACCCACAGCTTTGCATGGATATTTTGCTGCTCCTTTGAAATGGAGCAGAAGGATTCTCTGTTTAGACATGAGGAAGGCTGACTCTCAGATAGGAGCTACTCTAAGCTGAATCTCCACACAAGCCTGCAGGTTCTGGCCTCCAATTCTGAGGAGAGAGTGCCCCCTGCCTGTGCCATTGGATTTGAATACAGAGAAGTATTTCACACACAAGTTACCAAAGCACAAAAAGTGATATGAAAAATAGCTAAAGATAACTACTCTCATTCAAAACTGAAATTTTAGGTCAGCATGCAGGCCTTTGTGCTCACCTAGGAATATCAAAACAGATCTGTGGCCACCTCAGTCACCAACTCCAGACTCTGCAATCTCAGGCACTCATGCAATGTATGTCTTATAGCAGAAAACTACTTCATGATTTTACTTCATATAAAACAATGGGTCATAAAACAGTTTTGATCATTTTAGTGACCTTAAAATCAGTACTAAAAACTAGAGTGCAAAATCTAAACTAGAGTGCAAAATCATCATATGATGTAGGAAATGAGCAGGCACGATCACTGACACCACTTTAAGTTCTGCACAGAGCATGATGAGTTTTAGATAGAAATCTCTGTGAACCTCAGAAGAAAAAGAAAATAATGCAGGGTCTTGATCAATTTTAGGGTAAAAAAATTCCTCTGGAGTCCATATCTAACAATTTGTGTAATAAGGATCTCCCGAGCTTGAGTTTCTTCAAAATAAAAAATGCCTTGAAAGCTATATGGATTTCCACAGGGATGCCAGAGCTAGAAATGTCTAAAATTCTTTTAATCCCCTGAATAGTATCTGGAAGAGAGAAGTTTGCATTTGATGTTTGGACTTTATTCATTTCCACAAGATCTCATTTAAATCAAAGAATTTACCTGTGCAGGAATAAACAAGGTACTGCTGGCCCAGTGCATGTGGTTTCATCTGTTCTAACAGGAAGCAAGCAAGAAGTCTGCAGTTTAAAATATTATGTGCAAAGCTATTTACCAGTAGTTGTGTCGTTACCACAGGCAGCCCCCACCTCACTGACTGTACAAAGCCCATGATTTTGCTTTGGAGGGTTTTCAGGGCACGTATTTTGAAAAGTTCTTTACTTTGTTTTCCCTGTCAAAGGAAGGGTTTTGTTGATGTTCCAGTACTGACCCTTCACACCACCTGAGGAGGTTTCTTCAGCAGGGGAAGAGGAAAAGCCAAGGTGCAGAACCACCCATTCAAACAGAGCTTTAGAAGCAATTCAAAAGGCGGGGGGGAAAGGCATATTCATTCTTATCTCTTTTCATATTGTTACAGATGGCATTGTAGGCAGCCAGATACAGTCTTTATTAGCTATATCCAACTGATATAAAAAAGAAATTCACACCCCATCTTCAGCTTTCCTGGGGTTTTGTGTGTGTTTTTTGTATTACTAAAACAGTATCTTTAACTCTCACACATTTGGCACATTTGGGGAAATAATCTGCTTTACCAAATGTCACCAACACGACCAGTATTGTCATTTTACCTCCTTTCTGCCTGTTTGGTTTTTTTTTTTTTTTTAATTGCAAATGTCTTCATTTTGACACTTATGTGCTTAACACTGTTTATCTATAATGGCAAAAATACCCCAGAAACTGAGCTGATGAAACATCTCTCAGTCTCATAGACCCTGAAGAGAGCAAAAAACAGGTTCTTTGCTCCCTCTTTAACTCATTTAACTCTGAAAGCTACTGCAAACAAGCATGCCAGGAGTACATCTTCATGCATTTGAAGTGATGATACAACCTGTCAGCTTAAAGATACTTCCACTGTTCCTCTCCCAGAACATTCTGTAGACTTCCATGCTCTTCTTGCATTTCAGCATTGACAGGAAAGGCTGCATGGTGTCTGTGCCTACAGCATGCCAGCAAATCAAATGTGCCTGTCATTCTCCTCATCCCTGGAGACACCTTAAGTGGGAATCATACTTCCCAGGTATATCAAAGGGACTGTGTCAAGTTTGATAGCCATGACCTTGGTGAGCAGCAGGCACTGAATCACTCACTCTCCTACATGGCTCAATTACAAGTCCTTGCTATGGACTTACACTATTGTAGCTGACCCCTGATATCTGTACAGACATCTGCAGTCTGTGGGTAGGAACACACCTGCACAATACACTCAATACATGGCATGTGCACATGACCATTCAGTGTATTCTCTGATTATTCATTGTAGTTAAAAGATGAATAGATTTCATAGCAAAGTTTGTTTAAAAGAAGCCTATGTGGATCACATCCAGTCACACTATCTGCAACACAGAGAAGCAGCAGAAATTTAATATAGTTAAATGGAAAGAAACAGTTCAGTAGTCCTTTGTGGCAGGTCAGCTGGAAAATATCTGGCATGTATGTTTCCAATGTGATATACAACCATCCTCCATATTAAGCATCAGGAATCACAGATTCCATTCCCGGTTTTGGGAAATGAGAAGTTTATCTTTTACACTGATAATCCAGCCTCACTTAGTCATTCTGGAAAACAGCATGGTAGTGTTGGAAAGGCTGTGGATGTTCTGGGTGAAGAAGTGCTAAGACATGGATTCCAGGCATACAGATGACACCTTAAGCTGAACTACAGATTTGCTCTGCAGTGCAGTCGGCTCTCTTTGTTCTCTGTTTTCATACAGGCTCACTTTCCTTCCCAAGGAAATCAGAGCAAGAAAACTGTGAGTGGCCATATCTCGCTCACTGTAGGCTGAAGCAAGCTGAGATCTGCCTTGTCTAGGAAGCATTCTGCATTTCCACCACTTTGCAAAGAACACAGAGATCTAGCATCAATTCTTTGATAAAGCATTAATTAAAAATAAAAACAAAAAGGAATTGTCGAACTGTTAATCCAATTAATTCTTTGTGGGGGATTTAGGCTGCTAGTCAAGAGTAGTGAATTGAAGCAGAATAGAAGAAAGAAATTAAATTTTTAACTCTATACCACATGTTAGACATTTCAAGGAAATTTCTCCTTTGCCTAAAAGGATTTCCTTTTTTCCTGCATGTGAGATAACAATTTCCAGTTCTTTCACATCATAACAGTTGTCCTTTCCAGGCTATATTTTGGAGAGAAAGAAGAAGAAGAGCTATCGATGGATGAGGCTGAACTTTGACCTTTTGAAAGAGCTAACCTATGAAGCCAAGAGGATGATTGAAGGAGTGGTTTATGAGATGAGGATTTATGCTGTCAATTCTATTGGCATGTCCCGGCCAAGCCCTGCCTCACAGCCCTTCATGCCAATTGGTGAGTTTTCCACAGTATTGCTAGGATAAAACCAAGACAGGACAATTGTGAGCTCTTCTCTTCAACTGCTCTTACAGCTAAAAACAATGTGTCAAGAAAGAGGCTATCAGTAATCTCTATATTCTATATTTAATCAACCTTTTCCTTTGTAATTCCTCTTCTCTATCTCTCATTCCTCTTCCTGAAGAGCACGGAGGTTCCAGTTTCATGAAATTGCTGATGAATTTTTAGCTGTTATAATTAGAAGTGTGAGAAGCAAGCTGGATCTGGAAAGGAGGAGAACTAATTGACAGAGATTTCCCTGTCCCTCTCAGCTTCTCCCATTCCCTTATGGGTGCAAATATCACAGTATCCCGTCCAGTGCTCCCTTAATCCCGGCCCTCTCCACAGCTAAAAGGATAGATGATTAAGAAAATATTTGAGGAATGATTTTCTATAAATAATCCTTCCCAACACAGCAGCACAGTGTCTCCTGCAGTCCCTGAGCAAGGAGCAAACTAAAGGGGTCCTCAGGAAGCCTGCCTGCTAAGACTTTTGGGGAGAAGACCCACAGAAATACAAATAGCTGGAGATTAAAATGACTAAAGTTTCTAAATCTACAAATAACAGCGAAGGGGGACAGCCTGCTGACGGAGATAATGTAAAAGCAGATGATGCAGTGAAGGAGTCAGAAGGGAAGGCTGAACTGCAAGAAGGGTCTCTTAATTCTGGATTTCAAACACACAGCGGCTGGTCTGCAACAAAAGAGGTCAAACAAGAACCACCAAGTGGAGCTACTGAAAAAAAAGGTCCAAAGTTTTCATGGGATAGGCAGAGTTTTGCTTGATTAAGGATAAAGTTCACACTTACTTCTTCAGAGAAGAGGTTTGGGGTTTTGATCGTGTACTGTGTGGTTGTGTATGCTCCCAATTGCATTTGCCTCCTGTGTGCTGTCCTTGCTACCATGTGAATATGAAAATTTTGACACTTACAGAAATGAAATTAGTTGATATTTTTGTTTTGTTTTTTTAGAATAACTTTGGGAAATAAGACTGATTTCAATTAGTTCCATAATTTGTGAACCTGTATTTAACCTTGTAAAATCTATTATGTATGTTCAGAAGATTTCAGTTTATAATACACATATACACTGATTATGCCAAACATACATTTCATTAACATGATTGCTCTTATGGTAGGTATACTAAATGTTATGGTCCTGCACCCTAAATGTCATTTTGAAAAAGTTGTTTTCTGTTTGCTTTTGGTATCAATTATTTCATAGTAACATTTATGTGTATTTTGGATCCTCTAGTAAGGGCTTTTCTTCATAATTTTTACATTAGTAAATAATAATCATTCTGCAGAAGACTGAATTTAGCTAGTGGTCTTTCTGAACTGTGGGTTTATAAAAAGCCATGACATACCTATTCTGAAGAGAGATGAAAAAGCTGGATCTAAATCAAAATTTTTCATCCCCAAAAATTTTTTTTTGTCAAATATGTCTCTGTTACAAATGCACAAATCAGAAACAGTATTTCTGTAAAAACCTGTAATCATAACTTTTGGTCATTTTCATTACTATGTGAGCGAAGTGAAATTTAGCCACTGTCAATTTGGTCCTCTGACCATGTGAAGTTTGTCCAGTTACAATCAGGGTGTAAGTACAGAATATAAAAGGTATATATTTTCATTTCTAAACTTCTCTGCAGGCTTATGATGACAATTTGACTTCCTTCTACAAGTCTTCTTTTTCCAGTGGCTTTTCTCCTAAGGGAGCACCTGTGAATAGGAACTACTATCTTAACCTCTTGTTCTCCTTCCTGTTATAGGAACCTTATTCTGTGCTTTTGTTAAATGATGTAGCAGGTGTTACACTTTACAAGTGAGCTCCAGGTAGATTTATTAATATAGACAGTGGTACATAAATGAGTGGTTAATCACTCCTTGTTTAGCCTTTGAATTCTCATAGCTGTATTGCTATTTCTCAGAATCTACTTGTCTGTATTTCCTTACAGCTCCTCCAAGTGAACCAACCCACTTCACAGTGGAAGATGTTTCTGACAGCACTGTTTCCTTGAAGTGGAGGCCCCCTGAGCGGATTGGAGCCGGGGGATTAGATGGTTACATGCTGGAATACTGCAAAGATGGATGTAAGTAAGCATGAGGACTAGACAGAAGCAATGCAGCATTTAAAAAATGCTACAATTACAATAACTTCACCTCAATTCACTACCAGCAGCCTAACCATGTCCAGCATGATCAAATTTTAACTCTAATCCATGTCTACTATCCTTGCCAGCCATCACCATACTCACTACAATGTGACTGTAAAACCAGGGAAGTCACAGCCATAATGTCATCTTCATAATCATCATAAGCTTTAATAAACATAATTATTTTATTATATAAAAATAACATTGCTGTTCTACAGTCACTACTATACTTCTGTATCATTCCTGAATTGCATATTCCTTAGAACAAATAAAATAACATGATTGTTACAACATCAGTCAAACTTTAAAGCAACCATTACCCTACCTCATTTAATACTTGTGCTGGTAATAAAGGATCTAACAGCACCATATCTACAAAATTCAATGTTCTGTGATGCTACAATGTAATATTTATGTCATAAAAGTCAAATAACAAATTTATAGTCACTTTAATATTGACATTTTCCCTGACACTAGGATCAATTGCCAAATAATCTAAACTAGGGTGTTTATAGGGCATAATTTATGCAGAAATAATTTCTAGTCTTTAACGAGATGTTACTATAGAATTACCAGAATCTCTAAGTCATTGTCATAGCAGAATGGTCTTATCAGTCATATTTCTGTGCTTTATAATAAGGGAGCACTAAGAATTCTGTTCTACTGCATCAATTGAGAATTAATAAATTCCAACATCTATGTGCTTTATTATTGTTTTCAGCATATGTGGCTCTCACTGATCTGTTTGGAGAGCTACAGAAGGTATATTTACTCCATGAAAAAAATATAAAATTAGCTAAAGCTGCTTCCAAAATTCTCCCCTTTCCCATGTAGTAAAAATAAATGTCAAGAAGTCCCACAGCTCTAAGCTCTATAAAACAAAATGCCAAAGGAATTACCCAAAGATGATTCCCTTATCCTTAGCTATTTTGAGTAATAAAATTGCTTAACTCTACGTGTAAACACATCTCCTTGATCCACAGATCTTCTTCCAACTTATTTTATTCCCCTTTAAATGTGGTGTTGTAACTTGAGTTCATTTTATCCTAATAGAAATCTACTTTCAATTGCAAATAAGGCATCAGTTGGGGAAAATAACGTATTATTGCAATATGCAAATACTGTACTTGTAGCTACAGAGTGGATTCCTGCTCTTCCTGGCCTAACTGAGCGCACCTCTGCGCTGGTTAAAGACCTGGTGACGGGGGACAAGCTTTATTTCCGTATCAAGGCTGTAAACCTGGCTGGTGAGAGTGGAGCAGCGACAATAAAAGAGCCTGTCACTGTTCAAGAGATCCTGCGTGAGTAACCATATTGAATAAATCTTATTCATTTATTTCCTCTGCCCAAAATTTATCTGAGAATAACACACCAACTGCTCTTCCACTCTGATTAGGTGCCCAGTGTCTTCTGACTCTGAGAACATCTCTACAGCACCCAGGTCTTATATCTGTAAAGCATAGCTCTTAAAATAAAATTCTACTTCTTACTTTCTAAATATGGACATTTCACCTCTTGCAATGGCACTGTCAGCATTTAAGAAACATTTATTTAATATTTACCTCTTTGTAAATACATACAGAAAAAAAATAGCAGTTTATATTACTGCAAAATGACTGTGTTTGCTATGGCAAGAGATTCCAGATTAATAATTACCACCCTGTGTATCACCCAACAGCAGTAGATTAAAATCCATTTGACTGGAGTCCAAAAGACATCAAGAGCTGCTAATAGTGGATTCCTCAACCTTGGCTCACATGAAGTGTCTGCCAGAGTCTCACTGGCAGTAAATTGAGCCAATGTAAATAAAACAAAGTTTTAATGCATCTCAGTACCAAATGGTCATGAAGACAGATACTCCAACTGTATGTTAAGAAATTCCTTCTGTAAATGACAGGGGAAAGAATGAGGATAAAAGGAGAGCCCAGAAAGCTTTCCAGTGAGGCAGAGAAAAGCAGAGACTAGATGAAAAAACATGCAGTAAGGTCCTTTTTTGTTGGTGAAAAGTAAGATGCTGCGAAGAGATTCCACTATATCCATCTCAAAGAAATGACTGTAGCAAGATAAAGGAATGTCAGTTGCTGTGCTTTCTCAGTATGTCCGTAAATACCTCCAAATGGCAATTTACAGGAGCTGCAGTATTAATATACCAATAGATAATCATCATCAATAATCACTCTTTTACTCCAACACATCCCTTGTCTCATCCTTTCTACTGAACTGAACAATTTCTCCAAAGAAACAAAGTCCATATAGAAGACTCACATCCAACAGAAGTCATCTGAATTTGGCATTTCAGACACATTTTCTGCTTGACACAAATGCTGCTGTCACTGAAAACATGCTCAGATGTAAATATATAACTGTGACTTAATTTTAACTTTTTATCCAGTAGACAAATACATTTGAAAATACTGACAGACTGAGCTACTCCCTAAAAGTATAAAGAGTATTTCCACAATTTTCTTATGTTTACAATTATCCATTGCCTTATTTTTGCTATAAGTAATGTTGCATATTATCAGAAGTTTTGTATTTAGTGTACTAATGCTTAACTGCAGAGCGCCCCAAATTCTGGCTGCCACGCCACCTCAGACAGACTCTGGTGAAGAAAGTGGGTGAGACAGTCAATATTGTGATCCCTTTCCAGGTATGTATCAGCTTCTATTTTGTCAAGGTTATTTATGACTACTTACCTAAAGTAATTTCCCTAATGCAAGTTCCCATTGCTTCACTGCTTGAGCAAAATTACATAAGTATGGCTGATGATTCATTAAAACTTCTCAAGCATTTGAGTAGGGGAGGGAATCACTTTTTTTCAGTCATATTTTTAATACAGTCAGAGCTTCTTCCTTAATCCCACCTTTTGGGGAAGAAGAAAAAAGTGGTGTAAGTAAGGGTAAGGCAATTTTTGCTTAATGAGTGCAGGAGGAACCTTAGAGAGAAGTAGACAAAAGTGTAAGAATCCAACTAATTACTCTTCTAGAACCAAGCTATGGGATGTCACTGGGAAACATCTTTGGCAAAAGTGTGTATATTAATTTCTGACTGCAAAAATCAGAGTTTGCACATAAAGAGAAGACCTCAGCTGGCCCTGGGGTGCAGAACATGCATGAGCTGAAGGTATAAAAAACAGAGCATAGGATTATCAAGGGTGCACATATGTAACCACACTTCACTAAGGCATGCACAAAATTACTAAAATTATTAAATAAATAAATAAATATTAAATTAAAAAAACAAACAACTAAACAGATATTTTCCCTGCTCTGATGTCCAATTTGAAGCAAAATTGTACTAATTTGACAAGCTGTCCCATAAGCAGGGGATTAAAGTTTAGCTCTTTAGAGATTTGTGTCTTATGCCCCCTTGTGCTGGTTTTGACTGGGCAGAGTTAATTTTCTTCATGGAAGCTACTATGCGGTCATGTTTTGAACTAGTGCTGGAAAGAGCATTGATAATTTCAGGATGCTTTAGCTGTTGCTGAGAGCAGTGCATGCACAGGGTCAAGGACTGTTCTGCTCCCCACAAGACTCTGCCAGGAAAAGGGAGGTGCTAAACCATGGCAGCCCCATATCAGCACCTTCCCTCCAGCACATCCAGCCACCTCCTCTGCTGGGAGCAGCCTCCCTGCAATATTCCCAGAGATTTGCCAGTCCTTTGCCCTCCTCCCCTGACACGTCCTCAGTTCCCTGGCCAGGGTAAGTGCATGTAGCAACTCATCCAGAGCTTCACTTAATCCTGTCTCACCATTCAGCTGCTGCCAAACAAAATAGTTAAAAGACTGAGCTTTCCCTGACTTTTCCTCAGTAGAGACACTAACTGAGGTTTTGGCATTTCACCCTGTCATCAATTTTTCACAGAACTGTACTAAACTAATCTTAGAGATTTCAAGTAGTCTGTCAAATTTGGCCAAATTGAAACAACTGATTGAAAAGTTATTTGAGTAGCTGGCTGACAAATCACATGCTGATATAAGATCTTGTCTCCTAAAGGGTAAGGCTAACAAAAAATGCTAAATATCTATCTATCAACACCAGATTTTACTCTGAGAACAAAGCCAGGAGACTTTAATTCAAGGAGTACTTTTCTGAACAAATTAAATTTGTCATAGTGTTGAATTTCAGCTTTCACAGCTTAAGAATTGTGGCTATAGCTATTTAGAATATGTAATACTGATGATCTTTCCAAAAAAGCAAATAAAAAAGAACTTTTCCCTTTACATTTTGAAAAATTTTAAGTCACTGGTCATTTCTATTGCAGAAAAAGACTAAGTAGATAGAGTATCTAGTATCTAATGAAAGTGGAAGTCAATAAATTGTCTTCTACAATTTACAATCCCTGTGCAACCTTTCCACTGACCTCTGTGGCTACTACAGTGAAATTCTGTGAAACACATTGCTAAGGTATCCTGGGTTTAATACTACTGGTAGATCTATTTAAATCTTTAGATCAAAATGTCCCAAAAAGAAAGTAAAACATTGTTACTCATCTTTTTTTCTGTTGAGTGCATTAAGCAGGTGGACCATTCTGGTGAAAGAATGAGAATCGACACATTCTTGTTTCAAAATTAACTATGTGGCACATGATTGGAACGTTATTATGTGCTATCAGTGGATAAAATTCACAGTAGTACTGAGAAGTCTTTTTGTCCATCATATATGTGTGAATATAAATATCTAAGAGCATTTAAATTCATTCTTCCCTGGCTGTGAACACCCTGAAGCTTCACTGGTGCTATTTAGCCACTCTGTCACTCACTGTTCTCTCTCAGATTATCTATTACACATTGCAGAAATCCAATCCTCTGACATATGTATTAGGAACATGCTTCCTATCTGTTTATGCTTTTCACAGTCTATAAATATAAGAGTATATGAAAACCAACACTTAGAACACTTGCAATATTTCACTGGCACTCACAGCACCTCAAAAAAGGAGGAGCTGTGACAGAACATATCTGATCAACCACACTAGAACACCAGCAGCAACAATCTTGTAATCAGGGTGAAAACCTGCCAAGTATTTGTCTTTACAAAGTAGAAATTTAAATGAATGCCCATAGAACTGTACTATTTAGGCAGATAATTTTTATTTTGAAAGCATTCCCAAATTTTTCAAGGAGGATCTTCATGTCACTTTTAAATACAAATATATGCATATGTGGGAAGTAAAATAGAGTCAGTTCCTGGCATATTCACCAATAATAAGACACAGATATGGAAAATAAAGCACAAAACAACCCAAACTCTTTCATTAGTTTCAGAATTTCTACCATACATTCCAGCTAAAGAGAGGAAGCCATTTCTTGATCTAATAGGTTTTTGTGAGGGTTCTATGAAATGAGACGAGGGTGCAGGTACACTAGATCAGGACAAAACTATCTTGTATCTATTATTTCAGAGCTGCTAACCTGAGGTGCTCTTAACTCTGCTCCTTGGCAGAAAGCTGTAAGTAAATAATTTACCAGAGTGAGTAAATGGAAGATCCAAAACCATTGCTCATTCAAGGTGTGTACCAGCCCTGATGTAAAATAAACTACAATACATCTGATGAATTAGAGGAAAGAGCATCAATGAACAAATAGCACTTTCTAGCTGTTTTAGACATCCTTTAAGTATAATTTTGGACAGATCTTGGCCTAACTCTTATAAAAGGTGACTTTTTTTCCTAATACCATTGAAAAAAAAAGGTACACAGACCTTCTGAGCAAATACCAGACAAACCCCAAATAAAGGTGTAGCAATGCACAAAGATACCTTATTATTCTGTCTACCTTTAGGCACCAAAACCAAGAGTCTGAGCATCTTAATCTCCCTCTGTAGGCTAAGGGAAGAGATACAGAGTGTGTTCCAGACACCCAGTGGATTGAGGAACCTTCCAGAGCTGCTTTCTCTGCTGTTTACTGGAGGCAGTGTCCCAATTTCAGTGCCTTAGGCTCCAGTTCCAGGGCAGCCTGAGCAGAATTGCCTTGTAAGGTCCCACTTTTCTCCCACCCATCTGAACTACTCCAGGCTTTGCTGCACTGTTTCACTTTGGTAATCTGGCAGAATCTTAAAAACCCCCACTGAGTTATTTTCTGTAGGATTAACTATTAATGAACTTAATAAATATGTTATGGCCATTTTCTGTTTTCTTGGGATTCCTTGTTTGGAATTGCACTATGGAAGTAGCACTCCAACAACTTTTGAAGAACTAAACAGTACTTACCATTTTTCCTGGAAATGGCTGGATGAGAGTGATGCACACCACTATCTCACTGATTCCACAATGCCATCTTCCATGGGTGTGGCAACACTGCTTAAGTTGACAGTCACCAAAGCAATTTTGCAGTGCAGAAAGAATTATACAGTAAATTTCACATCCCAAGACTGCAAGATAAAAATAATTTTTCAAAAGATCTTAAAAATGCCTGGGGACAGAACATCAAACATTTTAAGAAAGAGAGAAGAAAGGGAGCAGAGCTAATAAAGTCCTCAGGTGTGTAAGGGTTCTGCTAATAACAATCAGAACAAGTCAGATCACCTCTTGGCTGATGCCTGGGAAAGAGTAGCAGACCAGCACAAGCATAGTATTTCTGGATTTGTTCTCAATAGCATTTCAGTCTCTAACTAAATGGCACCCTCAGAGCATGGTTGCCACACAGATGGTAGCAAATATTTGTCTGGAAGAAAATAGAAACTGTAAAGTATTTATAGAGTTTACTATCTCAACTCCATGTATTATATTAAACTTTCTAGATTTATAGATCACTAAGAGAAAAATGGAAATACTAAAGCCTTAATTTTTTTATTCTCTCTCTCTCTGTCTTTAGGGAAAACCAAGACCCAAAATCACTTGGCTGAAAGATGGTCAAACCCTAGATTCCAAAGATGTGGGAATTCGGAACAGCAGTGCAGACACAATCCTTTTCATCAGAAAGGCAGAGCTTCATCACTCAGGAGCATATGAAGTCACTCTTCAGATAGAAAACATGTCTGATAAAGTTGCAATAACAATACAAATCATAGGTAAGACCCTGACAACATTAGAATCAGGCAGATCATGCAAAACAAAACTGTGGCCAGACTGAGGCAACCCAAAGATCCAACTATTTCAGAATCCCTTCTCTTTCAATGGTTGGTTGCAGATGGTAGGACAAAGCTCAGAGCAGGGCCACCATGTGATCTTATTTTTCTGCTACATTTTCTCACCTTGAAATTATCTGTTTCCTAGAGACCTTCAGAGGGTGAGAGATATTCTTTGTGTTCCATAATTCTTTAGTGATCTTTTTCTAATTTTATTCAGTCTGTATTTTAATCCAGGTCTAGTTTGGCAATCCAAACATCCTTTTATGAGGAATTTCCTTTTAAGTACATATACCTATTTTTGTTGATTTGAGTCTGTCTCCTGACAATCTCATTTGACATCCATACAATTTTGTATAAGAAAAAGCCATGAATAATCAGTCAGCTTTTCCATGTTACTTATGGTTTTATAGCCTTCAGTCACACTCACCCCAGTTAACTTTCTTGAGTTTTACTCTCTTCATTTTGATTATTTTCAAACAGATGTCATTCCATATTGTTGATCATCCTTATCAATCTCCTTCCTATCTCTTTGAGAGAGATAGATTTTGAGAGTTCTGGTGTTCTTAGGCATAGCCATATTGTACTCAAGGAAGGAAATATGAATCTTGGAATGGATGCATTCCTACATGGAGGTTTTTCAATATATAAGGACAGGGAAGATAAATTCATTGCCATAATATACCTCTAGAGTTCCAAAAATTGGAAGGCATAGCCCTGTGAATTTGGAAAATTCACATTTAATGCTTTACTCTGCTAAGAGTATCTAGTTAGCCTGAGGCTTATTCTCTATTACACAATTTCCAGTCTCTTTTCTAATGTCATTTTAAAGGAATGCACTGTCAAAGTTTCCATAACTTCTGTTGGAATTATGTGAGAGATATTCTGAGATCTTGCCTATTCAGATTTCATTAATGTTCAGCCAGAGCTTTTATATTTCTCTTCATTACCACTCTTTTTGAAATTCTTGATAACAGTTTTTTATTTCTCTTTCCCCACACTTTCACACCCTTATCCCAAATTTCTTCCAGTCTATCAATACATTTTTAGAACATGTGTTTTGGCTCAACTCCTAATGTTTTGAAATTAAAAATGCTGACTTTGCTCTGCTTAAAGTTTTATTGATTATGTTGGCAGAATGGGTATGCAATTGTGCCAACAGCAAACAAGAACAGCATGAAAAATTGGAGCAAATATTCCTTAATACCAGCAGCTGCCTCTGCTCAAGAACATGGCTACAGTCCTGCAAGAGGAAAATAAGGAAATGGCAGCTAAAGCAAAATAATCCCAAGAGTGCCCAGAGAAGCTGTGGATGCCCCATCCCTGGAGTGTTCAAGGGCAGGCTGGATGGGCTTTGAGCAACCTGGTCTGCTGGAAGATGTCCCTGCCCATGGCAGGGGCTTGGGACTGAAAGATCTTTGAGGTCCCTTCCAACCCAAGCCATTCTCTGACCCTATGACTCAGGTCAAGGGGAGTGGTGCACCCTACACTCCAAATTATCTTTCTACAACTGGTTAGTGACTCTGGATTCTGCCCATTGCTCTTGGACCACAGCACCAAGTATCTTCTGCCTATTTCTGCAGTTTGATGCTGTAGAAAGTAACAAAACACATAAATCTACCTTTGTCAGAGAGTTACATCATACAGAAAAACAATGATTGAAAAAAGAACTAATCTTATCACACAGGTAAGAGTTGGAGGACAGGCATTAACTTTGTACTTCTTGGGCAGTTTAGTCAAACAAATGGGAGTATGTATATTTCATTTAATTCACGACCAAGAAGAGAAAGGACTTGTAACATATGTAGATACTTCTGCAATCAGGGCATCTACTCTGATTATTGATTCTGTTATTCTTTCATAAGAACTGCCTCTTCTCAATTCTGTCAACTGCACTTTTTCCCCCCCATATTTTGTACTCTCTTGGCAGGACAGAAATATGGGTGATTCAGGCACACTAGTGGTGCTTTAGGTGCTGTAGAACAGCAGGCTGAAAAGCCAGCCTGTCTTTCAGACACAACAAGTCAGTCAGTGATCCTTTGAGGTGTCTTTTCATCAGCTAACTTCTCTTGGAAAAAGTCTCCCTGATGAAGAAGTAAAGCTTGTAGCTTCAGCCCCTGTCTTTTTTGGGGTAAGGCAAGAGTACAGGTGGCCAAAAGCTCTGCTGCTGTGATGAGGCAGATCAGCTCCAAATAAAAGGAAACAACTCTGTTACTGCCATCACCTTCCCTTGTTGCCAAAACAGTTCCTACCATTTACTCTATAGATAAAAAAAAATATACGCACTTTTTATATGGGAATACAATTTCTTTCACCCTCTACATGAAACAAAAATTATCTTTCCTCATGACTTCTATTGGCCAAAGCAACTTCAGTTCTATACTATATTTTTTAACTGGAATTAAATCTTTTTCTCATTATGCATTATTTGAAAATATAAATTATAATTTATCTCTGAAAGATAATTCACACTTTATCTTTTCTTCCCATTATATAAATATTATTAGTTTGCAAAACTCTTCAGCTGAGCTTGTGCTGAGGGTGACACAGAATACTTCCTCAGAATATAAATCCCCACTCTGACACAGTGCCCTACAGAGGAAAATAATTTGGGTCAGAAGCATCACTAAGTTCAGCTTTTCCCATCCTCTATTCACAAACTAGAGATGCACTGGATATTACTGACAAAGATATGTTCTACCATTCTACAAAGAAATTTTGAATAGATATCCTTGCAGATTGCATTATCTCATTGAACCACAAAGATCAAGAATATAAAAACTCATGGAACAAATTTATTCATCTCTGCCTTTTTAAGATTGTTCTTTACACATGTGGAGACTGGTATGTAGTACGAAGAATTCTTCTCTTAAATCAAAATAGAATAATTGATTTCTATATAAAACTAACAACATCTAACAAAACAACTAGAGTTTTTTTTGCTTTTAAGTTGTGCTTCAAGTTAACAACAAATGCATTTCCATATCCCTGTAAGCAATGTTGTTCATTTGACAACATTTTGCCATTCCCTACTTCAGAAACAGAGAAGAAAGTGTAAGAAGGCTTTACCCAGTTGATAGCTGTTGAGAAGCACAGAAGATGGCGGATTTAATTTCATTTTTCTCTGAAATACTGGTGCAAGATAGGCAGAAAGAGGATGATAAATGGAATGAGAGCCATGAATTCCATATCCCTTATCAGACAACATGCAGTGTTCTACTTGGCACCACTTTGAAGGAGGACAGTAGGGGTCAAACCTAATTATAAAGCAGCTTTCAATTCCAAAGTTTGTCAGTGAAAAGAAAATTAGCACATTTGCTTTGAAGTAGAAAGTCACAGTTCCCCTAATAACAAAGACTGATTTATTGCTGTTTTGCATATCATCTTCTTTAAGGAATTAAATGACAAGCCACCTATAATTACATTCCTCTGTGCTTTGCTCATCTCAAAAATACATCCATCAGATTCTTACAATTTTCTTAATTTACCCAGCTTAGATACAAAATGGGGAGACAATTTCCCTTCAGCTGTCTAGAATGATCTTGAACTGTTTTTCACTCAATAACAAGATCAATGACCCAGCTGCCCCCAGCAGGCCCCATAACTGGGTTCAACAATCTAACATCAAATAAGTGAACTGGTGTCCTCAAATTATAAAAGACAGAAATGTTATTTAATCTAATCTAAATCTTATAGCATTTGACTAAACAACATGGTATACATATGAATGATCCTCAAAAAGAAAAAGAAATACTATAATTTCAGACTGTGTTGTTTTTTTCTATATTTCCATGTATCCTGAAAAGGACACAGATTTCTCTATCTCTTTGAAGTTTGTTCTTTTTTTAGTCATTACGGAGAAATCACCTAGTGGGCAAGCTAACAAGCACTGAGCCAAGAGAGAAAAGGTGTATTCCCAAATGGCTGTCCTTCCTCAGCTGGAAGGTACATACCTCATTGCCCTGGTTATTATAGCAATGTAGATAAATGGTCAAGAAATTGCACTCAGTTAACAAAGTAAGTAATAAAACTGCAGTTAAAGAGTTAATCATATCCATCCAAACAACACAAACTCCTTATCACATTTTAAAGAAGGGTTTGTCTGGTTCCCATGTTACTAATTCTAGTGTGTTGTCTATTTTTCAGGCCTCTCAGAAGAGTATTAAGAGAGTATTTGAAAATTTCCCACCTTCATTGTTTACAGCTTTAACTTCACACAATTGAAATGTGTTGCTATGGAATGTTACAAATTGCTATCAGGTTCTAATTATTTTCCCTGCAGGGGAAAATGACAAAGCCCTTGGACGTTGAACTAAAAGCTAAGGTGTTTTCTTTTGTCTTCTCTGCAGACAAGCCTGGTCCTCCTCAGAACATAAAGCTTGTAGATGTTTGGGGATTTAATGCAGCCCTAGAGTGGACACCTCCCCAAGATGATGGCAATGCTCAGATCCTGGGCTACACAGTTCAAAAAGCTGACAAAAAAACAATGGTAAGAACTTGAGCTGCGTCTGTGGTTTTGTATGGAGTTTAACCAGCACCTATTCTGGGAACACAGAGACTTGAGGGAAATGACTGAATTCACAACATTCACTTCTGTGTCCAAGATGTCCTATGGCACCTCAGAGGCAAGTACACATTGAAAAATAGAACCTAAAAAACCCCCAAAAGGTGAAAGATTAAATTAAATGCTCATCAGAAAATGGAAGAGAGACCAAGCCTGTGCAGTCTCTGGTGGTGACTGCATGGACAGCTCTCCTTAGAAGGTGGAATTCGACTTTTTATTAGAAATTATATTTTTCATAAATGCAGCAAAACATTGAAGGGGAGGGAGGAAGAGTTAGACTTGAAATGAGATGCTAGGCATACCAGGGTATATACTGAGAGAGGGATGCATGCCAGTCAAACTGGAAAATATCTTTATCATGGAAGATCCCATTAAGTAGTCACATTCTGAGTACACATCTTGTACCAGATTCCCCAGACATGAGTTTGACTAAAATATAGTAGAGTTTGAGGGATTGTTTTTCTCAAATGGAAATATTCATATGTCTCTCACACTGCCAGAATATTAAAGTCAGAAAATAGATCAGCTGATCTTCACAGGAAACAACATAATATTAATTTCACAGGTTAGTGTTAAATACCTGTCTGCCTGTCTTTTCCTTGTAGCCAAAAAATTCTCTCCATACCAAAAGTAGCACCATCTGACCTCTCATAACATCTTTCTAAAGAGTATAGTCTTGTT